>NW_018743331.1:7618942-8818942 GCF_001683475.1 Chenopodium quinoa | reverse complement strand
TTTCTTTCCTTTAAAATACCTATTTTTCCCTTTTTAAAATACGAAATAGGAAAAATCTAAGACATTACCGCCACCGTGATAACGGCTAAGGCAATTATCAATGACACACAGCGGAAGACTCACTTAAAAATCATTCAAGACAAGTCAACTTAAAAAGTCAAACCAAACGAAAGTAAAGTCAAACCAAAGTCAAATAAAGTCAACCTACAACTTGGAACCATTGTAGGCCCTTTTCGAAATCCAAACGAATAATAAAACCTTTGTGTTAGTCTCACAAGCAAATATATATATAGCAATCAAATCAAATAAAACACGTCATATTCTTATGGAAACTAAACAGGATTGGCTCTTCACTCATGTCCATCATGAATATGCTTCATCACCTGAAAAGCTCCTCTTTACTTTATCCCCACTACTCGCCATTAGAAATGGATTGTCGTAGGGCCAAGATAAAGACAAGGCCAAACAAACATGCAAACACACAATCAGAAAAGTTGAGTACATAAGCGTAAACATTACACACTAACATGCTTTCATCCTATCAACACAACTTACCTTGTTCCACCTTGTTACAAGCATAAAACACACAACACAACCAATAATAAATAAATAAATTGCTTTTTTGATTTGATTACGCATCGAACGGGTTTCCCACCAAATCCCTGCCCCAAATAATTGGGGTAAACTACTCTGGGAGCTAACCGGGTAGGCATAGATGTCACATGAGAGTGACGGACGTCCTGCGCATAAAATAATAAAAGGAAAATACAGCGTCATGTACTTCCAGTAAAAGCTATGGTTAAATATAAAACCCTATAACTCCCCCCATATGTTCATACTCGAAGTATATATGTTCCAAGAGTTTTGGTGCGTAATCTCTTTCACTTTACGTTGTTTACATATTTTTAAAACTTGGTGATGACTCTTAATCCACAATACAATCAATCAACATAATCATTCAAGTAATCAAACATTTCAATTTAATTCTTAAATATTTAACGATCACATAAAATTAAATGTTGAACCCCTTTTAAACTACCTTGGTGTTTAGAACACCTTAAATGCACTTAGGCACCACAATATATTTTATTCCTGTGTATTAAGACACTAAATAGCTCAATTCCCATGCTTATAGCATTAATAAAAATTATATGAACCATCATAAAATTCCCTTTTTATATTCCAAACCAAATTAAACATTTAGTTTAATTAAATATGCTCTCAATCATGCTAACAATAAAAGTGTGATTCATAATCAACATGCCAACATAATTAATTCCAATCAACAATTCACCTCAAATAATTCTTACTTCACAAATCAATCACCAAAATCAATCCAATCAACAATTCCAACCAATACCTATCATTTTTTTTAATCAGAAACTAATAAAGCTAGGTAAGCTACCCAAATGGGCAACCAATACCTATCATGATACTACCTTGGAATTTTACAAAGCCTAGCATGCTTCTACACACTTAAATAATTACCGAGTACGCGAACGTACCTCGAATATGATCTTAAATCGCCACGAATACACGAAATCACTCTCTTGAAGTCTCCTACAACCCAAAATTACAAAGAGACATTAATACCTATTCATAATAAATTTCCAGCAATATATATACTCTTTAAATCACTTTTAAATCTTCTAAAACACGTGGAAAATTAATTTAAACCACCTGCTTTTATTCCCAATTAATGGATGATTAAAAATTCTTTCAAGAAACATAATTCTAGCCTCTACATTAAATTTCCAACATTATAAAAACTCTTAAACTGGCTGTAATTAGTTTAAAAACATTTATTTCAATAGTTTTAATCAACTACAATCAAATTCCATCAATAAGCATTAATTTAAAAAACCTAGGGTTTTCAATTTGAGGCTTTTTAATTCAAAAACTTAATCTGAACATTATATACATATTAATCATTATTAAAACATCATAAAATCATCACACACACCCAAAAATAATAATTAATCTAGGTTGGATTAAATTAAAACAAGAGAGAGAGTTTTTTTTTCCTGTGTTGCGCATGCACACACACGGCAGGGCTGCTGCCCGCGCCGCCCGCCGGTGCTGCTAATGCCGACGTTCGCTATTGGCGGTGGCCGGCCGGTAGGTGGATGTGGTGGTGGCCGGCCACGTGTGTGTAGCTTGGAGGTGAGAAAATAAAAAGGAGAAGGGAAAAATTAGGGAGAGAAAGAAAAAGAATTTACCTTTGGGTATTCTCCAAAGGAGCAAAGTCTAATTTGCTCATAAGATGGGTATTTATACCCTCTCTCAAACCCTCCTACTTTAAATTCCCTTTCTACCCTTAATGATTCCTACTCTATTCCAAATAACATTTGACTTTCTTTAAAACTCCATTGACTTTAAAACATCCTTTTATAAATTAATTATACCCCAAAGTTTCTAAATAATAAATAAAATATTTCCAAAACAATTAACTAAATAAAAATGGACTTTTAATTAAAATAAACAGTTTTAAATTATTAAAATACCATAAATAATTCATTTCGAATTATTTAAATACTTCATAAAATAATGTTTTAAATTAATATACGTATAAAAATACGAGGTATTACACCCTCCCACTAGATTCCAACCCCCCTCCCACCGATTTCCAACCCCAAAACCCTAACCATCGAATTCTTACCACCTTTAAAACCCCCTTCTACCGAATTTCGACCACTCCTAAAACCATAGCCACCACCAAATTTCGACCCCCTCCTTAACCACCACCTAATTCCGAACCCCTCCTTAACCACCACCTCCTTAACCACCACCTAATTCCGACCCCCTCCCTAGCCCACACCAACCAAACCCATTTCGACTAACCAAGGTGGGGTTGATTTCGTTGTCAGCTGGTTGGCATAGAAGATTGGGGAGATGAGGAGGAAAAGTGGAAAAGGTGGGCCCCACTTCGGATTCATGGACGAAATCCATTAGCTGGTGGTAAAATTCAATTTTAGGAAATTTTGTTATGGTAAATTAAAACTTTTAAATGTGAAGGTGGTAAAAGTCAATAGCCACAAGTCAATAAGTGGTCATTGGCAAGTAATAAAAGTCAAATTTTCCATAATTTAATTTGTTAATTGTTTATTTTATTTTTATTTAATTTTTTTCATAAAAGGTTGCATAGTTTTTATTTTTTAATCAAACTTCCATTTTCGTTAACTATTCAAATCATAATACATTTTACTTTTCACTTATATTACATCAATTTTATTTGAAACAAGAAATATATAATTTATTAGTTTAATTTATTAATAATTAGAAAAAGAATATCTTAAATTACAATACGTAATTTTTTAGCAAAAAAATATTATAAATATTACTCATATTATTTGGTATAACACGTACATTGAACGGGATAAATACTAGTCACACTTAAAAGCGTAATGGAAAGACACACAGGCAGTACTGCATCAGAATCTATACCCCAAATACAGATTTTAAAACAAATGTTTTGTACTTGGATTTGTTTTTTGCCAAACGTAATTGGGCGAATCACAATAAACCTTCAAACCAATTTGATAGTATCTACTGTAGCAAAAAAAAAACGCCAAAGTAAATCCAAATTTATCAAACAATATTAAAAAAAAAAAAAAAAAAAAAAAACGATAAAACGATAAAACAAAATTAATACTTATCATTTAAAATGATTGCCTTAAAAATTGCATCAGTAGTTAGATAATAAATAGCAGAATTAGAATAACTGGAAAATCAACATCACCAAGAACAAACAAATTAAGGAAAAATCAAGATCAAACGAAAAAAACAGCGAAGAAGTAAAAAAAAAAAAATCAAGATCAAACGAAAAAAACAGCGAAGATTTTGGGCAAAAAAATGCCTGATTTAATATATATATATATATTTCCATGAAATTATAGAAATTGGCCCAACCATTATAGGCCGGGTGAAATAGAGCCATCGATAGATAATCGAAAAAGAACTCATTGGATCGGCCATTAATGGAGATTTAGAACAAATTTGATTATGTATCAAAACACCTTAGCATAAATCTGTAGAAGTAGAGATAAATGAATAAGGAAGTTTAGAAGATTGATGTCTGCCTGCAACGGAACTCAAGCGCAATAGAGAGTGCGGTGAGTTCTTTAAACGGCAATGTTGAAAACCCTAGTTTGAGGTGTTGGGGTTTTTTATAGATGAGGGAGTTTCATGACTAGATGTTAAAACTTGACCCGCCCAAATTTTATTTTATTTTGTCCTAAACTTTGGTTGGTTTTGTACATGATTTAGGGAGTTAGTTAAGTAACGGACGGAACTAAACTAACGGATCAGACTTGGCCCTTTTTTTTTTTTTTTTTTTTCTTTTTTTTTTTTTACACAAAACTAAAAACAAAAATCATTAAAATTAGTTCGCACTTTTCTATTGTTAATTTTTAAAATTAACATAAATTATTAAGTTTGTCCAATTTTATCATGACTAATCAATTTAATCTTTTGATTGAGTGAGTTCCTCCTTCCTCTCTCCTAAACCTAGCCTCCATTGTTGTTTTTTTGAAGGGGCTTTCATCGGTTTTAACCGGTGGAAAGCCCCAATCCTTGTTTCTGTAAAAGTTTTTTAGGTTTATAATAAAGTTTCCTCCTTTTGGGAGGAATTTTTCTCACTTAAAAAAGAGGTTTTCCGATCTCCTTCGAAAGACGAGTTTTTCGACCTCCTTTGAAAAAACAAGGTTTATCTCCTCTTTTCGGGGGAGAATTCTCTTAGGTTTAATTTGAATCCATGATATTAGATATAATGGATTGTAGTGAAATTATTTTGTTGGTGAAAATTATGCGAGATCGCAAGGATTATGAAGCTTTCAAATACAATCGGATGAATCAGAAGAAAAACATCCTCACGGCTACAAAGGATCGTTAGATTGTCTATCCAACTAGGTTGTATTTACCAGCGATATAAGTGGAAGATGTTCCATAGTGCAACATCTACTCGACGATCGTAGTTTTTATAAAGGAAATTTTTAGTTGATTCAATATCTTATGTATTTTTTAAAGTCGAATCTCTTTTGTAAATGTCGTATGACTTTTTATTAATGAATTTTTTACTATAAAAAAAAATAATAAATTAAAATAAATTAAAAAAAAAATTGTTTGTCCAATTTTTGATTAGTTATATGACATATACTCGTATCATACTCAATTTTTATAGGGGTTACTCCGTTTTTTACAAGCACCCACATAATGTGGCAAGCCGCACAGAAAACAAGTTGTTAATATTATACCCAACTAGATTAGTGTCCGTGCGATGCATGATAGTAATAATCTTTTTTTCCCATAATTAATTTGTGATAAAATACAAAAATGAGGCAACTCGTGTGGAACAAACAAATGCAATACACCTACATAAGAAATATGAATAAGTAAAAAATTATTAAAACTACAATTAAGAAAAAAAAAAATATTATTTTTGATTATTTGTGTTGAAAATATTTAAAAATAGTATACATTATATTACATTAATGATGCATGTTATTCCCAATAAACTTATGCAATATAGATGTTGTTTAGGGTAAAATTACCCTATGCCACGTGGCCCAATGGCATGCTGACACGTGTCAGCCTCAAAGAGGCCCAATGGGATCCAATCCTCTGCTGATACGTGGCACCGTAACCCTAGTAGGGGAACTGATCCCCTTCCACTATAAATAGAGGAAAATCCTCATTTATTACATATTCATAAATACAAACACAAAAAACTGAGCAATATTAATTGCAGAATTCTCTCTGAATCAGAGAGAAAATCCTTTACTTTCCGCACATTTATACATCCGGAAACGTTCTAACTTGATCGTCGGAGGCGGAACTCCACCCAACCGAAGTTTCGTGGTTTTGCAGGTACAGACGGTCGGCGCGCATTCCCGAAATTGTAACTCTCCCGAGGGACTCCAAAAACCCTGAAACATTTGACGCCGTCTGTAGGGAGATTACTTCCGAGATGGCATCCGATTCTGTACCGCCTGGTGAGGGCAAGCGGCCTATGGCGGAGCCTGAGGTCCATACGGACCAGGATAGTGGTGACGACTTTGAGGTCGACACCTATGTGGCCCCAGACGGGTCATTCCGAACTAGGCGCACCCGTTCCAAAGAAACAAGGGAACGGGGCGAAAACAAAGCTGGTCCTAACAACCCAGCCGGTGATGAGTCTATTTTATATATACTTTTATTCCCCATCCCACGGTCATATTTGTGCTTATTTGAGCTCTGCGAAGCTATTTTTATTACTAATATGCGTTTTCTAGTGTTTTTGTAGAGTTGGTATTATTTTGTAGGAATTTGCAGATTTATGTCAATTCCCGAGCTTATTGAGCCACTACGAAGATATTAGAGTTTGGATCGTATTTTATGACCGTATACTTAAAACCCAAGACCGAGTTAAGGAAATTTAGTTCGGTGATCAAGGGCTCGATACGTGAGAAGGTCCAAGAGTTTACAAGTTATTATTCGGACCAATCAAGGAAATAAATTGGGCCTAAATTCACGAAGCTTGATCAGTGGGATGTGTTTTGAGCCTAGCTATCTTTTATTAGCTTTATAGTTTTAGATTAGTTAATCTTTTCAACAACTTTTATTTTATTAGCTTTAGATAGTTTTAAGTTTTCTATTTTCTATTCTTATCTTCTTAGACATATAGTTAAGATAGGATTGTTATCTTTTTTATTTTTTTTTATATAAAGGAGGAGTAGTAGGCAAGTAGGAATTAGTTTTGGCCATAGGAATTAGTTGGCCGTAGGTTTTTAGTTTCCTTTTCTTTTAGTTTAATTTAGTTTTAATCTTCTTTTCTATTATTCTTTCATATTAAGATTTATTATTTTATTTTCGTGTTACTTTAATACTATTATTCTCTTTATTTTTATTAGTGTTTTTATTATGTTCATGCAGATTATTAATTTAGGGTTAGGTTGAACCCTAGACATGATTAATACTTGATTTATTCTTTTAAATTCTCAATTAATTATTTATATTGTTCATGCTTAATTGATTGTGCTTATACCAATACTAGATTAGGGATAATTGGTATTGTTATTATTCCATTGTCTTGATCGCAACGGGAGTTGGATTTTGACGGATTTGAATAGATCAATTAAGGGTATGAAATTCTCTAGGGAAGTAGGTAGAACAGATTATTAGGAAGTTAGGGTGCCGGACTTAATGTCCCTTATTTGCTTGATTCCATGGAAATAGGCTTGATAGTTGATTTGGGAAGCCATTGATAACTCGGAAGAGACCTTTGGTATTTTATAGGGCGTACCTTTCTTTGTGAACATGTAATTAATTGGTTAGGGTAGAAATTTGTCTTGTATTGATTATGCTAGTGGTGATACTTAATTCTAGATGTTTTTATTATTGGTGATACTTAATTCTAGATGTTTTTATTATTTTTGATTTATGTTTGATAATTGAGTAGTCATAGTTATTTAATCCATCGTTTAATCTCTTATTTAGTTTTGTCATTGGTAAAAGTAGATTGTTAAACAACCTTCTCTCTGTGGGATCGACCCTGACTTACCCTACTACATAATTAGGAGGTTTAGTTAGGTATTATTTTTGTTAGGTGTGCGACCACCTATCAGCCGGCAAGCCAGCTGGGCAACCCCAGGCGGCGGAGGGTACTGCCCCCGTCACTAGAGACGAGCTCATGAAATTCATGACGAGTTTCAAAGGGGAAATCAAGTACATAATAAAGAAGTCAACTGGCTCCAGCAAGGATCAGTCGGCCAAGAAGTCTTCTCCCTCCGGGAAGAAGCACATCAAAGATTGGGTGCCTACTCATCACCCTAAACCAAAGGGGGCGGATGTGCCCCAGATCAACTTATCCAGACTTCGTTTCCCTAAATCAGGGCAAAGGAAGGCCATCCGGCAAGTTTAGCCGGATGGGTCAAAAAAGCCTTACTCTGACGCCCGGATGTTCATCTCGGAGAAGAGAAGTCAACAAATGTCTGAGTCGGCCTTAACGTCGACTTACCCAGACAGTTTCTGTGATACTTCAATGAAGTATTCGGAGACAAACCGAGAGAGTCAGTCACGCGGCATGTGCGCACGTACTGGCCCTCATATTATCCAGCCGGCTCCGTATATGCCCCAACAGCCATACATGCCGGATGGATCACCTGAAAAGAATGGTGTCCTTCCAACAAGTGTATTCTTCCGATAGAGGGTTCAGAATTATTACGGAGCTAATTCTTCAGTAAGGTCAAGTGATCGGAATGCCTAGGTGGAGGCCGCTTCCGATCAGTACTATCAATGTACAATTGATATTACAGCTTAATCTTAACTGAACCCTTCGGGTCGAACCCAATCGAATCACCGATCCGAGACGACAAATTAATCCGAAAGGATTTAATGAATCAGCAGAGTTTTACGAATACAAACGTCGGATATCGAGCCTAGGGCGTCGAGACCGAGCGTCGCAAAATCACAAGCAATAAGTATGAGCGTAGCCGTAGCTAGGCTAGGCTAGCTCATCGCAAGCCTAGGTGCACCATGTGTGTGCTAGGCGCACCATGGTGTGCTAGGCACTATCGCAGCCCTAGCATCATGCCTAGGCGCTATCGCAGCCCTAGCATGATGCTAGACACCATCGCAGCCCTATCGCACCAAGCACAGCACCCATGTGTGTGTGCATAAGCGTGGGCACTATCGCAGCCCCTAGCACCACGCACAGCACCATCGCAGTGCTAGGCACATGCATGTGTGCGTGTGCATGTGCACCATAGCACAACAAGCTGGCAGTTAGCACTGGCCTTGCGTGTGTGCTAGGCACCATCGCAGGCCACGCACCAAGCACAACTAGCTGGCATGCAGCACTGGCCTTGCGTGTATGCTAGGCACCATCGCATGCCACGCACCAAGCACAGCGCTAGTGCGTGCTGGCCTGGATGCGCGTAGATGTGCGAGCATGGGCGAGTGGTGCTAGCTGGCTACGTGTGCGAGCATGTGCGAAGGGTGCAGCGATGATGCGTATGATGCTAGCTATGCAAGAGCCATGCATGTGCGTGTGCTTGTGATAGCAAGGCAGCAGCACCACGCATGCATGTGCGTGTGCCTGCGATAGCAAGGCAGCAGCGCCCAGCACAAGGCATGGCTCGCTAGCAGCACGCAAGTGCTGGGCTGGGAGGTGCGTGCTGCGCCAGCCAGGCATGCTAGGTGGCTGTGCGTGCTGGCAGTACCAGGTGGCAGCCAGCCCAGCTGCCTTGTGAGTGGCGGTTTAGGAGAGGTGGGGACCAAAGCCTCCAAGCTTCCTTTGGGGAGCAAGGCAATGGTCCCCCCATGGGATATGGTCCTCACCTAACCCATACTCTCCTCTTGCCACTTGTTGCCTTGTGATTGCTTTTGCCTAATTATTTATTTTGGAATTAAATAAATTATTGCAATTGCACATGATCCCACATTGATCATGAAAAGGGGTTTCAAGTCCCCATTCTCTATAAATACCCACTTGGTTGGGATTTTGAGAATACAACCTTGAGTGGAATTAAAAAGGCAACTCTAAGAAAGAGTAAACCTTTGATTCGTAAAACTCATAGTTATTTTGTCCGGGTCTTGACTAACCTTCAAGACTAAGGACGCTCAGGTCGGGTCGAGGGTACGATCCGTCGGAGATCTCGTGTTTTCGGGCTTTTGAAGTAAGAGCTCTTTGGGAGCGAAGCACGCGTCAAAGGTATAATTCTTGTTCTTAATCTTGTTTGATTAAGTTTAATATGCTTGTTAATTGTTTTAATTAAGGGGCGGGTCTTGGTGGGTTTCCTTCCGCGTAGTGTCGGGTCACTACGAAACCCTACAGCGGTATCGGAGCCACGCTCCTTTTAATTTTTGCAATTATTTTTTAATTAAGGTGTTTTAAAAGAATTTAATTTTCTGGTTCATGTTCTTCTAATTAGATTAGATGCTCGTTTTAATTAATTTTAAAACTCGATTTATTTTCGATTTGGCTGTTGAACCCAGATTTTGGCTCAAAAATAATGATTTTTGGGTGGAATCGACATTCTGGAACAGATTTAGCCCTTTTAGGGCTGTCTAGAAGCCAAAATTCGAACCAGAAACCCAATTTGTCGGGGGTTTTTCGTTTTTCAACGAAAATTTTAATTCTTTTTAAGCCTTGATTAATGAAAGCATTACAAGGTTAGATTAAATGCACATTTGCATCACTAATCTACTGGTTTTAAAATATCCTTAAGCATAATAAAGGAGTTTTTATTAGTGCTTAAGTTGATATACCAATTTTTCACATAAACTTGTTTTTCACAAATTTTGCAAATAAATTGCAATAAAGTGTGAAAACTTGTTGTGATTTTGTATTTTAAGTTCCTATAATGTTAAAGTTCTAATCTTTAAAGGTTTAAATGATTGGAACCCTAACCCTAAATTCCATGTTGAACAAAGTTTGGATTTTTTCATGTTTGGTTGATTAAAATCCATCAAGTTCAATTACTTGTGAGTAAAATTTGATTAGTCTTCATACTGGAAGATGTAATCTTGACATTTTACACAAGTATGCAAGTTGGAAAAATTTTTATCATTGGATGGTTAATTTATTTTTCCAACTCCCATTAGTCAAATCCATTTTAATTTGCATATAGGCAAGATTAATTTTGGACATAGCTCACTTTATTTTAAGCATAAAGTTAGACCTAATTTTGTTCAAAATTGAAATTTTGGATAATTTAGGCTTGTGCACAAATAAAATAAATTTTATTTAAGTAGGACTTAATTTTATTTTATTTTCCCTCAAGTTAATTCTAAAATGTAATTTGGAATTAATTATTGTCACACACAAATCGGAATTAAATTCCGAGAATTGGCACACAAATCGATGCAGAACCGCAAGCGTCACCTAGGCTAGCCGGGCAGCCTAGCAGCCCACATGTGGCTGCCTATGGTGTACGCAAGGCCGTTGGACCAATGCGCGTGGCTGTTGTGTGGCAGTGGGAGTGGTGTGCTGCCATAGTGCTAGGTGCATGGCAGGGCTGCTAGAATTGCTTGTGCGTGCTGCTGGGCAGCGAGGCAGCAAGCTCCAGCCAGCCTTCCAGACGCTGCCAGGCACCAACTAGCAAGCTAGCATGCGCAGCATGCGTAGCGAGCTGCTAGTGCTGGCTGGCGCAGCATGCCATGCTGGGCGTGGATGCTGGCACACAGCACAGCAAGCGCAGCACATGAGCTGCCTAGCAGCCATGGTGCGCATCCACCTAATGCTTGTGTGGGGTATTTTGCTTGATTTTGAGCTTTGCGTTTATGCGAAAATTTTGTCGTTTTAATTAATTTATGTAATTATTTTAACGAGGCTAAAAACCTCGATTTTCGATTTCGCAAAAATTTTGACAAATTATGGGTTATGCTGACTTAATTAAGTACAGATGCGGAATTTAGTGGGAGCTTAATTAAGTGCGTTAGCATTTTGCGTTTAGAAATAATGGATTAAACAACTTTGACTAGTTTTAATTAGGCGCGTTAATTGGATTAACCACCTAAGTTAGTTACTAGTTTTGCGTGTTTAATTATGTATTTCGTAAAATTGCATGGGCCATTAACAAATAGTGAATGGGTGAATGGAAGATTGTTTTCAAAACAGGTCTTTGAAAATGGCAACTAGTGGGGCCCGACTAGGATAGAAAATACGGATTGCGTTCCGTTATGTATTTTTGTAAATCTAAATATGGTCTGCGAACCGTTAAGTATTTTTGTACTATTAGATTAATCTTAGTTGTTCTAGCTAGCTTCTTTTATTTTGGCCAAGATGTCTCAAGACGGCGTTTCGACGAAGACGAGCCAAGATGAAGACCCATGGAAATTGAAGATTTCAAGGGGTCATGCTAGTTGCCAAATGCATCTATTTTTATGCCTTATATATTGTTATTATATATGATTGCTAGATGCATGTCTGGGATTTCTATTATGTTGCGACGATTAGTTAAGTTCAATTAAATCAACCGACATAGAAACCCTAGGTCCCTTTAATAATATTGAGCTAAAATTTTTCGTTCCAAGAACAACACTTACCGAACTAATGCGCGTACGTGATGGATTACGCCAAAGCGAGGCATCACTACTTCCCTAGGAACGTAAGGTATACTAGGTATACAAGTTGTCTTGGTTAAGCTCAACGATATCAGTAAGGAGTCCTTAGATGTCGTGGCAAAAGAGATAAAATATCAAGGATGCATTAGATGCGACATTTTATCAAACCGAGAGTAGCTTGGAGCTATTAGCAATTGGATTGCTTACCTTAAGATATTTAATGATTAAGACAAGCCAAAGCATGCTTAACCATTTCTTGATCTTTGGGATCTCGGAATCATTTTATTCTCGCCCATAAGGGACAACTTTAAATGCGTGGATAAAATGCTCAATAAGATTGAATATATGCATGAACGTTTTAAATTTCAACTTATTGATATATGAATGGTTTTTCACTACAAATTCTTTCAATTGTAGAACAATGTATGCAAGTAACTCAAACAACAACCAAATGTGCCCGACACTCCCCGAAAAGTTAGTCATCAAGCTTAACTTAACAAACCTTGAATAATGGGAAGAAGAACTCAGGAGAATTCTCCGGAGTTGTTCCAAAGAGTATGTTCTGGATACTTCCCTCCCAACCCTCTGTTCCAAGAAACTCTTGAGTGACGAAACTTATTGTGCATGGTCAAAAGATTGCAAATTAGTGTCACAACTCATGGCTAACTCCATCCCGAAAGAATGGAAAGAAAAACTTCCATTCTCTTTCCCGGACTTGTTCTTTGGAGGACTAAGGGATGTTGTCGGTGTGAGATTCTCTAAGAGTTTCAATGACAACAATGATGGAATTCTGTTTGAAGTGACTAGGTCACTTACAAACATAAATGTAAAGCCATCGGATCAAGGTTGTCTTGCGAAAGAGAGGTACCATCTTTGGTCTACAGTCTGCAACACCAAGTTGAGACCGGGTATGCCCCTCCGACCCCATGTGGCAAGAATGACTAAGCTCTTCAAGCACATGGAACTCCTCGAAATTCCACTAGAAGATGGAATGGCTGGTCATATTATGCTCACTTCACTCCACTCAGGATATGATGCACTAAAGGCATATATTTCTGAATCGAAGGAGACACAATCCTTGAAGAATGTGGTGGAGCTACTTCACTGAGCCAACTCATTTGGGGCAACCAAAAGACCGTTAAGAAGGAGGGATTTCAAGGTTAAGGCTAAGATGCGTTGCTTCTATTGTGGCGGGCAAGGCCACTTCAAGAGAGAATGCAACCTCTTTCGGGAAGAGGAGGAGAGGAATGGAGCATCCGCCTCAGGTATCTTCCTTAACACTTGTGGATTAAGCTTATCATAGGTATTAGATACCAAGTATGACTCACTTAATGTTACCTTTTCAGGAACCAAGTGAGAAGCCTATTAAATGTTGGTGCATGGACAAGAAGACGACGAAGATGGTTTTTCGGTCGTGCTTGCATGCACTATTTTGTCTATGACATGTAATTAAACTAATTCTAGTTTTTCATCATGCCTTTGAACATACTATGATCCACGGTGTTGGACACCTAGGAATTTTGAGTGTAAGACTTTGACAATAGTTGTCTCAAGTTTGTCTTACAAATTTATGTTCAATTAAATTGCATGTTTTTTACATATGATTAGACAAAAGTTGATACCACTACCTAAGACCATCGAGTCGAATCAAACCTACTTGTGGCATTGTCGTCTTGGCCATATTAACATCAAACGCATCAAGAAACTTCTTCAAGAAGGTGTTCTTGACTCATTCGACTTAGAGTCGTTTGAAAATTGCGAAGGATGCTTATTAGGCAAGATGATAAAACAACCATTCTCCAAGTTGAGAGAAAGGGCAAGTGACTTATTAGGTCTCATACACACGGATGTATGTGGACCAATGAGCACACCCGCAAGACAAGGTTACCGATATTTCATCACTTTCACCGACGATTATAGTAGATATGGCTATGTCTACTTAATGTCGAATAAATCTGAATCCTTTGAGAAATTCAAAGAATTTCAGAAAGAAGTTGAAAATCAACTTGGCAAGAAAATTAAAGCACTTCGATCGGATCGAGGTGGCGAATATTTGAGTCATGAATTCGACGATAACCTGAAAGAAAATGGCATTCTTTCAGAGTTGACACCTCTCTGAACTCCTCAATGGAACGGAGTGTCCGAACGGAGGAATCGAACCTTGTTAGACATGGTTCGATCAATGATGGGTCTTAGTGAACTCCCTATCACCTTCTGGGGACATGCGCTACAAACTGCAGCACTAACACTGAATAGAGCTCCGTCAAAAGCTGTTGAAAAGACTCCATATGAATTATGGATTAAGAAACCTCCTAGGTTGTCTTTTCTCAAGATTTGGGGATGTGAAGCATATGTCAAGCGATTAATTTCGGACAAACTTCACCCCAAATCGGATAAGTGTTTCTTTGTGGGATATCCAAAAGAAACCAAAGGGTATTACTTCTACAATAAATCCGAGAACAAAGTTTTTGTTGCTCGTGATGGTGTCTTTTTGGAGAAGGATCACCTTTCCAAAATGACAAGTGGGAGGAAAATCAAACTCGACGAAGTTCGAGAGGACGAGCAACAATGTCAACCTGACAAAACTGAAAATCTAGATACTTTGGAAGCATCTAAGAAGATTGGTCAGAATCAAACAGACAATGAAAATGCTCAACCGATTACCCTTCGTAGGTCGCAACGGCAAAGATCTCAACTAGACAGATACCTCGGTATCGTCTGAACCGATGATCAGGACATCCTAGTCATGGATGGTGATGAGCCGGCGACATACAAGCAAGCTATGACGAGCCCCAACTATGCAAAATGGAAAGAGGCCATGAAATCCGAGATGGACTCCATGTCTGAAAATCAAGTATGGGACTTGGTGAATTTTCCCGAGGGTTATACACCCATTGGTTGCAAATGGATCTTCAAAGTGAAGACGGACAAGGATGGAAATGTATCAATATACAAAGCTAGACTGGTGGCAAAAGGCTATAGACAAGTCCACGGGATTGACTATGACGAAACCTTTTCACCAGTTGCAATGCTAAAATTCGTCCGGATCATCCTAGCGATTGCTGCATATTACGATTATGAAATATGGCAAATGGATGTCAAAACCGCCTTCCTTAATGGAATTTTGGAAGAAATTGTGTATATGACATAGCCAGAAGGTTTTGTCGATCCAGGCAACGCTGGAAAGGTTTGCAAGCTGAAGAAGTCCATTTATGAACTAAAGCAAGCCAGCAGAAGTTGGAATCTGCGATTTGATGAAGCCATTAGCAAGTTTGATTTTATCAAGAATCCAGATGAATCTTGTGTATACGAGAAGGTTAGTGGGAGTGATATTGCATTCCTAGTCCTGTATGTCGATGACATACTTCTCATTGGAAACAACACAAAATTGTTGGAGTTCGTAAAGGGCTGGTTGGGTAAGTGCTTTTCAATGAAGGACTTAGGAGAGGCATAGTACATATTGGGCATCAAGATCTACAAGGATAGATCTAAGAGGATGATTGGATTAAGCCAAAGTACTTACATTGATAAGGTACTGGCTCGATTCCACATGGAAAATGCCAAAAGAGGGCATTTACCCATGTCCCATGGCGTAACTCTCAGCAAGAAACAGTGTCCACAGACACCTATTGAGCGAGAAAGAATGAATCAGATCCCATATGCTTCGCTAATCGGATCGATCATGTATGCCATGATATGTACAAGGCCAGATGTATCGTATGCCCTGAGTGCAACGAGTCGATACCAATCGAACCCAGGAGAGGCGCATTAGACTACGGCCAAGAACATCCTTAAGTACCTGAAGAGGAACAAGGATAAATTCCTGGTGTAAGGAGGCCACAAAGAACTGGTTGTTGAAGGTTACACCGACGCTAGCTTCCAGACTAACAGAGACGACTTCAAGTTACAGTCGGGGTATATATTCTGTCTTATTGGAGGAGCGTTTAGCTGGAAGAGTGCCAAGCAGAGCACCACTGCAGACTCTACAACTGAAGCTGAGTACTTGGCTGCTTTAGAAGCTACCAAGGAAGCTGTTTGGATTCGCAAGTTCATTAGCGAACTTGGTGTTGTACCCTCAATCAAGGGGCCGATAGATCTCCATTGTGATAACAATGGAGCTATCGCTCAGGCCAGGGAGCCGAGAGAGCACCAGAAGGTCAAACACGTGCAAAGGCGATTTCACATGATAAGGGAATGGAAATCCGAAGGTGAAATCATAATTTGTAAGATTGGCACGGATGATAATGTAGCCGATCCTTTGACTAAACCGCTGCCTCAAGTGAAACACAACAAGCACATTGAGGCGATGGGAATCAAGCATGTTGGAGACTGTCTTTGAAATTCCCTGTACATGTGTTTTAATTAAATAGGATATTTAATGTAAGACACTGTATTAAAACCATTCATTAATGGAATAGTTAATTTTTGTGCAAAATTATCATTCACTCCATTACTATTTAACTGTGGTTTAGAATTAAATAATGAGTCCATTCGATTTACGGAAATATTCAAAACAGGGTATCAAGACCATGTCTTGGATAAAGAAACACCTATTAAGTGAACATTGAATATTAAATCGAAAATTATCCCTAATCGAGGTCATCTAACTGATGGACGATTGATGACCACCATAGATTAGTGTGTAGTATGATTTACAGCACCGTTTCTTGTGCTGCGAGGACGTGACGGTCATAAATCATTTGCACAGGCACAGTTTGGAACTGTACTGGATAAGACCTATGAGAGTACTTTAAGAAAATTTAAATTTTTGTCATAAGTACATTTCTCATTATGACTATCGGAACTTGTTTCCTCCAACCATGAGTACTGTGAAGTTTTCTTGTTTGAGTACTAGACTCTTTGATGTTTCCTAACGTCTGCCGTAACGGGGGATTATAACGAGAACACTCAGGAGACTATGTCCTCTTAGTAAGAAGAACTTACAATAAAAGACTGGGATTGTCCCCCTACTAACAGTAGGGAAAATGTTTTGTTGTTTACAAGGCCGCTCGAAGAGCGAGACTGTGAAAATGCATGGCCGTGCTCAGATGGATTTTAGAAATCATCTGTTTATTGACAGTCGAACTCAGAGATCGAGAAACACTTCTGAACGTAATAAGAATGACAAAGAATCTTACCTTATAGTTCACGAAGAAACATTAAGTGACATAGGAAATGAGCTATACATTGTATGCACACTTGTCCGGAAGGAAAAGTGGGAGATTGAAAGGAATGGTGTCCTTCCAACAAGTGTATTCTTCCGATAGAGGGTTCAAAATTATTACGGAGCTAATTCTTTAGTAAGGTCAAGTGATCGGAATTCCTAGGTGGAGGCCGCTTCCGATCAGTAGTATCAATGTACAATTGATATTACAGCTTAATCTTAACTGAACCCTTCGGGTCGAACCCAATCGAATCACCGATCCGAGACGACGAATTAATCCGAAAGGATTTAATAAGTCAGCAGAGTTTTACGAATACAGACGTCGGATATCGAGCCTAGGGCGTCGAGACCGAGCGTCGCAAAATCACAAGCAACAAGTATGAGCGTAGCCGTAGCTAGGCTAGGCTAGCTCATCGCAAGCCTAGGCACACCATGTGTGTGCTAGGCGCACCATGGTGTGCTAGGCACTATCGCAGCCCTAGCATGATGCTAGACATTATCGCAGCCCTATCGCACCAAGCACATCACCCATGTGTGTGTGCATAAGCGTGGGCACTATCGCAGCCCCCTAGCACCACGCACAGCACCATCGCAGTGCTAGGCACATGCATGTGTGCATGTGCATGTGCACCATAGCACAACAAGCTGGCAGTTAGCACTGGCCTTGCGTGTGTGCTAGGCACCATCGCAGGCCACGCACCAAGCACAGCTAGCTGGCAGGCAGCACTGGCCTTGCGTGTATGCTAGGCACCATCGCATGCCACGCACCAAGCATAGCGCTAGTGCGTGCTGGCCTGGATGCGCGTAGATGTGCGAGCATGGGCGAGTGGTGCTAGCTGGCTACGTGTGCGAGCATGTGCGAAGGGTGCAGCGATGATGCGTATGATGCTAGCTATGCAAGAGCCATGCATGTGCGTGTGCTTGTGATAGCAAGGCAGCAACACCACGCATGCATGTGCGTGTGCCTGCGATAGCAAGGCAGCAGCGCCCAGCACAAGGCATGGCTCGCTAGCAGCACGCAAGTGCTGGGCTGGGAGGTGCGTGCTGCGCCAGCCAGGCATGCTAGGTGGCTGTGCGTGCTGGCAGTACCAGGTGGCAGCCAGCCCAACTGCCTTGTGAGTGGCGGTTTAGGAGAGGTGGGGACCAAAGCCTCCAAGCTTCCTTTGGGGAGCAAGGCAATGGTCCCCCCATGGGATATGGTCCTCACCTAACCCATACTCTCCTCTTGCCACTTGTTGCCTTGTGATTGCTTTTGCCTAATTATTTATTTTGGAATTAAATAAATTATTGCAATTGCACATGATCCCACATTGATCATGAAAAGGGGTTTCAAGTCCCCATTCTCGATAAATACCCACTTGGTTGGGATTTTGAGAATACAACCTTGAGTGGAATTAAAAAGGCAACTCTAAGAAAGAGTAAACCTTTGATTCGTAAAACTCATAGTTATTTTGTCCGGGTCTTGACTAACCTTCAAGACTAAGGACGCTCAGGTCGGGTCGAGGGTACGATCCGTCGGAGATCTCGTGTTTTCGGGCTTTTGAAGTAAGAGCTCTTTGGGAGCGAAGCACGCGTCAAAGGTATAATTCTTGTTCTTAATCTTGTTTGATTAAGTTTAATATGCTTGTTAATTGTTTTAATTAAGGGGCGGGTCTTGGTGGGTTTCCTTCCGTGTAGTGTCGGGTCACTACGAAACCCTACATCACCGTACATGCAGCCGACCCTCTTTGGGGGTCCGGCGGCACAGCAGGTCCAGCTAGGGATGTCAGTGGGGCGGGTCAAGTAGGAGACCCGCCCCATCCCCGCCCCAATGGGGCGGGGATGGGTCTCGGTTTGGCGGGTGGTGGGGCGGGGATGGGGATAAAAATCATACCCGCCATGGGTGTTGGGGCGGGGGTGGATTTTAAGTTGTACCCGCCCCATCCCCGCCCCGCCCCACCCGCCCCACTTCTTACCCGCCCCATCCCCACCTCATACCCACATCTATATATCTTTTAAAGCAAAATTACACACTTTTATTCTATTTATAAAATAATTACATGAAATACAATATTAATTATAATACTTTGTACGACATTTATATTATAACACAAAAATGTGTATATAATGTTTTATTTTTTAATTCGTATTAATTATGTAAGATTGTGTATTTGATATACGGATATTAGGTGGATCTTGGGTGGGGATTAGGCGGGTTTTTGGTGGGGATTAGGTGGGGATGGATATCCAAGTGGGGGGTGGGGCGGGGATGGTTTTGGAGTTGTACCCGGTGGGGCGGGGATGGAGATGAAAATTGGACCCGCCGCGGGGATGGGGATGGGGATGGGGATGAAAATATTAGGCGGGTATGGGGATGGGAAGGCCAACATCCGCCCCGCCCCGCCCCATTGACATCCCTAGGTCCAGCCCATGGACTGGCAGCTCCGGCTGCTAAACCTTGGTGGACAGCCATCGGCGTTGTCCTGGGAGATAACTGAGGTGGCTCAGCCGGCCAAGGTTAAGAATGTGTTGGTTGGCACCAATGACGGTACCACCAACCCGGAAGACCACCTAATGGCGTACACCAACCTCATGTACCTACAGGGGTTGGATTTTGTCGCCTGGTGCCGATGCTTCTTGGCAACATTAAAGGGCATAGCCCAACGATGATTTGGCAATCTGCCAGCCGGGTGCATCAACAATTTCAAGACGCTTGCATACCTGTTTGCGTCCAACTTCTCCATGAACATCCCTGCCAAAAAGACAAGTCTCGACTTAGGGGCTATTCAACAGGGAGACGAGGAGGGACTAAGGTCCTATGTTAGGTGGTTCAATCTGATGAGAATTCAGATTCAAGGGCTGTCTAACGAACTTGCCTATACGGACTTCTTTAAGGGTCTGAAATACGGGTCGACCTTTAAGTTCGACCTGGTCAAAAAGAGGGTTGATACCCTCCAAGAGGCGTTGATGGAAGTCGAAGCCTACATACAAGCGACGGAGCTCTGTGCCATCAAGCACTCGTAGGAACCTAAAAGGTGAGACAGGAAAGAGAGCTAATCTGCTCATCCGGCCAAAAAAGAAGTCTGGGCGGCGGACCGTTCTGGTCAGCCGTCCCAGAAGAAAAAGAGAGAGTTCAAGTCGTACGTCCCCAAGTACGAGTTCAACAAGGGTTGCTCCTCAATCATCATGGAGATCAAAGACCAGTTAACCCTTGAAAAACTGGCTGCAATGAAAAGTCCCATCAACAACCGGGACAAGAGCAAGTACTGTCAATTCCACGAGGATATCGGCCATGACACCAATGGTGTTATAGCCTCAGGCGGCTACTGGACCGTCTGGCCAATGAGGGGGCTTTGAAGTCCTACCTGGTGAAGTCCAAGGGTAACCCCAAAGCAAACAATGGACAACCGTCCAAGAAGCCGGCTGTGAGCTCTGACACTAATGAAGAGCAAATCTTTACCATAGCAGGCGGCTTTGCGGGAGGGGGTCCTACCATCCGGGGTACCAAGGACAACATCCGGAAGCTGGTCAACTCAGTGGATGAGGGCCAGGCGTCGAAAGACACCTTCCCTGAGGTCCTCATATCTGAGAAGGATCGGGGCAAGGTCAGGCGGCCTCATGATGACCCTATAGTCATCGAATGCAAGGTTGCCAACCAACGAGTGGGCCGGATCCTCATTGATACCGGGAGCTCATCTGACCTTATCAGCTATCAGTGTTTGGCAAAGCTCAAGTACAAGCCTAGCAACATGCACAAGGCCTCTCACCCCTTAGTCGGCTTTGGGGGAGGGGTAGTGCATCCGGTGGGGAGGATTGACCTACCCATCCGGCTAGGAGAGAAGGGGGAAGGACGACACATGGTCGTCAAGTTCTTGGTGGTCGAGGAGTTGACCGCCTACAATCTGATTTTGGGCCTTCCAACCCTCAACGAGTCCAAGGCAGTCATCATTCCATCCCTCATGCTGATCAAATTTGAGAAAGATCACGGGTTAGTGGGTTCCCTGAACGGGGATCAGAAGACGGCTAGGGAGTGTTATCTCTCAGACGTCAAGCCTATTGTGGCTACAGCCAGCCAAGGCGAGGAACCCATTAACCTTGATGACTTCAAGAAAGCCGCGCCAGCTCCCAAAGCAACCGACAAAAAGAGGAAGGCGGACCACCTTGTGGCCGTCAAAAAAGAGAAGCAATAGCAATCACTGATCAGGGAACGATCAGATGATCTCTGTCGCCAACCGGCTGGTGAAAATATTGACATTGTTCTAGATGACAGCCGTCCGGAACGAACCATTAAAGTGGGGACGGTTGCTTTTGAAAAGTTGGGTGCAGGCTTGCACCAACTACTGAAGGAATTCAAAGACATTTTTGCCTTTGAAGTGGAAGAGATGCCAGGCGTCAGCCCGGATCTTGCTGTCCACAAACTTGCCGTGAATCCAAAAAAGAAGCCGGTTAGGCAAAAAAAAAGGAACCACGGCGAGGAAAGATCTCAGGCGGCAGCCGCCGAGGTCAAGAAGCTGCTGGAAGCTGGGTTCATTCGGCAATGCTACTACCCGGATTGGGTAGCCGATGTCGTCCTTGTGAAAAAGCCGAATGGAACCTGGCGGATGTGTGTTAATTACACAGATCTGAACAGGGCATGTCCGAAGGATAGCTATCCGCTTCCAAAGATCAACAGTCTGGTCGGCTCTACAGCCAGCCATGCTTTGATGAGCTTCATGGACGCCTACTCAAGCTTCTATTAGATACCCTTGTGGAAAAAAGATCAAGAGAAGACGACATTCGTCACTGATCAAGGGTTATTCAGTTATACGGTGATGCCGTTTGGGCTGAAGAACGCGCCTGCTACCTTCCAACGGATGATTAATACGGTCTTCATTAATCAAATTAGGAGGAATGTAGAGGCGTACATTGATGACATGATAGTCAAATCTAAGCTCCAGACGGATCACTTGGCTGATCTCCGAGAAACCTTCACCACCCTCAGGCGGCATAAGGTCATGCTTAATCCAAAAAAGTGTGTCTTTGGCGTTGAGTCTGGGAATTTTCTCGGATTCTTGATTGATCAAAGGGGGATAGAGGCCAATCCGGAAAAGGTGTAGGCGGTGATTGACATGAAGTCCCCCTGCACTGTCAAGGAAGTCCAAAAACTCATCGGTTGTCTAACGGCATTGGGGAGATTCCTCAGCCGATCAGGGGACAAGTGCCTCTACTTCTTCCAGACAATCAAGAAGAAGACTAGATTTGAATGGGGGGAAATGCTAAGGCGGCATTTCAGAAATTGAAATAGCACCTTCACTCATTGCCACGGCTGGTCAGCCCCCTAGCAGGAGAGGTTCTCTATATGCATTTGGCCATCTCAGATCATTCAGTACCAACCCCTCAAGCGGCCACTGACAACCTTGGAGTCATCCGGCAGAATGCTCGAGTGGGCTATTGAAATTCAAAGTCTGGAAATCTCCATAGAACCTAGAAAGGCAGTGAAGGGTCAGGCGTTCGCCGACTTCATTATGGAAATGACTAGGCCGGCTCAGCCGGACAATGTTGATCAGGTCTGGAAGGTTTATGTAGACGGGAGCTCTACTATGAATGGATGTGGTGCAGGCGTAATTTGCAAGTCTCCGAAAGGGGACAAATATGAATACGCACTACGGTTCAAGTTTCAAGCCTCAAATAATGAGGCAGAGTATGAGGCCCTGCTAGCCGGTATACGCATGTGTAAGGCGGCAGGGGCAAGAAAAGTTGGCGCCTACTCAGATTCTCAGTTGATCGTTAGTCAATACCATGGTGACTATGAGGCCACCCATCCGGCTATGATCAAGTATCTGCAGGCGGTCAAGGATGAGGTCGGGACACTTGACGAATTTCACCTAAGTCAGGTGCCCAGGTCAGAAAACAATCAGGCGGATGCATTGTCCAAATTGGCATCATCCGCCACTTGTGATGCGCCTAGGTCAGTCTTTTGGGAAGTCATAGAAAAAAGAAGCATTGAACATGATCCCATTGGAGTTCTTAACCGAAGCTCTACCTGGATGGATGCCATCCGGGATTATTTGGCAGACGGCACTTTGCCGGATGCCCCTTCAGAAGCGGCTACGTTGAAAAAGCGAGCCTCAAGCTTTGAAATCTACAAGGGGGAGCTCTTCAGAAAGGGTTACCTCCAGCCGTTGCTGAAGTGCGTTACCCCTGAAAGGGGAAAAGAGGTTCTAGAGGCTCTGCACTCGGGCTTTTGTGCATCACATATAGGCGGCAGAACTTTAGCAAAAAGGGCCAGACGGCAAGGCTACTTTTGGCCCACTCTTGAGGTAGACGCCATGGAAATGGTGAAGAAGTGTGACAAGTGCCCAAGATTTGGGCGGCTCATACACCGTCCGGCCACTGATTTGACAGCTATCTACAGCCCGGTTCCATTTGCAAAGTGGGGCACGGACATCTTAGGTCCATATACGCCTGCTACAGGCGGGCGAAGGTACATCCTGGTGGCTGTAGATTACTTCACCAAATGGGTTAAGGCAGAGGCGGTCAGGGGCATTAAGATAAAGGATGTCATCTCTTTCATCTTGAGAAACATCATCACCTGGTTTCGGGTTCCTATGTCTATGGTCTTTGACAATGGCCCTCAGTTTAAAACGCCTACCCTCAAGAGCTGGTTGAGATATCAAAGGATCTCACATTGTTTTACATCAGTTGGCCGCCCCCAAGCAAACGGCACGGTTGAAGCTTTCAACAAGCTCATCTCAGACGACATTAAGAAGAAAATTGAAAGGGCTGGCGGTCTATGGGCGGATGAGTTGCCTCATGTCCTATGGGCCATCAGAACAACTGAAAAAGGGGCAACCGGTGAAACCCCGTTTCTCATGACATACGACACTGAAGTCGTCCTGCCAATTGAACTTTATGAGCTAACACTCCGAATTATGCTCTATGATGAAGAGGCAAATTGGGAGGCCATGCGGCTAGAATTGGATTCACTCCCGGAGCGCAGGGGCAATGCCGCCTTTTGTCATGAGATTTACCGTCTGAGAATGAAAAGGGCCTATAACAAAAGAGTACACAAACGACCCCTCAAAGTAGGGGACCTTGTGCTACGAAAAATGGAGGCAACCGGTAGGGCAAATGAGCAAGGGAAGCTAAACCCTAATTGGGAGGGTCCTTACCGGATTTTTGTAGAAGTTAGAGGCGGCACCTACCGCTTGGAAACTCCAGACGGTAGGCAGCTAGCCAAAACCTGGAATGTAGATAACTTGAAAAGTACTACTTCTAAGGACTTGTAAATATTTGTAAATAGAGTATATTAATGAAAGAGTACTTTATTTCTATTATCTTTTGTATAAAGTCCCATCTGTGCAATGCAAAACCGGGCAACTTCCAAGTCCCATCTGTGCAAAGCACAACCGGGCAATCATCTGTTCTAAACTGAGTAGAAGGCTAAGTATCGACTTAGCTATTCACAAGGCCAATGGCCGAACATATTTTAAACCGCCTGCTCATGTGCTCCAACATGAGCAGGCATCCGGCGACGCCCATTTTGGTGAATTCGTCGAAGAGAACATCTCCCTTCCGGGTGGTACATTGTTCTAGAGGTCATAACTCAAACGGCTTTAACCGACTGTGTAGGTTAAAGATAACTCATGGTTGTTCGAATGATCAATCGAAATCAAGATACAACCGGACGTTGCTTCAAGGCAACAAAGACGGTAATTTAAATCTTGATTTGTAGCCGGCTTTTGCCAAAAAGCACTACAACCGGCTACAAACTCAACAAGCAAGGTCAAAACCTTGGCTCTTAATCCGCAACTTGGTTATGATGCATACGTTCGGCCAAAGGCCGCCTGCGTACCAACCAACGGCACTGCCGGATACCCAAAGGGTAATCCGCAGCCGGTTAAAAGAATAATCTAGGTTGGCCCTAGCCGGCGCCGCAAGCTAATCCAACTTAGAGTAATTCTATTCTAATAACGGTCAAAGACCGCCTATCTAATCGTCCGGATGCTTATGTGGACGGCTGTCTGCTTAGAGTTGTAATTATAAGCAAACAACCGTCCAAAGGCAGACAAAGGCAATGCATCCGGCATACCGCATGTACAATTAAAATTGCAAAAAAAAAAAAAAAAAAAAAGGGGGGGGGGTGGTGGATTGGTACGAGGCAAAATCGCAAAAATTGCAATGAAATAGAAGCAAACAATATCAAGTGGTACCTGAGAGAGTTGAGCAAAGAACACTCAGACGATGTCCGGATGAGTGTGAAAAGAGGAAGTGGTTGAATGCAAAAGCAGCCGGTATCAGAGCTTTTTCTCTCAAGAAGTTTGTGAAAATTTGCAAAGTGTTGCAAATGATGGTGGGGGTATCTATTTATAGAAGGAGGCAGAAGGCGAACCGTCACCTCCCCCTCAAGTTCAAATTCGAAATTCGAATTCAAAAAAAAATGGAGGGAAGGAGACGAACCGTCACCTTCCCAGAATGTGACACCTGTCACAGGTGCCACGTGGCAAGCCACGTCACACCTGCGAGGGGCAAATGTTTAGGGTAAAATTACCCTATGCCACGTGGCCCAATGGCATGCTGACACGTGTCAGCCTCAGAGAGGCCCAATGGGATCCAATCCTCTGCTGGCAAGTGGCACCTTAAACCTAAAAGGGGAACTGATCCCCTTCCACTATAAATAGAGGAAAATCCTCATTTATTACATATTCATAAATACAAACACAAAAAACCGAGCAATATTAATTGTAGAATTCTCTGTGAATCAGAGAGAAAATCCTTTGCTTTCCGTACATTTATACATCCGGAAACGTTCTAACTTGATCGTCGGAGGCGGAACTCCACCCAACCGGAGTTTCGTGGTTTTGCAGGTACAGACGGTCGACGCGCATTCTCGAAATTGTGACTCTCCCGAGGGACTCCAAAAACCCCAAAACGAATGTCGTATGGCTTTTTATTTATGAATTAAAAAAAAAAACTATACAATGTATGCAAATTAAAAATTAAACTATTGGAAATTAGCAAATAAATCTCAAAAACCGTAATTCAAACAATAGATTAAATCACACCAAAACAACAAATCAAAAGAACTGAATATAAGAGACTAAAAAAGAGGAACATGAAACAATTGCCGACAGAAATAGGGATCGCCAGAAGCCAATCCAAGGTGTGTTCTCGCTGTTTAGACTTCCACAAAGCTGACTGGCGAGGAGATAAAGAACATGTGGATTCTACAGAAGCAGTAACCTTTGTAAAATATATCTACCAATTTCTTCATAAGTTTTGAGACCTCACCAGGATTATGTAAAATGTCAGACTCCACAGTTCTGTAAAATACACTCACCCATCATCAAAGGCACGACTTGGTTCAACAATACCAACATGTCGCAGAAGTTGAGTCTGCAAGCCAACAAACTATAAACAAGAATCGAGAAAAGCATAATATCGAACATCACTCGCAGATTAAACACCAAGCCCTCCAAACACAAAAGGTAAGGTGTCAAGACGCCATTGCTAATCACCAAATCCTGGTCCAGAAGCGGTAACAATACGCTCCAAAAGAAGACCGAAGAGCCCCATCAAATGTGCGCTGAGCCGCCTTAAAGACACCAGGAGGAGAAGTACGCAAAGTAAAGTAGAGTTTGGAAATGCCAGTACAAGCCCTAAGCAACAATAACTCACACTGGGGATCATCAAGCTTAGCAACACTCTCCATAAGGACAATGGTCTTGGTCACTCTCTGCATCACAAACTCTCCACTAAAAACGGAGTTGGAATTGGTGGGAGCACCAAGCAAATTAACACCATGCCGAGGCCGAGCAATGTCGGGGGAAAAGACACCCGCAAGCCTACTATGAGGGTCTTCCACAGGCCAGAAAACTTCAGTCTTTTCTACATTTAAGCGTAGTTTGAAACGAGGATCGTCTAGCATAATCAACTCAAGAACTTTCCCCAACACCAAGGTATCACCAATAATAGTCCCACCATCCAAATACCATTCTTGAAGACATACGCCAAAAGAGTCCCTAATTTTACACACCAAGAGATGTAAAACTAGGGTTGGCAATCCTTGACCCGACCCGAAGTTACTAAGAGAAACCCGAACCCGACCCGAATCGAACATGAACAACCGAATTCGACCCGATTTGACCAAATTTTCATATTTTGTAATAATATTAAGTTTTACACTATTTTTTATTGTTTCTAAGCACAACTCGAAATCTGATCCGAACCCGACCAATTTAAAAAATAAGCTGAGTATAATAATTAAGGGAAATAAAAAAAACAAAACAAAAAAAAAAATATCTTAAATCTGACGTCATATATAGTTAATAGATTTTTTGAAGGAAAAAAATAAAGTTTAAGTTGGTGAAATTATTACAGAAATATTTAACAGAAAACTAACTCTATTATTATTATTATTATTATTATTATTATTATTTTATTGTTATTATTATTAGATTTCAAATCAACACCATGAATAGAAATTTTTTTTTTTTTTCATTAAACCCCACTATTGTACAACTATATAATGGTAATTTAGCCTTTTTAATTATAGTTTATTCACCCTTAATTAAAAGGTTTCAAAATCTTGTGTAACTATTTTCTGTAAATAGATTATGAAATCAAAAGGAATACAATTTTTAACAAGATAATATATAGGATTAGGAATAATATATTAATATAGTTGTATAATACAAATATTCCGAAAATAAAATATTTTTGCTAAAAAGGGAGGGGGAGTTTTGAAGGGAAAAAATAGCACCATGAAGTGACACGTATCATTCCTGGTGTCTGTTTTAGTATTATGTTATTGATTAATAATAAAGTTAACAGTTTTAAAAAATAAATTAAAGTTAACTACTCCCTTCATTTCAATTAAATAATACGGAGTAACATTTTGATTTTGCACGGTTTTTAAAATGCATTTTTGAACAATATCTTTAATTATATTTTAACAAAAAATATTAAAATTTTATGTTATTAAACTACATATTGAGACGAATTTAACAAAATCTAACATGATTATAATTTTATAGATATGTTAATAATGTTAGTTTTTGGTCAAAGAATTACAAGTTTGATTATAAACAATCAAAATAAAAGAATCAAATCACAACTTGTTTGCATTAAAGATTACTAACAGAAATGAAAATAAATAAACAAGACAACCGCCCATCATCTCTCTAATTAATCTTGCAAAACTTAACTAACTGTTATCTTAACACCTTTCTTTACACTTCTCATAAGTCAAAATTGTAAAATTATTTCCATAATCTAAGGCAATTGGAATAAATAGATAACTTTGAGCACAGCTCCTCCCAGCCCTCCTAAGCTGAAATAGTTTTAATTTTATTTTATTTTTTTATAAAAAAAAAATGAAAAGAAAAAGAAAAAGAAAAACTTTTGAGGTATGAAAAGAAGAAGAAAAACTTGAGGTATGAAAAGAAAAAAAACTTTTGAGGTGAGTCCAAGAAGGCAAGAACTATCATGAGCTATCAAAAAGAATACAATTAAAAAAGTACAAGTTAGAGGAGTTCAATTTTCCACAGATCATGACTACGAGCAGAACCCTTCATGCATGAAGTGTAATGGTGTATACTTGTTCTTGCTAAGATTTTCCGGTCAACTTGAAGAAACACCAAAAAGGGGAATGATAAGTGAACATCTTTTGAGTCAAGTCCTCATTCATGAAACAGGTTCGAATCTGTAACACTTGAACTGCAGGCGCACACAACAGAAAGATTCAGCAAGGTGATATGGAATTACATGCATTAGGACTGAAAATTTATTTAACCAGTATTTCATCAATAAGTATTTAAGATTAGTTTTGAAAAGTAAATGGCAAAAAGTATAAGAAAAGGTAGCGAAAGTGTACCTTACATTGAGGCTTCCATCTCATCATTATCCCGATCCCAATGATCCAAACTCAGCAAAAGGCCATATCTGTGGTGTTTGACAAAAATAAAGGTATTAATGCATCTTTTTATATCTAACTCAACTAGTCTGAGATACGAAGATCAAAAGCAATATCTTATATATAACTGAACTGGTGTAAAGTGTTGGGTTTGTGGAAACTGAAACCATAACTATGGTAACAATAAACCATGTTTAGATCTTTGCAAGCATTTTCAGTGACATGGAGTGCAAGGAGAAATGTAAAACAGAAAGAAAAAAAAATAGATTCTTTACTAAATAAGATGATGTTTTATAACATAACATCATCATCTATCTTAGCTAAACAGTAATATGATAGTGGTAAACCATGCTGACAAAAATTTCACACCTGTGTTTCATTCCAAAGCAAAAAGACTGATTATTTATTTATTTTCATTTAATTTTACTACATATTTTATTTTAAGCATCATAATCCTATTCAACTATTCAGAGAGAACCATCTTTCATTTCTTTCAGCTTTTGGACTTCCAACTTTATCCAGTACTATATTCCTTGTTCAAGATCTATCAACTACAGGTGCATCAGACATTTAAGAAAGAACCTTGAAAAAATATTGGTAGGAGCCGAAACCAGCAATCAGCTTCATGTGTTGACCAAAATGCAATAATTCCAATAATTGTATCATGACTGTAGGCTTATATCATGAAACCAGAAAATTTACAACAGCAAAACTAAAACAAAACATACCCGACAAAATGCTTTGCCTTGGATAAGTCCATAAGGAACTGATCCAAAATGCCGGGAATCATTTGATGCATACAGGTTGTCTCCCTGAATCCAAACATGCCCTTTTGGCACCTGTTCAATTTGTGAAAATATAAAATAAAATGACAGTACACGTTTTCTGCCCTTGGAAAAATGTGAGATTTTCCCACAAAGGCATAATGGTTAATCCAAAGCACGGGGAAGATAACTAATCAACATTCAGTACTTAACAAGTACTTTTCATTCTCTTGATTTGTCATGCAATATACAATTAGTGGTCAATCTAACAACTAGCATCACCACACATTGAGAATTGAGATCCTCAACAAAGTGGAACCCAAGAAGAGTAAAAAATACACTAATTTATCAGCATAAAACACACAGGGCTATCTCCAACAATCATGCTGGACAATAAAGGAAGTACGTTGAAGTTTGAGCACCACCAAGATATTCAGTGTATTAAGAACCCCATTTGATAATAAAGATAACATGGAACTCAGCTTTTCTCGTGCTTAAAAAGAGCCTCGTAACAGTCTGTTTACAAAAGCCTGTAAGAGCCAAGTGAATTTATTTGTAATCAAATGCTCACAGACATCAACCATCAATTTAGTGCACAAAATGCTATGTCTGCCCCAAAATCACACTCTTATTTCAAAAACCTTGCCAGAGAACAAAATAGTGAATCCACAGGAATAAAACCAAAAGAAATGAAAATGAGTAAATGACATCAAACATGATAATAAATAAAAACAAAGTAAAACACAAAGACTATAATTTAGATGCAAGTCCTCAAGACTGGAAGAGATTGCTGGCTAGAAGAGCAAACCATCTTCACACCAAAGCATCAACATGGATCCTACCCTACCAATCTATGTTGTGAAAGACTATCCTCAAGAATCCCCCACTTTTCGTTGCCATAATCATACCTTTTCAACAAGGATCTTTTATTACTTGGAAGGTACATTGGAGGGCCACAATCCTAGTACCAAGGAATGTGAAAGGAGATGAGGATATACAAGTCTTGATTATTACAGAAGGGCAATGCTTAATCCACTACATCTACCCCATGCCTATTTTCCAACAAGATTGATCACTGCCTTCTGCTATACAATACAGAGTAGTGGTATGCTCCTTCTCTAGTCTTCAATTGATGCAACATCTATATTTGATGGGATAACTTCATTCCTTAAGTTTAAAGGGCGCAAGGCGCAAAAGTCCTTGGAGCCTAGGAACAAAGCACAAGGTGAAGGCAAGTGCCTTTTGCAGATGAGCCACACTCTATTTATATATATATATTATATTTTTGGAAAAAAAAAAAAAATAAAATAAAAAAAAAAAACCTTTTAGATAAGGTTAAAGGACCATGTGATCAATAGCTAGGGGTCTTCAAATGGAATCGGGGGATGTGGGTTTCTCTCTCTTAAAGTAATAAAGTAATTCTAACCTGTAATGGACCAAGCCCAAGGCCCAAAGCTGCCAATTACCAAGTTTTACAAGAGAAGAGAAAAGAAGGAAAAAGGGGGGTCAAAGCTGTCAAGAATTAACAGCAGTCACAGCACAAAAGCAAGGGAAGGAGGTGGCACATGAGGACAAAAACAATTAAGAGCTGAAGGTAGCAGTGCAGCAACAAGTAGTGGAACCATGGCAAGCAGCGTTGGTAGAGTATGGACAAGAGTAGTAGCAACAGCTAGTTGTGTACCTTCTTGTATATAAATTAAGAGGAGAGGAGTTAGTGAATGTTATGTGAGTAGAAAATTTGAAATTGAGACTTGTATCTTAAAGATAATAACTTGGAGATTAGTAGACTCGAGCTACTTAGCTATTTCAGTCTATTTTGTGTGTTTGTTCTTTGTTCTTGTTTGATAGTCCCGTGTTGAGGCCGTGAGGGTGTAGTCTATTACATAACCATTGCAAGGTCACGCGGTGTTTTCTTAAGAAAATTATCTTACTCACCGGCTATTGATGCCTTAAAACAAAGTAAAGATATATTTGGAGACTTCTTTAAAAATTTAGCCTTTTGGGGACTCACCTTTTTTTTCGCTAATAAGGAACTTTACCTACTTTTCCGGCTAAATATAATAAAAAGCAATAATAAAAGGTAGTCCCTAGAGTTTTTTTTTTTTTTTAAAAAAAGTCCCTTGAGTTGACCATAAAGTAAGTCCCTTAACACAATTATTATTTGGTAATCGACGCAAGTAAGGTAGTAAACCGAAAATCCTTAACCAATGCATAATCAATAATGGGAACCACTCCATAACAAAGTCTCAAATTCAAATTAAAATAAATGAAAGGTTATTCAATAGCTACCAAAAATTGTAGCCACTATAGTGAGTGTATATCTCAACTGTAAGAGCTCGCAGCAGAACTGTGAGTCTGTGACTTCGACTAGATAATATTTTATTTTGGGATTAAACTAAACCACTATGAAGAACACATATATAGTATGAGAAAATAAAACATTCTTAAATTATATAATGTAGTGTTTGGATTCAAGTATTTGATTTCAAATTTAGAATTTCAAATCTGGAATTTCAAATACAGACAATCAATTCCAAACTCTTTTTTTTTTTGGATGAAGTGAGCATCAATCTCTTATTTGGCCTTATTTAACCAATAACTTCAAAATTCTTGGGACAGGAATCGAGGGGGATATGAATTTTGGCAACAGCTTTCTCACACAAATTGATGAAACTTTCAATTGTTCATGACACTCGAGTTAGTAATACAACATAAACCAACTTATTCTGCTGGTTGATAGTGAGATTACAGAGAGATTCCCTGTTGTCTTTTGCAACTTTAGCGTGGGCTGCATGGTCTTTTCAAAATGCTCTTGTGCACAACAACCCTTGGAAGAATAGAGATAGTGGAGTGCTTGGTTTCTTGCGGCTGGTGGGAGATTATAAGAAGTACAATTTTGCAGTATCACAAAGACCAGGTCAGCAGGTGTGTAATGTTGTTTCTCGAAATGGGTGGCATCGTCCCAATGCTGGGAGGGTACGTATCAATACGGATGCTGCAATGTTGAGTGGTGTGGGTGCTGGTTTGGGGGCTGTTATACGTGGGTCCAGGTATTTGCAGCGGCTGTGCATAGGGTAAAACATGAGAGTACGGTTCTCATTGCTGAAGCTCCTGCTGCAAGAATGGGGCTGCTGTTGGCCTGCCAACTCAGGTTTGAGAATGTTGAGCTAGAATGCGATGCGTTAGAAGTTGTTAAAGCCATCTGCTCAAGAAAGAAGGGGAGAGCTCTGATTAATCTGATTTTTGAGGACATTTACTTAATTGGGGATTCCTTGTTTCTTTTTCTTGTAATCATGTTAAAAGAGGTGGTAATGCTGTGGCACACCTTGTTGCTAGATTAGTTCCTGTGGGTGAGGCTAAGCAAGTTTTTCTGAATTCTTTCACGCATGTTGTTTTAACACTTGCAAACCTTGATTAAGCTTGCTTTAATATTATTTCCCCACTTTCTTTCAAAAAAAATCATTCCTGACACTACCATCAACAATAAAATTTAACAGCTATTATTACACTCTTCCTCATCCTAAATTCACATATAAATGGCATCATCACCTAAAAATTACCAAATTCTGATAACCAAACAATCAATTGTATTCCCACAAATACTCCAAAGCATTAAACAGAAATCAACAATAAAAAATAAACAAATAAAAACTGCTCATCCAATCAAAACATCTAATTAAGCAAGCAAAATCTAATGTAAAATCACACATGAAAAACAATTTATCCAACAAAAATCCAATATAAGCAAGCAAAATTCAATGAAAAAAAAAAAAATTTAAAAACTCACCACCAAAGTCTTCAGAAATCCAGTGTTAGAATTAAAGGAAACAACATCACCCTCCATTCCCAAAATACGTTTCGTCAAAGTTCGTCTAGGGTTTTGCGGAGATTTAACAATGACAACATCTCCAAGCTCCAAATTCCCAATTCGATGCGAAAATTTATCAACCAATAACACATCTCCTCGAATATTCAAAGTCGGAAGCATGCTCGGACCATATACCTGTGAATCAAAACTACAAAAATTTCAGAAATAGTATCAAAAATTGATTAATGTGGAAGAAAATTAAGAGGAAAAATTGAGAGAAAATTACGATTGTGGGAGAGAAGATGTAGGTTTCGGTGATATGAAAGAGACTGAGGAATTTAGCGATGATTATGGTGCGGTTTACTGCTTCTTTGGCTATGTTCCGCCATTGCCTAAGCTTCGACGCGAACATTGTGAGTGTGCTGCCCTGTTGCACCAACTACAGGGTAGAGAGTGGATAGTTGAAGACTAGAGTTTTTAAGTGTTTTGGGCAGTCAAAAAGCTCGTTCAAAAGGCCGAAAAGTGAAACTTAAGTTGTAAAAGGGGAGTACTAAATTCAGGTAGTATTTTGCCTGAATGCAGAGTAAGATAATTTTTAAAAATATTTCAATTCTACCCTTGCTTTAATTTAAACTCTTTCCACTCTTAACCATATAATCATTCCAATTCTCAACCATCTAATTTGCAAACAAATTATGGCATATCTAACTTTTTATCATGTTTGATATTTAATTTTGTACGAATTCAAGGGCAATGATCATTGCACTACGATGAACTTTTTAAGGTACTACGTGTTTAAGGTAAAACTACCCTGTCCACATGGACTAATCACGTGCTGACACGTGTCAGCATCTAAGAGGTTCTGAAAGAACCAACCCTCTGGTGACACGTGGCACTCCAACCCATGAAAGGGGAACTGATCCCCTCACACTATAAATAGAGGAAAATCCTCATTTATTGCATATTCATAAATATACTCACTAAACCCGAGCAATATTAATTGCAGAATTTCTCTCGGAATCCGAGAGAAAAACCTTTAGATTTCGCACCTTTATACATCCGGATACGTTCTAACTTAATCATCGAAGGCGAAACTCCACCCAACCGGAATTTTCCGTGGTTTTGCAGGTACAGACGCTCGACGCAAATTCTTGGAATCGTAACTCTCCTGAGGGAATCCAAAAACCCCGAAACATTTGGCGTCGTTTGTGGGGAGAGTACTTCTGAGATGTCTTCACAGCAGTCTGTACCGCCTGCTGAAGAGAACCGGCCTTTGGCCAGAGTAGATGTCTATACAGGCCAAGAGAGTGGTGACGACTTTGAAGTCAACACCTATGTGGCCCCAGACGGGTCACTCAGAACAAGGCGCACTCGTTCCAAGGAAGCAAGGGAACGGGGCGAAGACAAAGCTTATCCAAGCAACCCAAGTCCAGCCGGCTGGGCAACCCCAGGCGGCGGAGGGTGGTACTCCCGTTACTAGAGACGAACTCATGAAATTCATGACGAGTTTCAAAGGGGAGATCAAGGACCTAATAAATAAGTCAACTAGCACCAACAGGGGTCAGTCGGCTAAGAAGCCTTCTCCCTCAGGGAAGAAGCAGGTGAAAGATCGTGTGCCTACTCCTCACCCTAAACCAAAGGGGATGGATGGGCCTATGATCGATCTATCAAAGCTCCGTTTCCCTAAATCAGGGAAAAGGAAGGTCATCCGGCAAGTTCAGCCAGATGGATCAAAAAGGACTTACTCAGATGCCCGGATGTTAATCCAGCAGAAGAGAAGTCAACAGTTGTCTGAGTCGGCCTCAACGTCGACTTACCCAGATAGTTTCCAGAATACTTCAATGAAGTATTTGGAAACAAACAGAGAGAGTAAGTCACGCGGCTTGTCCGCACGTACTGGCCCTCAGATCATCCAACCGGCTTCATATGTGCCCCAACAGCCATACATGTCGTATGGATCACCCTACATGCTGCCGGCCCTCTTTGGGGTTCAGGCGACATAACATGTCCAACCAATGGATTGGCAGCTCTGGCTGCTAAATCTTGGGGAACAGCCGTCGGCTTTCTCCAGGGAGATAACCGAGGCGGCTCATCCGGCCAAGGTTAAGAACGTGTTGGTTGGTGCCTATGACGGTACCACCAACCCGGAAGACTACCTAATGGCTTACACCAACCTCATGTACTTACAGGGGTTGGATAACGCTGCCTGGTGTCGATGCTTCCCGGCGACGTTGAAGAGCATAGCCCAACGATGGTTTGGCAATCTGCCAGCCGGTTGCATCAATAATTTCAAGACGCTTTCATACTTGTTCGCGTCCAACTTCTCTATGAACATCCCCGCCAAAAAGACAAGTCTTGACTTGGGAGCTATTCAGCAGGGAGATAGAGAAGGGCTAAGGTCCTATGTCAGGCGGTTCAATCTGATGAGAATTCAGATTCAAGGGCTGTCTGACAAAGTTGCCTACACAGACTTCTTTAAGGGTCTGAAAGACGGCTCGACCTCGTCAGAAAGAGGGATGCTACCCTCCAAGAAGCTTTGATGGAAGCCGAAGCCTGTATACAGGCGACGGAGCTCTGTTCCATCAAGCAGCTGTCGAACCCTAAGAAGTCCGACAAAAAAGAGAGTTGGTTAGCTCAGTCAGCTAAAAAAGAAGAGAGCAAGAAGAGAAAAGAAGTTTGGGTGGCAGACAATTCTGGACAGTCGTCCCAAAAGAAAAAGAAAGAGTTGAAGTCGTACGTCCCCAAGTACGAGTTCAACAAGGACTGCTCCTCCATCCTCATGGAGATTAAAGACCGGTTGACCGTTGAGAAACCGGCTGCAATGAAAAGTCTCATCAAAAGCCGGGACAAGAGCAAGTACTGCCATTTCCATGAGGATATAGGCCATGACACCAATGGTTGCTATAGCCTCAGGCGGTTATTGGATCGTCTGGCTGGCGAGGGGGATTTACAGTCCTACCTTCTGAAGTCCAAGGGTAACTCTAGAACAAACAGTGGATAGCCGTCCAAGAAGCATGACAACCTTGCTATAAGCTCTAGCACTAATGAAGAGCAAATCTTTACTATAGCAGGCGGTTTCGCGGGAGGGGGTCCTACCATCCGGGGAAACAAGGACAACATCAGAAAGCTAGAGGTCAACTCAGTGGATGAAGGTCAAGCGTTGAAAGACACCTTCCCTGATGTCATCATCTCTAAGAAGGACCGGGGCAAGGTTAGGCGGCCTCATGATGACCCCATAGTCATCGAATGCAAAGTTGCCAACCAACGAGTGGGCCGGATCCTTATTGATACCGGGAGCTCGTCTGACCTTATCAGCTATCGGTGCTTGGCGAAGCTCAAGTACAAGCCTAGCAGCATGCACAAAGTCTCTCACCCCTTAGTTGGTTTTGGGGGAGGAGTAGTGCATCCGGTGGGGAGGATTGACCTACCCATCCGGCTAGAAGAAAAGGGGGAGGGACGACACATGGTCATCAAGTTCTTGGTGGTCGAGGAATTGACCGCTTACAATCTGATCTTAGGCCGTCCAACCCTCAACGAGTCCAAGGCAGTCATCATTCCATCCCTCGTGCTGCTGAAATTTAAGAAGGATGATGGGACCGTGGGTTCCCTGAATGGGGATCAGAAGACGGCAAGGGAGTGTTATCTCTCAGACGCCAAGCCTACTGTGGCCGCAGCCGACCAAGGCGAGGAACCCATTGACCTTAATGACTTCAAGGAAGCCGCGCATGCTCCAAAAGCAACCGGCAAAAAGAGAAAGGCGGACCACTTAGTGGCCGTCAAAAAAGAAAAGCAATAGCAATCACTGATCGAGGAACGGTCAGATGATCTCTGTCCCCAGCCGGCTGGTGAGAATATTGACATTGTTCTTGATGACAGCCGTCCAGAACGAACCCTTAAGGTAGGGACGGTTGCTTTTTTCCAAGTTGGGTGCAGATTTACATCAACTGCTCAAAGAGTTCAAAGACATTTTTGTCTTTGAAGTCGAAGAGATGCCATGCGTCAGCCCGGATCTTGCTATCCACAAACTCGCCGTGGATCCAAAAAAGAAGCCGGTAAGGCAAAAGAAGAGAAATCACGACGAGGAAAGATCTCAGGCAGCTGCCGTCGAGGTCAAGAAGCTGATGGATGCTGGGTTCATTTGACAATGTTACTACCCGGATTGGGTAGCAAACGTTGTCCTCGTTAAGAAGCCGAATGGTACCTGGCGGATGTGTGTTGATTACATAGATCTGAACAAGGCATGTCCGAAGGATAGCTATCCACTTCCAAAGATCGACATTCTGGTCGACTCGATAGCCGGTCATGCCTTGATTTGCTTCATGGACGCCTACTCAGGCTTCCATCAGATACCCTTGTGGAAAAAAGATCAAGAGAAGACAACATTCTTCACTAATCAAGGGTTATTCTGTTACACGGTGATGCCGTTTGGGCTGAAGAATGCACCTGCTACCTTCCAACAAATGATTAATACAATCTTCATTAATCAAATTAGGAGGAATGTGGAGGCGTACATTGATGACATGATAGTCAAATCTAAGCTACAAACGGATCACCTTGCTGACCTCTGAGAAACCTTCATCACCCTCAGGCAGCATATGGTCATGCTTAATCCCAAAAAGTGTGTCTTTGGTGTTGAGTTTGGGAAGTTTCTCGGATTTTTTATTGATTAAAGGGGGATAGAGGCCAACCCGGAAAAGGTACAGGCAGTAATTGACATGAAGTCACCCCGCACTATCAAGGAAGTTCAAAAACTTACCGGTTGTCTGGCAGCATTAAGGAGATTCCTCAGCCGGTTAGGTGACAAGTGCCTCTACTTCTTCCAGGCAATCAGAAAGCAGACTAAATTCGAATAGGGGGAAAATGCTGAGGCGACATTCCAGAAATTGAAAGAGCACCTCCACTCATTGCCACGGCTAGTCAGCCCTCTAACAAGAGAGGTTCTCTAGATATATTTGGCCGTCTCAGATCATGCCCTTAGTGTCGTTCTCCTAGCTGAGAGAGACGACATTCATCTCCCGGTCTATTTCATTAGCCATGTTCTTCGAAATGCTGAGCTGCGGTACCCCTTGGTTGAAAATTTTGGCCTTGCTCTTTTCATGGCAATCAAGAAGCTGAAACCTTACTTCTTGGCACATCCGGTGGTGGTCTACACAGACCAACCCCTCAAGCGGCAAATGACAACCTTGGAGTCATCCGGCAGAATGCTCAAATGGGCTATTAAAATGCAAAGTCTGGAAATAACCTTCGAACCAAGAAAGACAGTGAAAGGTCAGGCGTTCGCCGACTTCATTGTCGAAATGACGAGGCCGGCTCAACCAAAAAATGTTGATCAGGTTTGGAAGTTATATGTAGACGGAAGCTCTACTATGATCGGCTGTGGTGCAGGCGTAATATGCAAGTCACCAGAAGGGGACAAATATGAATATGCACCACGGTTCAAGTTCCAAGCCTCAAATAATGAGGCGGAATATGAGGCTTTGCTAGCCGGTATTCGCATGTGTAAAGCGGCAGGGGCAAAGAAGGTTGACGCCTGTTCTGACTCACAGTTGATCGTCAGCCAATACCATGGTGACTACGAGGCCACCCATCCGGCTATGATTAAATATGTGCAAGCGGTCAAAGATGAGGCCGGGATACTTGACGAATTTCATCTAAGTCAGGTGCCCAGGTCAGAAAATAATCAGGCGAATGCACTCTCTAAGCTGGCATCATCCGCCTCATGTGATACACCTAGGTCAGTCTTTCGGGAAGTCATGGAAAAGAGAAGTATTGAACATGATCCCATTGGAGTTCTTGACCGAAGCTCGACCTGGATGGATGCCATCCGAGCTTATCTGGCAGATGACACTTTTTCGGATGCCCCTTCAGAAGCGGCTGCATTGAAGAAGCGAGCCGCAAGGTTTGAGATCCATAATGGAGAACTCTTCAGGAAGGGTTACCTCCAGCCGCTGTTGAAATGTGTTACCCCTGAAAGGGGAAAAGAAGTTCTAGAGGATCTGCACTCGGGCTTTTGTGCATCACATATAGGCAGCAGAAGTTTAGCAAAAAGGGCCAGGCGGGAGGGCTACTTTTGGCCCACTCTTGAGGCAGACGCCATGGAAAGGGTGAAGAAGTGCGATAAGTGTCAAATATTTGGCAAACTCATACACCGTCCGGCAACTAATTTGACGGCTATCTACAGCCCGGTTCTGTTTGCAAAATGGGGCATGGAGATCCTTGGTCCATACACGCATGCTACAGGCGGACGGGGGTATATCCTGGTTGCTGTAAATTACTTCACCAAATGGGTTGAGGCAGAGGTGGTCAAGGGCATTAAGACAAAGGATGTCATCTCCTTCATTTGGAGGAACATCATCACCCGGTTTGGGGTGCCTATGTCTATGGTCAAATATAATCGGTCTTTGCCCAAAGGCATTATAGCCGGTTAAAAACCCAAATTAAGCAAGGTCAAAACCTTAGCAGTTAATAATTCATAACCTGGTTATGATGCTTACGCACGGCCAATGGCCACCTGCATCCTAACAAACGGTGATGACGAATACCCAAAAGGTAACTCGCAGGGGTTAAACGAATATTCTAGGTTGGCCCTAGCCGGCACCGTATGCTAATCCAACTTGGAGAATAATTCTACTTCTATAAATATGGTCAATAACCGTCTATCTATCTGTCCGGATGCTTGATTGGACGGCTGCCTGTTTAGGATTGGGAAATATCAAGCAAACAACCGTCCAGGTAAAGCCAATGCACCCGGCATACCGCATGTGCCGAGTCACTTGGCCAAAAAAAAAAAAAATCGAAGCAAATTATATCTAAGGCAAATATGGGCAAAACCGACTCAGTCGGCAAATTCTATTAATAAAAAATAATTGTCAGCCGGAACTACGTCCGGGGAAAAGAAGAATACATGAGATACTCGGCTCGCAGGTCGGAGATAGAAAAAGAAAAAACAATCAAGGTTCACTGCTGCTGGGGAGGCTGAGACGTCTGGCCCTGACCGGATGGAGGAGCATCTTGAGTTTGCTGAGGTTGGGCTTCATTAGCCTCACCCGACGCTCATTCTTCCGCCTGCTCCTCCTCATCTTCCTCGACAATGCCAGCCCATTCCTCGAAGGGAGCCGACTTCTCAAGCCCAAGAGTTTGAACGTCGTACACCTCGGTGGCGTACTTGTACCTCAGCTCGAAAAACTCCCATTCGGTGTCTGGGAAAATGAGGGACCAGGCCATTTTCATGCGAGCCTCGCAGTCCCGCTCATTTTCAGCAACCAGCCAGTCCTGCTCGGCTTCCAGCTTGGCCTTGTGATCAGCCTGCGTTTGGGCCAGCTCGTTCTTCAGCCGGGAGACGTCTGCCCTCAGTTGGGTGTTCTCCTTGTCGGCATCCCCCAGCGCTTTGACATCGGCCTGGAGGTTTTTAACTTGAAGCTTAGAGTCAGCCGCCTTCTTGTTGGCTGTGTCAACAGTCGCAGTAAGCTCCTTGACAAGCTCCTCCTGTTTCATCTCCCGGCTTTTAGTTTGTATTTCATACATTAAAGTGTTGTATTAAGTAACGTCAATAAGGTCAGCCGCCCGCCTATTGGCGTCTCTTACCTCCTCTTACTTCTTCCTCAAGGGAACCTTGAGGCCGTCTACTTTTAGCATCACCTGCAAAATTAGCCGGAAAAGGGCTAGCCTCTCATTTATGGTACAACCGGAAAAAAAGTAAATTGTACAAAAGCACCCCAACCGGCCAATTACCTCAGCAAGCAGCGAGTTGATGCGGTCAATGTTGACCTGGTGCACACCCAACCACCGCCTCCTTTTCGGACCGGGTGAGGGTCCTTAGCATCCTCTTGGCATATTGTTGGAGGTCAGGCCAATGGGAAGAGGAATCTGCACCAACAGATTCATTCGTTAAGTATTAAGCATAGGCGGCACCTATATTCAGTCGGCTGCCCGAAGAATCCCCTAATTGGGTAGCTTGGGACTTGACTCGCATAGGCCCAAGCGGCCAGGGGGGATCAAAGGTGAGAGCCATACCTTCATTTTCAAGCTGAGGGGTCATCCCACCCCCAACCGCGTTAGAACCGGTCGCTACAGCAAGCTGCCGGCTTGAGGGAGTTTTAGGCTCCCTCGTCTCAACCTCAGTCGGCCCTGTGTTTAGGCCAAGGTCTTTTAGGCTCTTGCCTGCTGAGGTGGGCCTGTCAGGCATAGGCGCCCTTCCAGAAGAGGGAAGGGCAGCAGGAACCCTTTTGGACTCTTTTGTTTTCTTTGTTAGAGAGCAAGAACGTTCTTTGTTTATCTAGTATCAATTGGACGTTTTTTTTTTTCATTTTTTTTAAGTTTAATACTCCATCCATTCCTGAAAGTTCGCCTCATTTTGCAAGTGCTTAGTCTTCAATAAACGTCTTTGACCATGAATAACTCTGGTTGTGTATAAGTGAAATTTGTAAAAAGTTGATATTTGGATTATTTATAATAAGGGGAATCTAATATGATCTCACATGCTAATTTATTTATATTATATAGCTCATAAAATGTGGCCAAAGTTATTTTATTTTGACCACATGAATAGTAAGTGAGTTAAACTTTCACAAATGGAGGTAGTAGTATTATTTTTTTATATATACGAAATAAAATAAATTGTTTCTTTTCTCTGAGATAAACTTTCTAATTTAAAAAGATAGTATTTTATTTTATAATAAATTTATAATTTTAATTTTAATCTTACATGGTACTCTAAAATAACAATTCTACATGGCATAATCCTATACATAATGCTCTAAAAATACTAATCCTACATGGCGCTCTAATAACTTTTTAAAAATCAAAATTCTAAGTGGCTCTCTAAAATCTTGGGAAAAAAACTCCCCTTTAAATAATTGAACGTGATTTCATTTTTTTATTAGTACATTTTTATAAAATATTTTATTATAATCCCTTGTCTTATTTTCATTATTTTTTTTATTTAATCTAATTTTTTTTAAATATCAATTGAATGTGATTTTTATTGTTTTTATATATACAAATAAAATAAATTGTTTCTTTTTTCTTTTATATAAAACTTTCAATTTAAAAAGATAGTATTTTATTTTTATAATAAATTTAAACCTTTAATTTTAATCCTATGTGGCGCTTTAAAATAATAATCCTACGTGGCATAATCCTATACGTAACTTTCTAAAAAATACTAATCCTACATGGCACTCTGATAATTTTTTAAAAATTAAAATCCTACGTGGCTCTCTAAAATCTAGGGAAAAACCTCACCTTTATATATATACTAGTTTTGTGCCCTGTGCAATGCCCAGGTTGTTTATTAAATTTTAGGATAAACCTTTTGGCTTAAATGTTAAATACGGTCATATAATTACTTTTAATAATGCAGGATATATATTAAGACATGCGATATCATACTTAAATTATTTTTACTAAAATGAAAGTATTTTTACCGATTAAAACTTATTTTTACTAATTCTCTATTATTTTAAATATATTATAAATTGATCTTATTTTAAAGAACTTTTTAAAATGAATTTTATGATGACAATAGAATTGGGTCATTAGATTTTTATTAAAAGTTATGATTAATTTTTTATATATAAAATATTAGTAGTGTATCAATAATAAATCTCTATACAACATTTTTATCTTCAAAATCTATTCAAAATTCAATTATTTAGCATCATACGTATCACAATAATATCTATTTGTCGCCTACGTGGCACGACACTTGGCGAAAAACTCAAATGTCAAGTGTCACTGTATCGTGACCTGGCTGAGAGACCGACTTTATTTATTAGTGATATGATATTAGATTGGGTTAATTTTAATAAAAATACAAACCATGGTCAACCTTAATGATTAAAGTTACTTATATGCCCCTACCTACAACACTTTATGACCTCCATAAGGACCACCACCACCGCGCCAAACACAGTAACCGCCCATCCACCACTGTAAACCAACCATGGCTTGCTTTTAAAATCTGCACCAGCCACTCCCAAATCCACCTTCATTAGCTAAAAATCGCCAACCTCACCGCCGAATACCCACCACATAACCACCCATCTAGCTCGAAACCACCCCTCCAACCGTAAACATTATCACCCACTAATCGAAAACCACCTTTCATTCTTTCAACCTGTAAATCCACCACCTTTCCACCCAAATCCAGCCACGCTAGCCAAAAACCGCCTACCTCCTTTGAAAATTCGACCCATATCATCAACCCCCTTCAAAAATTCGACCCACACTCCGCCTACCTCCTTTGAAAATCTGAACCCAACCAACCACTCCCTTCAAAAATCCGACTCACACCACCCACCCCTTTGAAATCAATTTGGGACGGTGCCTTGGTGGTGTTGGATTATCGGGGAAGATAGTTGCGAGAGGGAGCTGTAGCCTTTGGATTTTGTGGGTTGTTGTAGCTATTTTTGTTGCTGCTTTAGTGTTGTGGTGATGGATAAGTTGGGTGGTGGTGGTGGCGGCGCACCAAAGGAGAGAGAGAGGGAGGAGGTAGCTGTAGGGAGTAAGGTGGGGGAAGAATAGAGAGAAGGGATGTGTTTTTTTAACAAATATTCTAACCATAGCTAGTTTTCGAACCAAAAGTTTTAAGTTAAAACATTCATTTAGGCTATAAAGTGGAATAGATTTTTTATTAGGGTCATTTTATGAAATTAAAAAAAAGGTAGGGTTATCAAGTAGAAGTAGAAGTAGCAAAAATTGAAGGTTACCGTATAGAATTTTCCAAAAAATTTTACAAGTAAGATCCTCTTTTTACACAAAAAAATGATAAAACAAATTGATGGAATAAAATCATATAGAAAAATTGATCCTTCAAGGAATCTAATCTAAACAAGAAAAGAGGAAAAGATTCTTTTAAAAAAAAAAAAAAAAAAGAAGGAAAAGATAGAAGAGGAGGAGAAAGAAAACCGGTGGTTCGATTGCTGATCGACGGTGGTGAGGGCAGTGGTCAGGCGACCGAAAGTGAGGAGCAGGGGCACCAATTTTTTTATTTTTTTTTTCTGGTTGTGTGCGTGAAACAATGCGTGGTTCCTACAGGCGTCTGTACGATGTGCATCATACAGACGTTTCATTCAAAAAAAGCGGAAAGAACATATTATACAAATGTAATGAACATATAGATATAGTGAAAAGAACATACTATTAAAATGTAATGAACATATACCCAGAGTAAAAAGAACATATTTGCACCAAAAAAGAGTGAAAAGAACATTTGTCTATGTTCTTTGATTGTCAGTGTTATGTACTTTTATTTGTGACATAATATTCATTGCTTATTGTGGAATGTTCTTTGATTTTGTCTTTAGATTATGGTGGGTATATATAAATAATGTTCATTACATAATATTATCATTTTTTTTTATTAATATTACTAATGTTCTTTAGATATACAAAAAAAATATAAAGGTGGATGTTCTTTACAAAACAGTTATATGTTCTTAAGAAAACAACTATATATATGTTCTTTACAAACAACTATAAGTTCTTTCCACTTTTATTTGTCTGTACCAAGCTTGGTACAGATGCCTGTACCATAAAAATTTCACGAAATAGGAGGAAGAGGCAAGGAAGTAGTAGCAGCAATTGTGAATTAATAAATTCATTCATTTTTTTAAAAAAATGAAAAACATTAGGTGAGTTTAAATACTAATGGGTTTTGGGGTTTCTTAATCTAAATTGAATTAAGATGACTTGTTTAGGCCTTATAATACGGCAAATTTTTAGATGCACCCTAGTGCATCTAAGCTAGTTGCACCACCATTAACATTTATACACAAAAACACACATACCCAGTACTATATATTACTTCTCCTTCCTTGTTCAATCTTCCTCCTACCTTATTTCTTAATTCTTATGATATGTTTCGTTCTTTTTCTAATGTTTTCCTTAATTCTTAATTTTGTTTGAAAATTTCTCTCTCCTCTGTTTTTGACATTGTCATCTTCTTTAAACATCATATCTCTCCTCTATTTTCTGTAATTTCGTGATGGATTTAATTGGTATTGAGAAGATTGTTGATTCAGGTTAGTTTATGTTATTGATTTATAATTTAGTTTAATTAGGTTATATTTTTTGAATTTGTGATTGATATTGCATATATAATTTTTGTATATTTTGTCAATTTGGAGTATGTGATGAATATCAATTAATTGTAGTAATTTTCTATCTCCTTTCTCTCTTTTTTTTGGTATTCTTTTGATTCCTAATATATCATGTTAAAGATTGATAATTATTTTCTCTATGATGAACCAAGATAAGTTTTAATGTGGATTTTTCAAATTTTTAGAGTTAAAACAATTACAATCGAATTTGTGTATAATTCGGTAAAAAGAAATGAACACGTAGTAATTTAAAAATGAACATTTTGTACACTAAAAATAAACATTCAGTACATAAAAATGAACATATATTAACGATTTATTTATATTTATTCTTCGTTAATAATTTATACAATGGATTTGAACTTATATGAATATATGAAAATCATGTTCATTTTTAATATACTAAATGTTCATAATTTTTTGGAAAAATGTAAACTAATAATCCCACCTTTACTCCATCTTCCATAAATAATCCCACCTTTTGAAATTCCAGAAACAATCCCACCTTTGACGGGGGTCTTCCACTAACAATCCATAACCGGTTAAATTATTTTGGTAACCGGTTTTACTAGGTTATGAGATACGTGTTGACTTTTAACATGTTGCACTTCTCACGTGTCGGTGTCGGCTCCCCTTCAAAGGAGTACTTCATGGTTATTGACACAGGCAGTGACGTCAGCTGGCTCCAATGTCAACCTTGCTCCGACTGCTACCAGCAAAGCGACCCAATCTACACCCCTTCATCCTCCTCTACTTACTCCCCTCTCACGTGCAGAACACGTGAGTGTTCCACCCTCGAGGTCAGCGCGTGCCGCAACAGCGCGTGTCTCTACCAGGTTTCCTACGGCGACGGGTCCTACACCGTCGGTGAATTCGTCACCGAAACGGTGTCGTTTGGCACCTCAGGGAAAATCCCAAAGGTAGCAATAGGATGCGGTCACGACAACGAAGGACTCTTCATAGGTGCTGCCGGGCTTCTCGGGCTTGGTGGTGGCCCGCTCTCATTACCCTCACAAATCAAGGCTACCTCGTTCTCCTACTGCTTAGTCGACCGTGACTCCCCCAAAAGCTCTTCACTCGAGTTCAACTCCGCGAAACCAGCGGACTGCGTAACCGCGCCGCTGATCAAGAACAATAAACTGAACACCTTCTACTACGTGGGACTCAGTGGGTTCAGCGTAGGTGGTCAGCAGATCTCCGTCCCACCAACATTATTCGATGTAGACGAGTCGGGTTCGGGCGGGGTTATCGTTGATTCAGGCATAGCCATAACTCGGCTACCAACTCAAGCCTACAATTCGCTTCGAACCGCATTCACTCGGCTAACGCCGCACCTAAAGTCAACAACGGGAGTAGCATTGTTTGATACTTGTTACGATTTCTCGTCAATGAGTAGCGTGGGTGGAATGGTGGTGGGCTGGTGGTCCAAGGAGAAAGACTAAGAAAAAAAATTATTAACCGGTTTAACAGGTTGTAGGTCAAAAGGATCATTAGTGGAAGATCCCTGTCAAAGGTGGGATTGTTTCTGAAATTTCAAAAGGTGGGATTATTTATGGAAGACGGGGTAAAGGTGGGATTATTAGTTTACAATTTTCCTAATTTTTTTTGACGTGTTCATTTTTGTTCGTGTTCATTTTATTTAATGTGTTCATATATTTTTATGAAATGTTCATTTTATTAGGTATGGTCCAGTTATTCTATGATTGTATGATAAATGTTCATTTTTAATAAACTAATTGTTCATATTTTTATTTTTTACGTGTTCACATTTTATTACTAAATGTTCATTATTTTGTAAGTGTTTATTTTTTATTACTATATGTTCATTTTTTTTACGTGTCCATAGTTTTTTTTTACTAAATGTTCATGTTAAGGTCGTGGTTCAGCAATAATATGATTGTATGATAATCATATTCATTTTTAATATACAATTTGATAAGATTTTTTTAACATGTTCACTTTTTAGTAATAAATATTTTATATGTTCATTTTTTATTACTGAATGTTCATTTTCTTTTTTTATATGTTCATAATTATTTTGCTAAATGTTCACTTTATAGAGCATGGTGCAACTATCCTACCTGCACCAAGGTGTAGCTAAGACCTATTGATTTACATTTTTACCCTTATTTTATATCCTTGACGTTTCATTCATTTCTTTCTTCTCCTGTGTGTTTCAGATTCTGACTGATTAAAACGGGTCGGTTGAGATCGGTTCAAGTGCCATGTGGGTCGGTTTTGGTTTGGTTCAAGTTATTATCGGTTTGGTTCGGGTTTGGTTTCGGTTTATTCTTGAGCGGTTTTAATTCGGTTCGGGTTGTAAACGATTTGGGTAGTAAAGGGTTCGGTGTTGATGGGTTGTGGTTTGTTAACGGTTCGGTATAAACGGTTTTTATCCCGGTTCAAACAATTTTGGGTTAGAACAGTTCGGTTCATTTTCGGTTTGGTTTTATTTCAGTTCGGTTAACGGGTTCGGTTCTTATACGGTTTAATATTATTCGGATCGATTTGGTTTCAGGTTTACTAAAATATGGTACGAGTTAATTTTTGGTTTTTAATCAATTCGGTTCTCATTTGGGTCGGTTGGTTTTGGGCAGTTAAATGGTTTTGATTTCATAAAAAAAAAAAAGACACAAAAAGTTGAGAAGAAGAGCAGAGATGTTGAGAAGATATGAGTAGAGGTGTCAACTCGGATAATCGATGGAGTTTAGGTTGACCCACGACGGAACATGGGTCTATTCGGGTCGGATATGTTCGAGTCTAATTAAATTAGCCTTTTAACTCGGATCGGGTCGGGTGGGGTTACTTTCGAGTCTGGTCTAGCAAACTTGTTACTTTGTATTATTTCCTATTTATTAAAAAAGGTGAACTTATTAATAAATAATTCCTCCATCTCTTAACGATGTGTCAATTTCTCAAATTTCACGGGAATTAAGGAATTGGCAGTTTTTAGTACAAACAATGATTGGAAGTACTTTACTATTTTCTTAAATGGAAAAATAAGAAAAAAAAAATTTCAACTAGAATATCCTTCACCAAACCAACATTTACTAGCCAATCAAAATAAAGCAAGATAAACATTTAAGCAATGAGAATGCATTATTCTCATGTACACGAATTAAGGCCTTTAAAGCCAAAAAATTTGAATGAATTCAAATTAATGGCGCCAAATCCGAAAATTATTAAAAGAGAAGACGAAAATTATTTTTGCATAATCCATAATTACATAAAAAAAAGTGAAAAGCTAAACGTTGCTCTCGAATGTCTAACTAACGCCCGCAAAATAAAATATATCTTACAAATTTACCGTTATATTAAAAAAAAAAAAAAATTACCCCCCAAACATAATTTACCCACCCTCACTCCCTTTTCTCTCTCTAAACCACCACCACCATCTCCTTTTACCACCCACCACTACCACCACCTCCTTTAACCTCCTTCAGATTTTGCAAACTTTAGCTTGATCAATATTGAAAGCCAAAAGGGGTAAAATTTATGAAAAATAGGGGGAAATTCAAATGAATAAATGGGCAGAAACAAAAGAGGAGATTGGCGTTAGAAATTTGTGGTAAAGGGTTTTTTTTTTTTTTTTTTTTGGTTTTTGTAGAAATTTGGATTTTATTTCTGAGTAATTTTGCTGAGATTTTGAGGGAAGAGAGAAAAAGAGAAAGGGGGACAAAAAGAGAGAAAAAAGGGGAAATCTGGGATTGAATCAACCCCATGTAGCATGGGAAAGACGACGGTCGACGGTCTCCTTTAACCTCCGGTTTCTCGATCTACAAAGTCGCGGATATGACGAGGAAGGACAAGGGGAAGGCGGTCGCCGGAGACAAGGTTTGTTTTTTTTTTTTTTTTGAAATCGGGTTCAAACGCCCTGTTTTTTCGAACATCCTAGGCTCAAACGCCTAGGTCGTTCGTACAACTGGGCGGTTGAGATGAAACACCTAGTGTGGTTGTTCGAACAAACTAGGCATTTGAGCCTAGGTTGTCTGAAAAACAAGGCGTTTCCTGGGTTTTGAATTTTTTTTTAAAAAATTTGTTTTTTTTAAAAATGATTTTTACTGTTATTGTTGTTTATTATTATTATTATTATTATTATTATTATTATTATTATTATTATTATTATTATTCTTGTAGTTATTATTAGAGTTTATTATTGTTTTGGATTTTTTTGGAAAGAAACAAATTTAAGCATATTGGGTTTATTTTAATCCAACTGTTTTTTTGAATTTGGGTGCAAAGTTTTGTTTAGAATTATGGTTTGCATTCTTGCAAATGCTGTGATTACTGTATGTTGTGGCAATACAATGTAGGATTATTTAAGTATAAAAGTTAGTCAAGAATGGGTCGTAACTTGTTAGTTTTATATCAATGCCATTAAACTCATTAGATTAAAAAGCACAAGTTATTATTATATCTCATTAATTTTTATTATTAATATTAGTTTTATATCTTTTGTTTTCAATTATTTGCATCACATATTTTGTTTTATTATTAATATTAAAATTCATTCTAAATTTAGAATGTAGTCGAGAATTTTGGTCCACGGCATGCTAGATCACGCGGTATTAACGCGTCGATTAGAAGAGATAGGGGGATTAGTATACAGGACGGTAGTTCAGTACCGGTGCGCGACAGGGTAGTGGATGATTCTGGTACTCATTTGGATGAGCGGGAGGGAGCCGGTGGTTGGCCTAATGCTTTGTTGAGGACTTCTGGCTCGGGTTCGGGTTCGAGGTACGAGGATGATGGACCTGAGGATGATGAAGATGAGGGTGAGGCTGATGCTGAGGAGCAGCCGACTGTCATGACGAGAGGTCTTGATGGGAGATTTACGAGTTCACGACCACCTCGATCTGCAACGTCTTGGCTTATTCAGGGGCTGATGGACAGTGGGCCCGAGGATGGAGCCTTATTCCTAATTTCGGGGCCCATGTTGCTCGATATATTTGGGATGGGGAAGATTGACAATTTTTGCAGTGTCAGACTAGAGTTGTGTGTGTAGAGAGTTGAGTGAATGGCTATAGTGATTTACGGCTGGCACTACTACGCGGATACGGAAAACTGGGTTGTCGCACCTGCCGAGCATTATGCACGACCACCTTGATTTTTTGCTGATTACTGCTTTTGTTGAGAGATGGCAGCCAAACACGAACACATTCCACCTACCTTTTGGTGAGATGACCATCATGTTGCACGACGTACACCACATACTTGGTATTCGGGTTGATGGGGATATGGTTGTCGCTGATTTCCTTAGGGACTTGTATAGGACATTGGTAGCTAGGTTGTCACAGTTGACTACAGAGGAGCTACAGGTCAAGACTCAGAACGCCATCTACAGGAACGGTGGCGTCCATACTGACCAGATTATTGCTAGGTGTCGTAGTGAGGAGCAGTTGGAGGGGGTTTAGGTTATTGGTTACATGTGGGTCCTTTTGGGTAACATACTCTTTACTGACAAGAGCGGTACCCATACTCACCCTTCTTTTCTTAGTGAGTTGTGTGTGGAGGATAACTTGGAGAGGTTGACGAGATACTCCTGGGGTTCAGCCACACTAGCGTACTTGTATCTTCAGCTTGGGCATGCCACCCGAAATGGATGTGATTCTATCCCGGGTTGTCTAACTCTTCTACAGGCTTGGATATACGAGTACTTTCTATGTTTTCGGCCTCACCAGGATGTGTTGACACGAGACGTCCCTCATGCTCGTGTAGGGTTATGGGATGTTGGTATGATGCGAAAACATTAACAGTGTCTCTTGTCCTTTCGTACTCGACTTGACCAGCTGGGTGACCATGAGGTATAAATAGATACGTAATTACCATTTGTTTTATATTGCTTTTATTTACAGTTGATTTACACTTGTACTAATTTGCAGGTATGCCGGTAGCCGTACAGAGCTTTTTATGCACAACAGGTTCCCAAGACTATGTTTACGGGATGTATTCGCTATTGGGGCATCATAGAGCCATGTATGCCCGATCGAGTTATTCGACATTTGGGGTTTATACAGGGGATTCCCGGTGACATGATTAGGCCTGATGATGCTCAGAGACCACTTAGTGTGAAGTCTTATAGGGTCAGTTTTTCAGCTCAGATGACCACTCTCATGTGGGATAGATTTGTCCCTGGTGCTGCGTTCAGTCTTCAGCTTGGTGGATATACTAGAGTTCCATGTGGCGGACATACTTGTGCACCTGACTACCTACCATGGTTTAGGATAGTTAGCCATCCTATCGTCACTCCCAATGTTGAGGATCATCACGGTCTTCCTGAGAGGACCAATGTTGATTACGTAAGTTTTTTGTTAGTTTTTTTTATTTAATTATTTTTTTCTATTATTACTATTAATACACAATTATAATGGTTTGTGCAGTGGGTAGGGCGATTCACGGTTACAGTGCAACGATCACTTAATAGTACCCTATGCTATCAAGGGACACCAGAGCAATGTTGGTGCAGGTGATTGATGATTGGAATGCAATAATTGGACTTAGAGATTAGTTGTAATATGTATTTTAGCTTTTACTTTGTTGTTTTATTAAACTATGTTTTGGATATTGTTAGTGGACATTTATGTTTTACACATTTGTTGGGAATTATCAAGTTGACATTTATGTAGTAGTTTTTTATTTTCTAATTACGTAGTACTTACTTAGTAAATTTTTTTAAAAAATTGCTTAAAAAAAATTTAAAAAATTTATGTTTATTAATAAAGTTATATAAAGTTTAATAAAAATCCATAACAGTACTCAACGGCACTCAAGAGCTAATTAATGTCTGCCACAATTGAAGCCTTCTCTCGTACCTTGCCTCCCATCCGTCTACACTTGCCTGACGAGCATTAAACCACAATGGTGAAATTGGAGGAAGTGGGTGGTCACGATCCATATGCAAACGAATGAAATGCAATCCACCAACAGTTCCAATCATGAACTCTGCACTAGGCCTATCTAAGCGTCCACGATTGTTCAACGGTAAAATAGTGGTAGATGGATAGTAGCACGATGGTCTATTTCCTACTCCATAACAAATCACTACCACATTCCATATTGTGGCAATAGCAAAAAAATCCTGTTGTGCTACCATCCAGTGCTTCTGTCCACACGCATCACCATCCCATCTGATCCGGTCTACCTCCCTCTGCAATCCTGAACCAACCTGTTGACCCCATATGTCGTAGTAAATCATGCTGTATAGCCTGAGAACCAACCTCATTTGCGATTTGAGTCGAACCAATCGCCACTCCTCCTAATCTTCGTAACATAAATCTGCTACGCAAAGAAATCCGTAGTTCCTGTTTCGGGGTTTTTTGATGTCTTACGGGAGAGTTACAATTCCGAGACTGGAACTGGACGCCTATACCTGCAAAACAAACGGAGACTCCGAGTGATTGGAGTTCCGCCTCCAACGGTCAAGTTAGAACTTGTTTAAGGAGTAATTAATGCGGAAAGGTAAAATATGCTTCTCTGGGTGAGAGTGATTAATCTGCGTAATCCCGTTTAATGAGGATTAATGAAGGTATTTTTAACCTCGGGATGCGTGCCAATCTTAGGTTTTCGGTTAACCTAGGGCTGATTGGGCTTCCCTTGGAAGTTGGGCCTAGGTGGCCGATTTTTCCATTAGGCATGGAGGATGACACGTGTCGTGACATAATAGGTCCTTGGTGGACAAATTGGCGCGTGCCACGTGGCAGGCTATGTCAGGTCCAATTAGAGGACACTTGGCAGGACCTGATTGGCCCACATGGCGCATTCTGATTGGTGGGAGCAAAATCCCTTAATCATTTGCCCCTTACAGGTGGCACGTGACTAGTCACATGTCACCTGTGACAGGTGTCGGCTCGTAACAGGCGACGGCCTGCTACAGGTGTCGTTTGGTGAAAGGCTGGGAGTTTTTCCCGCTTATTTTTCGAATTTGAAGAGTGTCCCTTTGACTTCTTCTATTGCCTATATTAGGGCATGTTGACTTCACATTTGTTCACACTTGAGAACTTTTTAAGAGAACACTCGGACCCCTGAATCTGCTCTGACATTTTGGACATTTCCAGCCTACCGCCTGTTCTGACAAGCTGGCTGATATTCAGATTACTTTCCAGATCTTCGTCAACTTCTCAATCGTTCAAGTAACCGTTTGTTCTCTTATTCTTCTACATTTCTTTATTTTTTTCTTCTTTGAAATGGCACCTCGGAAGCACTCGACACGACCTAGGTTAGTGATCAGCCGGTCACCGGGGACGGCTGAGTCTAGGACTACGAGTGCCGCTTGCCCCTTTTCGAACCAATCTTTTCCCTTTATACAAAGTCTGACTGTCTCTGTGTCTATGCAGAACATAATGGCCAGCACAAAAAGAACAACTAGGATCACCAATTCGGACGGCTCCTCCTTCCAGGTGCCGATTAGCGAAACATCTGATCAAACGCCAGATGTTGAAGTGAACCAAGGCGGCTCGGCAAGGTGGTCCCTTCCCATTTTACCGTAGACATGTCTACGTATTCTCCCGCTCCTGCTGAAGGAGAGGAGGCGGGCCCCTCAGGGAGAGGGGAGGAGTCAGACTCTTCGGACTCTTCGGAAGACGAGTCTAACTCCAGCTCTTCTGGTCACCTTTCTCTCGACTTAGAGGAGAGGCACAACCGCCTACAAGAGGCGAGACTCTCCCATTCAGTAGAGAAGGGGGACAATTGGGCGGAGCCATCCGCCACTCAAAGAGAGCAAAACACCCCTTACTACTGCACCGTCCCAAAAGGCCGAATCCAAGGCCATGCAAGAGAAAGTGGGTAGCTTCGTAGCAGACCATGTAATGGACCCTGGCTTTTTGGTTTTTGTGCCAGATCCGAAAGACACAGTCGTCTGGCCGGCTGGGACCAGTTACGATAGCGCCTGCTTTGGCTCCTATGAGGCGGCCATTAGGGCTGGGCTGCGTTTTCCCTTACATCCGGCTGTTCAACGAATCCTTGACGGGTATGAGTTGGGGTTATGGCAGTTAGCCCCAAATTCCTGGTTCAATGTTCTCGGCTATGTAGCTGGGTGTGAAATGTATGGGGTGGAGCCAAATTTCGAGGCATTCGCCCATATGAACTATCTCAGCCGGACCCCTAAGGCAGGCGGTACCGGCTGGTACCAATTGACGAGCCACAGAGGCTACCTCATGACAAGAGGTAAAGAGAAGAAATGGAAGGATTGGAGAAGCACCTTCCTCATTATTGAGAGTTCAGACAAAGAGCTGAACAAACGCTTTAATAGGTGGAATAGAGACCCGCCTCTTCTTGCAGGCGGTCGCAGCATGCCGTCTGTCCCTCTCAAAGCTAAAAAAGAGATCTTGGACCGAGGACTCTTTAAAGTAGAGACCAGGGTCAACTCTACTACAGGGGTACGAGAGCAAGTACCCTTGCACTGCGTCCCGAGTTACAAATGGCTCTATGACGAGTACTTCCTGGCCGCTTATGGCCTTAGCAGTCGGTGCTCTAGAGGTAGCCGACCTGCCGAATACGTACCCTTGTAGAAATCATTTTCTGAATTTTTCTAACTTTCGCATTCCTCTATGCAGCGGAAGCCATGAGCAAAATAACCGCCTCCAAGACAGCGGCTGCTATGCTGCGAGCATCCGTTATGCAGCAACACACATCAGCTAACTCTCCCACCAAGGAGACGCCCTTAGTGAGTTCCCAGCTTTCACCCCCCCTTTTATTTTTGTTAAAAGGTTGGGTTTATACTCATACTAACCATTTGTTTTTTTTTTTTTTTTTTTTTTTTTTTTTTTTTTTTTTTTTTTTTTTTTTTGCAGTCGGGCACACCAAGAACTTCCTCCTCCCAACAGCCAGACTCCAAAGCCCGGAAGACGACTGTGGCGAGTTCGCCTGGTTCTGCCAGGAAACAAGCGGCTGCTGACAAACAACCGGCCACTCCTTCTCAAACTCTCAGCAGGCCGCCTAGAAGTATGAAACTGCTCTTCTAGACTTTGACCTACTTTTCTTTTGCCTTGTCTAAAATTCTTGTTTACTCTTGATGCAGCCGGCCCTCAAGAACCGGACCTGGTCAAAGTGGCCAAGTCCATGATCAAAGCCGTCCCTCCAGCAGAGAGAGACGCGGTTCGGGGTGTCGGCACCCTGGACCTAGATGGAATTGCAGGGCTCCTTGCTGAGGTATACTTAGCGTATTTTTGTTGTTTAATTCCAGGACGCCTGTTTTTCGTTTGAAATCCGACGCCTGTTTTCTTTTATTCAGTCCCTGCCCTGAGTAAACGGCCTTCGCAAACCCATTAGTGCGAACAACAAAGAGGTAAAGGCTGCTAAAGCCATGACCGCCTCTGACTGTGATAAGGCAATGTTTCAAATTGCCCAAAATGAAATTTTGACAACTGATATTCTTTATTATCAAGTGCAGGCCACTTCTGCTATTAGGACTGAGTTAGAGGCGACCAAGAAGAGAAATAATGAGTTGGAGGCGACCATCCAGAACCTTAAAGCCGAGCTGAAGCCTCTTAGGCAAAAGATGCTCCACTACGACACCTTGGAGAAATCCTTGGAGCGTGTCAAGGAGCGCCTGGTAAACCAGGAGAAGAGCCTCACTGAAGAGCTCTCGGCCAAGGCTGAGCAAGAGAACAAGGATTTGGTTCGAGACATGATGGAGGACTCGGCCTAAATCCAGCGCATGACCTGGACTCGCCTCTTTCCAAACGCCGACTTTGCTTCTTGGGAAAAACAATTTCGCCGATGCTCTGAAACGTATAACCAAGAAGTCCTGCTGGCGGCTGCTGAGAATGATGCGCTGGAGGAGGAGGAGGAGCCGGTAGTGGCCCTGGTGCCGAAAAAGGGTGCAGCTGATGCCGAGACAAGCAAGAAGAATGCTTCTCAGGAGCAGGCGTCTCTTGCTGATCAGGCGGCTGTTGTTGTTGAAGATCTGCCCCCATCTTGAAGGTTATGTTTCTTTTTCTCTTCTCTTCGGCCTGCGTGCCGTCTGTTTCTATATCTCTTTTACCCGGCCAAGGGGTCGGGGTCTTTGAATACTTTGCCGGTCTTTATGGCCGGTTTTATTTTTGTGTCATTACCCTGTCAAGGGGCCGGGGTCTTGAATATTTGTGCCGGTCTTTATGGCCGGCTGTTAATAGAATTTCGGCGACCATCTTTTTAGGTCGCCTTAGCTGCCAAATTTCAAATTGTGCTCTTCTCTTTTATTTTTGCTAAGTGTCGAAACTCTGATATCCGCTTGCATGTCATACCGACTGTTTTGTGTGGCCGATAATTGCGGACAGGCACAATGTAGGAGCTGCCTATGCCCCTGGACGACTGGTTGGCTATTTCCAGGGTAGGCCATCAGTCGGCCATTCATCTAACCGGTTTCTAACGTAATTTGATGACTGGTTCACCTTTAGACAAGCGGTCCCGTCATATCTTTTGAAATCGACTAAGTATGAGGGAGATTATTCGCTGGTCATGGTTAGTTTGAGTAGGAGAGGCACTAAGCGGCATATGCCGGTTAGTCCCCCTGACTTACCAAACCTTGCTGGATTTTTACTCAAGGTGTGATAACTTAGTAAGGACAGGCGGTATGTGAAAACCTTTTTCAATTTCAAACCAAGTTTTAAGGAGTGACTATGTAAACATGGACGTTATTTAGTTGCCGTCACTATTGTTTGAGTAGTAGAGGTACCAGGCGGCGGAAGCCGATTGGACCCCTTTATTCGCCAATGTTTGTTGGCTATTAACTCAAAAGGTACCGGCTGTACTTATCCCAAGTAGTACAGTCGGTTATCTGACGTGGATGCTAACTGCAAACACTTTTTGGACCAGTGAGAGTTATCCTTGTCTCAGAAACGGCTATGTGGTTGTCTTAGTAGACAGTCGTATAGGTGCCATGTAATTAATTTATAGAACAATGTTCCACCCAAAAGGGAGCTGCTCTCTACGACGAATTTCATCCGGATGGATGCCGCCGGACGCCTGCTATGATGTTGGGACAGGTCGGATTGGTCTTAAAGTTGGATCAACTTGCTTGGCGCCTGGTCTGATCATTTCGGCCATAGGCCTAGGATAGTTCTTGGTGAACTATGTATGGGAGAGTAGCCGGTTGTTTAGAACAATCGGCATGCCCCTCTTAATTAAACGCGTAAATAAAGAGCATGGAGAGTAGCCGACTATTTTACCAGTAGGCATGCCCCTCTTAGTACAAAATGAATGAAGTGAAATAGTGAACTTTTATTAGGTAGCTCTCGGCTATTTACATTATTCAAAAATAATATTTTTTTAGATTATCTACATTCCAGGTTCGAGGCAAGAGTTGGCCGTCTGGTGTTTCCAGGCGATAGGTGCCATCCCGGACCTCTTCATAGATTCGGTAGGGTCCTTCCCAGTTGGGAGTTAATTTGCCGGACTCATTAGCCCTACCGACTGCTTCCATCTTTCTTAGTACAAAGTCCATCACTTTGAGTGGACGCTTGTGCATTTTTTTGTTATATGATCTGGTCATTCTCAAGCGATAAGTTTCATGGCGCAAGGCTGCGTTGCCCCTCCTTTCTGGGAGTGAGTCCAAAGCCAGACGCATGGACTCCCAGTTCGCCTCTTCATCGTATAACATTACTCGAAGAGTCGACTCGTAGTGTTCAATTGGAAGAACAGCTTCCGCACCATAGGTTAGGAGGAATGGAGTCTTTCCAGTCGACCCTTTTTCAGTCGTCCTAATGGCCCAGAGAACATGTGGTAGTTCATCTGCCCATAGGCCGCCTGCTCGTTCAATCTTTTTCTTGAGCCCATCTGAGATGATCTTATTAAAAGCTTCTACTTGGCCGTTTGTTTTGGACGGCCGACTGATGCAAAGTAATGTGAAATACCTTGGTCTCCCAGCCAGTTTTAGAGAACAGGCGTCTCAAATTGGGGACCATTGTCAAAAACCATATACATGGGCACCCCAAACCGAGTGATGATGTTTTTCCAAATGAATGAAATCACATCCTTTGTTTTGATTCCTTTGACAACCTCTGCCTCTACTCATTTAGTAAAGTAGTCGACTGCAACAAGTATGTACTTCCTGCCGCCTGTAGCAGGCGTATAGGGACCCAGAATATCCATGCCCCACTTAGCAAATGGTAGTGGGCTATGGATAGCAGTGAGATCAGTAGCCGGTTGGTGAATTAGCTTGCCAAACTTTTGACACTTGTCACATTTTTTCACCATCTCCATTGCATCTGCTTCTAAAGTAGGCCAAAAGTAATCCTGCCGCCTTGCCCATTGGGCAAGCGACCTGCCGCCTACATGGGAAGCGCAGTAACTAGCGTGAAGATCTTCTAGGATCTCTCATCCTTTTTCTGGAGTAACACACTTCAAGAAGGGTTGGAGGTACCCTTTCTTGTGAAGTTCTCCCTTTATCATTTCAAAACTAGACACTCGTTTTTTTAGTGTGGCCGCCTGGTGATGGTCATCCGGCAAGGTGCCGTCTGTCAGATATGCCCTGATTGGATCCATCCAGGTTGAACTTCTATCTAAAATTCCAATAGGGTCTTCCTCAATGCTTCTTTTCTCCATAACCTCCCAGAAAACGGTTCGTGGAGTATCACAGGAGGCCGAGGATGCTAACTTTGAAAGAGCATCCGCCTGGTTGTTTTCAGATCTTGGTACTTGAGTTAGATGAAAATCTTCCAGGGATCCGACTTCTTATCGTACCGCCTGTAAATACTTGATCATTGTCGGATGGGTTGCTTCGTATTCGCCATTGTACTGACTCACTATCAATTGTGAATCAGAACAGGCGTCTATCTTTCTTGCCCCAGCCGCCTTGCACATGTGGATTCCAGCTAGTAAAGCTTCATATTCTGCCTCGTTGTTTGAGGCTTGAAAGTTGAAACGTAAAGCATACTCATACCTGTCGCCCTCTGGCGACTGGCATATGACGCCTGCTCCGCAACCATTTGAGGTGGAGCTCCCGTCCACATATACCTTCCAGACTTGGTCTGGAACTTGAGAATCAGGGGGCCGAGTCATCTCTACAATAAAATCAGCAAAAGCTTTCCCCTTTACTACTTTCCTAGGCTCGAATGTGATTTCGAGACTATGAGTTTCTATTGCCCATTTGATCATCCGGCCTGACAACTCCATAGTTGTCAGTGGCCGCTTGATGGGTTGATCTGTATACACAACGACTGCATGTGCCAAAAAATAGGGCTTCAATTTTTTAACGGCCATGAAGAGAGCAAGACCGAACTTTTCCACTAAGGGATACCTCAACTTGGCATTTTTCAGCACGTGGCTGACAAAGTAGACCGGGAGCTGGCAGCCGTCTCTTTCAGCAAGGAGGACAGCGCTTAGAGCATGATCAGAAACGGCCAGGTACATGTAAAGCACTTCTTTGGGCAAAGGACTGACCAGCCCCGGCAAGGAATGTAAGTGAACTTTTAATTTTTGAAAGGTCGCCTCAGCATTCGGCCCCCATTCAAACCTTGCCTTCTTCTGTATAGCCTGGAAAAAGTAAAGGCACTTGTCGCCTGACCGACTGAGAAATCTTCCTAGAGCCGCCAGACAACCTGTTAATGTCTGAACCTCTCGGACAGTGCGAGGCGACTGCATGTCAATGACCACCTGCACTTTCTCAAGGTTCGCGTCTATTCCTCTCTGATTGATGAGGAATCCGAGAAATTTCCCAGACTCAACCCCAAATACACATTTCTTGGGATTGAGCATGACATGGTGCCGTCTGAGTGTGGTGAAAGTTTCTCGAAGGTCCGACAGATGGTCTTTCTGAAGCTTGGACTTAACAATCATATCATCGATGTATGCCTCAATGTTTCTCCCAATTTGGTCAAAGAAGACCGTATTTATCATTCTTTGGAAGGTGGCCGGGGCATTCTTCAAACCAAACGGCATGACCGTGTAGCAATATAGCCCTTGATCAGTGACGAAGGCCGTCTTCTCCTGATCTTTCTTCCACAAGGGAATCTGATGGAAGCTAGAGTAGGCGTCCATGAAGCTCATCAAAGCATGGCCGGCTGTTGAGTCAACCAGACTATCAATTTTGGGCAGAGGGTAACTGTCCTTGGGGCACGCCTTGTTTAGGTCCGTGTAGTCCACACACATTCGCCAGGTACCATTCGACTTTTTAACAAGCACAACATTTGCGACCCAGTCTGGGAAGTAACATTGCCGAATGAACCCTGCGTCAAGCAGCTTTTTAACTTCGGCGGCTGCCGCCTGACTCCTTTCTTTGCCATGGTTCCGCTTCTTCTGTCTTACCGGCTTCTTTTTCGGATCCACGGCCAGTTTATGTACCGCCAGGTCAGGACTGATGCCTGGCATTTCATGAACTTTGAATGCAAAGATGTCTTTGTATTCTTTCAAAAGTTGGTGACAATCTTCACCCAGAACTCTAAGAGCAGTCGTCCCAACCTTGACTGTTTGGTCAGGGCGCGAGTTGTCTAGGACCAGGTCCGTATGCTCACCAGCTGGCTGAAGGCGAAATTCGTCTGACCGCTCCTCTGCCAGTGATTGCTATCTTTTTTCTTTTCTTTCGGCCCCCAACTAGGCAGCCTTTCTTTTCTTGCCACCTGCTTCTTGAGCAGGCGCATCCTCCTTGACAATGTCAAGATATGCTTTTTCACCACTTGGCTCAGCGGCTGCCACAGTGGGTTTGATATCCGAGAGGTAGCACTCCCGGGCCATCTTCTGATCTCCTCTTAGGGAGCCGACTGTTCCATCATCCTTCTCAAATTTGAGCAACATAACAGATGGGATAATGACAGCTTTTGAATTATTTAGGGTAGGTTGTCCCAAGATCATGTTGTAGGCCGAGAGTTCCTCAACTACCAGGAACCGGACCACCATGTGACGACCCTTTCCTTTCTCACCCAAGCGGATGGGTAAATCCACTCGCCCCACTTGGTGTACGACTCCTCCTCCAAACCCTACTAGAGGGTGGGATACCGGATGTATGCAATCAGTCTTGTATTTGAGCTTTGACAGACACTTGCTACTGATAAGATCGGAGGAACTACCAGTATCTATGAGGATTTGGCCAACTCTTTGGTTGGCCACCTTGCATTCAATAACAATGGGGTCATCATGCGGCCCCTTAACCCCTCCTAGATCTTCTTCTGTGATGACAATCTCTGGGAATGAACTTTTGGAGGGCCGTTCTTGGTGAACGGAATTGACATCTAGTCGCCTGATATTGTCTTTATTGCCCCTAATAGTGGGGCCGCATCCTGAGAAGCCGCCTGCAATTGTATAGACGACTGCATCATGTGTGTCAGAACTATCGGCCTGTTGGTTCTTTTTGGCTGACTGCTTATTCTTCGAGGAAGTATTCCCCTTAGACTTCTTGACATAGGAGTCAAGGTCCCCTTGTTCAGCCAGGCGGTCTAGGTTGCGCATGAGACTGATGCATTCGTTGGTTTCATGACCAATGTCGTCATGATAATGGCAGAATTTATCTTGGTTCCGATTGCTCGTGAAACCCTTCATGGGGGCCGGCTTCTCGATTGAGATTCGGCCCTTGATTTCTTTGAGGATAGCTTGACTATCCTTGCTGAACGCATACTTCGGAGAGTATGGTTTGAATTCTTTCTTCTTTTTCTGGGTCGGCTGTTTAGAGGAATCGGCCGCCCAGACCTCTTTTCTCTTTTTATCATCTTTATTGACCGACTACTTTGGTCGGCTTTCTTTTTTGTCGGACCTCCTTCCGTCCGACTGCTTTCCAGTACTACAAAGATCAGTCGCCTGTATATAGGCTTCTCCTTCAATTAAGGCTTCCTGAAGAGTCGCAACCCTCTTTCGAACCAGGTCAAACTTGAAGGTCGACCCGTCCTTGAGACCTCTGAAAAAGTCAGTGTAGGTCACCTCATCCGGTAGCCCTTGAATCTGTATCCTTATCAGGTTGAACCGCCTGATGTATGAACGGAGCCCCTCCTTCTCACCCTACTGAATCGTCCCTAAATTAAGGGTCGTCTTCTTTGCAGGTATGTTCATGGCAAAGTTAGAGGTGAATAAGTAAGCAAGCGTCCTGAAGTTGTTCACACAACCAGTCGGCAGGTTGCCGAACCATTGCTGTGCGATTCCTTTGAGGGTCGCTGGGAAACACTTGCACCAAGTGGGATCATCCAAACCTTGGAGATACATCAGGTTGGTGAACGCCATCAAATGGTCTTCAGGGTTAGTAGTGCCGTCATAGGTGCCTACTAGCACATTCTTAACTTTGGCCGGCTGGGCGGCCTCTGTAATTTCTTTGGAGAAAGTGGATGGCTGTTCTCCAAGTCTTAGCAACCGTAGTTGCCAGTCCAAAGGCTGGACATTTTTTGCCGCCTGTCCTCCAAACAAAGGTGGCTGCAAAAAATATTGTTGTTGCGGTACAAATGGTAAATTTGGTACTGCCTGGTCGTTATGAAATCCAAACCGACGGGAGGTACCGCCTGTCTGACTCTCATGATTTGATTGAGTATATCTCATAGAAGTATTGTGCAGGCTATCTTGGAAATCTGAAGTAGAGGCCGACTCTGACAATCGGTTGTTCTTCTTCTGCTCTAGCAGTAGCCGAGCGTCTGAGTATGTTTTCTTTGACCCATCCGCCTGTATATGACGAACGGGCTTCCTCTTCCCTGGTGTGGGAAAACGGTACTTTGTGAAGTCAAGCACAGGCGGCTCCCACTTCCTAGAGTTAGGATGAGGAGTGGCCTCTCGTCCTTGAACAGGCTTCCTTCTTCCTGAATGAGAAGGCCTTTTAGCCGTCTGCTCGTTAGATAGAGCAGGCGTCTTCTTGTTGATCAGTTCTTGGATCTCCCCCTTGAAGCCCCTCATGAAGGTCACGAGTTCGTTTCTTGTAATTGGAGCAGACCCTTCAGCCGCCTGCTGCTGATCAGGCGGTGTGCCGACTGGATTACTGGGTCCAGTTTGGTGATCTAACCGTTCTTTCCTTTCGGTGTGACGGGTACGTCGGGCCCTTAGGGTCCCGTATGAGGCTGTGTGTGCTTCAACTTCAACCTCATTTTCAATATCATGATCTGAGTGAACTTGAGGGTCGTCCAGGGGACGCCTCTCTTCTGGAGTCAGTACAGACGTTGATGCCATCTCAAAAGTACTCTCCCCACAGACGACGCCAAGATGTTTCGGGGGTTTTTGATGTCCTGCGGGAGAGTTACAATTTCGATACTGGAACCGGACGCCTGTACCTGCAAAACAAACGGAGACTCCGAGTGATTGGAGTTCCGCCTCCAACGGTCAAGTTAGAACTTGTTTAAGGAGTAATTAATGCGGAAAGGTAAAATGTGCTTCTCTTGGTGAGAGTGATTAAACTGCGTAATCCCGTTTAATGAGGATTAATGAAGGTATTTATAACCTCGGGATGCATGCCAATCCTAGGTTTTTGGTTAACCTAGGGCTGATTGGGCTTCCCTTGGAAGTTGGGCCTAGGTGGCCGGTTTTTCCATTAGGCATGGAGGATGACACGTGTCATGACATAATAGGTCCTTGGTGGACAAATTGGCGCGTGCCACGTGGCAGGCTCTGACAGGTCCAATTAGAGGACACTTGGCAGGACCTGATTGGCCCACATGGCGCATTCTGATTGGTGGGAGCAAAATCCCTTAATCAGTTCCCATCTCCAATTACGTCCTTAACACGTACGACGTAAGGCCAAATGCTGTTGGGAATCGCGTAGCTGTATCTGCATTGTCGTATGTCGAACCCGGTACCTACAAAATAAAAAACATAATATGACATATAATTAAGTTATTACACAAAATAAATTAAAATATAAAATGTATAAAAACATTATTTAATTATATCGATAATCACCTATATCAAATGGGGGTGGTCTACTTCTAGATCGATTATCTCGCCCATTACGTTGAACATGCTCGAAAAACGAAGGATCTCGCATGTTCCTTCTCTCGGGAGTTCGTCCCCTTACTCGGGGGTTGACTCAAGGCTCCTAAAGGTCATCGTAATTAGGATCCATCTCACCCTCAATCACTCGAGATACATGCCTAAGCATCACAGGGTCGCTGGTAATAACCTGATCAACAAGGGTGCGGAAATGAGCTTGATCCTCATCATTTTCATCAACTATATCAGGAATGTCAACACCCACTTCAATGACAAGGGTCCTCCAATATGGATGAATGTTCTTCGTATACAACCCCTTCCCTACAGTAATCGAGTCATATATTTGGCATGCACAAGGTAACCCGTGGGTAGTACGTAACGTAGAGCACACCCACAATGTCGATGGTCATCCGTACTCAAACCTCACATCCTATTCGTCTCACCGAGAAGAATAGACAGACAATAGTGGGATACCTTTCTGTTTAGCTGGTGCAAAGGCTTCTGCTTGTACTTTTGACCATGAGTTGTTCTACATGCCTCCAACCCATTATGAATGGCTATGATATGGTTCTCAATCGATCAGTGCACCGAAGCCCAAACTGTGTCTAAAGAACGTGTAGAACTGTCAATCCAACATTTCAATGTCGAATGCTGGCTCTCAACCCTGCAGTTGTTAACATTGCCGAAGTGCAGTACCTGGTTCGTCCAAAACATCACAACTTCTCCTTGTGTATGAGCCAAGTGTCCACAACATAGTCAATCACTTTCGGCCATCGACGACCCCACTTGGTTTTCAGATCTACAAGTTCTCTTTTATACACCTCTTCAGATGTAGCATTAATCATCACATGCCTCCAATCTCCTTTTTGTCAAACATGGAAGTAACCTTCGCCTCAACATCTTTGTTAATATGCCACACACACAACATATGTCTTGTGTTTGGAAACACCCTCTTCAACGCTGCACAAAGGCCAAGCTCCCTATCTGTCAGTAGTACCGACGACTCTCTATGATGACCGACCAACAACCTCAAGCACTGAAGCACCCACCGATAACTTTCTTTGGACTCCGACTTCATGAATGCGTATGCAACAAGAAAGTTCTGATTAGTCGGTGTAACCCCAACAATCCCAAAGAATGGCATGCCGTATCGGTTCGTCTTGTAAGTTGAATCCATACCTATCACATACGGGTATGTGCGTAGCAAATTTGTCATGATCGGATGTACCATGAAAGCATGTTGCAACACATTGTTGGTATTAGTCATAACCCAAGTGAGGTATTTGCTATAAGGGCTCGTGCTGCAGCTCATATCTTCACTAGAATAGGATTTGCTAAAGCTAGAGGAGTGGGGGCCCATATTGTATCTCGGCTTTCCACTAATTTTTTTGTAGGTGGTATGACTTTGTCTATTTTTGAGATAATAATAATAATAATAATAATAATAATAATAATAATAATAATAATAATAATAATAATAATAATAATAATAATAATAATAATAATAATAATAATAATAACAATTCTAACAACACAACTAATTATAAACAATTTAATTATCTTCAACAATAACAATAACTTTTTAACCCTATAATAATTCTATTAACAATATTCTAATATTATAATATAATTCTAATAACAATAATAATTTTGAATGCGTGAAATCCAATAACAATTAGAGTATGCGTGAAATCCAAAACAATAAAAAAAAAAAAAACGAAACCCAAGCAAACGCCTAGGATTTTCAAAAACCCTAGGCTGAAATGCCTAGTTTTTTTTAAACTTCCTAGGATGTTCTAAAAACTAGGCGTTTCAACCTAGTGTTTTCGAAAATCCTAGGCGTTTGCTTGGGTTTCAAATTTTTAAAAAATTTTATCAGCACACACCGAGTCCGTACGGTCCGACGAACTTTCGGCAAGCAGCATAGGTTGTGTTTTCAGTATTTCGTCATCGTCCATAAGATCCAATAAATTTGATTTTGCAAAATTTAAAAAATTTGTTTGATTTTGAAAATCACGGTGGTTGGTTCGATGATCGTTGGTGGCCGTTAACCACTGGAGAGAACGATTAAAATTTTTGTGTACGGTAAAAGTGTGAAATTGAGGTAAAATTAATTATTTTAATAATCGTTATTATAAGGATAAGTACGTAATTTTATGTTATTTTGTAGGCGTTAGTTAGATGTTCGAGGGCAATATTTAACAACCCCCTAAAAAAAGTCAGGGAAAATAATGTACTCTGTAGTAAACATGTATGCATAATTAGATTTCATTTCAAATTCCTTTTAACGTGATTTTAATCTTCCTTTTATAGTAAGCGGTTTGTAAACGGTTCGATTTATAAGCGGTTCGGTTCATAAATAGTTCGGTTTGTATACGGTTCGGTGCAAACAGGTTGCGGTTTGTTAACGATTCGGTGTAAACGGTTTTTATCTCGGTTCAAGCAGTTTGGGGTTGGAAACGGTTTCGGGTTAGAAACGGTTCGATTCCGTCCTTTTCGGTTCGGGTTTTATTTCAGTTCGGTTTAGAACTGGTTCGTTTCGTTAACGGGTTTGGTTCTTATATGGTTTAACATTATTCGGATCGGTTCGGTTTCGGGTTTACCAAAATATGGTCCAGGTCGGTTTTCGGTTTAAAAAAACCGGTTTTTAACCGGTTCGGTTTTCATTTGGGTCGGTTGGTTTTAGGCAGTTAAACGTTTTTGGTTTGAAATTTGACAGTGCTACATGATGCAATACAAATTTTGACAAAAAATTATTTCCACAAAACTGACAGTTTACATAGCAAATTTTTCATAGCCATTCATGTCTTGTCGTGAAGAGTATAAAAACAAGTTAATAAAGCTTCCTTGAAAGTAGGGGTGAAAGTTCGGTATTCGGTTTGGATTTTGAACCAAACCGAATCCAAACCGAATTTTAAAAACCTAATTCGGTTCCAAACCGAAAATCGAACTTTTAAGGGGATTTTTCCAGATTGTTGAAGAAAAATATTTTTTTAAAAAAACAGTCAAATTTACAATGAATAGATCTAAAAAAATAATAATAATAAAAAGAAGTAATACACTAACACAACTATAATAATTTTATAAATTGTATTGATTACAAGACTAACATCTACAACTATAGATTATATAAAGGATAATTAAAAAAATCAAGGATAACCCAGAAAATTTATGGTGGTGGTGATTGATGAGCGACGATGAACACAAGCGGCGACGAACACGAATAGCGGTGGAATAAGGTGACAAATCGTGACTGAAGGAGTGATGGAGGTGGTGACCGGACTGAGGAAGGTGGTATCGTGGTGATGACAAACACCGGAACACAAGCTGCTTTTAGAAATCGTGACTAGATCGAGGGAGCACAAACACGAACTGTCGAACTGATGAAGGTGGTTGTGAGATACGTACTGAGGAAGGTAGTTGTCGGAGTTAGTGAGGAGGTGGCCGGAGTGAGTGAGGTGTTGAGAGAGGAATGGAGGATAAGGGTTTTGGTGAGGAATAGTGGGAGGCCGCAGAAATGAGAACTGACTAACTGAGAAGAGTGAAAGAAGGGAAGTAAAAAATTAGGGTTTTGCTTTATATATGTAGGGGATATCTGGATATATGGGCTGAGAATCTTTGGGCTTTAAAACTTCGGTTTGGATTTCGGTTTTCGGTTTTTGAAAGCCCCAAACCGAATCCAAACCGAAATATTTCGGTTTCAATTTTTTGAAACCGATCCAAACCGAAAACCGAAAAAAACCAAACCGAATTTCTAATTCGGTTTGGTTTGGTTTGGTTTTCGGTTTTTGTCCATATCACTTTCACCCCTACTTGAAAGGGCTAGCCATCGCGCGAGTTGGCTATCCTAGTAATACCAAAGGTAAGAGTGCAAAGTTGGGATTTGAGGTAGCTTGAATTGGGCTTTTAACTTGTATGAAGAAAATAATTGTTCACAATTAGTAAGGTAATTTATTGAAATAAAGAGTAATGACTAATAAATTTAGAATTAATTTACCATATTTCAAAATATTTAACTTCTATTGATAAAGATTGATGATGAACATTTCTTTTAAAAAAAAAAAAAGATTGATGATGAATATTTTCATCTTTGTAGTGCATGATCTAACAAATAATGCTAGTTTTAAATAATGGGATAAGACCTATGTTAAGATGTTCATGGTACAATTGTATTATGTGCATGGTATAACATATTGTACCATGTGCATGGTACAATCAAGTTACGAATTGAAGTAGTTTTTCCCTCGTTTACTTTATAACAATTTCTTAGTTGAGCAAATAAGTCAAAATACTTTTAGTTGTAACAACTAACAAGACAAACGAGTACATAGTCAACCGGTTGCGCAATTGAAATACATTTTGGTTGAGTTCATTTGTTAAACGAGTTTCATCTAATAATTTCTTAAAGTCCACATCTCGCAAAATTTAGGCATGGCATGTCCTCAAGTCATGTCCTTAGGCTAATAATGAAAGATGATTCAAAGTTGGGCATGGCCCAAGTTATGTCTAAAACGAGCCAAAAAAAAGTCATGATGTGTCAAGCTCATGCTAATATTCCATAAATGAGGCCTATGCAAGGTTCAATTCACGTGTCATGCTTTGGAATTAGACCCATTAATGTTTAAATTTATTGTTGATTGGTTATAAATAAATGGGATACTACATTAATTGTCAATTTTGAAAATAATGTCTCTGCACAACCCACCAACGTGCCTCTCATTCTATCTCTAGCTTATGACGGACTTGTGTCATTCTATCATGAAGACGATGTCATGTCTGACTCATCTTAAATGCTAACAAACAATGGGGCTAGCCTATATACAATCCACTACTTTAGTGTAGATAGTGTTGTGTCGAGCTAGCATTTCCAAAAGGGGGGAACATGCATGGCAAGACTCTATTCTGGCAAATGGGTCGTGTCATGTCGTGTTCGTGTCCGGGTCATAAATAAACGGGTTGGAGACCCCCTAACACTGACACAATAAACGGGTCAGGAAGGCTAAACATAAACACGACCCGTTTAATAAACGGGTAACACGAATTTAACACGTGTAACCCGTTTAGTTAAATGGGTCGTGTTCGTAAAAACCGACCTGTTTAGTAATTAACTATTTAAGCCATGAACTTGGTCCATATGTTGTCAACATAAATAAACAAACCACAAAATAGCATAGTCAATAAAGTTCACTCTGTTTTAACCATTTAAGTTTGCCCAAAGACCATCTAAGTTATAATTGTTCAAAAATTACATGTCACTTGATAACTGATGTTAAAAAAATGGCAGAAATCTAAAAAAAAAAAAAAATTAATAATATTAGAACGATCGAAAATTATAATGAAATAATTGAAAGGAAGAAAAGTAATTAAAGATATTAGAGTACAGTAAGATGGGAATTTGGGAATCATAAGAGAAGTGATGTAAGAAGAAAGCTTACCAAGCACTGCTCTTGTGCAGTTGTGCGTGAGAGTGAATGAGAGAAAAAGTAAATCAGAGGAGCTCATATCCTTATATATGACGGCTGAAGTTAGTGAGATATTAGGTTAAATTAGGTTTTTTCATTTTTTGGGTCATTCTTAAATTTTTGGGTCACTATTATATTTTTGGGTCACAGTAGGATATAAGGTTTTTAATCTTTTTATAGATCTTAAGCAGGGTAGCAGGTAAACGGGTTGACCTGAACATGACCCGCATATTAAGCGGGTTGGTCGTGTTACTTTTGTGTTACAATTTTCAACACTAACCCGACCCGTTTAATTAATTGTATCGTGTCGTGTTGATCCGTTTAACTAAACGAGTCAAAAACTATCAATAGGGGTGGGACTTTTTAAACCGAACCGTGAAACCGCCCATTACCGAACCGAACCATCACGGACCGATCCGTTTATAAACCGATAAATTTAAACCGAAAACCGAACTGAACCGTACAATATCAAACCGAAACCGAATCGAACCGCGTAATGTCAACCCGTTACGAACTGTAAACCGATAACAAATCAAACTGCTCAAAACCGAACCGAAACGGAACTGAACAGAATGGTTTATAAACCCGTTAATAACCTGCACCGTTTATAAACCGACACCGTTTAAACCATAGAAAAAACCGTTTAAACCGAACCATTTGTAACCCGCTAACCGTTAAACCGACCCGTTTATGAACCGAAACCGTTTAAACCGCAGGAAAAAACCGTTTAAACCGAACTGTTATAATCCGCTAACCGTCTAAACCGAACTGCCATAACCCGTTAAACCGTAAATCGAACTGTTTTCGAATCGCAACCTGTTTAAAAGTTTAAAGTTTAAACTGATCCGATTACAAACTGCTTAATTCAAATTGAATTATTTACAACCTGAATACAATTAATGTTAATAAATGTAAATCTAATCAAACGGCTTAGGTTTGTACAACGGTTTATATCACCTAGTCCAACGACATTATTAATGTCGTTTTAGATTACTTATTTATTTTAATTAATATCAAATGTAACATACTAGTATTATTATATATATACTTTAATTTAACAAAGTTACAAAGGTAACAATAAATATAAATTTAAAATAAATACAATTAACGTTAATAAATGTAGATCTAATCAAACGGCTTAGGTTTATACAACGGTTTATATCACCTAGTCCATTAATAATGTCGTTTTAGATTACTTATTTATTTTAATTAATATCAAATGTATTATTATATACATACTTTAATTTAACAAAGGTAACAATAAATATAAATTTAAAATAAATAACTTTAATTATTCCAAAAAAATACATTTCATCTACATTTTACATTAAAAATAAATAAGTTAAAGATTTACATTTTACATATGATCATAAATTAATAAATTATCCTAATAAAAAAATTTAACCTAAAAAAACATTCCTAAAAACAAAAGGCAGCAACAATCTTAAAGCAGCACAACACCCAAGAGCAGAAGAAATAGCAGCAACAAGAAGGACCAGCTCAGGCAACAACATATTAGCAACTCATCAAAAGCAAGCAACAATATAAGCAGAAGGGACTCAGCAGGAACAACAACCAAAAGCAGATAAGCAGCTCACAAAACTGCCAACTTCAGAACTAATTTTTGTTTTTAAAAATTGCTCTCAGATTTACGTTTATCGTATCATCACTGAGCAATGGCTGTTTTAACTTAAAACTTGAAAAATGCTGCCAGCAAGTACATATACATTGAAGTTTCAATATAAATGACAAGGGCAACGATGATTCAAGATAAATTAAAACAGCAAGCATAAGAAACAGCAGCAACAAAACTTATGAGTTCATAACACAAAAGGCAGCACCATAAATGACAAGGGCAACGATTTTAACTTAAATATTGAAAAATGCTACCGGCAAGTCTCAAAATAAATGACAAGGGCAACGATTTTTCAAGATAAAATAAAACAACCACAGTGAGGCAACAACTGAAAGGAATGGTGTCCTTCCAACAAGTGTATTATTCCGATAGAGGGTTCAGAATTATTACAGAGGTAATTCTTCAGTAAGGTCAAGTGATCGGAATGCCTAGGTGGAGGCCGCTTCCGATCAGTAATATCAGGATACAATTGATATTACAGCTTAATCTTAACTGAACCCTTTGGGTCGAACCCAATCGAATCTCCGATCCGAGACGTCAAATTAATCCGAAAGGATTTAATGAGTCGACAGAGTTTTACGAATACATACGTCGGAAATCGAGCCTAGGGCGTCGATACCGAGCGTCGCAAAATCACAATCGACAAGCATGAGCGTAGCCACAGCTAGGCTAGGCTAGCTCATCGCAAACCTGGGTGCACCATGTGTGTGCTAGGCGCACCATGGTGTGCTAGGCACCATCGCAGCCTAGGCTCACCCTAGCAGCCCATCGCAAGCTAGCATGGGTGCCTAGGTGCGCATGGCAGCCATCGCAGGCCACACAGGCACCAGGCAGCCCATAGCAGCTAGCAAGCATGCTAGCGTGGTGCCTAGGTGCATATGGCGCCTATCGCAGGCCATGGCATCACCAGGCGCACCATCGCAAGCACTTGGTGCTGCGTGCGTGTGTGCCTGGCCTGGCAGCACCATCGCAAGCACCAGGTGCTGGCGTGGCTGGCTGCCTGGCAATGGCGCGCCATGTGCGTGTGCTTGAGTGCTAGCCTTCGCATGGCAGCACTAAGCATCGCAGCACATGCGAGGGGCTGCGCGCCAGCTCGATGCTAGGGCTTGGCACTCGCAGCCTCGCACAAAGCAGCTTCGCATGTGATGCGTGTGGGCTGGCAGTGCGTGGTGCGTGGTGCGTGGCGCATGGCTGGTGTGTGTGCGTGTAATGCCTGGCTGGGTGCTAGGCAGCAGCGCCACGCATACGAGTGCGTGTACGTGCGCACATGCCTCGCATCAAGCACAAGCAGTGCTAGGCACTGGCTAGTGCTAGCGTAGGCATCGTGCTAGTGCGTGTGTGCGATGGGGTATGCGAATGGTGCGGGGGACAGTGTGGCCAGCATGCGTGGCTCGCTAGCAGCACGCATGCTGGCTGTGCTAGCAGTGAGGCGCGAAGAGTCAGTGCGTGGGCTGCTGGGGCTAATGCCAGCACTAGGTGCTAGCAGCGCCCAGCGCCAGCACGTAGCACCAGCACAGCCCAGCAGCAGCGTGCACTGGCTGGCTGGCTGGGTGCTGGGCAGCAAGGCACGCTAGCTGGCAGCCCTAGCTGGCACGCTAGCTGGCAGCCAGCTAGCACACCTTGACCCGGTTTTGGGCATGGTGTGTGGGGACCAATACATGGCCTTGGGGATCAAGGCAATGGTCCCCCCAAGCCTTGGTCCTCACTTGGCTTTCTCTATATTTGTGCCATGTGTCGATTTGTGATTGAGTTGATTAATTATTTAATTTTGGAATTAAATAATTATCATTTTACCAACTCTCCCACATTGATGGGAGATTGGAAATCAAGGGATCATTTCCCTATAAATACCAAGCTTGGTATTGGGATTTGAGACAACCTTGAGTGGAATTAAAAAGGCAACTCTAGAAAAGAGTAAACCTTTGATTCGTAAAACTCATAGTTATTTTGTCCGGGTCTTGACTAACCTTCAAGACTTGGGACGCTCGGGTCGGGTCGAGGGTACGATCCGTCGGAGATCTCGTCTTTTCGAGATTTTGAAGTAAGAGCTCCTTGGGAGCGAAGCACGCGTCAAAGGTATAATTCTTATCCTTAATCTTGTTTGATTAAGTTTATCATGCTTGTTTAATTGCTTTAATTAAGGGGCGGGTCTTGGTGGGTTTCCTTCCGCGTAGTGTCGGTCACTACGAAACCCTACAGCGGTATCGGAGCCACGCTCCTTTTAATTTTTGCAATTATTGTTTAATTAAGGTGTTTTAAAGAATTTATTTTTCTGGTTCATGTTCATCTAATTAGATTAGATGCTCGTTTTAATTAAATTTTAAAACTCGATTTTATTATCGATTTGGCTGTCGAACCTAGATTTTGGCTTAAAAAATAGTGATTTTTGGGTGGAATCGACATTCTGGAACTTTTTCAGTCCTTTTAGGGTTGTCCAGAAGCCAAATTCGAACCAGAAACCCATTTTTTCTGGGGTTTTTCGTTTTTCAACGAAAGTTTTAATTCTTTTTAAGCCTTGATTAATGCAAGCATTACAAGGTTAGATTAAATGCACATTTGCATCACTAATCTACTGGTTTTAAAATATCCTTGAGCATAATAATGGAGTGTTTATTAGTGCTTAAGTTGATATACCAATTTATCACATAAACTTGTTTTTCACAATTTTGCAAATAAATTGCAATAAGGTGTGAAAACTTGTTGTGATTTTGTATTTTAAGTTCCCAAGTATTGTTAAAGTTCTAATCTTTAAGTGTTTAAATGATTGGAACCCTAACCCTAAATTCCATGTTGAATAAAGTTTGGATTTTTTTCATATTTTGGTTGATTAAAATCCATTAAGTTTAATTACTTGTGAGTAAAATTTGATTAATCTTCATATTGGAAGATGTAATCTTGGTATTTTACACAAGTATGCAAGTTGGAAAATTTTTATCATTGGATGATTAATTTTATTTTTCCAACCCCCTTTTGTCAAATCCATGATTAATTTGCATATTGGAAAGATTAATTTTGGACATAGCTCATTTTATTTTAAGCATAATGCTTGACCTAATTTTGTTCAAAATTAAAATTTTGGATAAATTTAGGCTAGTGCACCAATTAAAATAAAATTTGTTTAAGTTAGACTTAATGGTTGTTTTATTTTATTTTCCCTAAAATTAATTCTAAAATATAATTTGGAATTAATTCATGTCACACGTAAATCGGGATTAAAATCCCGAGTCATAGCACGCAAATCAAGGCCACACACCCAAGTGCCACCAAGGCTAGCCGGGCTGCCTAGCAACCCACATGTGGTTGCCTATGGTGCGCACAAGGGCAAGGCTTGATGCTGCTATGCGCTGTGTGTGTGGCTGGGATGCATGGCAGGGGTGCGTGGGGTGGCTGGGCTGGCTTGCGAAGCAAGCTGCTGGGCAGCAGGGCAGCAAGCATCAGCCAGCGCACCACAAGCATCATGATGCGCCTGCCCAGCAGGCCAGATGCTCGCAGGCACCAGCGTGCTAGCAAGCATGCGAAGCATGCTGCCTGGCAGCTGGGGCTTGAGGCGCTGCTTGCTAGGCACAACAGGCCTCAACCACGCACCATGGCGCCATGCCATGGGCTGCCTAGCAGCCATGGTGCGCACCCACCAAGGGCTTTGTTGGGTGATTTTGCTTAACGTTGAGCTATGATTTTGCGATTTTTCCAGTATTAATAATTTTAATTAATTATTTTAACGAGGCTAAAAACCTCGATTTTGATTTTGCAAAATTTTGACAAATTATGGGTTGTGCCGACTTAATTAATCGGATTAATTAAGTACGGATGCGGAATTTAGTGGGAGCTTAATTAAATGCGTTAGCATTTTGCGTTTAGAAATAATGGATTAAACCACTTTGACTAGTTTTAATTAGGCGCGTTAATTGGATTAACGACCTAAGTTAGTTACTAGTTTTGCGTGTTTAATTGTGTATTTCGTAAAATTGCATGGGCCGTTCACAAATAGTGAACGGGTGAATGAAAGATTACTTTCAAAACTGGTTGTTTGAAAAATGGCAACTAGTGGGGCCCGACTAGGATAGAAAATACGGACTGCGTTCCGTTATGTATTTTTGTAAATCTAAATACGGTCTACGAACTGTTAAGTATTTTTGTACTATTTAGATTAATCTTAGTCGTTCTAGCTAGCTTCTTTTATTTCATTTTGGCCAAGAAGTCTCAAGACGGTGTTTCGACGAAGACGAGCCAAGATGAAGACCCATGGAAATTGAAGATTTCAAGGGGTCATGCTAGTTTCCAAATGCATCTATTTTTATGCCTTATATATTGTTATTATATATATGTTTTCTAGATGCATGTCTAGGATTTCTATGATGTTGCGATGATTAGTTAAGTTCACTTAAATCAACCAACATAGAAACCCTAGGTCCCTTAATAATATTGAGCTAAAATTTGCCATTCCAAGGATAACACTTACCGAACTAATGCGCGTACGTGATGGATTACGCCAAAGCGAGGCATCACTACTTCCCTAGGAACGTAAGGTATACTAGGTATACAAGTTGTCTTGGTTAAGCTCAACGATATCAGTAAGGAGTCCTTAGATGTCGTGGAAAAAGAGATAAAATGTCAAGTATGCATTAGATGCGACATTTTATCAAACCGAGAGTAGCTTGGAGCTATTAGCAATTGGATTGCTTACCTTAAGATATTTAATGGTTAAGACAAGCCAAAGCATGCTTATCCGTTTCTTGATCTTTGGGATCTCGGAATCATTTTATTCTCGCCCATAAGGGACAATCTTAAAATGCGTGGATAAAATGTTCAATAAGTGTGAATAAATGCGTGAACGCTTTAAATTTCAACTTATTGATGTATGAATGGTTTTTCACTTCAAATTCTTTCAATTGTAGAAATCATGTCTGCAAGTAACACAAACAACAACCAATTCTCTTTGCGCTCAATTCTCGACAAGGAGAAGTTGAGCGGGCCAAACTTTCTTGATTGGCAAAGAAATCTCCGCATTGTGTTAATGCAAGAGCAAAAGGAATACGTCCATGATGAGGAAATGCCCGACGCTCCCAATGAGGAGGTCACTCAGGCTGCCCTTAACCGATGGCATAGTGCCAATCGGGATGTCAAATGCATCATGTTGGCCACAATGTCTCCGGACCTTCAAAAGACTTTCTTTGAAAAGGAGACAGCCTTTGAGATCATTTCTGAGCTTCAGAATATGTTCCAAGAGCAGGCCCGAACTGAGAGGTTCGAAACCCACAGGCAGATCCTTGAGAGCAAGCTCAAGAAAGGAGAGCCAGTCAGCCCGCATGTTCTCAAAATGATTGGATTATTTGAAAACATGGAAAGGCTTGATGCTGGGTATTCAACTGAAATGGCAATTGACATCATTCTCCACTCCCTTCATAAAGGCTATGATCAGTTCAAGATGAACTATAACATGCATAGTATGGAGAAAACCCTCACCGAGCTTCATGGTATGTTGAAGCAAGCCGAGCAAACCCTCAAGGATGAGGGCAAGCATGACATGCTCATGGTGAGGAATGGCAAGCCGTTCAACGTGCGGGCAAAAAGAAGAGCTTTAAAGGGAAAAAGAAGAAATTCCCGCCTAAGTCAAAGTTTGCCAAGGGCAACAAGGACAAGAAGGCAGCTTTTTCTAAGTTAGATTTCGAATGTTTCTACTGCAAGAAGAAGGGGCATTGGAAAAAGGACTGCCTCAAATTCAAGGAAGATAAGAAGAATGGGAACGTTGCTTCTTCATCAGGTATTTTCGTTATAGACTTAAACTTCGCTAGCAAAACATCATGGGTATTAGATACCGGATGTGGCTCACACCTTTGTTCCAATGCTCAGGGACTAAGGATAAGTAGGAGGCTAGAGAAGGGAGAGGTCGAGCTTCGGGTCGGCAACGGATCAAGGATGTCTGCCGTCTCCGTTGGAACTCTCAGTTTGTCTTTGCCCACTGGGCTTGTTCTGGAACTTGAATATTGTTATCATGTTCCTAGAGTGACCAAAAACATTATTTCAATATCGGCGTTGGACGCCAAAGGAATCGAATTTCGAATCAAAAACAATAGTTGTTTTATATATTTTGATAATTTTTTATATGGAAAGGCACATTCAGAAAATGGTCTTTATGTGCTGTCACTAGACAAACAGGTCTATAACATCGAAAATACTGCCAAAAGGGCTAAGACCATCGAGTCGAATCAAACCTACTTGTGGCATTGTCGTCTTGGTCACATTAACATCAAACGCATCAAGAAACTTCTTCAAGAAGGTGTTCTTGACTCATTTGACTTAGAGTCATTTGAAAATTGCGAAGGATGCTTATTAGACAAGATGATCAAACAACCATTCTCCAAGTTGGGAGAAAGGGCAAGTGACTTATTAGGTCTAATACACACGGATGTATGTGGACCTATGAGCACACCCGCAAGGCAAGGTTACCGATATTTCATCACCTTCACCGACAATTATAGTAGATATGGCTATATCTACTTAATGTCAAATAAATCTGAATCCTTTGAAAAGTTCAAAGAATTTCAGAAAGAGGTTGAAAATCAACTTGGCAAGAAAATTAAAGCACTTCGATCGGATCGAGGTGGCGAATATTTGAGCCATGAATTCGACGATCACTTGAAAGAATGTGGCATTCTTTCAGAGTTGACACCTCCTGGAACTCCTCAATGGAACGGAGTGTCCGAACGGAGGAATCGGACCTTGTTAGACATGGTTCGGTCAATGATGGGTCTTAGTGAACTCCCTATCTCGTTCTGGGGACATGCGCTACAAACAGCAGCACTAACACTGAATAGAGCTCCGTCAAAAGCTGTTGAAAAGACTCCATATGAATTATGGACTAAGAAACCTCCCAGGTTGTCTTTTCTCAAGATTTGGGGATGCGAAGCATATGTCAAGCGATTAATTTCGGACAAACTTCACCCCAAATCGGATAAGTGTTTCTTTGTGGGATATCCAAAAGAAACCAAAGGGTATTACTTCTACAATAAATCCGAGAAAAAAGTATTTGTTGCTCGTGATGGTGTCTTTTTGGAGAAGGATCACCTTTCCAAAATGACAAGTGGGAGGAAAATCGAACTCGACGAAGTTCGAGAGGACGAGCAACAATGTCAACCTGACAAAACTGACAATCTAGATACTTTGGAAGCATCTGAGAAGATTGGTCAGAGTCAAACAGACAATGTAAATGCTCAACCGATTACCCTACGTAGGTCGCAACGGCAAAGATCTCAACCAGACAGATACCTCGGTATTGTCTTAACTGATGATCAGGACATCCTAGTTATGGATGGTGATGAGCCGGCGACATACAAGCAAGCTATGACGAGCCCCGACTCTGCAAAATGGCAAGAGGCCATGAAATCCGAGATGGACTCCATGTCTGAAAATCAAGTCTGGGACTTGGTGAATTTGCCCGAGGGTTATACACCCATTGGTTGTAAATGGATCTTCAAAGTGAAGAAAGACAAAGATGGAAATGTATCGATATACAAAGCTAGACTGGTGGCAAAAGGTTATATACAAGTCCACGGGATTGACTATGATGAAACTTTTTCACCAGTTGCAATGCTAAAGTCCGTTCGGATCATCCTAGCGATTGCTGCATATTACGATTACGAAATATGGCAAATGGATGTCAAAACCGCCTTCCTTAATGGGATTTTGGAAGAAACTGTGTATATGACACAACCAGAGGGTTTTGTCGATCCAGGCAACGCTGGAAAGGTTTGCAAGCTGAAGAAGTCCATTTATGGACTAAAGCAAGCCAGCAGGAGTTGGAATCTGCGATTTGATGAAGCCATCAGCAAGCTTGGTTTTATCAAGAATCCAGATGAGTCTTGTGTATACAAGAAGGTCAGTGGGAGTGATATTGCATTCCTGGTCCTGTATGTAGATGACATACTGCTCATTGGAAACAGCACAAAATTGTTGGAGTCCGTAAAGGGCTGGTTGGGAAAGTGCTTTTCAATGAAGGACTTAGGAGAGGCATAGTACATATTGGGCATCAAGATCTACAGGGATAGATCTAAGAGGATGATTGGATTAAGCCAAAGTACTTACATTGATAAGGTACTGGCTCGATTCAACATGGAAAATGCCAAAAGAGGGCATTTACCCATGTCCCATGGCATAACTCTCAGCAAGAAACAGTGTCCGCAGACACCTGTTGAGCGAGAAAGAATGAATCAGATCCCATATGTTTCGCTAATCGGATCGATCATGTATGCCATGATATGTACAAGGCCAGATGTATCGTATGCCCTGAGTGCAACGAGTCAATACCAATCGAACCCAGGAGAGGCGCATTGGACTGCGGCCAAGAACATCCTTAAGTACCTAAAAAGGAACAAGGATAAATTCCTGGTGTATGGAGGCCACAAAGAACTGGTTGTTGAAGGTTACACCGACGCTAGCTTCCAGACTGACAGAGACGACTTCAAGTCACAGTCGGGATATGTATTCTGTCTGAATGGAGGAGCGTTCAGCTGGAAGAGTGCCAAGCAGAGCACCACTGCAGACTCTACAACTGAAGCCGAGTACTTGGCCGCTTCAGAAGCTGCCAAGGAAGCTGTTTAGATTCGCAAGTTCATCAGTGAACTTGGTGTTGTACCCTCAATCAAGGGACCGATAGACCTTTATTGTGATAATAATGGAGCTATCGCTCAGGCCAGAGAGCCGAGAGAACACCAGAAGGTCAAACACGTGCAACGGCGATTTCACATGATAAGGGAATGGAAATCCGAAGGTGAAATCAAAATTTGTAAGATCGGCACGGACGATAATGTGGCCGATCCTTTGACTAAACCTCTGCCTCAAGTGAAACACAACAAACACGTTGAGGCAATGGGAATCAAGCATGTTAGAGACTAGCTTTGATATTCCCTGTACAAGTGTTTTAATTAAACAGGGTTGATTTAATGTAAGACACTGTACTAATACCATTCATTAATGGAGTAATTAATTTTTGTGCAAAATTATCATTCACTCCATTACTATTTAATTGTGGTTTAGAATTAAATAATGAGTCCATTCGATTTACGGAAATATTCAAAACAGGGTATCAAGACCATGTCTTGGATAAAGAAACACCTGTTAAGTGAACATTGAATATTAAATCGAAAAGTATCCCTAATCGAGGTCATCTAACAGATGGACGATTGATGACCGCCATAGATTAGTGTGTAGTATGATTTACAGCACCGTTTCTTGTGTTGCGAGGACGTGACAGTCATAAATCATTTGCACAGGTACAGTTTAGAACTGTACTGGATAAGACCTATGAGAGTACTTTAAGAAAATTAAAATTTTGTCATAAGTACATTTCTCATTATGGCTATCGGAACTTATTTCCTCAGACCATGAGTACTGTGAAGTTTTCTTGTTTGAGTACTAGGCTCTTTGATGTTTCCTAACGTCTGCCGTAACTGGGGATCATAACGGGAACACTCGTGAGTCTATGTCCTCTTAGTAAGAAGAACTTACAATACAAGACTGGGATTGTCCCCCTACTAACAATAGGGAAAATGTTTTGTTGTTTAAAAGGCCGCTCGAAGAGTAAGACTGTAAAATGCATGGCCATGCTCAGATGGATTTTAGAAATCATCTGCTTATTTGACAGTCAAACTCGGAGATCGAGAAACACTTCTGAACGTAATAAGGATGACAAAGAATCTTACCTTATAGTTCACGAAGAAACATTAAGAGACAAAGGAAATGAGCTATACACAATGTGCACACTTGTCCGGAAGGACAAGTGGGAGATTGAAAGGAATGGTGTCCTTCCAACAAGTGTATTATTCCGATAGAGGGTTCAGAATTATTACAGAGGTAATTCTTCAGTAAGGTCAAGTGATCGGAATGCCTAGGTGGAGGCCGCTTCCGATCAGTAATATCAGGATACAATTGATATTACAGCTTAATCTTAACTGAACCCTTCGGGTCGAACCCAATCGAATCTCCGATCCGAGACGTCGAATTAATCCGAAAGGATTTAATGAGTCGACAGAATTTTACGAATACAGACGTCGAAAATTGAGCATAGGGCGTCGATACCGAGCGTCGCAAAATCACAATCGACAAGCATGAGCGTAGCCATAGCTAGGCTAGGCTAGCTCATCGCAAACCTGGGTGCACCATGTGTGTGCTAGGCGCACCATGGTGTGCTAGGCACCATCGCAGCCTAGGCGCACCCTAGCAGCCCATCGCAAGCTAGCATGGGTGCCTAGGTGCGCATGGCAGCCATCGCAGGCCACACAGGCACCAGGCAGCCCATAGCAGCTAGCAAGCATGCTAGCGTGGTGCCTAGGTGCATATGGCGCCTATCGCAGGCCATGGCATCACCAGGCGCACCATCGCAAGCACTTGGTGCTGCGTGCGTGTGTGCCTGGCCTGGCAGCACCATCGCAAGCACCAGGTGCTGGCGTGGCTGGCTGCCTGGAAATGGCGCGCCATGTGCGTGTGCTTGAGTGCTAGCCTTCGCATGGTAGCACTAAGCATCGCAGCACATGCGAGGGGCTGCGCGCCAGCTCGATGCTAGGGCTTGGCACTCGCAGCCTCGCACAAAGCAGCTTCGCATGTGATGCGTGTGGGCTGGCAGTGCGTGGTGCGTGGTGCGTGGCGCATGGCTGGTGTGTGTGCGTGTAATGCCTGGCTGGGTGCTAGGCAGCAGCGCCACGCATACGAGTGCGTGTACGTGCGCACATGCCTCGCATCAAGCACAAGCAGTGCTAGGCACTGGCTAGTGCTAGCGTAGGCATCGTGCTAGTGCGTGTGTGCGATGGGGTATGCGAATGGTGCGGGGGACAGTGTGGCCAGCATGCGTGGCTCGCTAGCAGCACGCATGCTGGCTGTGCTAGCAGTGAGGCGCGAAGAGTCAGTGCGTGGGCTGCTGGGGCTAATGCCAGCACTAGGTGCTAGCAGCGCCCAGCGCCAGCACGTAGCACCAGCACAGCCCAGCAGCAGCGTGCACTGGCTGGCTGGCTGGGTGCTGGGCAGCAAGGCACGCTAGCTGGCAGCCCTAGCTGGCACGCTAGCTGGCAGCCAGCTAGCACACCTTGACCCGGTTTTGGGCATGGTGTGTGGGGACCAATACATGGCCTTGGGGATCAAGGCAATGGTCCCCCCAAGCCTTGGTCCTCACTTGGCTTTCTCTATATTTGTGCCATGTGTCGATTTGTGATTGAGTTGATTAATTATTTAATTTTGGAATTAAATAATTGTCATTTTACCTACTCTCCCACATTGATGGGAGATTGGAAATCAAGGGATCATTTCCCTATAAATACCAAGCTTGGTATTGGGATTTGAGACAACCTTGAGTGGAATTAAAAAGGCAACTCTAGAAAAGAGTAAACCTTTGATTCGTAAAACTCATAGTTATTTTGTCCGGGTCTTGACTAACCTTCAAGACTTGGGACGCTCGGGTCGGGTCGGGTCGAGGGTACGATCCGTCGGAGATCTCGTCTTTTCGAGATTTTGAAGTAAGAGCTCCTTGGGAGCGAAGCACGCGTCAAAGGTATAATTCTTATCCTTAATCTTGTTTGATTAAGTTTATCATGCTTGTTTAATTGCTTTAATTAAGGGGCGGGTCTTGGTGGGTTTCCTTCCGCGTAGTGTTGGGTCACTACGAAACCCTACAACAACAACAAGTACATATATAACAACGGCCACAGTGAGGCAACACCGCTGCACAAATACCAGTTATGTAGATGAAGCACTTTCTGCTTCAATCTCTTTACCAACAAGGAGGACGTCTTCCTCAACATCCCCTTGATAACCACGGCACCAATTTTGGGTGGTAACCAATGCCTCAACATTCTTTGGCAAAAGCTTACCCCTATATTTGTTCAAAATACGACCACCCAAACTAAAGAAGATTCAGAGGCCACCGATGTAATAGGAATGGCCAAAACATCCCTTGCCATATTAGCTAAAATAGGAAGAGAAGAAGCTTGAGATTCCCAATACTTGAGAACATCAAAATGTTCCCCTTGAATTAATCGCGAACGAGGTCCATCCAAATATGCCTCAAGATCAGCCAGAGGGCATCTAGTTGAATCACCATCTTCATCATCAACCTCACACAACTGAAACAGTTTTTTTTATTAAAAGTTAAATTATGACATTACAAATAAAAATAAAAGACTGCCATTAATATTGTATAACATAATTACCGTGAAAATATTTTGAGAACTCAACATGCGATTAGAATTTTCAGATTGAGTTGTTTCGGAAGAGGCAGGATTTCTACAGCTTGTATCAGAATAAAATTTATAAAGGTCATAAAGAGCTTCCTTAATCATCTTAATCTTTTCGTCGCATGCCTCACCATCATACAACGAGTTCAACATATTTCTCACTCGATACAACTTATAACGAGGATCAAGAGCAATAGCAACTGAAAGAATCAAACAATAATCCTCCCAATAACCCTCAAACTTCTTAAGCATAACTGCTGCCATGGGTGCAAGTTTAGGGTCTTTATAGGCTTGAGTAATAGCGTACTCAATTTTTAAAACACTAACAAAATACAAATTAGCAGTGGGATATTCAGTACCAGAAAATAACACAGTAATATCATTAAATGGCTGAAGGAAATCACAAATTTTCTGAATGGTATCCCATTCATCAGCATCAAGTCTATAAGAAATACCCAAAAACCTACTAGTATATAGAATCAAGGCATCCTTAGCTTCTAAGGCTTTTCGGAGCATTGTATAAGTGGCACCAACGAGTCACAACATCGAGACATAACTTACCATTAAAAGCACAGTCTAACTCAGACAAAGCATGCGCAAATTGAGTTAATCTAGAATCAGAAGCATCAATATATTTAACAACCTCAAGCAATTTTTCAACACTTTCATGAACTTCTTTTAAACCTCTTTGAACAATAAGATTTAAAACATGAGCTGAACATCGAACATGAAAGAATTTACCATTACAAGGAAGAGGAGAGCATTGCATTAATTCTTTTTTCAAATATTCAACCATAACACTCATAGAACGAGCATTATCAACAGTTATTGAAAAAGCCTTACCTTGAAGATTCCACTCTTTGATCAGTTTAAACACAAACTTTCCGACCTCAACACCATTATGGGGAGGGCCACAATATCTAAAATTTAAAATTTTAGACCTAAGAGACCAACTGTTATCAACATAATGAGCAGTCAAAGTGAGATAGCCTCGGTTAGTACATGCAGTCCACAAGTCACATGTAAAGCTAACTCTACCAGAAACATTAGCCAAAGACTCATGCAACAAGGATTTATATTTATCATGTTCAGCAATAACATACTTTAACATAGTTTTTCTACAAACATGCTGCACCTTAGGATTCAAATATGCATGAAGTTCCCTAAGATATTCATGCTCTACAATATTTAAAGGATATGCATGGCAGATTATAGCTTTAGCAAACTTTTGTAAATAAGTTTTTTGATCAAATGCGGATTCTTCACCTTGCTGGAGACCATGCTTTAGCAAACATGCATTAATATGAGCTCTACAAGTTGAAGTAACCGCTTTACCAGGTGCTTTATATTCTTTGCCACACAAATTACAACGAGCATATTCTACCTTTTCATTACCTACCGTCTTTAAAAAAAAAAGTGTAATGCTTCCATATACCTGCGGTTCTTTGACGTTTATTAACAAAAGTAGTGATAATACCGGTATTACTAGCATCATCAACCGGGCTAGAGGCAGCTTGAGAGCTAACAATATCAAAATTTGATTGCCTCTCATAGTCAAATTCATCATACCTCGTGAGACATGACTGAAACAAAAAAAAACAGCATTTATAAGTACCAAATGAAATGACAGATTTCAAATGATAAGTTTCCTGTGAGTTATCTTTGACATTTTATCCCCCCTCCCCCCCCCCCCCCTAAATATGTCATTTTTAAGCAATGATGATATACTATTCTTTAATGACATTATTTTCTGAGTTGCTTCCTGCTGCATTGTAATATACTGGATCAAAGTACTCAAGAATCAGGTTTATTGTATTAGTTCTGAATTTTTACTTCAAAAGTTTCAGAAATAAAAAAAGAAACCTTTCTGAAAGAACAAAGAAAATCATGATTTTGCAGTAACATGATAAATGTGCTAAGTAGTAGCTTACTGTAAGCCAATCATACAAGTATACTAACTTTAAGTACTAACTTTAAGGTTTAGCTCGGTTTCATCTCATGAATTCATTCTCTAAATATGCCCTATTGAGGGTTTGCACAATCAAAAAATGAATTTCCCCAACTCTCTGAAAGTATCTTAACTAAACCATTATCATCAAATATGTTTCCTACATTCTCAAGATACTTTACATATATTTTGTGATCTTTCTCATCCAAAGTACAAATGTACAATGTATTTTAAGCAGCACGCCCATTTCACTGGACTATATATGTTCATTTCCTGAGATAATGGTAACAAACTAATAATTTATCAGTAATTAACTAATTTTGTCAATTTGTCACGGATCAATTCATTTCTTACTTTCTTTGTACATTGTCGAATTCCGAACTAAAAAAACAAAAACAAAATTCCTTGAAAAAACACCCAAAAAAAAAGTCAAATAAACCAACACAACACAACCATAATTCAATTCCCCTCCCTCTGAAAATCAAGATCTAGCGACTAAGATCAAATTCATACAAACAAAATTCATACCTTATATCGTCCGTCAGTAGAATATGACAGATCTACAAAAAAAAAAAGAACAAAAAAATTAAAATTTCAAAAAAAAAAAGCACAAATTATACATTGCAAAACAATAAATAAACAAAAGAACTAGAACTTTCAAAAAAAAAAAGCAGAAATTATAATTTACAAAATAATAAATGAAAAAACAGAACTTAGAAAAAAAAAAATAGGAACTTAGAAGTTTTCAACAAAAAAAAAATTCGGAACTTAGAATGAGAATGAAAAATACAAATACCTTATATCGTCCGTAAGTAGAATATGAGTATATGACAGATCTACAAAAAAAAACAAAAATTAGAACTTCCAAAAAAAAACAGAAATGAATCAACTATACATTGCAAACGAATCATTCGAAATAAATGAACAAAAGAATTAGACCTTCCAAAAAAAATCTGAAATTTTAAGAATAAATGAAAATATCAGATGAGGAAATGAGAGTTTCAGAGGTGTGAGAAAGCTTGAGAGATTCAGATGAAGAGGGAGATAGCTTAGGAGGTTAGGAGAAAGAGAGAGATGTTTGAGAATATCAGATGACTAGATGAGGAAATGAGGCGTGTTGTGTGCTGGTGCGTTTTATCTAGGTTTAGCTTTAGGTTTTACTTCTTCCCCTAATCTAACCGTCCATTTTCAATCTCAGCATCTCACCATTCATTTTTTGTTTTTTTTTTTGTAGTAATAAAGGATCCAGAATGTTCGTGCTTGATCCAACGGTCTTTTTTTTTTTGTGCTTTTCGAGTCTTTTTTACCGTTCCTTTTTTTTAAAAAAACATATTATTATTAATTATTTATTATTATTATTATTATTATTAATAGTATTATTATTGTTATTATTATTACTGTTAGAATGTTAGTATAATTTTATGTTAAATTATAAGTATTATTATTATTACTATTATTATTATTATTATTGTTGTTGTTGTTGTTGTTATTGTTATTATTATTACTTATAAATTGTAAGAAACGCAAATGAAACAAAATTGAAATTGATTCAATATGACATAGTTAATGTACATCAATATCTAACATCTCTATGTATAACTATATATATGAATATATCTGTGAGTCTGTGACTTTAAATGTAATAAACTAATAACTTAATAAGTAATAAGACTAATAAAGTAATAACTAATAACTAATAAGTAGTAACTAATAAAGTAATGAAATCTAACTGTTGTTTTTCATGGGCATTCAATCTAACCGTTGTATATTTGACTATTTGACTATTTGTACATTAGTATTGCATAATGATTTCATCACCACTTTAGTGATTTCGTCATTTCGTCCATTTAACTTATCAAGTTGTTTGAGTTAGTAATCTAAATAAAGTACCAAACTAAATAACTAATCCATTTAATCTCGTGTAACTTATAAATTATAAGAAATGCAAATGTTTGGAAAATGAAATTGATTCAATACGATATTGTTAATGTATATGTATTATGTATATCATATGGTAGTATGGTACGAATGTACGATTGGTATCATACTATCATTGGCTCATTGCCTCATTGAATCATTGGTATGTAACTATGTACGTATAATCGATAAACATATATGTTAAAACTTAAAAGTTTAAAACACTTGTTGATCGATCTAATTGAGTACTTGACCTACTTGTACTTCCTTAATTATCAATTTATCGTATTCTAAGTATCAACTCATTAAATCATGGTCATGACGCGATCTTTAAAACAATCATGAATTCATGACCCAAACCGCTTATAAACCGAACTGGCATGATCCGAACCGTTTATAAACCGAACCGACATTTGACTGGGTAAACCCGCCCCTAAACCGGCTCATTTCAAACCGAACCGGCATGATCCGTACCGTTTATAAACCAAACCAACAGTGACCCGGGTAAACCCGCCCCTAAACCGACCCGTTTCAAACCAAACCGGCATGATCCATACCGTTTGTAAACCGAACCGACATCAACCCGGGTAAACCCGCCCCCTAAACCGACCCGTTTCAAACTGAACCGGCATGATCCGAATTGTTTATAAACCGACCCGCTTATGACCCAAACCGAATTTAAACCGTAAAGAAATAAACCGAAACCGAACCGACCCGTGACTAACCCAAACCGAACTGAACCAACCCGTCAGCTAAATCAAACCGTTTCAACCCGAACCGCTCTAAATCGAAACCGACTCGCACCAAGGTCAAACCGAACCGCCAAACCGAAGTCCCACCCCTAACTATCAACACTAACCCACTTTTTTCGTGTCCAATTTGTATCGTGTTATCATCTGGTGTCAACTTTTGTCAACTCTACTCTACGTTGTTAATATAATGACGAAGTGCCTTATGAACTTTCTCTTTCTTTTATTAAATATTGAGTGTGTTAAACAATCATGTCGTGCAAACAAGTGGCAATTTGAAAAAATTAATATGCATGCACGAACCATGACCAATATTGAGCTTCAGAGTCTATCTCATATATCATGCCACGTTGACCCATCTCATGTTCAATTATACTCATTCTATTTACTAAGCGTACTTGATATCTATGTAATTTACGTTTGCCAAGTATGTGACCCAAACAATGTTAATTTAGTTAAGCACCATTTCTTTTCAACTTAATTTTAACTCATTTTATTCTTAAAAAAAATTACTAACACCATTTCTTTTCAACTTATTTTTAACTCATTTTGACTAATTTCAGTTTTGTAAATGAAGTTCGGCAAAATTAGCTTTTAAATTTGGCTTTTAAACCTTTTATTTTTACCCTGTTTTGATTTTGACCAACTTATAATTTTTATTTTATTTTTTATTTTACCAACTTATGTTTGTTAAATGTGTCAAAGTTATACCCAAATGACGAACTTCATCCGTAATTCCATGAAGTAAGGCCCACTATCCAACTTTTCTTCCCTTCAGTTCTACCTCGATTTTCATCTCCATAATTTCAATTTGTTGTCAAACTTGAGATTTTTTTCCTACAAAAGACAAAATTGAGTTAGGGCAAAGTATTAGTTGCAAATTAGTCCCATTGATTTTTAGTTCATACAATAAGAATCAAGCTACATACAACTATTCAAATAGTCAAGTATAGTTTTAAATATATTGTTCTTTCCCAATGGATGACCATGAGTTTTGAAGAAATCGTTAATTGAGTTCATTTTTCCAATTAAGCATAATTCATTAATTTGTATTATTTAACTTCATATAGAGCTAAACACATACTTAATTTATGATTATAGCTTACATTTTAGATTAAATAGCTGGCTTTGGCGCGGGCAATGCCTCAATTATTACATGTACTATATTTTCTAATCTACATTTTTTTTTTTTTTGAGGGGTGATTATGAGTATCACAAAAATTAGTGGATAAACTATAATCATCGAACTTGAGGTTATAGGTTCAAACCTTGAATTAACACCAACATATAAATCTATAGTTGCATATTAAATCATTCCTCTCAAGTCTCAATTGCTCCCCATTTGTGAATTAATAAAGTTTCAAATCTAAACCAAAATCAACAGACATTAACTGAAAAAATGCTAGCTACAAAGGAGGTAATCAACCATCCCTATATACATCCAACTAGTAACTACCCAAGTGATACGACTGAAACAATTTTGAAGATAAAATGAAAGCTAAACTGTATAAAATGTTACTTGTATTACATGAGCAAAAAATTATTAATGTATACAGACTAATATACAACAATTATTTCGATGTTTCTTCAATCAAAATCTTCGAATCATTTAACCTTATAAATGTAAAGCTATCCTAAGAGCTGAGCTCGAGCTTGAGCCTTATATGTGAATAATTGAATATACAGCCACCAAACCCTGATATCTTACCCATTGGTGGTAATGCAAGCATAGAGATCAAGAAACACCATGACATCTCCTTTGCTCTTTTGCTTGTTTAAGCAAATTATCTGAGTGATACATGAAACACGCAGCAAATTTTTGCTGTTTAATCAATCCTTTCAAGGTTATATAACACCATTCTTTCAAGAGCTACACGAAATGCGCTATCAGGAAGGCATTGAAGGCTCTGCAGAGCAATATCAGCCTTTTCTAGAGCTAATTCTCGAGCCCTCTCAATACCACCACAACTCTTAACAAGTTCAATGGCTTCATCTAGTGAGCCAGTCTCAGAGAATTCAGACTCAATAATCTCTCTCAATTTAGGTTCTTTTTCCAAAGCAAAAATTACTGGAGCAGTCAAATTTCCTTTTGCTAAATCCGCACCTGCAGGCTTTCCCAGCTGCTCAGCAGACTGCGTAAAATCCAAAATGTCGTCGACAATCTGGAAGGATAGACCAAGATTCCTGCCATATTCATACATATTTTCACAGACATTGCGATCAACTTCACTGAATATGGCTGATCCCTTTGTACTAGCAGCAAGCAGCGAGGCGGTTTTATAGTAGCTCTTGATCAAGTAGTCCTCCAATTGTACATCACAATCAAATAGGCTAGATGCCTGCTTTATTTCCCCACTAGCAAAATCTTTAATAACCTGCCAAAGAACAATGAAGATTAAATGTACAATTAAGAAATATATCACCATGAATATTATTCCCGATATTTTGTCATTTTCATAAGTACACTGAATGGCCCAATCAACTCCACTTGTGGGAAGAACTGAACAAATGCATGCTATTTTATCTCCTATAGTGCAAACAAATTAATAAGCTTATATCCCTCTTAGAAGTTTTGTAAAGAAGTTTTTAGAACATTAGTGAAAAGACAGAAATTCACAAGTTAATGTCATCATCATCATCATTTCACAAGATAACCCTCTTTTTGTCCAAATATGATACATCTCTTCTTTGAGCCTCATTTCCAGTAGTTCCTCACTTTTGAGGCAATGAAGAAGGGTGAACTACATTTTCGGTTAGCCATAATGATCATGAACACATAAAATTAGTATACAAAGCACTGGCTCATCAATGATAATTTTAGGTCCGCTACAGCTCACTTCCGTTCACATAACTCAGCAGCGACAAATCAAGCTAGGAGTTGAGCTTCTTTGTCTCCTCACAAGACAATAGTTATTATGCTTATTCTATAACAAATGTTCAATAAGTGCTATTGCAATGAATTACAGATATACCTGACTGATAAGCTTTATTACTTCCAGGTTTTCAAGATTTGCAAGGTACCATGATGACTGTGCGAACATGAAGTCCCCAGCCAGTACAGCCACTCTAGTGCCATAACGTTGATGAACAGTTTCCTTACCTGCAAAGGCATTGTAATCCTTTTTCAGACTAAGCATAAGAAAAATGATAGACACAGAAGCTATAGAATGAATAGCCCTTATTCAGAGCGAATTTCTGTACACATTCACTTATGATCAGCAAATGTGCTTCATTTCAAGAGATTAAACACCACTCTTTCTTTCCTTCTTCCTTTAAGAATTAAAGAAAACATCATTAAGCTATAACCACACATAAACTTCTGCTCCTCTAAAAATGAAAACTAGAAAATTGCAGATGAGTTGGAAAGGGAAGGAGAAACAGTGAAACATAATTTGAAAGGTAGTCAAGACCCATGGAAATGTTGCTGCAGGCTGACTATTAAATCAAGCGCTAGTATAATTTGAATAAATGTATTAGATCATATTAAATACGGGTCTGGGCCGCACCCGCAAACCAAGAGAGAGAGTCCACTTCACAAGACCAAAGGAGGTTCCATCCCAAAACCATATGGCAATAGGAGTAGCCCCTTAGCTTTATAAAGTGTTGAACTCTTCTTCTTTTCTCAATGTGAGACACTTACATGTGTTATTTGGTAGAATATACATCAACAGACCAACAAACGATAATGATATTTGATGATCAGCAATAGGGAACGGTATACAAATAAACATTGGTCCTTCATGTAGTTTCTGGTCTATAAAGGTTGCGAACATATATATGCAGTTAGGCTCTGCTGACTCATGAGTCATGAGACAAACTTGCAAGCACCACAGCCATGCAAAGGTAAATCTTTAAGAAAGACATATCTAAATTGCATGATTATCGGCATGAAAAGTCTCTTAAGCAAAACCAATAAAATAAACTATAACATTTATGCCTCAAGTATCTAAAATCCTCTGGCATCAAAGAACCATTCAACAAATACAAACCTTACCCCTCCTCAAGTTACTCTCATCAATGACATCATCGTGTATCAAACTTGCAGTATGTATCATTTCAATGATTTCTGCCAAACGGCGATGCTTTACTGTAATTTCCCTGGATAGTGATATATAGATGATAAGTGAAGAGGTTAAGAATCATATACTGAAAGAAGCAAACATATGACAGCACCGACATACTTTAAACCGGCTAATTGTGATGTAGCTCTTGAGACAAGGAAAACTAAAGCTGGTCTCATCCTCTTCCCCCCAGCACTAAAAATCTGCTCTGCAGCTGACATCAACAGTGGGTTTTCTGCACCAACAATCTAAAGCTAAACCAACATTAGATGCAGGTATCGAATCTAACAAAACTAGGATAACATCCAATATGATCCCACAAACATCCAATAAAGATGCATAAAATGATTTTTTAAAAGTTAGAAATAAATGATCAAGATTCAGCCACAAGGAGAAGGAAATGCCCACAGTTTCACAAGCCTTAATAATCAAATTTCTTATGTCGCAGCCCAGTTGCTCATATAGGTGAAGAGACTAGAAAAGAATGAATCATATAGAGTAACTGCACATCTCATTCACACAATTAAAAGAAAAGGTGAATATGCTATATGATTTAAGTCTAAATTCAAGATCAGATGCATAACAGACAAATGCCTGAGTTAATAACAGGATAAGGTATTCTCCACCCAAATTGCAGCAACAAAAAAACTGCCAAGAACATTTTTTTTTCAATTATTTCAGAACAAATAATAATTACTAAACAGGAAATCCAGTTTTATTTTCAAAAATGGCCAAGATCCAGCAATCCCCCCCTCCGAACCCATTCAAGATGAACCATAAAGCATAAAGCCCCCTCAATCTCATGATGAAAGTGGCTGCAGTAGAGGAAAAGTGGGAATACACTTATTATCTCTAGCAATGTTTGCAACCACCTTATTAGCAGAAAAGGTGAACCAACATATTCCATAAAGTACAAGTATAGGCATCTACAGATTCTGGAAGTACAAACTATCTATCAGCTGGACAAATGAGCAGAACTAAATGCAATGGTAATCGTCGAGAAAATTGTATATCCTAACCTAATGAATTAATAACTTTTAGGGAAGAGTATCAAAGGAGGTCCACCAACTACCACCAATTTAACAAAGAAAATTACAACTCAGCACGGTCATGCTCTATGTTACTTGGACTCGGGTACCCATGTCCAACATGGATACGTGTCTAAATGTCTGACTCGGCTATTTTGTGAAAATTTTCCATGATTTTGAACTAAAATGAGTGTCAAAGTGTCCCACCCATGTCCGAGTGTCAAGGGTCCGACACGGGTACGTGAGGTAAAATGAAGAGTCCGAGTAACATAGGTCATGCTAATGCGAAGTTCAGAAATAAGTGCAATGTGAGAAGAGGAACTGTTAAGCTTACAAGAGTTCTCTACAAAAGTGCAATGTGATGAAATTCTAAGAGTTTAAAGTGATCAATAGATACTGATCTAGCGTGCAGAAAAAACTCTTATGTATGCAGAAACATCAGTCATCCATCCAAAAAACATGAGAAAGAGGTTCCTTTTTAACTCGATCACGTGTGATGTTTCATGGGCTAGAGTGCAATTTCAACACTCTACCTCACATGGATCCATTTCAATTTGGCCTAGAGTATATTAAAGCCATTACAAGTCCCAACCATAGGCCTAACTCTAATACCATGTTAAATATGAGCCTAGGCCACATTCACCACAAGAGAGAGAGAGTCCACCTCACGAGCTTAAAGAATGTTCCATCCCAAAACCATATGGCAACAGAATGAGAAGCCCTTTAGACTTAATTCTCTCTTTTGTAGTCAATGTATGACATTCACATGTGTATTTGGGAAGGCTATGCTTCAACAAACAACTTTATCTTCAGATTATATTGAAATATAACTACATAAGCTGCCTTTAATATTCAAGATAGAAAGAATTTCAAATGTCATTGTCACCTGTCACCAAAATCCAATTATGTACTCTTTTTTTCTCCTCAACTCCACCTGTATATAAGCAAAGTATTGCTACATATGCCTATTTCCTTCCAAAATTTAAGACCTACAAAGCTACCACCATTAAACTATAACTGGTCTATAAAACCACAAGTCTTCAAATTTGAACATTTTTAACTAGGTGATAATTCTTAGTCACCAATATCCACTATGCTTACATTTTTATCCAGCAAAGGAAGAAATTAGAAACATCACAGAGTTCATCAAAGTTGCACTAGGTTTGGAAGATGAGAGGCAATACACGATTCATAATGCTTGATAGTTTCCCCATGAATAAATTAGCTATAAATGCTAGAAGGAAAGGATTTAAACCAAAGACTTTCATTCCTAAAGGTAAGGTCTACAATTGAGTGTGCTACGCTAAAGATGATGCGCCCATGCAAATTCAACAAACAATAGTAATTCCTCCGTTTTCCTAAATGTTAAATACTTTCTGTTTTCATCCGTTTTTCTAATTTTTACTCACTCTAATTTTATTCCTTTAATGGCAACCTTTTATTCATTTTTTATCATCTACAACACAGCTTTACGGGCCCAATTTTATTTAATAAAATCTCTTACTCTCTCTCTCTCCTCTTTAAAGCAAAAGTACCCACATGCATGGTCCCCGTACGCGTTGCTACAGTAAAATAGTATAACTCAAGAAAACGGAGGGAGTACAACTTTAATTTGGAGAAGGTCAGTATCAAATTGAACTGACAATGTGTGTTTCTATATTTATTATTTTGAACCCATTTTGGTTATGCAAAAGGATGGGGTTTGGTGTGGTGGGAGTAGTAAAAAGAAGCCGAATAAAAGGTCACCACAATTGTTTTAGGAACACTAAATTCTTCAAGCTCACTACTGCTAAGAGTGTGTAGCCACACTAATGAAGCAGATACTATCTTCAACAACTACTTTGAAGATAACTCCTTGACAACATTGAACAAAGTGCGAGTAACTCACTATCCTAGCCTAGTAGCCTCGCAATACAATTTGATAAAACACAACTTGATATTGTGTTGGATAACAATTACCTAGCCTCGTTTTATAATCTGATAAGTCCTGACATTGCACAATACTTAGATAACAATCCTTCATCCAAACACGCTCATCCTAACTTCTTTGCACAATCATTTTTGAAGCATTAGTAAGACTCAAATCAGTTTGCTTTTGTAGTCTTGAATTCATAAAAGCTTAATTGAAATAGTAGCCAATGAATTTACAACCAATCCAGGAAAAATCAATCCAATTTCATGCTTATTAATAGCTAATACCATCTTGGTGTATCTTCCTGACAATACTCATATCATTAAACTCAATCCACTGCTAAGCAAGTATTATACAATGAACCAAAGAAAATGATGTACTGTAACAAACATAATAATAGACAGAACAATGCTTACAGCTTGCAGATTCTTGTTCAAAGTCAAGAGATCATCAGCAACCACTTCAAAAAGATTAGCAATCGAAATCGGGTCACTCGACTCCTTCCTTACATTCAAAACAGGCAAAGGATCATCACTAATCCCTATTAAACATCCAAATTCACAAGCAAGCATAAGATATTCGTCCTCGAAATCGATTAGCAATGTTAAAACAGAACACAATAATTTGTCCATACCATTAAGTAAAGTCTCAGGTGTCTTGGTAGAGTACACCCTACACTTGGGACTACCAGAACGAAAACAAAACAATTTTCGCGCTCCATAACCTTTCCTTATGTTCTTCTTACTCCCACTACCCTTTACATTATTACTCTTTGCAAACAAACGATCAGAAGAAGCATTAGATGAACAACAACAAGCAATAAAATTAAACCTCATTCTACCAAAATCAACATTTTGGCAACTCATTGACATCATTTTGAGCAATACCCAGAAATCGAAATCAGTAAAAATTCAATTTCTAACCAAAACCCACCTCAGAAAGTTGATAACTTGATCATTTAACAAGAACCCACATGAAAAAATGGGATGAAATTAGAAAAAATTGTCACAAATTATGTCATAAAGGAGAAAAGTTTTTATTTATTTATTCTCTTTTTTGTATGGTGGAAACAAAGAATTGAAATGAGTGTTGCTGGAGTAGTTTAGTAGCAGCAGTTGGTAACGAATGATAAAGAAGAGATTGAGTGGCGGAAAGATGCCCACACATGTTCATTAATTTGCGTATGTGAGGGCACTCCGTACCTCTTTATTGATATTCAAGAGAGCCGTGTGTAAGTTGCAAGTGACTAAGATATGGGAGCAGAGACATTAAAGAGTAAATTGGGATATAAGAATATATCCTATTTCGTTTTTATTATGATTATGTTATATATTATATGTATTTAGTGGATATCAATTATACCCTTATGATAATTTTAGGATATTCTAGATATACTATGTTTATTATTATACAAGGAAACTCTAATTGTATCACATGTGTATATATATATATATATATATATATATATATATATATATATATATATATATATATATGTACACTTACATCATTGATTAATAAGAATATCCATCTATTTTCTCCCCTACTTTCTCCTATCCCCTTTATTTCATAACACGTTATCAGCACCAACCCTAGCTGACTGAGCAAGACCATATCCCATCAATTTATATGAATTTTCTGTTAGAATATGATGCAAAACCTATTTACGATTGATTGAAACCATACCTCAAAAGATAAGTTTATGGAGGAATTACCATTGAAATCTAACATCGTTCTTGATTGAATAAATATTCAAGCATGCATCAAGAGGTAAGTTTACAATTGTAATTATTAAAATCCAGAATTAAAATATGTGTGTGATCCGGCAATGATGTTTTGAGTTTCCACAAATTATTAAATTTGTCAAAACTACGTGTCCTTATACCAAGAGTCTTTCCCTTTTGATCTTAATTTTTCCCACGTTAATCATTTTATTAACTATTGTATTGGAAGAATTAAATTACTATTACTTTGTATTAATCTTATTTAGATAAGCAGATTGTTTGTTATGGGATTCCTTGGATATCCAAGACTGGAAATTTTGTTTTCATGTTTAATACTCATTACAGTGGGTTTAGTTAATTTTTGTTTTGGGGGCTTGTTTAATTTATTCACCTAATATTATGCCGACATGATGATTTGCTCATCTTCTCTCTTTTCCTTAAATGATAATCTTTACGATAACTATGCCGATTTCATTTGAACTATTAAAGTACTGTATTGGTGTAGCCCAAAAACTCCTATTTGCTTGAATATTCTAATTGTACGCATAGATTGTTAAGAGTATTGATAAATTCATGACTACTTTTATATAATTTGTAAACCTGAAGTACTATATTCAAGAACCAAAAACCCCTAAACTTGCTTGAAAGTTTTGTTTATACATACGTTTAACCAAGCATTATTTGCTTGGGAAATATTTCCTTAACTCATTGCATCTAGTTGGATAAATTGTTTCTTTGGTTTTGATTGACTTTGAGAAAAATCCTAGTTTTATATTGGATATGTTTTGTTGTTTTTAGTGTTTACTCTTTATTTGGTGTAGTGAACGAGTTATGCCATTATAATTTCATGATTTTGCCTGCTAAATTTTGGGACTATCACACATGATTAGTTTTATCACATTATTTTGTTATGTGTATGTGTTAAGTTTACTATTAATAATCTAAGATTATCAATTAATCATGATAATGTATATATAATATTTAATGCTCATGGTATATCACTACTAGAAAACAGGCTATTTCCGGCGGAAAAATTCCGTCGGAAACACCCTGAATTCCGTCGGAAAACACTGTTTCCGACGGAAATCTCGTCGGAACGTGTTGTCGGAAGACCTTTTGTAGGTAAAATGGCTTTTTCCGTCGGAACAGTGTTTTCCGACGGAATTTTCTCATAGGAAGGAAAGTTCCGGCCACCGGAAAGTTCGTCGGAAATTTCCGACGGAATACAAATCCGTCAGAAATAGCGATAAAAAAAAATAAAAAAAAAACCCACCACCACCCCAACCACCCTACCCTGCCCAAACCACCCCACGCTACTCTGCCCAGACCACCCTGCCTAGACCACACCACGCCACCCTGCCCAGATCCACCCACCCTGACCCAGACCCACCAAACCCAACCCAGAACCACCAAATAACCACACCCAACGAACCCTACACCACCCACACCCACCCTATCTCCACCTCGCCACCCCCACAACCACCATATCTCCACCTCGCCACCCCCACAACCCACAAAAACCACAAAATCGAAACCAAAAACTAAAAAAAAAACCGAAAAAACCAAATAATCGAAACCACAAAAACCAATCAAACAATATCGAGACCACCAATTTGGAACAAAAACCACAAAATCGAAATAAACAATTTATATATTATATTGTCCGAAAATCCAAAAAATTACAAACTTAAATTACAATTTCATCATAAAAACTATATAAATTTGTAAAAAATAAACCTAGATCTACATATATTTCCGACCTTCTAGGTGTTGTTGAGCGTCGGTGGTTGTTGTTGTTGAGTGGCGGTGGCTGTTGCGGTTGTTGTTGTTCCGATTGTTGATGTTGATGAAGAGAAAGAGGAGAAGGAGAAAGGAATAAGGAAGAAGAGGAGAGAAGGAGGAGAAGGAGAATGAGAAGAAAAGGAGAATGAGAGGAGAGAGAAAGAGAAGAAGAGAGGAGAGATAAGAAGAAAGAGGCGGGTTGCTGTCAAAAAAAAAAGGAGAAGAGAGGCAGAGAGATGGGGGTGGGTTTAGGGTTTTTATTTTTATTATTATTTAAATATGTTCCGACGGATTTTATTTCGTCGGAGAGTTTTTGTTTCGACAGAATAATCCGTCGGAAAGTTTCGACGGATTTTAATTCCGCCGGAAAATTAATATTCCGATGGAAAATTCCGTCGGAAAACCCATATATTCCAACGGATTTTAATTCCGTAGGAAATCCGTCGGAAATATCCGACGAATTTATATTCCGTTGGAATTTCCGACGGATTTTCTTGTCCGTCGGAAGAAGTCCGTTGGAAATAAGCCTATTTCTTGTAGTGTATATGTTTATATCTTATGCTCTGTATTTTAGGTGGCATTGGTTTGGTATATTAAATTATTATGTGGCTAAGTGCATTGCTAACGAAAGGCAAACTAGTTTTGATTTAATTTGTTATGTATGTAGTATACATATTGGGTTATATATATCTAGCTTCATGAAGAGCCTAACTTTGATTGAATTAAGTGATTGTGATGAGTGTAGATTAAACTTTATAGTCGATTGTTTGTTATGGTGATGCATTGGAGTCTTTAACGATGATTGTAATATTATTTTTACTTTTATGAGTGATATTACTTACACTTGAATGGAGCCATAATTTTATTGACCATATGAATATTTATTTAAAGATATTTTACGTCATTATCAAAAACTAAAATTCATGAGTATTGTTTGGTCCTTTGATGATATATAACATTGTTTTAATTAACCTTATGAATGATGAGATTGCTAATACTACTCATACCATGTCATCAGAGAATATACAAAAGTTTTGAATAGTATTCTATCTAGATATAGAACTCACGGTGAGAATTGAATGAATAAGAATTTGTGTAGTTGAAAGAATAACATATATTCTTACGTGATATTTCCTTAACTATATATTATATATGGAAGAGTTCATAAGAATATCTATATGAGCAAGAATAAGTGTTATGAGTTCAAGATATTAAACATGACATTGTGAGTAACTTACTTGAGTAATGTATTATTTATGTTCATAGTTTTAAGAATTTGTGATATAAAGATTAATATAATTTGGCTAGAGCTGAGGAACAACTAAGAGTTTTATATAAAAATAATTTTACTTTTCTTGATACATGTTATTGCCAAAAGAATTTATGAATTAAACGGTGCAAGGGATTTTAAAGGTTGTTGGATTAATTCCATAACCCCATATACAAGGATTAGGGGGAGATAGTAATTATTTCATTATTTTATGTAATCCTTGCACATGAATAATAATAAGATACATTGATGGTCAGTTTGGTACATATATTAGCTTAAGTATCAATGTTTTATTTAATAGGGACGACCACAAAATTATTTAATATTTAGAACGACACCGTCTAGATCGAAGATGGATATGAATAGATATATTGGTTATATACCAACTGTAAATGCCCCAATTAAAATTGATGTCCCAAAAGGACAATATTAGTTGCTAATGAACCTAAAGCACGCCTGAAGCGTGGTAGCCAAGCCCAATAGGTTCCAGAGATAAGAATCTTTAAACTGAAAAAGAGCAATTATTGATTATCGCAAATTTGAGGAAGTGATGCATTCTGATAGATCTCTTAAAGAGATTATGTTTAGTAAAATGGATATGTACCATGATTATATAGAATACTCCAGCAGAGTATAGGATGTCTAACAAGCTTAGCATGTATCAAGATTATAGCCAAAGCTCTAGCAGAGTATAAGTTCATATTGGATCAAGTATTATATTAGTTGCTTGTCTTGCCAATTATATAAAGAAACACATGTTGGTGTTCTAATATCACATCATAGTCATGGTCATGCATAAAGTAAATTTAAGTTATCACTAGTGTTGGAAAAATGACCAGAATTTAAATTTAGATAAACGATTGGATGTGATAATTAAATTAGGCCTCCGGGTTCAATAAATACCCGTTATGAAAACCTGAAGTTTCATTTGATAATGTGCTGACACTCTCTCAATGTTAGATATATGAAATGAATTAAATGGCAAGACATAACATTGAGATTGAGCTATAATAATTTTGTGTTGATGAAAATTTCAAGAGTTAATAGGTTTTGATTTTTATATATACGAAATAGTAGTAGGTGACCAGGAGTTTACCAAAATAACTTATGTATTATTATCAAGTATTAGGTGACCAGAAGCTCACCAAATACACTATTTAAGTCTTCAAAGATCCAGAAGATCACCACCTAGTAGAATTACAAGCAAGTGATTTACGCTTGTATACCGGACAATTCTTTTTATTGGGGCTATTATATGTCAGCACATTAGAAAGAGGAGAAGAAGGAAAAATGTACAACTTCACAACACATGTCTCCCCATTGACATTGATCTCCAGAAAAGAACATATTATGGAAATTGTAATAATAAATACACATGCAATGTAAAGTTAATGAAGAAATGATTCTTCATTGAAATTCTTCTCCAGAAGAGATAAATGTTGTTTAATACAAATCTTCTGAGAGATAAATTTTGATTGTGATCCTCGCAATGAAATGAATTTTAATGCAAATTTATATACTAAGTTGGTATAGAATTAGACGCCCCTATAAATGAGATGCTTTACCAACTTAGGGGGAAAAGAATCGGCAAAAGTTGGAAATCGAAAAGAATTTGATGATCCCTATAATGGTAGTTTGAAAAGTTATATGCCAACTTTTGTCTATATATTATCAAGATATGTTGCACATTTATGATTTGATTCGTATTCAGTTATGACTCATGTTGCATAGCGTTGAAGATACATTTTGGTCATATTATGTGTATACATTGAGATAAAATCTTGCCAATTATACTTAAATCACTACACCTGAAGTGTGGGTTGTATGATCGGTTCCAAAATAAAGATATGATATGTGGCAAGATAGTGCAGTTAACACTTTTAATATTGTAATCGTATATAAATACCATAGTGTATGAAATACCCCAAAAGTGGTATAGATATCTGAATTATTACAATAGATAGCCTATGATGTAAGAAAAGTTATGATGGTACCAATGAGAAACGTATTCAGATATCATTGGTAAAATAGCATGCAAATTAAAATTGTACCTTGAGGAATTATATGATACCGGAATATGATGGAACCGATATATAATATGCATATGCAGAAGGAATGGACTTGTGCATAAGGTATACAAATATATGTCCATTTTGATGTCGACATGAAACTAAGATTATAAATCAAAAGCTTATCATGGACAAGAAGTCCAATGAAATATGAATGCTAATGATCAAAACTTTATCATGGACTAGTAGTCCAATTAGAAAATGGATTTATGAAATCCACACTATATAGTGTTTGCATTTTGAGTCTTTAATTTATGTGCATGTTTGAGTTTTAGATTTATGCATCACTCATTGTATGTATAGGATGTAGTTTGATGCATTACTCATTACATATATATTTTGTTTAATGTGTTATCATGAATTCTACATCTCATATTGCATGCATTAGTAATAGTTCTATACAACAACAATTGTGTTATATGTGAATGTTTGTGCACTAAAAAAAATAGACATTTAGCAACAGATCAAATCCGTTGCTAGATTGTACTTTTCTGTCGCTAAATATAGGTAGCGACAGATTTTGAAACGGAATTACTCCATTGGTAAAACTGTTGTCGCTAAATGAGACTAGCGACGTTATATCTGTTTTCCGTTGCTGAACTTAGCAACAGATTTTTATTTCCGTCGCTGGTTTTAGCAACGGATTATTTTTATCTGTCGCTGGTATTAGCAAGCAAAAAAAAAATCCGTCTCTAAATTTAGCAACGGAAAAATTATTTTGAGTCTATAAGTAGATGTTATTCGGTTCGACCTCACTCGGGTCGACCCGACTCGGCTTTGCATGTAAGGCTCCTTGAATCCCCAATCTCAAGAATCGCAATAGGTAGGAATCGAACCCGTGACCTCATAGTCACATAGTGAAACTCTTACCAACTATACCAAATATTATTTGTTTACTTCTATGCACATAATTGATAATAAGTGAAAGAAAAATTAGAGACAGAATTTAAAATCCGTCTCTAGTTTAGAAACGGATTTTCAAATCCGTCTCTAGTTTAGAGACGGATTTTAGTTTACATAATTCGTCGCTAAAGTAATTTAGAGACGGAATTAAAAATTCGTCGCTCATATTAGCAACGGAAAAAAAAATACGTCTCTAATTTAGCAACGGAAAAAAAAAATCCGTCTTTAAATTTAGCAACGGAAAAAAATCCGTTTCTAATTTTGCAACGAAAAAAAAATCCGTTTCTAATTTAGAAACGGATTTTCAATTCCGTTTCTAATTTAGAGACGGATTTTTTAATTCCGTCTCTAATTTAGAAACGGATTTTTTAATTCCGTTTCTAAATTAATTTAGAGACGGATTTTTTTAATTCCGTCTCTAATTTAAAAATGGATTGAATTCCGTCGCTAGAATTCCGTTTCTATATGGACATTTTTTTGTAGTGGTGGTATGATGAGTTTATAATTATGATGAAGGCTTACAACAAGAAATTTATACTCCGATGGGCTTATAATTGTGATGAAAGTTTATATGATGACGATCCAATTACATGTTATGTATCATGCATGCATGAAAAGTTCCCGAAGAACTTACAACAACGTATTCAAATATCTAGCCCTTCAAATTCTATATTCTAAAAAATGACAATGTTGATATTGTTATCAAACTCATGGAGAGTATTGGTGACTAAGTTATTGAGATATCAACCTGAAGTTTAACCATGTGAGAGTTAATCGATTTTGTACACATTGGAGAACTCTCGTATAAAATGCAAAATGTCTAAAGAAGAATAGTAATGAGATATATTATAGTAAGAATCATCTTCTTATGGTCCAGAAGAACCATGAGTAAAGTATATAATAATTACTTATGTTATATATTACTAATTCATATAAACTTAGATAATGATATCAAGGTATCACGGGTTGCCATAATTATTATCAATATTTGATTATCAATAGCTACTTTTACGACCTCCAAAAGTAGGCATAATTTTGATGGTAAGGCAACTTTAAACAAAAATGTCATATAAGATAGTGGTAAACGCAACATAGGTATTGTTCTCACAAGTATGGATAAACGAAGATGCTTTACAGTGAAGATTCAAGTTTGATCAGGGAAGATCAACTATCAAGTAATGATAGTTAGGTACAAGTGTGAAGTTACTAAGGCATTGGATCATTACATTGGAAGATCTCAAGTTATGCATTCATCAGGGGGAGAAAATACGCGCTGCACTCTTTTTCCCTTAACCAAGGTTTTGTCCCACATTGGGTTTTCCTGGTAAGGTTTTTAATGAGGCAGCATGTCAAGGCATATTATGAAAGTGTTGCACTCTTTTTCCTTCACTAGGTTTTTATCCCATCGGGTTTTTCCTAGTAAGGTTTTAACGAGGCACACTATTTGATAATGGTCATCCAAGAGGGAGTGTTATATAATATATGTATTTAGTGGATGTCCATTATACGCTTATGATAATTCTAGGATATTCTAGATATACTATGTTTATTATTCTATAAGGAAACCCTAATTGTATCATACACACACACACACACACATATATACTCCTACATCATTGATTAATAAAAATATCCATCTATTCTCTCCCCTACTTTCTCCTATCCCTTTTATTTCATAACAGATTAGCTTTATTTAATTTTTTTTTTTGAAACGATTATGGTTAGCTATTTAGTTAGTCAATTAGTAGATAGTAATCCAAATTATTGCCAATTTTTTTTAATTATGATTCATATAAGATGACTAGGTCAGGACTTGTGCGATGCACGATTTATATAAAATCTACTTTTATAATTTGTACTTTAAAAAAAAATGGATAAATATAAATAAGAATTATGCACCTTGTACAAAAATATTTGTAATTTTATAGTTTTAGATTTTCATCAAAATTATGATATAATACATGTTCAACGTCGCCTAATACATATTTCAATGTAGGAGTCTATTTATTAGTGTGCTATTTACAATTGTTTCATTTTTTAAATATAAATTGATATGTTGTAGTTGTAATGTAGAAGTTTCTAATATTCAAATTTCAAACTTGTTAAATATGGTAGATGAAAAAAAAAAAAGATGACATCATCCTTGCATTTAGGCAGGAAAATATTTATTATGTGAGTGACATGTGAACAGTGATGACGTCAGCAACGTTTTATTTTAGTAATAGTTAATAGATTATCCAAAACAATATAACCAAAATGGTCAATAAGTATATAGTGATTTCAATTATTGCCAATCTCCTATTGATTATTTGATGAGTAGATTATATCATAAACAATTCCAGCCAATTTCGTATGATTTTTCTTTATTGAAAGTAGCCTATGATTATATTTACTAAATGTTAATTCAAGGGTGAGACTGACAATTTATTATACTTCCTCTTTTCTTTTAATATCGCATCATTTGTCTTTTAGGGAAGTTTCACAAATATTGCATCACTTCCATTTTAGGATAAAAAATATCTATGTTCACGCTGCATATATATACCCAACATACCCTTACTTTTTCAAACTTATTTTTTATTTTATCTTTACATTACATGGACAATTTTGTATTTTTACGTTTCTCTCTCTTACTTTTTCCCACTACCAAATTTTGCCTCCAAAACCCCTATAATGCAATAAAAAAAGAACGGAGGAAGTACTATATTCCGAATAAGAGTGGTGAGTAGGGGTATTAACAAGCCAAGCCGAAGCCAAGACTAGAAAAATTGAGCTTAGCTCGAGACTCAATCAAGGCTTGTTAAGCCCAAAATCAGTGAGGCCCAAATGATGCCCTTAGCCATAGTTTCAAGACAATTAAATTTTGCTTTTTGTAACACTTATATTCTATCATTTGCTGCTATTTTTCGATGTGAGACTATTTTCTTTTACTTTCTTTTGTTGGTTCTTCTTCTCCATAAAACAAAAAAACATGAACGAAATCTCCAAGACTCAACGACTTAGCGAGAACACAAGCTAGAGTTTTGAATATTAATTTTAGTTCCTAAGTCCAAAATATGAAACAAAGTTTATTTTGATGTATTACCAAAAAAAATAAAAATAATATAAAAAAAAAACTCGAGCTGTTCACGAGATTTTGAGCCGAGCCAAGGATAGTTTAGGCTTAACGTATCGAGCCGAATCCGAATTTGAGTTGAGTCCACTCGACCTTTGACCGAGGTGAGTCTCGAGTAGTTCACGAGCAGACTCGGCTCGTTAACACCCTTAGCGATGAGTAACACATGGTACCCTGTCAAAATTCTCAAAATCATAATCAAAACTTGTTGCAATCGGTTATGGGAAATGAGATTTGAAACCAGTCCGTCTTGTGTGTGGCCGGTTGTAAAAGAACAAAGTAATCCTTTATAATACTGACTGAGTAACCCTGTAATACTGACCAAATAACCTCTATAATACTGAAGAAGTAACCCCTGTAACACTGACCGAGTAACCCCTATAACACTAATGAAGTAACCCTCATTATAGTTGGCCACACGATGTGGCCAGCCACATATAAGAATTTGTGATATTGTTATTCTAGTTTCTTTCAAAGTGAACTTGGATTGATTTGTAGTTTGGGCTTATATAACAATTTATATGGTTTTAATTTTTGATTCTGAGTACTCAATATTTGAATCGGTATTGACATTTCTGAAAATTTGAGAACACAAAACATAACTTGTTTGCAATAGGTTCTTAATTTTATCACCTAGAACTGGAACCAACGCTCCAAAATAAATCTCAAGGGTTATTATTAGTATTAACAATACAATTAGTCAATAAGTATATTGTAGTCCCAATTATTATTAATCTCCTATTGATTGTTTTATGAGAAATAGTTTCAATTTTCAAACAATCATAACAACTATATTTGTCAAAGTAAATCAACTAGTCAATTATTTTAAAACAAATAAAATGTAAACAATAACAAAAATTGGGAAGGCTTCTTTGTAATTTGAAAAAGGAAAAATTCATGGAAATAATCCCACCTTTGGGCCGTTCGTTTTTAATAATCCCACCTTTGAGATATTTTTTTAATAATCCGACCTTTACCCTCCCATTCTTTTTTAATGGTCCCATTTTACCAGAAACCGGTTGAGTAGGTAATTTTTTTTTTTAAAAAAATTAATTTACACGTGTCACAATTTGATTTGTCCAAAATTAAAAAAAAAAAATCAGAAAACCAAGCAAGCTTCCCCTTCCCCCACTGGTCCACCCTAACCTCCACCACCACTGCCAAGCCCGCCGCCCCTCCCTCGTCGGAATGCCGCGTCTCCCCTAACCTTGGCGTCGCCGTTTTCCCCCCTCCTCGAAAACCCCCTCCCATTCCTCACGCAACCACCAAAATCGCTGCCAAAAACCCAAAAACCACCAAGGAAATCGCAGCCAAAACCCCAAAAACCACCAAGGAAAACGGAATTTTCAGGGGTGGGGGAAAACGGCGACGCCACCGTTCTCTTTCTCCCCTCACGACCATCGCCCCTTAGCTCCCACCATCGCCCTTTTTATATGCTCAAATTTTCTGATTTTCGTGAAGAACTCTAAAATAATAATTTGGGGATTTTTGTTTGGTTAAGTTACTCTCTTAATTCGTTGCACCAAATGAATATACGTTGGATTGTGAGCATTTTGATACAAATTTCATGCATTTTGGTGAAGAAATGAGTAAGTTCCCATTATGCCATGAACTCCATACGTGAGCTTCAATGGAGTTTCCTCCATTGTTGTCTTCTTTAAGCTTAAAAATGGGGTTGTCGAGGAAGGAGGGGAAGGGGAGAGAGACCGGCGGCCGCCGGCGCGTCTGTCGGAGCGGGTACCGGCTGCAGGGGGCTGGCCTGGGCTGGTGATTGGGCTGGCTCCCTAGTGGCTGGCTGTTTTTTTTTATTATTATTATTTTTTTTTTGTTTTTTTGTTATTTTTTTTTATTTTTGACCAATCACAGACCACCACGTGTCGGGGGTAAAGGTCGGATTATTAAAAAATATCTCAAAGGTGGAATTATTAAAAACGAACGACCCAAAGGTGAGATTATTCTCATAAATTTTTCCTTTGAAAAAAGCATACTAAAGAAAAAAAAAAGGAATTGGAGCAGTGCTTGAGTATGACCCTAGTTATTTTTGTATGTATATGTCTTAAGTCTTTACCAATCATTTAATCCTATGACGATATCTTTTGTTTATTATGGCTCAACTTTTTTTTGACACATATTATGGCTCAACTTGAAATAACTATAGGACTTAATTTGCCAATGAGCCCGGCCCTAAGCTAGAAACAAGTCTCTAGCTAGAACATACGAAGTACAACATTAACACGGTGTGGTACATTAAACACAATCGTAGTGTTATGTTAAATGAAAAACTTGATTAATTGATTATGGTTATAAAAAAAATTAAAAAAAATTAAAAAAAAAAAAAAAACACTAGTTGTAGCTAATGAATATACACTATAGACTTATTGAGTCGTTCAAGAGAATTATCATAATAGTGAGATTACTAAACGTCTAAACTCAAAGAGAGAAGATTCATGTTTAGAGTTATTAAATTGAGAGATATTGAGGGTCTTGCATCATCATATATATGTTATAAATAATTTGTGAGCGCTTGATCTTAACGGTTACTGATCTTATATTCTTATCCATTTTAAATTGATACATATGTCATTTAATTAATATGTAATTCTTCAATTAAAAAAAACACTACAAAAATTGATGGTATTTATGGTAGAGATAAGTTTAATTATTTAACTCATATTCGGCTGAAGCTAGTAAAAAGGGTCTCGCCTTGTTACAAAAATTACAGTATCAATTTATACTGGACCAAAATTTGACCAAAAATCCACAAATATTCCTCCTTTAAAGTCCGACATTATATGAAATTTCTTTCTATTGGTAGAGACAATTACCATAACCTGAAAAAAAAAAGGGTTAGAATAAACATAATCTAAATATCCAAATGGAGAGGAAACTTGCTAAACCAAAACCTTATACAAGTAAAGTAAGACTTGTTAAACTTAAGAATAATTGGACAAATTGGCTTAGCCTTCTATTGATATTCACATCGGTATATATATAGTAAATTTCACGTTCAATTTGTGTCAAGTTTGGATAATTTTTTTGCTTTTCCTAAATAAAATAATCATCATAATAAATAAACATCAAGTCAAGTCGAGTTGCATTGGGCCGAGTCATTAGGAATGGCTTAGAAAACAAAATAATTTCGAATCGCATAATCAGATATAGTTCAGTTTTGCCAAGTGTAGTTATCTATGTTGAATAGTATTTAAAAATGTAGTATTGATGACACATATACATCAAACTCCAATAATTCACTAAAATTATTTTAATTACCAAAGATTTTCAAATCAAATCCACCTCAAAAAGGAAAGATAATCAATAATATATTGAAACATGATCAACAAAATATTTTATGAATAATTTAAATAACTCGTAAGTTAGTGTATAACATCTGTAGTTCATATCTTACTGTAGCGATTACTTTTTAACATCTTACAATAAAATAATTACGTATTTTAATTGTATGACTAAATCAAAGACTTTGGAAATTGAAATAAGAACTTACTAGGATTAGTGATGACAATGAGTCCAGAACCCCTGAAGTCACAATTCAATTGCTGGCAACCCTTAGCTCTATAATAAAGATTCATAGCAATGGAAGCATGATTTATTAGATTATCAGGAGAGAAACAAGGACACCCTTGATGAAGAACACTGCAATCCACTTGAGAGCAAGCATAGTTTATGTTTGCTAATAATGTTGCATCATCTGATGATGGCTTTGCAACACACCATGTTTCCTGTTTCAATAATTTAATGCACCAAAAATATTAGAGATAATTAATAATCCAAAAAATAAATAAAAATTGTGTTAACTATAAAAAAAAAAAATGGTATAATGTAAGGAATTTATTTACATATTTTTTTTACCTGTATATTTGCCATTGCAAACATTTGACCTAGTCAACAAGAATACATTAATGGTTGATTAGTTTAGATTTTCACAACATCTATAAAATATAGTCCATCAAAATTTATAGCAATTTGAAATCATAAACTGTTTAAAAAAATCTCCTATAACCCTGGAAATTTATAAAATGGATAACAATTTTCTGAAATTTTCTCCAAATTAAAAAAATAAATATTAGGAAAATTAACTTATTGAGCAATTCATAGCAAAAAGTTAACTTCGTATAATAATTTTCAACGTTTTTTTTGTGTGACCAGCCATATTGTGCGACAAATTGACACACGCTAAAACACTGAACGGGTAACCCCTAATCAACCGAGTATCTGACCACACCATATAGCTAGCAAGATATGAAAATATGTTTCATAAATCGAACTAAAAAGAGAAAAGAAAAAAAAAATTGCCTAGTATATGAAAAATGGAAAAAAAAAATGAAATATCTTTATAAATTTTTCATAAAAATAAATTTGGCCTCCATTTAAAAAAAAAAAATTTGCTGAAAACAATGATGGAAAAATGTACCTGAAACAGAGAACAGCAGAATGAGAAAGAGGAGAGAGAAAGTAAATTTTGCCATTGTTAAGAAAATAATGCAAATTTTCTATTTAATCAAATTTGAGGAAGAAATAAATTACATAAACAAAATGTCTATTTATACCAAAGTGCAAAAAACACAACCCCTCTTTTCTCTGAGTTATTTTTCTTCTCTCAGATTTTCTCTTGAAAATTATTACATACAAATGAAGGAAATGCTCAATTTATAGTTTTCTTAAAACAACCTAAGCCATTTAAAATTTAGCCTGCAATATTTATTACCATTAGTTATTTTTCCCTATATTTGGAAACACCTTTAATTTTCAATGGTAATGCATGGTTATTTAATAACCATTTATTTTTTTTCTTTATGTTTCTTAATTATCTGCCAACAATCTCCCACTTGAAGACTGATTTCAATCTGTCTTCACACCAAGGAGTAGAACCTCAACTAGTCTTCTGTCATTTTAAGACCAATTGATGTTGAGCACAATTTCAACTTGTCAATCGTCACTGTTTTCGTTAACATGTCTGCTGGATTCTTACTGCCAAGAATCTTTTTAAGAGTTAACACTTCATCTTCTAGAAGAGACCTGATAAAGTGATAACGAATACCGATGTGCTTTGTTCTTGAGTGAAACGCCGAATTCTTTGCTAAATGTATAGCACTCTGACTATCGCTATACAAAATATTATTCACTTGTTTGAACCCCAGCTCATCTAACAAACCTTGAAGCCATATCATCTCTTTACTAGCTTCGGTCACTGCCACATACTCAGCTTCTGTAGTGGATAAAGCAACAATCTTTTGTAGTTGGGACATCCAACTTACGGCTGTATTTCCAACTGTAAATACATAACCCGTTGTGCTCTTTCTATTATCGACTTCACCGCCAAAGTCTGCATCAACGTAACCTTGTATTTTCAATTCACCTTTACCAAAGTACAAACACTTATTAATTGTACCTCGTAAATACCTCAAAATCCATTTAACAGCTTCCCAATGGACTTTTCCTGGATTGGACATAAACCTGCTTATAACTCCCACTGCATGTCCAATATCTGGTCTTGTACAAACCATTGCATACATCAAACTTCCAATAGCCGAGGCATAAGGAACCTTGGCCATATATTCTTTATCTTCATCTGTCTGAGGGGACTGATCCTTTGATAGACGAAAATGACTCGCCAACGGTGTACTAACAGGCTTAGCATCACCCATATTAAATCTCTGAAGAACACGTTTGATGTACTCTGATTGTGATAACTGCAAAGTGCCTCTCTGCTTATCTCTTGTGATTTGCATTCCTAAAATCTTCTTTGCTGGACCCAAGTCCTTCATGTCAAATTCCTATGACAATTGATGCTTCAACTTTATAATATCATTCATATCAGAACCTGCTATTAACATATCATCAACATAAAGTAATAGGATGATATAACTGGATTGATATCTCTTGAAGTAGCAACAGTGGTCAGCGTTGCACTTCTGGAAATCTTCCTTGTGCATGAAGTTATCAAACTTTTTGTACCATTGTCTTGGGGCTTGTTTTAGCCCGTATAAACTTTTCTTAAGTTTGCATACCAACTGCTCTTTCCCACTTTTTATAAAACCTTCTGGCTGGTGCATGTATATTTCTTCATCAAGATCTCCATGAAGAAATGCAGTCTTCACATCTAACTGCTCGAGATAAAGATCTTCAATTGCAACAATACTCAACACTGTTCTAATGGTATTGAGTTTCACAACAGGAGCGAATATCTCATTATAATCAACTCCCTCTTTCTGTTGAAAACCTTTGACAACTAGTCGAGCCTTATACCTCTTGGAATCATCGTGCTTCTTTTTTGCTCGATATATCCATTTGTTATGAAGGGCCTTCTTACCTATGGGTAACTTAGTTAGTTCCCATGTCTGGTTTGAAATCAGGGATTGCATTTCATCTTTCATTGCAAGCCCCCACTTGCTAGCATCTCTGGTCTGGGATGCTTCATAATAATCTTCTGGTTCCCCATCATCAGTTAATAACAAATAATTCATATATTTTTTATTAGGCACATGTGGTCGAGTACTCCTTCTTAGTGTAGGAGTTGGACAAGAAGGTTGTTGTATGTCATTTGATTGAGATGTACTGCCCTGTACACTATGTTCTTCTTGTTGCGGAGTACTTATGATAGTGTACTCTTGCATCGTACTGTCTGGGACATAATCTTCATCAATGAATGTAGATTCTTTTTGATTTGTTTCATAACTCTCAATTTTATGCCTATCTTTGTACATGACTCTCTCATTGAAAATTACATCTCTTGAACGAATAATCTTTTTGCTTTCATCATCCCAAATGCGGTATCCGAACTCATCTTCGCCATAACCGATAAAAGTGCAAACTTTTGATTTAGGATCAAGCTTATTTCTGCCTTGATCACTAATGTGCACATAAGCTACACAACCAAATACCTTTAAGTGCGACAATTTGATCTCTTTGCCGCTCCATACCTCCTCTGGTAATTTGTACTCCAATAGGGTTGATGGTCCTCGATTGATCAAGTAAGCTGCTGTATTGACTGCTTCTGCCCAGAATTGTTTTGGTAGACCTGACTATATACGAATGCTTCTGGCTCTTTCTGTCAATGTTCGGTTCATCCGCTCAGCTATGCCATTATGCTGAGGCGTACCTGGCACAGTTCTTTCCATCTTAATACCATGCTCGTAGCAAAACTTCTTGAATTTGGTGTCCTCATATTCTCCGCCATTGTCGGACCTGAATCTTTTGATCTTCAGACCTGTTTCATTTTCAACCCTAGCTTTCCATATCCTGAAAACTTCAAACACTTCGGACTTGTATTTTAGAAAGTAAACCCATACTTTCCTAGAGTGATCATCAATAAAAGTCACAAAGTACTGTTTTCCACCTATAGACCGGGTGGTTGTTGGTCCCCACACATCAGAATGAACAAGCTCCAATTTTTCTTTCATTGGAGTTCTTCCATATGTCTGGAAGCTTACCCTCTTCTGTTTTCCAAGTATGCATTCTTCACACATGTCTAAATTCACAGATTTTAGACTAGGGAGTTTTCCAATTGAATGCATGATCTTCATTCCTTTCTCACTCATGTGACCAAGTCTTTGGTGCCATAACTTGGAATTTTCATTCTCTGTTGCAACTGCAATCGAATAACACGCTCCAGCTGTCAAATAGAGAGTACCATTCTTTTTACCATGAGCAACTATCATTGCTCCCTTTGAAATCTTCCAATTATCACCTTGAAAGATTATAGTGTAACCTTCACGAGCCAACTGCCCAACTGAGATCAAGTTCTTTCTTAGGTCGGGAACATGTTTGACATCCTTCAGCTCCCAAGCTGACCCATTTAACTTAATTTTGACATTACCTTGACCAACAATATCACAAGGTTGGTCATCACCAAGGTATACATGTCCAAGGTTTCTATGGTCATACTTCTCAAAAAAGTTTTTATTAGAAGTAGCATGGAACGATGCTCCAGAGTCTAATACCCAAGACTCTTCTTTGCTCTCCAATGAGCATATCAACGCATCATTACCTTCTTCGGTAGAAGTGACATTTGCCTCTACCTTCACTTCTTTGCCTTTTAGTGTTCCCTTGCACTGATTTTTATAGTGCCTAATCTTTCCACAATTCCAACACTCCACAGTCTTTGAGTTTTGGAAATTATTTGGATTCCTGGATTTTGACCTCCTATCTCTGGATTGTCCTCGATAGTTTGATCTTTCGCGTTCATTCCTTCTGATTAAATTTCTTCCTCTTGACTCTGTATGCAATACTGAAGAGGATGAAGATTCACCTGATTCTCTTCGTCGAATCTCCTCACTAAGAACCAGATCACGAACGTCATCAAACTTCAACTTGTTATTTCCCGATGAGCTACTCACAGCTGTGACTGTAGCATTCCAATTATCTGGCAGGGAAGATAAAAGTATTAACGCTAATACTTCATCATCAAATTTGATTTCAACAGAACTCAATTGGGTTGTGACAGAATTGAGTTCATAAAGGTGTTGAGCTACCGATCCACCTTCCGACATCCTCAAACTAAACAACCGCCTCATCAAATGAACTTTATTGGAGGCTGATGGCTTCTCATACATATTAGAGAGAGCTTTCATGAGACCTGCCGTTGTGGTTTCCTTTGCAATGTTAAACGCCACATTGCGTGATAACGTCAATCGAATAACTCCGAGTGCTTGTCTATCTAAAAGCTTCCATTCTGCTTCTTGCATGCCATCTGGCTTTTTCTCTTCCAGAGGTTGATAGAGTTTTTTCTGGTATAAATAATCTTCAATCTGCATTTTCCAAAATCCGAAATCTTTACCATCGAATTTTTCAAGTTTAACTTCTCCTTTGTCTGCAGCCATTTCTCCCACTCAAATTTGACCTTTTCTTTTAGGATCGTTTTTATTTTTATCGTAATGTGGACTAATTGTCAACCAAGCTCTTGATACCAATTGTCAAGAAAATAATGCAAATTTTCTATTTAATCAAATTTGAGGGAGAAATAAATTACATAAACAAAATGTCTATTTATACCAAAGTGCAGAAACACAACCCCTCTTTTCTCTGAGTTATTTTTCTTCTCTCAGATTTTCTCTTGAAAATTATTACATACAAATGAAGGAAATGCTCAATTTATAGTTTTCCTAAAACAACCTAAACCATTTAAAATTTAGCCTGCAATATTTATTACCATTAGTTATTTTTTCCTATATTTGGAAACACCTTTAATTTTCAATGGTAATGCATGGTTATTTAATAACCATTTTTTTTTTTTATGTTTCTTAATTATCTGCCAACAGCCATTTCTTTCTTTCTTTCTTTGTATACCCTACAAAGCTATTAGTAGCAGTAATATAGATTAGTAGGTTCGTTTTTGTGGGAGAATTTAGATGATAAGATATGAGATGTGAGGGGTTGAGAAGGAGAAGGCGGGTTTTATACAAAGAGAGCGTAAATGAAAGTTAGTTAACGGCTATATTAAGCTATTTGATTCAATGAGTGTGCCGTTATTTGCCTATTAACGACTTTTTAGGTGGATTATATAATTACACTTTGTTTACCACTTACGAATTACGAGTAATTCGTAAGTCTCGTTTTATCACGCCATCTAGATGTATGGAAAGCTACAACTTTATTTTAATCTGGGTGGCTAATGCGCGATGCATATAGCTAGTCATTTTTGGAGAACTTTTTTAATTTAGTCTTTTGTCATAATTTTAGGGGCTGTTTGGTTGAAGTTGTTGAAATAGATTGGAATGGATTCTTTTATTTGTTTGGTTGGACTATTTAAGTATGAAATCTCATACTTGAGGAATTCTAAGTCCACCCTATTACATTGGAATCTCATACCCCCATCCCCTCTAAGGATTCATAAATCTATACTATTACTCAAGTATGAGAATCCATTCCATGATTAATTCAAACAGCTTTAGATTGGTATGGGATATAGAATCCATACCACCCAAGTATGAGAATCCATATCAATCCATTCCAACTTATTGAACCAAACGACCCCTTAGTTGTTGGTAGGATTGATGTGGGTGATTATATAAACAAATATTTGTAAGAGTATAAATGTATTCACACTATTTTTAATTTTTTTTTTAAAAAAGGCGATTAATATTAATAAGAGTAGATAATTAATTAAATATTTTAGAGGGCAAATTTATCCAAACACTATTTATAAGTGTTAATTCAAACTTTTTGAAAAGGTATGAATTTTGACATTTTGTCATATGTAATCTGACTAATCTCACATGAGTCGAATATATTTGTTTTAATATAAGGAAACATCTACTCTCCCTCTCATATTTTAAACTAGACTAGATAAAATGTTCAACACGAATTCTCTAAAAAGACGAGTGTACGTTAATTTTTTTTTTGGTGTTTAGAGAGCCACAAGGGCAGGGGTGAGAATCGATCCCAAGATCTCTTGGAATCGGGAGGGAAGCTCTAACTACTTAAGCTATCCCTCATCATAGAAGTATTTAAAGTTACCCTATATACTACAAAAAAATATTATTTTTTTAAGGGAAATTCTACATTATAACCCTTTAGTTTTGCGTTTTCTACGCAATGCCCCATCTTTTTGAAAGTTACACATTGTAACCCTCAAGTTTAATTAGTAACCATACGGTGACCTTGCCATTATCCTGTCATTAATAAATTTCGTTAGGTTGTTTTCATCATCGTTAATGGGGCCCACTCTCCACTAATTAATTTTTTTTGTCAATTTGCGAGGAAGAAAATATTTCGTCATAGGTTTTGGGGGACATTTCAACCCTTTAGAATCCAAATGGAGCTCAGATTTGACTAAAAAATAACGTAAACGCCTCGTTTTGCGTATTAAGAAATGTTTCAAACGCAAATTGAACATTTTTTAATACGCAAAACGAGGCATTTACGTTGTTTTTTTTTTTTGCAAAATCTGAGCTCAATTTGGGCCCATAAGGGCCAAAACGGGCCCTAAAACTTTTAAGATACATTTTCAATCAAGTAAATCGATAAAAACATATTAATTAGTATAGAGTGAGCTCCACTAACGTTGATTAAAACAACATAACGGAATTTGTTAACAGCGAGAAAACGGCAAGGTCACCGTGTGGTTACTAATTATACTTGAGGGTTACAACGTGTAACTTTCAAAAAGATGGGGCACAGCGTAAAAAACGCAAAACTAGAGGGTTATAATGTAGAATTTTCCTTTTTCTAATAATAAATTTTATGTTACAAAAAATTTATAATGTATTAGATTACTCATATTAGCATTTGTAGTTTGTAATCATGAATCTATAAGAAATTACACATTAAAATAAAATTTAAACCAACGACAAATTAAACATTACCCTTTAAGTAATTAAAGTTACCATAAAATTAAAATAGTTAAGTTACCTTCAAACTAGCCGTTTTACAATAAAATAACGTAAACTCGTTTTAGACAACACTTATTAAATGTCCAATTACTCATGTCCGGCTCACTATGAGTAATACAATATCTCCTCTAAACAAAAACAATTGAAATGGATTATAAGGGTATTAGTAATGCTTTTCTATGGAGCACTAATATGTCTCATCACTACCTAAACAAGTCAATGGACTAAAATTTGGCAATATCGATGCGGTCATGCTCCTTGCTAGTTTCCAAATCATGTTAAGATTTGTTGAATAATTTTCAATATTCACACTAGGTTTAGTTTTCAACGGCAAACTATAGATCTTATTTGTTGGATCGCAAACTTATGAAAGGATGTGCTCTAAACTATGATAACTTAAATAAGAAGGTAAAGGCATTGGGAATACAAAAATGAAAGGAAGGAAAGTAGTACTTGAGATTCTCTAAGCACATTTAAGTTGTAAGGATGCATGACATTCTTCTTTGTTTCATTCTATATTTACTCCACCCGTCCCATAATATAGTTTCCATTTTCCTATTATGAAAATCCAAAATTTTGTTCCTATTTCTATTTTTGAATAGTATGTGAAGACTATTATACCCTCACTTTTTTAACTTTATACACTGTACATCCTAAATTACCCTTGAATTTTGCACATGCCTTGTACTTTTTTCCACTTTCTCTCTCTAATCTATAATTGTACATTTTACTTTTATTAATGTACTTCATCCACTTTCTCTTCCTATTTCTTAAATACCGTGAAAAAACACAAATTGGAACTATATTATGGGACGGAGGGAGTATATGATTTCTTTAGCTGTTTAACTTATGCAAGATAATTGTAGGTGTGTCAAAAACTGATCCAATCTCGCTAGATTTAACCTAATATAAAAATAACCTGATTTAGAATTTAACTTTAATAGACACAATGATGTAACATGTTTCAAACTTGAACTAGACTCGATTAAACCCGATCCAACGACTCGAATTATTAAGGGCGGTTCACTAGCATTTCGATAAAAATCTAAGTAGATTGGGGTCAGTGTTAGACTGTTATGGCCATGTTTGTTAGGTTAGTGTCAAATTAAAGTGTGTTGTTTACAGGCCAAGATTTTATAAAGATTATTTTACCTTTTATAGTATAAATGGAGCCAACTCTTTAAGTCATGAGGACCGGGAAGGACACACCTTTGGTGAGTTATCGTGTCCACAGCTAGAGGTGTCGATTAAGATGATCGGATCGGGTTTGATGAGGTCGGGTTGGGTCAGATTAATTTTTAAATTTGAGTCACACTAAATTATTGTGTCTACGCGATTTTAAATCTAAATCGGATAATTTTTGGATCGATTTCAGATCGAATCGGTCAGTGGTGGTCTTGACATCTCTACCCACAATAAACGTAATGTTAGTATCAAATTAACAACACCACTTTATATATATATATATATATATATATATATATATATATATATATATATATATATATATATATATATATATATATATATATATATATATAAGTGAAAGGGAGGGTGGTTTTCAAAAAAAAAAAAAAAAAAAAAACATATTTGCCTCCAATTTTTTTTACAAATACTACTCCCTTTGTGCTTTAACAAGTGTTACACTTACTAAATGCGGTCGTGTTTTAATAAGTATTACACTTTCTTTATTTTTTGGCAAAAGGCTATATTTTAATATTTTATCCCTCTCCTCTCATGGTCGCCACCTAAACCCACTACTACTTTTTTTTATATTTATTTCCTCTCACATTCGTTACTTTTCAATAAATTATTAACCCCACTATCTTTCTTTTACAATTTTTTAATACTCAAATTACCCCACTTACCTCTTATTTTATTTAAGTTAATTAAATGGCCTAAAACTATCCGGTCAAAGACTCAAAATGTAACACTTATTAAAAACACAGAGGGAGTACTAATTATAAACTAAAATTTTTATAAATTGGTTTTCCTAAAATAACTTTAATACAGAGTACATTTTGTTAAAATGGGTTTCCCCAACAATACATGTAAGTGTCCTACATTGAGAAAACTAAGCTAGAGAGAGTTAAACATTTTATAAGGATAAGGGGTTACTCCTCCTATTGTCAAATGATTTTGGGATGGAACCTCTTAGACTTGTGAAATGGACTGCTATTAAACTCTTGGTTGTGGGTGCGGCTCAACCCCGTATTTAACATGATATCAGAGCTAAACCCATATTTTGGGTCTTTTAATGGCTGTAATGCAATGTATTGTGGGTCAATTTTAGTGAGTTCATGTGATGAGGGAGTGGAAAAATGTGCTCTAGCCCCACGAAACATCACATGTGACAAAATTAAAGGACCTTATATGTGAGGGTTAGTGTTGAAGTAGGCTTCTGAAACAACACATATAAGTGTCTCAGATTGAGAAAACAAGATAGAGTTAAACACTTTATAAGGCTAAGGGGCTACTCCTCCTATTGTCATATGGTTTTAAGATGGAATCTCTTTAGACTTGTGAAGTAGACTTTCTCTCACATGGTTGTATGTGCGGCCCAAGCCCGTATTTAACACATTATTTACTTTGCTGAATTCCAAAAAGATAAATTGACAAATAAGTTTAAAATAAACAAAAAAAGTTTATTTTCTGAGCCATGCTTGGATTTTAAATTAATATATATATATATTAATTAATTAATTAATTAATTAGTTTATCATAACTTGGCAGCTGATTGTTGTTTTTATAAAATTATTCGGCTTAGAAAATATTATGTGCTTGATATAAAGCAATTTGGTGTATTCAATTTTTTATTTTTTATTTATTAAATTTATTTTTTTTTATTATTATTATTTTTTTTTTGAAAGAGGTGTATTCAAATATTGATATTTAGTAGATGAATAAAATTTACACAAAAAAATAAGTTTCGAGTTTGTAGGATATAGTATATTGTCATAAATATTTTGGAAAAAGATTAAATAGATAAATCAATTTTAATATTGTTATAAAATTACCTTATATAATATACTTATGATTTGAAGGAATAAAATATGATGTATTGTCCTATATATAGATATGACATAATATGTATAATATATAAAGTAATAAATTAATATGGAAAAAATTTATATACAAATAAGGAAAATTTGTGAATTAAAATTATCAGAATTATATAATTTGTTGAATATTTTGGGCATATTTTAAAACTAGTTGATGACATTGGTGCCAAATAAAAAAAAAGAAAAAAAAAGGTTTTTAAGAAAAAAAAAACGGCACAAGATGTGACATATGCTATTCATGATGTCTGTTTTATTATAACACTAGGTTAATTTCCGTGCAATAATAAATTGACTTACTGATATGTTCATTTTATATAGTGTTTTACCTCGTCCCTTGGTCATATTTAGGAGTATTTTTGGCTCTTTGGAGCCACTTTTATTACTAATATGTGTTTTCTAGTGCTTTCGTAGATTTGGTATTGTTTTATAGGATATTGCAGATTTGGAGCATTTTCCCGGACTTATGATAAGCTACTACGAGCATTGGAGAGATATGACCATATGTCGTAGCCCAAGACCGGTTAGAGTCATCAAATCGGTGATTAAGGGCTCGACAAAGAAGAGATCGAGGCAATGGACCAAGTATTCAAGGCCCCAGAGAGGAAATCCGGATTGGGCCAAGAGAATGGCCCAATCGAAGAAACTCCCTTGCCCGAGAGCTCGCCCGACCGGGTGGGTGCCTCGCCCTAAGGCGCGCCCGGCCGAGCGAGGAAGGAAGAAATAGCAATCCTTCGCCCTGTTTCTCGCCCGACCGGGCGTGAGTGAAGATCTTCTCACCAAAAAGGCAGGCCGGCCGGGCGAAGCTCAGCCCGACCGGGCGCGTGTTTTTAAGAGGATTTCGACGATTTTAATTTGTTTTTATTTAGGATTTTTGTGCTTAAGTATAAATACGTTTTGTTAAGCTAGTGACGGGGACCTCTTCTCATTAGTTAATTTCCAGATTTTAGTTTTAAGCTTTTGGTTAATAATCTTGTTCTTTCTCTCTCTACACTTTTAGTTCATGCAATTCATCATTTCCGTTTATTTTGGTAACGATTTCTTCCCTTTTATTTTCAATTTTTAATTGCTTTGATTAATTATGTCTTGTTTATTTGCTTTGCTTAGTTTAGATTTAAATATGTGTGAGTAGTTTTATTTTTAGGGTTGTGGGGATCCATAAATAATACGAAGGGGTAGTTTATTATTGTTGATTGTCAATGCTTGATTGATTTCCTATTGGTTGATTTAATGCTATGCAATTAGATTTGGCCAGGTCTAATTGTATGAGTTATGCAATATTGATTCGAGATTCGAGAGATGAGAATTGATGTTTAGGCTTAGTTTCAATAGGAAAGTTAATTTATAAATGGTTAAGTCAAGATTCTAGAGATGCGATTTAATACCGGTAGATTAGTTCTGTGATTGTAATACGTAGCGAAAGCCCTTTATGATCTGATTAATTGGTGCATTGATGATTGATTATTGTGTTTTACCCTGAAATATTATTTATTGGTGAACCTACACCCTAGACTTTGATTTATTGATTTCTTCTTAGTTTAATTTGCTTTAGTTTATTTATTTTCCTTAGTTTAATTCTCAGAAAAAACAAATTGGTTACTTAATAGTTTAGATTATTTTAATTATTTAGGAATAGAAAGACTTGTTTCGTTGTGGATTCGACCCTATTTCCTTATCTACTTTAGTTAGAGGACTTAGGTAATTCTTTTGATTAGGTGATATGACTTTAGCCTGTCAAAATTTGGCGCCGTTGCCGGGGAAACAATTTTATTTTTATTCCTGATTATTTCAGTAGTCTAGATTATTTTATTTCGTCTTAGAGAACGCAAGTTCTTTGAGACAGTTTCTTATATTTGTTTGTTTAGTTCTGTGTTTATGCTAGAGGTGGGCATGGGCCGTGCCGGCACGCGGGCGGCACGAGCATGGCACGGTGGTGGCACGGCCCCCCGTTGTAGGCACGGTGGCCTAGCCGTGAACAAAATTTTAGGAAATCGGCACGAGCACGGCACGACACGACGTTTAGCCCACAGGCCGGCCCACAGGCACGTCACGCGGCACGGCACGACCAGTGCATAACGGCTAGTTTTGCTTTCTCCAATAGCTAAAAATGGCTATATTAACGGCTACTTTGCTTCCTAATTCCTATAAATACTTCACTTCTTCCTCCATTTTTTTCCACAATTCATCAACTCATCTATTCTCAAATCTCTTATTCTCTAATTATCTTACTCTCTAATTCCTGCTCTCTTATAATCTATACTTCTCAAAAAAAAAAAAATCTCATATAATCATTAGTTCTCTAATTCTCACAATTATAAAAATTAAAAACAAATTATAAGTCCGGGAAATTAATTAGCGGAAAGCAATCTAAGCGTCGTTCTAAGATCTAACTCAAAGTTATTTTAATTTGTTATTGTTATTGTTGTTATTATTATTATTATTATTATTATTATAATAAAATTAACAAAAACTTACAAAGTCAAACATTTTACAAGAAATTAGTGGGTAGCCGAGACACAATCTGGGCCCCCACTCCTCTAGCTATGGCGAATCCGATCCTGCTGAAGATGTGAGCAGCGGCACGAGCACCAATATCCTGAGTCCTAGCGAAAGCCTGAACCCGCTTCAACAACGCAACAACATCCTTCTCTAATTCCCCCAATGAAGAAAAGGAGAAAGGAAGAAAACCATAGCCAATAGCCCTGCAACGCGCCCCATATTTGTCTCGCTTCCGCTGAGCCGCAACCGACACAACACGACCAGGAACGAAGTCAGACAACCCAGATTGAGTCAATGGAGAAGACCTCGTCAAGTCAACACATACATTTAGGCCTCTATCCTAGGAGTAAAGCAACACATCTGCTGGCCGAAGAGCCCCGTCGTTCCCTCCGGTCAACCCAACGTTGACCTCCTTCCTTGCAGAAATCCCAGAGCGGAAACAAATATCAATAAGGGTACCACGAACAACGTTGTGCCGATGTTTAATACCCACCATCCCAGCACAAGAAACTGCATGATCCCCATAAATATCCTCATCAAAAACCCTTGAGCAACCAGAACAAGGTGCCGATACGGAGAACAAGGGAACACCCAACCGGTAGCAAAGAACACAACGGTAAGTCTTACCATTCATAGTCTAACCCAGACCTGATATCGGGACCGCACGCAACCAGGCAGAAGTATGATCCCCCTGCTGGGACTTCCATAAGGCAACCTGACGCGGAGATAAGGAGAAAGCGGATTCTGCAGAAGCAGTGACCTTCGTGAAATATATATCTGCCAATTTCTTCATGAGTTTGGGGGCAGCGATCTCACTAGGGTTACGCAAAAGGTCAGTCTCCATAGTCCTATTAAAAAGACTTAGAGCGTCATCGAAGGCCGGACCCAGACCAACAATACCAGAATTGCGAAGAAGCGAAGCCTGAAGACCAGAAGACTGCAAATGCGACGCAAGGAAAGCATAGTGTCGAACATCACCCGCTGAATAGACACCCAATCCCCCATAAGAAAAAGGTAAGGTGGCAAGCCGCCATTGCCAATCACCAAAACCTAGCCCCGAAGCAGTTACAATACGTTCCACAGAACCTCGAAGGGCTACATCAAAAGAAATTTGGGCCGCTTCAAAAAGACGAGGAGGACAAGTGCGCATAGAAAAGTAGAGTTTTGAAACTCCAGTACACGCACTAAGTAGTAACAACTCACATTGGGAATCCTCAAGCTTAGCAACATCATCCATGAGCACAATGGTCTTCGACACTCGCTGCGAAACAAGCTCACCACAGAAAGAGGCATCCGCTCTGGCAGGACCCCCAAGTAGCTTAACACCATGAGCAGGATGAGCAATATCCGGAGGAAAGACACCAGCCAGACGGCTACGAGGGTCCTCCGTCGGCCAGAAAACTTCCGTTTTCTCAACGTTAACATGGAGGCCGAGACGAGGTCCCTCCATCAAAATCAACTCCAAAACCTTCCCTACCACCAAGGTGTCACCAATAATAGTGCCATCATCCAAATACCAATCCTGCAAACATAAGTCGAAAGAATCCCTAATTCGACAAACCAATGGATGGAGCACCAAAGCAAAAAGCAAAGGGCCAAGAGGATCACCCTGCTGCACACCTTGACATAACCTTAAGGTATGCTCCCCATAATAGAGCCTGGCTGGAGTAGAGTAACAGAATTCAACCCAAGCGAAAGAGCTGGACAACGGAGACGAACCTCACGCAGTAAAGCCGTACGATCAACCAAATTAAAGGCATTCCGGAAATCCACCAGCAACATAGAGAGGCCAACATCACCACCCCGAGCCTCAACCAAACGATTAACAGCATGAAGAATAGCCTCGCCACCTGCCGGCACCCCAACACCGAACTGAAGACCTCCTAAATAGTTCCCCATACGGGGACCAAGTAAAGCAGCCCCAACCTTTGAAACCAGACGCCGCCAAACAGTACCCACAGCAATAGGACGAATACCACCACCGGGCTTAACAAGGGGCGTGAGAGGAGCACTAGCAATATACTCCCCCAACTCAGCCGGACATTTTCCTGCGAGAAAGAGATTAACCACCTGTGTAATAGAGCCCACCAACTCATCTGAAATAGAAACCGCAGCACCACTCAAGCAATCAAGAAGGTGCTGAGCACGCAAGCCGTCTCTTCCGCATGACGTACCACGCGGAAAACCCTTAATCTTATCCAAAACAACAGCAGATGAAGCAATGAGGGGCTGATCAACGGGGATATTCGGTAAGATAGGAGCCGGAAAAGAAGGGTGCTTAGCTTGTAAATCAACAAGAGTAGCATCATTGTAAGGGGCAAGACCAGAAGACGAAAGAACCCTAACCGCAGTAGTGTAATGTCCGTCACAAATCTTTCTCTTACACTGCATAATATTTCGATCAGACAAATCATGCTCATCATCAGCTTCCAACAAAGGAGGAGACACATCTGCCAACATATCCCGCACAAGAAGCATAGAACCACCAGGCTCACACCAAGAACGAATAGCAGCGGAGATACTCTCTTCCATTATTATTATTATTATTATTGTTGTTGTTGTTGTTGTTGTTGTTGTTGTTGTTGTTGTTGTTGTTGTTGTTGTTGTTGTTGTTGTTGTTGTTGTTGTTGTTATTATTATTATATACTAATTTATTATTATTGTTATAATTATTGTGTCACTATTATTATTGTTATTGTTATTATTATTTGTATTATTATTTGTATTATTATTATTGTTGATATTATTATTGTTATTATTATTATTAATCATGGCATCAAACCCGAACCCTTCTTTCTTCTCTAGAAAAGCCAAGTCAAAACGTACTAGTACTAGTTGGGAATCACCAAATCCAAACACTTCAATGCCCCTCCTAACATGCCCAATCCGAACATTTCCACCCCCTTCTTCAATCCCCAAACCATGGGAGGATTTGAACAATTTAACAATATGCCTCCTTGGAATATGTCTAGTTCGGGATTTCAAGTAAACCAATTCTCACCTCATTTATACGGCTCACAACATGAATTTTCTTATCAAACTACCCAAGGTAGCCAAACAAATGCCACCGAGTCAAGTGAACAATCCCTCGAAATTCCAAACGCCCAAATTCCAAACATCCAAATTCCAAACACATTAGATTGGTGTACCGAAGAGGAACTTGTCAATAGCAATTGAAAGAGTAGTGTTTGGGGATATTTTCAATTAATTAGAGATGGAACCAAAGCCAAGTGTAAGACATGTAACAAAATTTACTCGACCGAAACCAAGGGAGGGACGAGACACCTTAGTAGACATGTAAAAAAATGTGGTGGGCCATCTAGTGATCCAACTCAACCCAAAATTTCTCAATTCCATCCATATGGCTTCACTTACAATTATGAGAGAGATAGAGATGAACTTGGGAGAATGTTAGTACATGCCGAACAACCTTTTCTTTTTGCCGAAAATGATCCCTTTAACAATTACATTAACCGAGCACTACAAACCCAACACAAAAAAATCTCTAGAAAAACTATCCGTTCGGCTGCCATGAAATCTTTTCTGGAGTACAAATTGAAGTTATATGATGAGTCTTACTTGTAGAGTTTCTTTGGCTGCTGATGCATGGGATAGTGGTTACGGATATCACTATTTGTGTGTGACTTGTCATTGGTTGGATACTGATTGGTTATTACAAAAATGCATTATACATTTTAAAATGCTTGAATACCTCCACACCGGTCGTAATATTGCTCACCATTTAATGCAAGCTATTGATGCATATAATCTTAGGCCCAAAATCATGTCTTTGACTTTTGATAATGCAACTTCTATGACATATTGTGCAAATTTAGTAAAGCACAATTGACCGACTTCATATTAGATGGAGATGCACTACATATTAGATGCATTTGTCATGTTCTTAACTTGTGTGTGAAGGATGGAACACAAGCAATTGGTCCATTTTATCACAAAATTAGAAATGCTATTATGTCTATTAACAGCTCTAACATGAGATTTCAGGAATGGAAAGGTTTTTGCAGGCAACAAAGGATAAAGGCTATTAAAATATCAACGAATTCACTAGTAGAAAAAATGAATAAGGCACCGCAGCTTTCGCACCGGTTTTTGAAAACCGGTGTTAAAAGAAATAGGCGGTATTAATGGAAAGAGTTTTCGCACCGGTTCTTACAAAACCGGTGCGAAAAGTGAGTAAATCGCAACGGTTCAGTTCGAACCGGTGCGAAAACTCTTGTTAAATTAAAAAAAAAACCCGGTTATAATTTAATCTTCTTTCTTTCTCTCGAAACCCCTCGATCTTTCCTCCTCTCTCATTCTCTCTCCCCTCTCTCTCCTCCATTGAAGCGTACTCATCTACCTCTCTCTCCTTTCCTTTCTTCTCTCTTTCGATTGCCTTATTGCGACCTATGCACCCTTCCCCGGTTTCATTGTGGAGGTCTTCAGTTGTGCTCCATCAATCAAGGTTTTCCTCTTTCTTCTTTTTCAGTTGCATTCGATCTTAGGGTTTTGTTTGTTTTAAACTTGAGGGGTTTTTTAGGGTTTTGTTTGGCGGTGGTGGCTGTGGTGGCCTTATTGCGACCTAAAATCGTTGGCTTCATGTTCTTTTGTCAAAAACTCTTCATGGTGGCGCAATTGTGTCTTTGATGGATTTTGGTGGGTTCGGCTGTTGCGCAATTGCGAATACTCTTCCTTTTTTCTGGGTTTGTAATGAAATCATTGGTTTTGTTTGTGTTTTTTTGATGAAATTATCTTGTGGGTTGTTTTGTTTTGATGTTTTTTTTTTTTATGAGTATCTTCCGTTTTCCTGTTTTTTCTCCTTAATCTGATTATGGTTTGATTAATATGATTGTTGGACCTTAAATTTTTGGTTTATAATGTTTTGCTTTGATTTCATCTTATATTGTTAAGAAATCCTGCAAATTTCGGAAGGAAATTTGTAATTTCATGAATATCATCAACTTTAGCATAAGTTTGAATTCAATAGAGTTTCGATCTTGGTATTAAAATGCCTTATTTTCTGTTGCAAGAATCTAATTGGGTATGTTCTGAAATTGGGGGTTCTTATGTTCTGTATTGGATTTTTTTTAAGTAATTAATTTGAGTAGGAATTTTATTTTTAATAATGGAGTGTTGGTTTTTGGAATCAAGACCCAATTTCCTTGTTTGATAGCGTTTCAAAACTAAGAAGCCGCAGCAACCTATTATACCTTGATTAAGGTTTTGAATTTTTTGATGTTTGTATTAAGTGCTCTGAATTTGCTCATGTATTGGTTTTTGGCTTAATTTTGGTGAGTAATTGTTGAACTTTGTAACAAGGGGAAGTTAGTGGCTTGGGTTTTCAAAAGTATGCAGTAAATGAACGAAGTGAGAATACGACTGCTAGGTTAAAATTCTGTTATATGGCTGAAGTTTATGATTATTATAAAACGTTTTGGACAGAAAGACGAGAACTTAGTTTGGATTTTAAGAAGTTTTTCAATTCCTTTTTGGAAATTTACTACCCTTTCTGCTTAAGTTTTCTTTCCTAGATCGAGATAGTTAAATGATTTATGGTGGCAAGGGCAAGGATATGGGGCATTCAGTAAGTCTGCACTATTTAGTTTGAGTATTTGTAGAGGCTACTTCAGTATTTGTCTACACTTGATGGGTTCTAGAACTTGATTTTAGCCGCTTGCTATGTTGTTAGTGGGATAGCATTGGGTCTTAATCCTGGTAGCAAGCACTGATTACATTTTATAGTTTGACTTATTTCCTCATACTTCTTCGATGTACATTGTTTAGGAAGATCTGGATTAGATGTCTACTAAAAGACTTTAATATTAATCTCTACATAATCTTAAACAAGGAAAGCTTATGACATTACTAATGAAATCTCTGACATGGTAGCTTAAGTTGATTAGTGAAGGTTCTTATATTAATTTGGCTTACCATTATGTTCAAATAGAATTATGCGTTCGGTTTTTTTTATTTACAAATCCAAAGGAGGTTTACATTTCACCCTAGATAGTACTATTTTCTGTATGTGCTAATGATGATACTGTATAAAAATTTCAAAAAAAATGTATGTTCTGATAGGAGAAATAAGGTCTTTAAGCCTAATTAAGTACACTCATTTATATGTTCCAAGTATAATGACCGTTAATTAGAGTATAAATTTTGAGTTTAATTATCAAACTTATATGCAGAAACCTCACTCAAAATCTGAGGTGGACGGTAAAAGCAAGGAAACTAAAGGAGAAAAGGTAAAAAAATCAACTGTGCCACAAGAAAAAGTAAGCACTGATGCAAATGAAGAGAAAAATAAGAAGAAACAGAAGCGAAAGTAGGCAAATGACCTCCGATTTGAAGCAGAGATGGAAAAGTTGGATGGTGTTTCAACAAGAAAGCAGAGGAAGAAAGAGTAAGTGTGTGTGTGTGTTTTTTTTATTTTTTTATTTTTTTTTTGTTTTTTGTTTTTTTATTTTTTATGTTGGTTCTTGTTTGTTTGTTTGTTTTTGTACTCAAACAGAGTTGGATTATTGTATTTGTCATTGCGAGTGGTCAAGTCAGAGAAAACAATCTAGTGTTGGACATAATAGGATTAAGTTTAATCAATTAATCCTCCCTGAAGAACAATGATTTGATTTTGAAATTGGGTCTGAAGAACTTCAACTGTGATTCAGTGCTATGTTGAACAGATGACATTGCACTCTTGGATTAATCCCGAAATATGTAGTCCGTGCCTAGAATTGTTAGTTATTTTAAAACTTTAAAATAAGAGGTTTACCCATTTGATAATTTGATTAGGGTTTAAGTTTGAAGAGTGCCAAATGCTACAATTAAATTACTTCTTGATGCATGTTCGATTGTAGAAGAACACTTACCCGGTTAAGGTCAACATTTCTTAGTCGAATATTTCCTTTTGATGATAATATAAATTTTCACAAGATGGTAGCTGCTGGGATTACAATTGGAACTTTTTTTTATAGGTTTTGATGCACTTGAGTTGAGATTTTCTAAGGCTCATTTTGTGTTCGAAAAACAAATTTATGATATGGTTCGGTCCAAACTTTAACTTCAAGCAGCCAAATTTTCTTGATCTGATGTGGGTATTATTAGACCATGATTAGTCATGAACTTTGATTAAAAGGGCGGGGAGCAGTGGCGTGTATGTCTGCATTGTTGAAGCTGTACTGTAATACCTCATATATTAGTTCCATAAAGATGTGATGAATGGTCTATATATGTTTGAAACTAGGTTGGTTTTTGTGACTTCGGAAAAACCTAATTAAGTTTCTTAGACTAAAACTTGGATTCGAGTATGTTGATAGTGAGGCTGATAAGCTTTAGAAATACAAACACAATTGTGATGACTTAAAGCTCAGAACTATAGAAGAAAATTGGATTTTCAGGTTTGAAAGATTTCTTTGATTATTTGATGATATCTGTGCCAATTATCTTTACTGTGATCTAGTGTAACTTTTTTGGTAAGTTTAAACTTGATTCCTCATAAGGCTTAATCTATGATTTGGGCTGTGTTGTTACGTTTTTCGATATCATTGCAGACTTTAAACTGGAATAAAAATTAAGCTTACTTTTCAGGTTTGATCATCTTTCCTAAATGGCATCAGCAGCCTCTATAGCCTTAATGTCATATTCAGATTGCTGCCAGGGTATCCAGTTACAAAAGGGCAGATTTCCAATTGCATATGAAAGTCAGGGAGCATCTCTACTGCTAGCCTTGTCTTTCCTGTCTCTACACCATCGAAATCACCAGCGAAATCACATAGGGCTTCTCAGAGCTACACAATGCCCTCCGGTAGTCTGTGCACGCCACCCCAATGACTGATAACAATTTTGAATCAGCAGGGGAAATAACTTCAACCCCCCAAATATATGAACAATTATCTAGGTTGGTCAAAGCTGAGTCTCATATATATTTCCTCCTACTTTGTACAGTTAAGTTTCTACGGTTCCTTATGATGTTTTATATCCTTGTATTTTATTTTATTTTATATTTTATTTTTTTGGACGAAAATTGTAATATTACAGCCTTTTTTAATGAAAATATGTAACTTTATATATATGTTAGTGTTTATATATCAATTTAAGTGAAAAAAATGCAATTTTTTTTTTTTAATTTTTTTGGGGCATTTTTGGCACCGGTTTTGGAACAGAACCGGTGCTAAAAGTTTTTTTTAAATTTTTTTCGGCCACTTTTTGCACCGGTTCAAAGCAAGAACCGGTGCTAAAAGTTTTTTTTTTAATATTTTAGGGGACTTTTCGCACCGGTTCACATCAAGAACCGGTGCGAAAAATAAGTTTTCGCACCGATTTTGAATCGGTGCGAAAAGTCTTGGGATTTGGCATTCCTCAAATCAGAACCGGTTCAAAACCGGTGCGAAATGGGGGTTTTGAACCGATGCTGATTAGCAATTTTCGCCTAGTGATTGTGTAACTAGGTGGAACTCCACCTATGAAATGTTGAGTAGGGCAATCGAGTACAAGGCTCCATTAACAATTTTTTATAATAAAAAATTTCCACAATTTGCTTTACTAGATGATGATTGGTCTAATTGTGAACAATATATGCAATTTTTACAATTATTATATAGTATGACACATTGTTTTTCTTCTGTTTATAATCCTTGTGCTCATTCTTTTCTTAGTAATGCATGTTTACTTGCACAACTTTTCGATGAACACCGATTACAACACGATTATGATGGATATCTTCCATCAATGGAGGAAAAATGGTATAAATATTACACCACTATTCCTATGATTTATATTTTTGCTTCTATATTAGATCCTAGGCAAAAGTATGATGGCACATTTTTATTAACTGATATTTATTTTCAATGCATGAATTTTGAAGATGATGTTGAATCTTATAAAACTAATGTAACCGATCAATTTTTTTTCCTTATATAGAGTTTATGAATCTAAATATGGAACCGTGACTCGATTTGCTCATTCTCAATCATCCAAAAATGTAAGTAAAAGGGGCAAAGGTTTATTTGCACAAGCTGTTAACATGATGTCTAAGTTTTCAGGTAGTGAATCATCATCTAGGAGAACACAAAGCAATGTTTCAGAGTTGCAAATGTACTTAAGTTACGACTTCATGAAAGGCATGGATGACGAAGAGAAGTACGACCTCGACATCCTTGAATGGTGGAAATTACAAAACTCGAAGCATCCAATTTTGGCGGCAATGGCACGAGATATTTATGCTATCCAAGTCTCCTCCGTTGCCTCCGAACGAGATTTTAGTGCATCAGGGAGGGTTTTAGACGATAGAAGAACAAGACTAAAACCCGAAACACTTGAAATGTGTGTTTGTTTCAAGGATTTGTTGGATACCGAAACTCGCTGCCAAGATCGTACTTATGCAGAAAACGACGACGATGAAGGAACGTCGGGTTCTACTAGTTCTCAATCAATTCAATTGGCCGATGAACTTGGACAATAAGAAGAAGAAGACGAAGACGAAGAAGAACAAGAAGAATAATTAGATTATTACGTACTATTAATTATAGCTAATTTTTTTTATTATTGCACCCTGTATAATAAAATAAGCTATAAAATTAAGTTATTCATCAATTATTGTATGATTTTATCATTATAAATTATTGTATTATTGATTTATCGTACCGGGGTATAATAAAATTAAATAAGTTATTCATCAATTTTTGTGTTATCGCACTCGTAAATTTTTTTTAATTATGTGCATCCTTACTTTTTGCTAAAGAATAATAAATATGTATAATAATAATAAAAAAATATAATAAATTAATAATAAAAATAACATAAATAATAAAGAGTAAAAGAACTATAATAATAAAAAGCACATTAATAATATAATAATACAAAAATATAAACATAAATTAATAAAATTATTTAAATATACTTATTATAAAAGTTGTTCAAAAATAATATATATCAATTTAAAATAAATAAATAAATAAATAAATAAATAAATAAATAAATAAATAAATAAATAAATAAATAAATAAATACGGGGCGGCCGCTGCCCGGCGCTCACGGCACGCCAGGCATGTGGGTCGTGTCGTGCCGTGGGCTGGGGTGTGCCAAATGGTGGCCCAGCACGGCACGACTTGCGAAGTGGCAGGCACGGCACGGCACGGTGCCCACCTTTGGTACTCTATGCCCAGGAGTTCTAGATCAGGTTACATTCCATTGGATCTTGAAATCGAACGTTCTTTTCATAGACAGAAGAACCTTTTTAGACAGGTACGAGCTACTTCCGAGGGTAATACACCTTTGGAACCCCCATCTGATTCTAGTGACACAGAAGTTTCTTTAGAAACAGAATCAGAGATGACGACTTAACCACCTTGCAAGCTCAGCGATTATTCGTAGCCGTCCCTGACGAATTTTCCACATCTTGCTCCTACACCTAATCTTGAGTGAGTACAATTCGAGATTAAACACCAGTTTATTACTATGATCGAAAGGAAGCAATTTAGCGGAGCTAAGGGTAAAGATCCAAATCTTCATATTTTGGATTTTTTCCTATATTGCAACATTATTAGGCAAGCTGGGGTCACACAAGACCAAATTAGGGAGATTCTTTTTCCCTTTTCTTTAAGTGGTAAAGATAAATTATGGTACAATGGATTGAATAGAACTGCACTTGGTATTACTGACTGGGATACTCTTGCTTTGAATTTCTATAATAAATACTACCCTGCAGAGAGGACAACTTTGTTAAGGAGTTTAATCCAAAATTTTGCCTAAGAAGCTGATGAAAGTCTATATGAAGCTTGGGAAAGATTTAAGGATTTGCAGAGAGAATGCCCTCATCATGGTCTAGCACAGTGGAAGATAATCCAAGCCTTCTACAACGGGATTGGATATTCATCTAGATCAATCCTAGATTTAGCAGCTAATGGAAGATTTATGAATCGTCAAGTAGATGTAGCAAGAACAGTTATTGAAGAGATGGCAATTCACAATTCCCAATATGGGAATCCTAGAGGTTTTGCAAACAAAGGGAAACATAGTGTTGATTCTGTATCCTCTATGAAAGCTCAATTAACTTCTATTTGTCAGAAACTAGATAATATTAGTATTGCTATTCCAACAACCGTAGCTAATGTTTTTGCTATTAATAATAATAATAATAATAATAATAATGATGCTTTTTGTGAAAATTGTGGAATTGTAGGTCATTGGGAACAAGATTGTAGGAGTTCCATGGAGCAAGTTAATGCCTTCCAAACCTATAGGCAAAATAACCCATACTCCAACACTTATAGTCTTGGTCTCCGAAACCATCCATATCTTTCTTACCGGAGTACCAATGTGCAAAACCCTCCACCTCCACAACAACCACAACAACAAGCGCCACAACAAACACAACAAAAATATTACCAAGCTCCTAACCAAAGGGCCCAACCACAAAATCCACCTCCATCTACTGACCCTGCCTTGTCAGATATTAGAATGATGTTAGCTAGTATGCAAAAGCACATGCAGAGTAGGGATGCACAAATTGATTTGATCTTAGCTCATAATAAAATCATGGATAATTAAATGGCGTAACTTTCCTCTACTCTACAAACTCGCCAGCAGGGAGCCCTACCATCGCAGCCAGTACAACCTACAGATCATGCAAATGCAATTACTCTGAGGAGTGATTCACACAATGATGGGCCTCCCATGCCTAAGAATGATGAACCTGTTTTAACAAAATTGCTAATCCTGATTCTGTTATACCAAATGATCTTGTTACTGGCCTTGTAGGGCTCCAGGGTGAAACTAACATTTCTGATTATACATTTCAGGGTACAACTCCAAAGAAAGTTACAACTCTAGACAAGAGTGGAGATGTACAGAAACCAGTTATCAAACTACCATTCCCTAATAGACAATTAAAGACTAATTTGGATAAGCAGTTTGGTAAGTTTCTGGAGGTTGTGAAAAACTTGCAGGTAACAGTTCCTTTCACAGCGTTAATTACACAAGTTCCTGCATATGCTAAATTTATGAAAGATATTTTGACTAGGAAGAGAGCCTTTAATGAGGTAGAGACTGTAGATTTTACAGAGGAATGTAGTGCTTTATTGTAAAATAAATCTCCACCTAAATTAAAGGATCCTGGTAGTTTTTCTATTCCTTGTCATATTGGTAATGTCTTCATTGATAAAACATTATGTGATTTGGGTGCCAGTGTTAGTGTTATGCCATTGTCTGTGTGTTCAAAGCTTAATATGGGTGATTTAAAAGTTACTAACATTACTTTGCAAATGGCAGACCGTTCTGTTAAATACCCTTTAGGTATTCTAGAGGATGTCCCTGTTAGAGTTGGTAAATTTTTTATCTCTGTTGATTTTGTTGTTTTAGACATGGTTGAGGATACAAAAATTCCAATAATATTAGGTAGACCTTTCCTCCACACTGCAGGAGCCATTATTGATGTAAAAAAATGGAAAACTAACTCTATCTGTCGGAGATGATAATATCACTTTTAATCTAGGGAAGGTTTTGAAAGGTCCTATGTCAGAGGAAAATTGTTGTAGTATTGATGTGATTGATGTTATTTGTGAAGATAGCTTACCATAGATCCTTGCGAGGGATCCCTTGGAGGAAGTAATTTGTGGTGATTTTACTACAGGTGATGCTGGTATTTGGAGCAGTGAGGTGGATGCTATAGAGTAAGCTCTTGCACTTGAAGACCTTGACCCTAAGGAGAGCAAGAAGGTAGTAAAATTAGTTCAGGAATCAAAACCTGTAAAGTTTAAGAAACCTGAACTAAAACCTCTCCCTTCTCATTTAAAATATGTATTTCTTAATGAACAGGAATTACACCCTATGATCATTAGTACTGCACTTGATGACCCACAAGCTTCTCAACTTCTTGAGATTCTTCGAACCCACAAAAGGGAAATTGGGTACAGTATTGATGACCTCAAGGGTATTAGCCCTGATTTTTGTATGCACAGGATACACTTAGAGGACAATCACAAGCCTTGTATTCAACCCCAGAGAAGGTTGAATCCTAACATGCAGGAAGTAGTCAAGAAAGAGGCTATGATATTACTTGATGCAGATTTTATCTATCCTATTTCTGACTCAAAATGGGTAAGTCATGTACAAGTAGTTCCTAAAAAGGGTGGGATGAATGTGATTAAAAATGATAAAAATGAATTGATTCCCACTAGAATTGTAACAAGGTGGCGTATGTGCATTGATTATCGTAGATTTAATATTGCCACCAAGAAAGATCACTTCCTTCTCCCTTTTATTGATCAAATGTAAGAAAGGTTAGCTAATTATAAGTTCTTTTGCTATTTAGATGGGTAGTCGGGATTTTTCCAAATTTCGATTCACCCTGAAGATCAGGAAAAGAGCACATTTACATGCCCTTATGGTACTTTTGTATATCGTAGGATGCCCTTTGGTCTATGTAATGCCCCTACTACTTTTCAACGTTGCATGATGAGTATCTTTTTTGAGTTCATAGAGTCTATCATGGAAGTCTTTATGGATGATTTTAGTGTGTATGGGTCTTCATTTGATGCATGTCTAGCTAATCTCACTTAAATTTGAAAAGATGTGAAGAATGCAATTTGGTCCTAAATTGGGAAAAATGTCACTTTAGGGTGACAGAAGGAGTGGTTCTTGGTCATATTGTATCTGATAAGGGTATACAAGTAGATAAAGCTAAGGTTTCTGTGATTGAGCAATTACCTCCACCAGTTAATGTTAGGGGGTTAGAAGTTTCTTAGGTCATGCGGGGTTTTATCGTTGCTTTATCAAAGATTTTTCTAAAATTGCTAAACCACTAACTCAGCTTTTACTCAAGGATGCCCCATTTGATTTTACTGACGAGTGTCTTGAGGCTTTTAACAGGATTGAGCAGGCTTTGATATTGGATCCTATCATATGTGCTCCCGATTGGAATCTTCCTTTCGAGATTATGTGTGATGCCAGTGATTTTGCAGTAAGAGCCGTGCTAGGATTAAGAAACAACAAAGTTTTGCATGCTATTTATTATGCAAGTAAAACTTTGGATGAAGCCTAAATCAATTATGCCACCACAGAGAAGGAGTTTCTTGATGTGATTTATGCTTTTGAAAAATCTAGATCATATCTAGTTGATTCTAAAATTATTGTTTTTACTGATCATGCAGCTTTGAAATACTTATAGCTAAGGCGGAAACAAAGCCTAGGCTCTTCCGTTGGGCTCTCTTGCTCCAAGATTTCAATGTGGAAATTAAGGATAAGAAGGGAGCAAAGAATGTTGTCGCAGATCACTTATCAAGGATCAGGTATGATGAGGATAAGGATTCTTTTCCTATAGATGATTCTTTCCCAGATGACCACTTGTTTACAGTTGTAGAGCAACACCCTTGGTATGCCGATTATGCTAATTATTTGGTGGGCGGTACTCTACCTTCTGATTTGTCCTACCAACAGAAAAAGAGGTTCCCTTATGATGTTAAACATTATTTTTGGGATGACCCTTTTTTGTTTTGTGAGTGTGCAAATGGACTATTTCGAGGTGTGTTCCCGAATAGTAAGTTCACGGTGTACTTACAAGATGCCACAATACACCATATGGAGGACACCATGGTCCCACTAAGACAGTAGCAAAGATTAATGAGTCGGGTTTCTATTGGCCTCTATTGGCCTACCATGTTCAAGGATGCTCACTCTTTTGTCCAAGCTTGTGACTCTTGCCATAGGACTGGCAACATCTCACGGCGGCATGAGATGCCTCAACCGGTATTTTGGAAGTTGAGAAATTTGATGTTTGGGGTGTTGATTACATGGGACCTCTTCCCTCATCAAAAAGGAATCGTTATATCCTTGTCGCCGTTGATTATGTATCCAAGTGGGTTGAAGCCATTGCTACACCTACCAATGATGCCAAGGTGGTCCATAAGCTCTTTAAGAAAGCCATTTTTCCTAGATTTGGAGTCCCTAGAGCCGTTATTAGTGATGGAGGATCTCACTTTCATGAGCGGAAGTTAGATACCCTTCTCAAGAAGTATGATGTCTACCATTGGACAAGTTTAGCTTACCATCCCCAAACTAGTGGCCAAGTTGAGGTTTTTAACCATGATATTAAGGCTATTTTAGAGAAGGTGGTAGCAAAGTTTAGGAAGGATTGCAGCGATAAGTTGGATGACACTCTTTGGGTGTATAGAACCGCATTTAAGACCCCCATTGGTACTTCCCCCTATAGACTTGTGTATGGGAAAGCATGTCACCTCCCGGTGTAATTAGAGTATAAGGCTTATTGGGCAATTAAAGAGCTCAATTTGGATGCTAAGTTAGCGGGAGAGAAGAGGCTAATACAACTTAACCAACTAGATGAGTTTAGGTTGATTGCCTATGATAGTGCACGCGTCTACAAGGAGAAGACCAAGAAACGGCATGACAAGATGATCCTTCCGAGAGAATTCAAAGAGGGTGATAGGGTCTTGTTGTTCAATTCTAGACTTAAACTTTTCCCAAGAAAGTTAAAGTTAAGGTGGTCGGGTCCTTTTACTGTTAAAAGGGCAAACAAATTCGGTTATGTGGAGTTATATGATGAACATGGTGGTGATTTTAAAGTAAATGGCCAAAGATTGAAATTATATCATGAAGGGGCTACGATTGGTGCAGTTGAATTACTTCACCTAATCGATTCCATCTCATCTTGATCGACATATGGTAGGAAGGTCATGCGGGACCAAGATAAACAAGCGCTTTGCATAGTTTTTCCCTTTTATTTGTCTTTTGAGAAGAAGATAGGAGGGAATTTAATGTGTTTTAGAGTAATTTGTACAGGTTGGAGAAAAAGAAATAGCCAAATTTTGAAGAGAAGAAGGAAAAATCGGACTCATAGTGCTATATCGCGCCCGACCGGGCGCGAGAGGAAGTCCGTATGCGAGTGAAATTCGCCCGACCGGGCGCGAGAACAAAGATCGAAAAAAGAGTCAAATTCGCCCGACCGGGCGAGATGGCGCCTTACCGGGCGCGAGAGGAAGCGAAATCGAAGTCTTAAACTCGCCCGACAGGGCGACGATCCTCCCGACCGGGCGAGAGCCCAACGAATTTAACTTCGCCAGTTCGCCTGACCGGGCGAAAGGCCGCCCGATTGGGCGTGCCTATTTCCCCCCCGATGCTTTCCTCTTCTTTCTCTTTTCTTATTCTTTCTTTCTTCTTTCTTTCTCTTTCCTCCATAGTTACTCTCTATAAAACTTAATTTTCTCATCCTTCTCTCTAAGATATCTCCTCCATTTCTCACCCAAATCCAAATTTTTTTACATATTCCTTCTCCTCTCATCATCCTCTACATTCTTATACTATTTTGGTTCGGTTTTGAGCAAACTTTTTGAAGACCCATATACAAGATGACTACGAAGAGGGAAATAACTCAAAGTAGACGTGGTTCGAGATCGAGTACTCCATACGATCCAGATTTGCAACCACTAGAGTGGCCAACGATCAAGATTACAACCTCGACGCAACTTCAACGACTCATTAATCTCTACGAACGCGAGGTAACTCCCTCTCGGTGGTTACACCGAGATACTCTTGAAACTTTGGGATTATTTGAGCATGTTAGGAGGTTTATGAATGACATAGGAATGCGTAAATTTGTTGATATGCATTATCCCACATATCGTGAAATTACTTGTGAATTTCTTTCAGCTTTAAATGTTGTTCAAACAAACAATGGACTGGTTATGCATTTTAGGTTGAATAATAGAAATATTAGTTTAACCTATGTTGAATTTGCAAAATTGTTTGATCTTGAACCCTATCCCCCTACTCAATGGCATGAACTATACATCGAGTGACATATATTATGCTTTGACGGGTTTGCCTTGCCCGAACTCACAACATGCCAGTGCACGACCCTTTCACCACCCCGTCCCTAAAATCTTCCAAAAAATTTCGGGGACTTGTTTTCTAGCTCGTCATGAACCTCACAACACCCAAACCAACGGGCTAGCTATCCTAGGACATTATGTTTATGGGTACGGGAAATTGAACATTGCTAAATACATTATTTCCCATTTGAGTAGGTAAGCCACCGCTTGTGGTGGCTCTGCCAAAACCCTATTCGCTTTAGAGGCCTAATCTAGGTATGAGGGGTTGACCAATTGTGGGGGAGGGACTCTCATGAACTTGTCTTATCTTTAGAGCTTAGATTGGGTCAATCCAAACCACCAACGGATTCTAGAGTGGCATATGAGGGTAGGAACAACCCCTTTACCCATCTTTCCTCTTCGTAACCCCGAGCTGATCGCCTTTCCCCCTGGGCAAGATTCTTTCACTTATGATATTCTAGTTGCCCATGCCTAGGGCCTGGCACAACCTAAGCCACGTGCACCATCACCATCACAGCCATAGCCTGAGGTACCACTACCACCACCTCATGTACCTCAACCACCCCCTAAACCTGACCCCAAGACTATTTGGGACCTACAGAGTATAGGTCAAGCTATAGGTAGGATAGAGGAGACTCAGGGGGAGCTTAGGGAACAGGTAGGTGACATTAGGAGGCTAGTTGGTTCCCTTGACCAGAGGGTGGGCTATGTTGAGCGGAACACGGGTAGGGGACTTTATCCCATGTACGACGACTATGCTCGTCGTGGTGCTATTCCTGCTGACTCCCTTTGCCCTGACTGGTTCCAGCCACCACCCCAGGGATACGTGGATCCCGACTCCTGTGGCATTTACATAGACTACTCTTCCTTTTTTGGCTACGGCCAAGACTTTCCTTTTGGGGGGATGGGGGATAATGTTAACCCTAATTATTTTGGTGGGAGTTCTTTTGGTGGTGCAGGTGGTACCGGAGGAGGATTTGGGACGATGGATGAAGTTGGTGGTGATTAGCCATGCTGCGGCTAGTTCCCAAGACAATGAGGACATTGTCTGATTTTGGCTTGGGGGAGATTTTTGAATTGAGGTATCTTTCTTTTCTCTCTTTTTGTTTTTGGTGTGTTTAGTATAGTTTTATTGCTTTCTAGAGTAGATTTTATTGCTTTGAAAAAATAAAATAAAAATACAAAAATACGATCCAATGAATGATAAATCATGCTTCCCTGTGCCTCATAACATGAAAATTGTTTTGATTCTTGGTATATGATGATGAGTATTGTGGATAGGTTAGCCATGATTTGATGTTTGATTTCTTGGATGCCCTAACGTGAGTCAATTTTGTCCAACTATTTGTGAATTTGGTGCTTGGCTAGTTGTTTTGGTTAGGAATTGTGTGTTAGTTTCTAGTATGTCAATGAAGTTGAGTACTGGTTTGCAACTTTGAGTAATGTTTGTATGGCTCCCTATTATGCATGTTGAGGAGGACGAAGGCATTTGTTCTTTTAGGTGGCCTTCAGACGAAATTAGATACATTTGTTCCCTTCTTGCTACCCATGTTGTTGCCTTGACTTTTTGTTGTTTATTTTCCACGTTATAAGCCGATTTTTCCCCATTGGTTACTAGTCCCAAGCTTGGCTTGGGGGAGCAATTAGTGAGTGAGGTGAGGGAGTTTGTGGTGTGCTTACTATTTGCACAATTTGGGTGGTGTTGAGAAGTTGTTTGTTCTTAATTGTGGTTTATTTTGATGATTGTTAAAAGATTAATTCTCTTGAAAAAAAATAAAGCATGATATCAAAAATAAAGAAGTTCAAGAAAAAAAATGATAAGAAAAGTAAGTGAACTTTGAAAGAAGAAAAAAAAAAGAGCAAAAGAGAAAAATTTATGTAATGTTCAAATGTTTTAAGAGAAGGTTGTTCAAAAAAAAACAAGATTTTTTGAGTTTCAATGAGAAAAAGAAATCAAGTGTTAAAGAGTTCAAAAGTTTGTTTGATTCGCTCAACTTCTTAATTATTATATTTTTATGAGCGAGATTGTAAGAGTTGGAAATTGTTGATATAATTGGTTGTTTGGTGAATATTTGGTTGAGTTGAGTTGTGTTAGAGATGATTGGTCATTATTTATTTTTGACCGTGGTTGATAAGTATCATTTATAACACATTTTAGGGCGTTTTTCTCCCTTAGTTTTAGGTTTATTTCGGTGTTTCTTTGTTATTTCTATTCCTTTTAGTCTTGTTTTAGTTATCTTAGTCTTAGTTTATGGTTTTAGGCCTTAGTTGTGAATAATATGCTTTTTGCTCGGTTTCTAGCTTGATTTGCGTGTTTTTCTATGTGTTCTTTCACTCTTTTCTCTCTTGGTCTATTTTTGTAGGTGCTTGACGCTTCCTTCGATGCTTATGACCCGAGAAAAGGCAAGAAAGTTCAATAGAAGAAGCTTGAAGCTAAGAAAGAAGCAAAGAAGCTTGAGGCAAGAAAGCTTGAAGCTCGTAGAAGGCCTTAAACCGAGTCTTATTCACTCTTTCAGACATAACTTTTTATCTACACATTCAATTGAGGCGATTCAAATTTCGTTGGAAACTATACTTGAAGAGGTTTCCAACGGTAGGTTGCACACCCCAAGAGGCCTCCTAGAACAAAAGTTATGACCGTTTGAATCTGCAAGACACTGCCAGGCTGCGCAGCCGCCGCGGGTGCGGCTATTTTTTCCGCGGGCGCGACCCTCTGTTCTTCCCAAGTGTTGCAACTTTTTGGAGATGCCTCGGAGAAGCCTTGCCGCGGGCGCGGCTCCGGCCATCGCGGGCGCGGGTTTCTGGGTCTTGTCCGAGCTTAATTTCCGGATTTCTTTCTTTCTATTCTTGTAATATAAATAGAGGACTTCTTAGACTTCCTTAAGACAAGATTTACATTTCCTCTCTCCTCTAATTAGGATTAGGTTTAGATTAGGAGTTTCTCTATCTAGTTTAGGAGTAGTTTTAGAAAGAGAAAGCTTGGATTTCAATGGAGATTTGGGAGGTTGAAGAAGCAACTTTGTGGATTCTCTTCTCATCTATTCAATGAGCTTTTCTAACTTTCTCTCACCTTTATTGCTTTGTTAATTCTTGTTTTGGTTTAATTAATTGTTGATTAGAGTTGTTAATTAGTTTGGTTGTTTCATTATTGCTTTAATTCTAGTTTTATCTTGTTTTCCATGTTCATCTTCATTATGTTTGCTTAGTTTTTGTTCTAAGGAAATGGATGAAATTTAGGTTGATGGATTGAGTGATTAGTTGTGATTAGTATGCTATTGATTTTTGATTATTGTTTTTAGATGATGCTTACATTGACTAGAATCTTTTTAGCTAATTGATTCTAGGTTCTTCATTGTGCTTGCAATCAATTGTGCGGAAGTGGGTTGATTGAGAGTCTAGATTCTTCCATACCTTTGCTAGGCTAGTTGCGCGGGAGTGAATTAGCTTCGTAGGATAATTAACATGCTTAATTGCGCGGGAGTGAGTTGAGTGTGTTGATCGTTCCTAATTGAGATCATGATCATCTGATTGTGACTTGTCATTGAATTTATTAATGTAATTGGATTCCCCTTTCCCTAGTACCTTGTTAATTGCTTTAAGTAGTGTTTTAGTTGTTTCTTTCTCTCTATCTCACAACCTTCCTACTAGTTTAATTACCTCAAATTAATACACTTAGTCCTTGTGGTTCGACCCTAGCTTGCCACTATCTAGTGTGAACTTGATAGAGTTAGGTTAGGAATATAAATTGTAAATTTGATCTAGGATAGTAGACCAACGACCTATTGTCCCTTGATCAGTGGTTTATTAGGATTGGCTCCCTAAAGCATGGATTTACTCTCACATTTTCCTAAATTTATCCTACCTTTTACCCTAGCCTTACATTACAAGCTTTGAAGACCTTCAAACCTTTGTGCATAGAGTTGTATGGATGTGAAATTAGTTGTTTATCAATGCAAAGAATGATTTGACATATTCCGAGTCGACTACTAGGTTGAGTGATTGTTTTCTTAAACACACGAGTGTTGTGAGTTTGGGAGGGAATTGTTCACATTAAAGGGGTTGGATGGAGAGCGATTGGATACATCTTATATCCGCCACATAAAGAGTGAAGAGTGCGTGAGCACTAGTCTTGAATTCCATATACACTTATGTTTTGCTCTACTTGACAATTGTTAGGGAGGATAAGTAGTTGGATGGATTTGATTGGTTGACTTTGATGCATATTTGTTGGGTTTGCCTTGAATTGGTTATGCTTGGTTTTAATTGATTTTTGGGGTGAAGTATATTTTATTTGTTCATTGAAGAGCTCATTGCTTTGGGACAAGAAAAGGTTTGGCTTGGGGGAGTTTGATTTGTTCATTTTATATAGTGTTTTACCCCCGTCCCTTGGTCATATTTAGGAGTATCTTTGACTCTTTGGATCCACTTTTATTACTAATATGTGTTTTCTAATTCTTTCGTAGATTTGGTATTGTTTTATAGGATATTGCAGATATGGAGCATTTTCCCGGACTTATGATAAGCCACTACGAGCATTAGAGAAATATGACCATATTTCGTAGCCCAAGACCGATTAGAGTCATCAAATCGGTGATTAAGGGCTCGGCAAAGAAGAGACCGAGGCAATGGACCAAGTATTCAAGGCCCCAAAGAGGAAATATGGATGGGCCAAGAGAGTGGCCCAATCGAAGAAACTCCCTTGCCCGAGAGATCACCCGACTGGCGAGGAAGGAAGAAATAGCAGCCCTTCGCCCTGTCTTGCGTTCGACCGGGCGTGAGTGAAGATATTCTCACCAAAAAGGCGGGCCCGACCGGACGGATATTTTAAGAGGATTTCGACGATTTTAATTTATTTTTATTTAGGATTTTTGTGCTTAAGTATAAATAAGTTTTGTTAAGCTAGTGACGGGGACCTCTTCTCATTAGTTAATTTCCAGATTTTAGTTTTAAGCTTTGGTTAATACTCTTGTTCTTTCTCTCTCTACACTTTTAGTTTATGCAATTCATCATTTCCGTTTATTTTGGTAACGATTTCTTCCCTTTTATTTTCAGTAATTAATTGCTTTGATTAATTATGTCTTGTTTATTTGCTTTTCTTAGTTTAGATTTAAATATGTGTGAGTAGTTTTATTTCTAGGGTTGTGGGGATCCATAAATAATATGAAGGGGTAATTCATTATTGTTGATTGTCAATGCTTGATTGATTTCCTATTGATTGATTTATTGCTATGCAATTAGATCTGGTCAGGTTTAATTGTATGAGTTATGCAATATTGATTCGAGATTCAAGAGATGAGAATTGATGTTTAGGCTTAGTTTCAATAGGTAAGTTAATTTATAAATGGTTAAGCCAAGATTTGAGAGATGCGATTTCATACCGGTAGATTAATTTTGTGATTGTAATACGTAGCGAAAGCCCTTTATGATCTGATTAATTGATGCATTGATGATTGAAGATTGTGTTTTACCCTGGAATATTATTTATTGGTGAACCTATACCTAGACTTTGATTTATTGATTTCTCCCCAGTTTAATTTGCTTTAGTTATTTATTTTCCTTAGTTTAATTCTCATAAAAACAAATTGGTTACTTAATAGTTTAGATTATTTTAATTATTTAGGAATAGAAAGACTTGTTTCTTTGTGGATTCGACCCTACTTCCCTATCTACTTTAGTTAGAGGACTTAGGTAATTTTTTTGATTAGGTGCTACGACTTTAGCCTGTCAGTTACCGAGGATTAGAAAGTATGAATAAAATATACAGTATTAATATAGTAAAAGAAAATAATTAAAAGGTTTAAATAGGCAATTTGATATTTTAGGAAGTTTACCATAATTTTATATAAAAGTGAATGTCATAATCTCTTTTTCTATAATAATGAAATTTTTTTAAGAAATTAAATTTGTGGGAAAGTTTTTAATTATATGTTGCCAAGTGTTATTTTTTGTTTTGCCTTTATTAGTAATCCCTCTGTCCCATTTTACTTGCAACATTTTGACTGGACACGCTTGTCGATGTACATGTCTGATCGTCAATATCTTTTATTATATATTTATAAAATATATAAAAAGTTTATATTAAGAAACTATACATTAAAATAGACCCAACAACATCTTACATGATTACATTGGCTTTCAAATAATATCTAAAAAAGATGGTCAAAGTGAGATGTGTGAATAGTGCAAAAAGTCAAAACGTTACGAGTAATATGGGATGGAGGGAGTATGTAATATATAGATACTCTAATACTATACACTCTATAAGTGCCCCTTGTGAGGAGGGTGACCTGTCGTTGGGGATCCCATTTCCTCTATGCCCTTTAAAAGCCTAGGACTTTACACCTTTTAGGGTGTGTTAGGATTTGAACTCCTGACTGTTTGAGAGACCTTGAATTAGAATTGAATTCGTCATTACTTTTTTATTACAAGTAACCAATAGAGAGTCACTAATGAGTTTTAGGAAAACTCATAAAACTCGTTCATACCTTTCTCTAAGTAGTGTTCAAGGGATAATTAACATGAATCATAAGTTTACCCATGCCCAAATTGGTTTACTAAACCAGAAATGAGTTCGGATACTAGAAACACGTTCTCTTTTAGAATCGCAATCCTAGCCCTAGTGCGGTCTCTACTAGCTCTTCCTTTTTCACAATTTCATTACCAAACAATATATGCAACGCGATTCCTAAAAACTAAGTTAGTTGATTTTATTTACAAACATCAATAAAAAAAAAAGTCTACATTGCAATGAATGTCGTTATTCTTTTTTAATTCAATTAATTCGTGAAAAGAACAAGAAATAAAACAAGATTCGCCTTGACTTAAGTGATAAAACAACAATTAATTATTCCAATTCTAGTCTTTAATTAACAAAAGAATACTACGTGAATTGATTAATTAGAGTTTATTTAAAGTGATCAAACAACACTAATTAATTGATTAAAGTTATTTAAAACAAGAAGAAAAAGGTGATTGATCTAAGTGCTCAGGAAACTACCATTCTCCTTTGTTTTCTAGATCTCTATTTTGGATGTTTACTGACCTTCCTTCTTCTTTGTACCTCAAAGGCTTCAATGGAATAAATTAGGGTTGGAGAGTATTTAGGAAGAGAGGAGAAAAGTAGTATGATTGTAAGAGGGTTTGAGAGATCAGGATTTTCAAAACTTTAGGGTTTAAAATTTGATTTTTCTGTTGTGATTAGGTTTAAGCGAAGACCTATATTTATAGGCGTAAGAATCTAGGTTTAGAGTTTTATTGGAATTTGTGTGCCGCGGTTTGCCTTATACGAAAACCCATATTTTAAAACTTCCATAACTTTTGATTAGAAAGTCGTATTAAGGCAAATAAGATATCATTGGAAAGCTCTGAATGTCAAAGGTTGTCGGTTTTAGGGCCCGGTTTAGTATTTTGATGATAACTTCTTCATTTTAACTCGGAATTGGGCTTATAATATACCATTGGAAATCTCTTTGTCAGGGATATCCATCTGTATAGGCCATAAACGGATATTAGATGGTTAATTTTTCTGATTGGCTCGGTTTTCAACAATGTAAGATATATTTGATCCAATCATTGCATTTGACGCATTTATGTCTGTTATTAATCAAGATTACACGTTTTAGGCCTAATTAGCAATCGGACAAGGCATTAAGATAACTTGGTCTCAAATACGGGTTTTAACTTACTTCATAATGCATTTCGGAGTTCGTAAACACTTCAATATTGATCTAGCATGAAGAACGAGTTTTTGTAACATCATCGCACTTCCTATCGGGACAGGAGGCCAAAAGTAGGTGTCTAGCCATAAAACTAAACTTTCCTAAATTCTTTAGCTCACTTTTCCAAGTGATTCCTTAAACCAAATTTGCCATGATTCTTCCTACATTTTCTTACCTTAATTCTTGCATGAGCTAGCCTATAAATACCCCTTGAATCATAGCTAAAAACTCACACCAAAACTCTCTTTTTAGGGTTTTAAGTTTTCACTCTTTTCAGCTTTCAATTTGGGCTTGGGCCAAGTATTATTTTTTTTTAAAAGACTTTTTTCGGGTTATAAGGTCGTGTTCGGGTTGACCCGAAAATATTTTCGGGTTACGTGGGTCATTTTCGGGTTGAACTTTTCAACCTTAACCTAACCCATTTAATTTCGGGTCGGGTTCGTGTCAACCCATTTAAGTTTTCGTGTCGAAATTCTCAACCCTAACCCACTAATTTTGGGTCGGATTCGTGTCGGGTTTTCGGATCGGGCCAGTTTTTGCCACCCCTAATAGAGACATCAAAAGTTCCACCACCAAGATGAAAAATTGCATTAAAACCTTCCCTATTTGTCATCCCATAAAAAAGAGCAGCAACAGCGGTGGGTTCATTTATATATCTTTGAGCATCTAGTCCTGCAATTCTCCTAGCATCTTTAGTTGCTTGTCTTTGAGTATCATTAAAATAAGCGGGAACAGTAGCCACGGCCTTTGAAACTGATTTCCCAAGATAAGCATCTGAAGTTTTCTTCATCTTCGTCAAATCAAAGGCCCCATTCTGGCTTGGAGAATATTGTTGACCAATTGAAGGTGTAGGGGAATCATCCTCTGCATTTTTTCCAGCCAACTGCAAAACAAAACAAAACAAAAGACAAAAAATAAGGAGACTTTCCAGTATCAGCAAATCTAATAACTATGAAAGTAAAACAATAGCCGGAGAACAAAAACTGAAATAAGCACAACCCGAGATCAAATTTAACCCAACCTAGAGATGACCTGACCTGAATAAAACCAACAAATTATTAACCTGAATCGAACCCAACCCAAACCCGAAAATGCCCCTAACCTGTTATAACCTGTTGAAACATGAATTTAACTTGACGTGTTATTGATCCAAACCAAATTCAACTCGATATGCTATTAACCCGACTGAAACCTAATAGGATATATGCATGATCTAATGTGACCCAACCCATATTAACCTGACCTAAACCTGAGCCACAAGGTGATGATATTAACCAGAACTAACCCGACCCAAGTTGAACTAACCCACATTGATCCGACCCGACCTGAATCCCTGAATTGACAGTTCTAAGTAGAAGCAAGGAAATGCTGAAATGTTTGTATATATAATTTTACTTTAAATAATATACTAAGATACAAACTACATATATATAATAATAAAATAAAAAAAAACCACAGTTTTTTACCAAAAAATATCAATAATATAAAAAAAAAAAGAAAAAAAAAAGACATTTTATTACCAAAAAATCTTTAAATCATGAATTAGACAACTAATCTAGAAATGAGATTAAATTTTCTCACCTCAACTTTGATGATTGACACATCGTCAATCATCAAGTGAAATCGACCGACTTTAGTAGCCAGTATAGCCTGTAGGTCACTGCTCAAAAACTACAAGTCAGAAAAAAAAAAATAAAGTTAACTACAATTATAAATATACATACATACACAACTAACAATATGATTTAATTATACATATAGGTTAAGAAATATACCTAGTGGTTAGAAATTAATTTTGCGAATGCATAATTGGCAATCACAGAATCGCAACCTTCAAGCATGACCGATAGACAAACAATGTCCTTATAATTATCGCCAAACGATCGAAAATATAAGACATTTGGTTAGTGACGAATCTAATTTTTTTTATAAGTGGATTCAATCAATATGAAAAATTGTATTAAATAATTTATAAATTAACAATTTACGTGAAATTAAATTACATGAATTTACAGTTCTCTATTAATATAGAAATTTAACATTTTATATTCAATTGTAACAAAAAAAAAATTAGGAAAAATTGGTTTTAATAATCCCAACTTTGACCGATTTTCTTTAAATAATCCCAACTTTTAATTATAATCGCAACATATATAGGTATCTTCTAATAATAATTCAAATCTTAATTTTTGTTTTAAATAATAGTCCCAAAAGGGATCAGCAAAAGTAACAAAGATAAAACTTCGGATTATTTTAGGAAAGTATCTATATAAGTTGGGATTATTTAAAGAAAATCGTTTAAAGTTTGGATTATTAAAATCAATTCTTCCAAAATATTAATACATTGTACTACTATTTTTTAAAAATCTTATACACTTAAGTTAACACATATATAAACAACTATATATTTTGTAAAATTTTCGTTTAAATATATTTGAAGGACCTACATAGACATTTAATTTAAATACAATATAAAATCTCAAATTGTTTCATGCGAAGTATTGTGTGATTTTTTTTTTGTGATATATGAATTAAATTAATAATTAGTTATAATAAGAAAAAATCATAAGCTAATGAAATCAAATCATATCTTTTTCATTCAACTTATATTTTTTCCTTTTTTTATTGTAATATTTTAAAAATCCCCAATGTCTACTTTTTTTTTTTAATGAGATAATAAGAAAATAAAAGCTAATGATATTAAATCATATCATTAATTTTTTTTTAAAAAAAAACATCCAATGTCTACGTAATTATTTTTGATGAGATAATAAGAAAAAAAAACTAATGAAATTAAATCATATCATTAATTTTTATTTTATTATTATTTTTATGATACGTTTATTGTAATAATCATTTTTATGAGAATTGATTTTTTTTTTCTTTTTCATTGTGATAATCATACGTTTATGTAAAGATAACAATTATCTATAAAGTTTACATTATATTTATGGAATATTTGGTTAAAATCTCTAATATCAAAAGATTATCTTTTGCCTTTTTAATTATTTAAATCCTCAATCACTATTCATAATTATTTACCTACGTGGAAGTTGAATTTAAATTCTTAAATCTCATTTGTTAATTTTGCTTGGGTGGTGAATGAATTTTTTAATTTTAAAATAAAATATAAATTTATTTTTCCATTGGTCGAAATAATACCATTGCTTATGTATTAATAATGGCTACTTTATTATGTATTAATAATACCATTGCTTATGTGGCGCGCCGAATACTCCCGAAAAATGGCTACTTTATTTATATACTAGTTTTGTGCCCGGGTGATGCCCAGATGGTTGATAAAATTTTAAGATAACATTTCTACTTGAATTTTGAATACGGTCAAATAATTCGTTTTAATAATGTAGGATATTTAGACATACTTTTCGTAGTTTTGTTTTTAAATAGATATCTATGTTATTATTGACTTGAAATTATTTTTATTAAACTTAAATTATTCTCACTGAATTCAAAGTATTTTTTCCAAACTAAAATTATTTTGACTGATTAAAACTTTTTTTTACTGATTCAATAATATATTTTTTAAATAGGTTAAATAACAATGCACTTTGTATGCGGCTAGCCTCACCATCTGGCCGGTCAAAGTAACTCCTATAAAAATGACCGAGTAACCCCTGTAATACTAACTAAGTAACCTTTAACACTTACTATGTAACCTCTATTTATAACACTGATTGAGTAACCACTATAGCACTGACCAAGTAACCCCTATAGCACTAACAAAAAACTCTTGTAATAGTTGGTGACATGGTTTGGCTAGCTACGTATAAAAATTTGTGATTAAAGATACTGTTATAAATGGATCTTATTTTAAAGAACTTTTAAAACGAATTTGATGATAGAAATAGAATTGAGTTATAGGAAATTTATTAAAAGTTATGATTAATAAAATATATGAAATATTAGAATTTTATCGATAATAAAACTGTACATAACAGTTTTATATTAAGAAATTTATCCAAAAATCGCTTACTTAGCATTTATCATATGGGTCACAATAATACCTATTTATCTCCTACGTGGCGCGACACTTGGTGAAAAATTGGAATGCCAAGTGTCGCTGTCTCGTGGCCTGGCTGCGAGACCGGCTTTATTTATTCCGACTTTAATGGACGACGTGTTCAATGCCAAGCCAAATTTGCTCTCAGTTGCTAAATTTACGAAAGATCATTTTGTAAGTTTCACACCTTAATGCAAGCACTAAGCAAGTAAACTATCTGTCTTTATTATTATTATTATTATTATTATTATTATTATTATTATTATTATTATTATTATTATTATTATTATTATTATTATTATTATTATTATTATTATTATTATTATTATTATTATTATTATTATTATTATTATTATTATTATTATTATTATTATTATTATTATTATTATTATTATTATTATTATTATTATTATTATATTTTTAATGAAGTTGCTCACAGGCCTATATCACTTAAGTATGTCTTTGTCCTTTGGACTGAAAAAGGGTTTTGATTCATTGCCTCTTCCGAGGATTAGGAGAAAGGGTCGGTCGAGCTATTTCATAACTGGACGACTTCTTGCTTTTTGCGTGCTCTATTTACTTTTAAAGCGGATTCGCCGACTTTGACTTCTAGGCTTGAAGCCTTTCTGGATTACTTGAAGAAGAAACTCTATCCCAAAAGTTCTTCCTTCCCCCTTTTAGTTTAGTTCTTTGAATCGCTCATTGGCTTTACTTTACTAGGGTCATAAGGTCGAGGTGAGATGCCTTCCTTCATTGGCCGAGCTTGGGCACAGAGGCAGCCCGACAAAGGACGAGCTATGACATTCAGTCCCAAGGATGTATACTATTGATCAGCAGGTCTCCTAGGATTCGTCTTAAATAAGTAAGGTAGTTTACTTGCTTACTCGTTAGAGTAAGGATTTAAGAAAAGGCCCTTCCAAGCCATCTGTATGTCCTCCGGTCCGGTGCAAGGGCTCATATCAATATGATATAGGACAGGGCTTCTTTTCGCACAGCGTATCTGTGAAAAGAATCGATTCTAGTAAGTCAACTGAGTTCAGTAACGTAGTGAAGCATTGGAAGCTCAAGTCCGGAAGTCAGGAAGCTTTATAGTGGCATTACAGGAATAAGAGAAGACGGTGCTAGTCGTTGAGGGATAAAATCGCTTATGCGAAGCGTAAGGGATGTCTGCTCTTGCCGCTGAACATGTTATGTGTACTTGTCTCCATGTCCTTATGTCTCCTGATACCGATGGTAAACTCAAGAAAAAAGGTTTGGGACGGAAAAGCAAACTAAGAAACTAGTTTTGTGCCCGGGCGATGCCCGGATTTTTGATAAAATTTTAGGATAAACTTTTTGGCTTTTGATAATGCAGGATATTTAGACATATGACATCCTACTGCTTATTTATAGAACAAAATTATTTCTATTGAACTTAAATTATTGTATTGAACTTAAATTATTTTTACTGAAATGAAAGTATTTTTACCAAATCAAAATTATTTTTACTAATTCTATATTATTTTTTAACTAAATTAAATATATTATAAATGGATCTCATTTTAAAGAACTTTTTGAAACGAATTTTGTGATAGAAATAAAACCGCGTTATAGGATATTTATTAAAAATTATGATTAATTTTGTGTATATGAAATATTAGAAGTATAGTGATAATAAAACTTTATATAATATTTTTATCTTATAAAATCTATCCAAAAATTGCTTACTTATCATCATATGTGTCATAATAATATCTATTTGTCGTCTGAGCGACACTTGGCAAAAAATTGGAATGTCAAGTGTCGCTGTCTCGTGACCTGGCTACGAGACCGGCTTTATATATTAGTGATATGATATGATATATATTAGATTATAGATATGTAGATTTAGATTGCGGAAAAGATAATTTATTTTTAGAAGTTCCTTGAAAGAATAATTAATATTTATTGTATGAGTACAATTATTATAATTAGATGTATGATCTTCATATATATTAGGAAAAACTGTTTGCTTAAAAAACATGTAATAAGTATTTATTCAATTTAATGTTTATTTTTTATTATGTTACGTAATTTGAAATAACAATATTATTTTAGTACGTAATTTATTTTGTTCATTCACCTTTTTTTTTTATTTTATTAATGTTAGGCCCTATTCACTTCACTGTAAAATGATAATATTTAGTAAATTTAATTTCATTTCAGTATGAATAATTTCTGTTCAGCAAAAATAAGTTCAGTTCAGTAAAAGTAATTTTAGTTCAGTAAAATTTAGTAACTTTAAAGAAGAAATTTAACAGAAAATTAGTAAAAATAATTTTACTTCAGCAAAAATAATTTTAGTGCAGTAAAATTAATTTCAATTCAGTAAAAATAATTTAAGTTCAGTAAAAATAACTTCAGTTCAGCAAAAATAAGGTGAAGTGAACAGGGCCTTAGTTCAATGTAGACTTAATACACTAAACAGTCCATATTCGAGATAAGAAAATGTGTCAACTAACACCTTATCAACAGTGATATAAAGTAGCATTCCAATAAATTTATGAAGTAATTCAAATTGATCCCCTTCAAAAAAAAAGAAAAAAAAAAAAAGTAATTCAAATTGATTATACTTTTCTTGACATTTTTGTCGTGGCTAAACATCTTGCTATAACAATATGTTGAAAGGTATATTAGGAAAATTAGGAATGAAATGTGTTATTTATTGTTAGAAAAATTTCCAGTCAATAATTTATTTTTCTTTATTATTATTTTCTTATGTCTTCTCAAAAATGAACTGGCAAGTTAAGCTACAAAGCAACATCGATCAAGTTAAGAGTAATATGTTAATTCATTTAGCTTGCAAAACTTTAGCAGATTTAAAACAAATATTGATTAGGGGATTTTTATCCACCAATCACTTTCTGACAAGTGGACCAACCAGGTTCCGCCACGTGTCCTTCACGTAGGCCAATAGGAGCCTGCCACGTGTCAATCACAGATACGTCCTCTACGGACCAATCGAGACACGCCACGTGTCCACCCATGCCAAATGGGAAAACCGGCCAACAAGGCCCAATCCTGTTTAGAGGCCCAGTCAGCCCTAGGTTTACCCTAAACCTAGAGAGTGGCACGCTTCTCAAGACTATAAATACTTAATTAATCCTCATTAAAGGGGATTAAGCAATTAATTACTCTCACCTAGAGAAGTCTGAACACATTGATCTCTCCTCCCCTAGAGGAACCAGATCTTCCCCCTTTAATTTCCGCACTTATTACTCCTCAAACAAGTACTAACTTGATCGTTGGAGGCGGAGCTCCCAGGAGTCTCCGTTATTTTGCAGGTACAGGCGTCCGGTTCCAGTCTCGGTGTTGTAACTCTCCCGCAGGACATCAGAAAACCCCGAAACATTTTGCGCCGTCTGTGGGGAGAGTACTTCTGAGATGGCATCCACGTCTGTACCGACTCCTGAAGAGAGGCGTCCCCTAGATGACCCTCAAGTTCAGTCGGACCATGATACCGAGAGTGAATTTGAAGTTGAAGCTCACACAGCTTCAGACGGGACCCTAAGGGCCCGACGTACCCGTCATACCGAAAGGAGGGAGCGGGAGCATCTTCAAACAGGAAGCGAGCCAGCAGGCGCACCGCCTGTTCGGCAACAGCCGAATGATGGGTCTGCTCCCATCACAAGGAACGAACTCATGACCTTCATGAGGGACTTCAAGGGAGAAATTCAAGAGTTGCTTAATAAGAAGCCTGTTCCGGCCAAGGAACAGTCGGCCAAGAAACCATCCACTTCACTGAAAAGGAAGCCAGTTCAAGGGCGGGAGGCGACTCCTCATCCTAAACCAAGGAAGCAGGAGCCGCCTGCTCTTGATTTCACAAAATTCCGTTTTCCTGCAGGAAGTAGGAAACCTGTTCGTCACATTCAGGCGGACGGGTCGAAGAAAACATACACAGACGCTCGTCTGCTGTTAGAACAGAAGAAGAGTGACCGACTGTCAGAGTCGGCCTCTACTTCAAATTTTCAAGAAAGTCTGCGAAATACCTCGATGAGGCATACCCAGTCGTGTCATGAGAGTCAGTCAGGCGGCACCTCCCGTCGGTCAGGCTTTCATAGCGACCAGGCGGTACCAAACTTACCGTTTGTACCACAGCAACAGTATTTTATGCAGCCACCTCCGTTTGGTGGACACGCAGCTAAAAATGTCCAGCCTTTGGACTGACAGCTACGGTTGCTTAGACTTGGTGAACAGCCGTCGGCCTTCTCCAAGGAAATCACTGAGGCCGCTCAGCCGGCCAAAGTGAAAAATGTGTTAGTAGGCGCCTATGATGGCACTACTAACCCAGAAGATCATCTGATGGCATTCTCCAACCTAATGTACCTACAAGGGTTGGATGATCCCACTTGGTGCAAGTGTTTTCCAGCGACTCTCAAAGGAATTGCACAGCAATGGTTCGGCAACCTGCCGACTGGTTGTGTAAACAACTTCAGGACGCTTGCTTACTTGTTCACCTCCAACTTCGCCATGAACATTCCTGCGAAAAAGACGACCCTTGATTTGGGAACAATTCAGCAGGGTGAGAAGGAGGGGCTTCGATCCTACATCAGGCGGTTTAACCTGATGAGAATACAGATTCAAGGGTTACCGGATGAGGTAGCTTATACTGACTTTTTTAGGGGTCTCAAGGATGGGTCGACCTTCAAATTTGATCTGGTTCGAAAGAGGGTGGCGACTCTTCAGGAGGCCTTGATTGAAGCAGAAGCCTATATACAGGCAACTGATCTTTGTAGTACAGTGAAACAGTCGGACGGGAAAAAGTTCGACAGAAAAGAAGGACGACAGATACAGTCGTCAAGCAAAGAAAAAAAGAGAAAAGAGGTCTGGGCGGCTGATTCCTCTAAACAGCCGGCCCAGAAGAAGAAAAAAGAATTCAAACCATACTCCCCAAAGTATGCGTTTAGCAAGGATACCCAAACTATCCTAAAAGAAATCAAGGGACGGATCTCTATTGAGAAGCCGGTCCCCATGAAGGGTTCTGCAAGCAACCGGAACCAAGATAAATTCTGTGATTATCATGAAGACGTTGGTCATCACACCAACGAATGCATCAGTCTCATGCGGTACCTAGACCGCCTGGCTGAGCAAGGTGATCTTGACTCTTTTGTCAAGAAATCCAAGGGGAGCACTTCCTCGAAAAAACAGTCGGCCAAAAAGAATCAACAGGCCGACAGCTCTGATACAGATGATGCAGTCGTCTACACTATTGCAGGCGGCTTCGCAGGAGGAGGTCCCACTATTAGGGGCAACAAAGCCAATATCAGGCGGCTAGATGTAAATTCTGTTCACCCAGAACGGCCCTCCAAAAATTCATTTCCTGAGATTGTCATTACTGAAGAAGATCTAGGAGGGATCAGGGGGCCGCATGACGACCCTATAGTCATTGAATGTAAAGTGGCCAATCAAAGAGTTGGCCGAATCCTAATAGATACCGGAAGCTCCTCAGATCTTATCAGTAGCAGATGTCTATCAAAATTGAAGTACAAAACTGATTGTATACATCCGGCCTCCCACCCTTTAGTAGGGTTTGGAGGAGGAGTCGTCCACCCTGTAGGACGAGTAGATCTACCCATCCGCCTGGGTGAAAAAGGGGAAGGCCGACACATGGTAGTCCGGTTCCTGGTGGTAGAAGAACTCTCGGCCTACAACATGATTCTGGGACGACCAACCCTGAATAATTCCAAGGCTGTAATAATCCCATCTCTTATGTTGCTCAAGTTTGAGAGGGACAATGGAACAGTCGGCTCCCTAAGGGGAGATCAGAGGATGGCACGAGAGTGCTATCTCTCGGATGTCAAGCCCACTGTTATGGCCGCTGGGTCCAGTGGAGGAAAGATTGACAATGTCAAGGACAATGCGCCTGATCAAGAAGCAGGCGGCAAGAAAAGAAAGGCATCCCAGATGGGGGCCGCAAGAAAAGATAAAAAATAGCAATCATTGGCAGAGGAGCGGTCGGATGAATTCCGCCCTCAGCCGGCTGGTGAGCATACGGACCTGATCCTAGATGTCTCCCGTCCTGACAGAACAGTCAAAGTTGGGACGACTGCTCTAGGGGTCCTAGGTGATGTCTTTCACAATCTGTTGAAAGAATACAAGGACATCTTTGCATTCGAAGTCCATGAAATGCCAGGCATTAGTCCTGAGCTGGCGGTACATAAACTGGCTGTGATCCAAAAAAGAAGCCGGTAAGGCAGAAGAAGCGGAACCATGGCGAAGAAAAAAGTCAGGCGGCAGCCGCCGAAGTTAAAAAATTACTTGATGCAGGGTTCATTCGGCAATGTTACTTCCCAGACTGGGTTGCAAATGTGGTGCTTGTTAAAAAGCCGAATGACACCTGGCGAATGTGTGTAGACTACACAAACTTAAACAAGGTGTGCCCCAAAGACAGTTACCCTCTGCCTAAAATTGATAGCCTGGTCGACTCAACAGCCGGCCACGCTTTGATGAGCTTTATGGACGCCTACTCTGGTTTCCATCAAATTCCTTTATGGAAGAAAGATCAGGAGAAGACGGCCTTCGTCACTGATCAGGGGTTATACTGTTACACGGTCATGCCGTTTGGTCTTAAGAATGCCCCGGCTACCTTCCAGCGAATGATAAACACTGTGTTCTTTGATCAGATTGGGAGAAACGTCGAGGCATACATTGATGATATGATTGTCAAGACTAAACTTCAGAAAGATCATCTGTCGGACCTCCGAGAAACTTTCGCCACACTCAGGCGGCACCATGTCATGCTCAATCCCAAGAAATGTGTATTTGGAGTTGAGTCTGGGAAATTTCTCGGATTCCTTATCAATCAGAGAGGAATAGAGGCGAACCTTGAGAAGGTGCAGGCGGTCATTGACATGCAGTCGCCTCGTACCATCCGAAAGGTTCAGAAGTTAACAGGTTGTCTGGCGGCCTTAGGAAGATTTCTAAGCCGATCAGGCGACAAATGCCTATACTTTTTCCAGGCAATCAAGAAAAAGGCGAGGTTTGAATGGGGGACGGATGCTGAGGCCGCCTTCCAGAATCCTTGCCGAGGCTGGTCAGCCCTTTGCCCAAAGAAGTACTCTACATGTACCTGGCCGTCTCTGATCATGCGTTAAGCGCTGTTCTCCTTGCTGAGAGAGACGGCTGTCAGCTCCCGGTCTACTTTGTCAGTCACGTACTGAAAAATGCCGAGTTGAGGTATCCCCTAGTGGAAAAATTTGGTCTTGCACTCTTCATGGCTGTTAAAAAATTGAAGCCCTACTTTTTGGCACATGCAGTCGTCGTGTATACAGACCAACCTATCAAGCGGCCACTGACCATCATGGAGTCGTCAGGCCGAATGATCAAATGGGCCATAGAAATACAGAGCCTCGAAGTTACATTCGAGCCTAGAAAAGCAGTGAAGGGGCAAGCCTTTGCTGATTTTATTGTAGAGATGACTCGTCCTCCTGACTCTCAAGTTCCAGACCAAGTATGGAAGGTATATGTGGACGGAAGCTCTACTTCAAATGGTTGTGGAGCAGGCGTCATATGTCAGTCGCCAGAGGGCGACAGGTACGAGTATGCTCTACGCTTCAGTTTTCAGGCCTCAAACAATGAGGCAGAATATGAAGCTTTACTAGCCGGAATCCGCATGTGCAAAGCGGCAGGGGCAAGAAAAATAGACGCCTGTTCCGATTCACAATTGATAGTGAGTCAGTACAATGGCGAATACGAAGCAACCCATCCGGCCATGATCAAGTATTTACAGGCGGTCCGACAAGCAGTCGGCTCCCTTGAGGATTTCCATCTGATCCAAGTGCCGAGATCAGAAAACAACCAGGCGGATGCACTGTCAAAATTAGCGTCATCCGCCTCCTCTGATACTCCTCGAACTGTTTTTTGGGAAGTAATGGAGAAGAGAAGCATCGAGGAAAACCCTATTGGAATCCTAGACAAAAGCTCAACCTGGATGGATTCAATCAGGGCATATCTGACAAACGGTACACTGCCGGATGATACTCAACAGGCGGCAGCACTGAAAAAACGAGCCACCTGTTTTGAAATGATAAAGGGAGAACTTCACAAAAAGGGGTACCTTCAACCCTTCTTAAAGTGTGTTACTCCAGAAAAGGGACGAGAGATACTAGATGATCTTCACTCTGGTTACTGTGCTTCTCATATAGGCGGTAGGACGCTTGCTCAAAGGGCAAGGCGGCATGGCTACTTTTGGCCTACTTTGGAAGCAGATGCAATGGAGATGGTGAAAAAATGTGACAAGTGCCAAAGGTTTGGCAAACTAATTCACCGACCGGCTACTGACCTCACTACCATTCACAGCCCACTACCGTTTGCTAAGTGGGGCATGGACATTCTGGGTCCATATACGCCTGCTACAGTCGGCAGGAGGTACATACTTGTTGCCGTTGACTACTTCACTAAATGGGTAGAGGCGGAGGCTGTAAAGGGAATCAAGACGAAAGATGTAATTTCATTCATTTGGAAAAATGTCATTACTCGGTTCGGGGTTCCCATGTCTATGGTTTTTGATAATGGTCCCCAATTTGAGACGCCTGTTCTCAAAAGCTGGTTGGGTGACCAAGGAATTGCAAACTACTTTGCATCTGTCGGCCGACCACAAGCAAACGGCCAGGTAGAAGCCTTTAATAAAATCATCTCAGACGGTCTCAAGAAAAAGATTGAACGAGCAGGCGGCCTATGGGCGGATGAACTACCACATGTTCTCTGGGCTATTAGGACGACTGAAAAAGGGGCGACTGGAGAAACTCCATTCCTCCTAACTTATGGTGCGGAAGCTGTTCTTCCAATAGAACACTACGAGCCGACTCTTCGAGTAATGCTATATGACGAAGAGGCAAACTGGGAAGCCATGCGCCTGGCATTAGACTCACTTCCTGAAAAGAGGGGCAATGCTGTCTTGCGTCATGAGATCTATCGCCTGAGAATGACTAGATCCTACAACAAAAAAGTACACAGGCGTCCACTCAAAGCAGGGGACTTTGTACTTAGAAAAATGGAAGCAGTTGGTAGGGCTAATGAGTCTGGCAAGCTAACTCCCAACTGGGAAGGACCCTACCGAATCTATGAGGAAGTCAGGGACGGTACCTACCGTCTGGAATTACCAGACGGTCAACCGTTGCCTCGAACTTGGAATGTAGATAATCTTAAGAAATATTTCTTTTGAATGATGTAAAGTAAAGAGCTACTTAATAAAAGTTTGCACTTACTATTCAATTTTGTATTAAGAGGGGCATGCCAACTGACTAACAGTCGGCTACTCTCCATGTTTATATTCATTTTTAAGAGGGGCATGCCAACTGACAAACAGTCGGCCACTCTCTATGTTTAATTTAAGAGGGGCACGCCGCTAGACCGGCTACCCTCACATAATATAGTTCACCAAGAACTATCAAAAAACATGATCAGACCAGGCGTCAAGCCAACTGATCAAAATATAAAAATTCAATTCGACCTGTCCCAATCTTATAGCAGGCGTCCGATGGCATCCATCCGGATGAAATTCGTCGCAGAGAGCAGCTCCCTTTTGGGTGGAACATTGTTCTATAAACTAATCACACGGCACCTATACGACTGTCCCCAAGGGCAATCACGTAGCCGTTTTTGAGACAAGGATAACTTTATCACTAACCAAACTAGTGGTAACAGTTGACATCTGAGTCGGATTACCGCCTGTATTACTTGGGATAAATGCAGGGGGTACCTCTTGAGTTAATAGCCAACAAACATTGGCGAATCAAAAGGTTCAGCCGGCCTCCGCCGCCTGGTACCTTTACTACTCAAGCAGGAGTGACGGCGACTGAGTAACACCAAAGTTAACTCATAGTCACTCTCTCAAACTTAGTATGGAGCCTAAAAGGTATGAGTCGTCCGCATGTTTTTAGCAAACAGGGGCTCTCAACCACTACTCCTGCTAGGTTAACAACTTTTGAGTTAATAGCCAACAAACATTGGCGAATCAAGGGGTCCAGCCGGCATCTGCCGCCTGGTACCTCTACTACTCAATCTAGAATGAGGACGACTGAGTAACACCAAAGTTAACTCATAGTCACTCTCTCAAACTTAGTATGGAGCCTAAAAGGTATGAGTCGTCCGCCTGTTTTTAGCAAACAGGGGCTCTCAACCACTACTCCTGCTAGGTTAACAACTTTTGAGTTAATAGCCAACAAACATTGGCGAATCAAGGGGTCCAGCCGGCATCTGCCGCCTGGTACCTCTACTACTCAATCTAGAATGAGGACGACTGAGTAACACCAACGTTAACTCATAGTCACTCTCCCAAACTTGGTATGGAACCTCTACTACTCAATCACTCGGCGACTAGGACCGCCTGCCTAAAGGTAATCCAGTCATAGACTGCCTACAAGTCTAAGTAAGAAAACCCTTTGGTTAATTTTACTAATAACAGGACCGCCTGCCTAAAGGTAATCCAATCTTTTAAACGGGAACAATACCGATTGAATAAATGGCCGACTGATCGCCCAGCTTGGAAACAGACAACCAGTCGTCCAGGGGCATAGGCGGACCATCCGTACCTGTCTACAATCGGCCATGCAAAACAGTCGATATAGTGTACAATTCAATATCAAATATTCAACACTTAGACAAATTTGAAGCAAAAATTGCATTAAAGAAGAATAAAATATTCAGAACCCCGGCCCCCTGGCCGGGTAAATACAAGCAAACGGCACGCAGGCCGTGGAAAGAATACATAAAGCTTAAGAAGGGGGCAGTTCAGTATTAGCAGCTGCCGCCTGGTCAGCACTCTTCTTGCTGGACTCGGCTTCAGCTGCATCCTTTTTCGATGCCTTGCCCCCAAGTGGCACAAGCGCCACTATCGGCTGCTCATCCTCAACCAAGGCCTCCTCCAACGCCTCGTCCTCAGCAGCCGCCAGGATCTCTTGATTATATGTTTCAGAACACTGGCGGTACGTTTTTTCCCACGAGGAAAAGTCGGCACTGGGGAAGAGGCGGCTCCAGGTCATGCGCTGGATCTGGGAAGAGTCTTCCATCATCTCTCGGACGAGCTCTCTCTTCTCTTGCTCAGCCTTCTCCGAGAGCTCTTTAGTTAGACTCTTCTCCTGGGTCACCAGGCGTTCCTTTACGTTAGCCAAGGATTTCTCCATGGCTTCGTATGAGAGCATCTTTTGGCGGAGAGGTTTAAGCTCGGCCTTGAGATTGGAGACGGTCGCCTCCAGCTCGCTGTTCCTCTTCTGGGCCGCCTCTAACTGAGCCCGAACAGCGGCGGTAGCCTGCGCCTGATAATAAAGAATATCAATGGTCAGTACTTCATTTTGGGCAATTTGAAACATTGCCTTATCACAGTCAGAGGCGGCCATAGCTTTTGCAGCCTTTACCTCTTTGTTCTTCCGATCAAGCGGCTTGCGAAGGTCGTTCACTCGGAGCAGGGCCTAAGTAAAGAGAAAACATGCGTCAGTTTCCAAACAAAAAGATAACAGGCGTCCTGGAATTCAAATACTCAAAAGTACACCTCAGCAAGGACCCCTGCAATCCCATCAAGGTCAAGGGTGCCGACACCCCTGACCGCCTCCCTTTCAGATGGAGGAATTGCTTTGATCATGGACTTGGCTACCTCTACCAAGTCAGGCCCCTGAGGGCCGGCTGCATCAAGCGTAAAAAAAAAAAAAAGCAAGTTAGACCTAGTCAAGAAGGAAGCAAGTGTAAAAGTTTTTACAAGTAGTTGTCCATACTTCTAGGCGGCCCCGCCGGAGTTTTAGAAGAAGTGGCCGGCTGCTCCTCAGCCGCCACTGTTTTCCTGGAAGACCCAGGAGAGCTTGCAACAGTCGTCCTCCGGGCTTTGGGATCCGGCTGTTGCGAGGAAGAAGCTTTTGGAGTGCCCGACTAAAAAAAAAAAAAAAAAAAAAAAAAAAAAAAAAAAAAAAAAGAGTTAGTATATGCATAAGACAACAACTCCTAAAAGAGGAAGAGTTTCGAGGCCTACCAAGGGTGCCCCCTTGTTGGGGGAGTCGGTACAAGACTGTTGCATGAGAGAGGCCCGCAACATGGCCGCCGCAGTCTTGGATGCTGTTATTTTACTCATGGCGTCAGCTGCAAAAAATAAACAGCAAAGTTAGTAAAAATCCCAAGTAAACAAGGCGTGAAAAAAAAAAAACAGAGTATTTGTCAGGCCGGCTACCTCTAGAGCACCGACTGTTGAGGCCACAGGCGGCCAAAAAGTACTCGTCATAGAGCCACTTGAAGCTCGGGACGCAGTTCAGGGGTACTTGCTCTCGTACCCCTGAAGTAGAGTTCACCCTAGTCTCTACTTTGAAGAGTCCTTTGTCTAGGATCTCTTTTTTAGCCTTTGGGGGAACAGGCGGCATGCTGCGGCCGCCTGCGAGAAGAGGCGGATCCCTATTCCACTTGTTAAAGCGTTTGTTCAGCTCCGTGTCTGAACCCTCGATGATAAGGAAGGTGTTCCGCCAATCCTTCCATTTGTTCGCCTTACCTCTCGTCATGAGGTAGCCCCTATGGCTTGTTAATTGATACCAGCCGGTGCCGCCCGACTTAGGGGTCCGGCTGAGATAGTTCATGTGGGCGAAAGCCTCAAAGCTTGGCTCCACCCCGTACATTTCGCACCCGGCCACATAGCCGAGTACGTTTACCCAAGAGTTGGGGGCTAACTGCCATAACCCCAAATCATACCCATCTAAAATCCGCTGAACAGCCGGATGTAATGGGAAGCGCAGTCCAGCTTTGATGGCCGCCGCATAGCAGCCAAAGCAGCCGCCATCATAGCTGGTACCAGCCGGCCAGACGACAGTGTCTTCTGGATCCGGCACGAACAGTAAAAATCCGGGGCCCATTCTGTAGTTAGCTATAAAGCTCTCCACTTTGTCTTTCATGGCCGCGATCCGGCCCCGGGGTACCGTGCAGTAGTAGGGGGTGTTTTCCTCTCTGTAAGAGGCGGATGGCTCCGCCCAATTTCCCCCCTTCTCAACTGCATGAGAAAGCCTCGCCTCTTGTAGGAGGCTGTTTCTTTCTTCTGAGCCTGGAGAAGCGTGGCCAGAAGAGCTGGACTCGGACTCGTCCTCTGACGAGTCCGAAGAGGACGACTCCTCCCCTCTCCCAGAGGGGCCCGCCTCCTCTCCCTTAGAAGCAGGAGAAAAGTTAGACATATCAACGGTGAAATGGGAAGGGACCACCTTGACCCCTCCCTCAGAACTGACGGCTTGGCAGCCGCCTTGTTTCCCTTCTACATCTGGCGCCTGGTCAGACGTTTCACTAATGGGCACCCTTTGGGAGGAGCCGTCCGAGTTTGAGATCCTAGCAGTCTTTTTTGTTCTGGCCATCACGTTCTACATAGACACAGATACAGTCGGACTTTGTATAAAGGGCAAAGATGGGTCCAGAAAAGGGCAGGCGGCACTCCTAGTCCTAGATTCAGCCGTCCCCGGTGACCGGCTGATCACTAACTTAGGTCGTGTCGTGTGCTTCCATGGTGCCATTTCAAAAAATAATAATAAGAAAAAAAAAATTAAGAATAAGAGAGCCGACGGTTACCTGAACGAGTGACGACTGATGAAATTCTGAAATCCTTTGCAAACGGCTTGTCAGAGCAGGCGGTAGGCAACAAAAGTCCAAAGTGTCAGAGCAAGTTCAGGGGTCCGAATGTTCTCTCGCAAAGTTCTCAAATGTGAAAATGACCGAAGCCAACACTTCCTTATATAAGCACAGTGAGAAGGCAAAGGGTCGCTTCCAAATTCAAAATTTGGGCGGGAAAATCTCTCGGCCATTTGCAAGGTGCCACCTGCAGCAGGCCGTCGCCTGTCACCATGCGACGCCTGTCACAGGTGACACGTGACCAGTCACGTGCCACCTGTGAGGGGCAAATGATTAGGGGATTTTTATCCACCAATCACTTTCTGACAAGTGGACCAACCAGGTTCCGCCACGTGTCCTTCACGTAGGCCAATAGGAGCCTGCCACGTGTCAATCACAGATACGTCCTCTACGGACCAATCGAGACACGCCACGTGTCCACCCATGCCAAATGGGAAAACCGGCCAACAAGGCCCAATCCTGTTTAGAGGCCCAGTCAGCCCTAGGTTTACCCTAAACCTAGAGAGTGGCACGCTTCTCAAGACTATAAATACTTAATTAATCCTCATTAAAGGGGATTAAGCAATTAATTACTCTCACCTAGAGAAGTCTGAACACATTGATCTCTCCTCCCCTAGAGGAACCAGATCTTCCCCCTTTAATTTCCGCACTTATTACTCCTCAAACAAGTACTAACTTGACCGTTGGAGGCGGAGCTCCCAGGAGTCTCCGTTATTTTGCAGGTACAGGCGTCCAGTTCCAGTCTCGGTGTTGTAACTCTCCCGCAGGACATCAGAAAACCCCGAAACAAATATCATATATGAAAAGCTACAACAAATCAACTCTAATCTTAACATGAAAATCAAGCTTACCAATTTACTTTCTCTGCATAGAGAGAATGATATTCATGCGTACCTTTAATGATTTAACGACCTTATGCCAAGAATCACACTAGTTATCTCAATATTTGAACTTCCATCTTGGCTTAAATACAAATACAGACTTTGAACTTTAAAAAACCAAAAAAAAAAAAAAAAAAAAAAAAAAAAAAAAAAAAAATTGAAAAAAAAGGCATGTGTAATTGTTTCTGGACATCCGAGGGCTCGGCCTGCAAAGCAGAGAAAGTTAGCTGTCCCGGGGTGTGACTCGGGAAAGCCTCTTCGATGCTTAAGTTAGCGAATGTACTTTCTAGAGAGAAAGTAGAGAGAGAGTACTTAGAGAGAGAAAATAGAGTGAAAAAGGAGAGAGAATTCAGAAAAAATCTCCATCATTAATGAATGATGAGCTATTTATAGATGTAATTTTCAAGAACTGGGTGCTTTACTTTGCCATGACTAATGATGGGCTGGATCATGGAGAGCTATTTTCGTCATTTTATGTCATTGGGCTTAGGACAATGGACTTGGCCCAAACAGTAATCATGATCAATCTAGCACATTACTAATATTAATGCTAATAACAGTAAATACACACATAAATCAAATCAATTCCTTAACATGCCAAGAATAAAATCAATTTACCAAGAACTGGGTGCTTGCACTTGACCCCACATGCAGAACCTCTCAAGTCCACTCACCAGATTTGCCCCAAGGGGTAATATGTAGCATAATAGACATACTATCTAATATTATGTTCTTATGAGCTTCTGAGCAGAGTGGTTTTCAGCAGAGTAGAGCAATTGTTGTCATTGTTGTTGTTGTTGACAATGTTGTTGCATCTGTTGCTTTTTCTGCTGTTGTTGTTGCTGCTGTTGCTGCGGTTGTTGTTGTTGTTGTTTAATTGTTATAATTATTCATTATCATTATAATTATTGTTACTATTATTATTACCATGAGTCCATGACAAATGCTACTAATGTAGCTTTTTAATTTTTCAATTTTTTATAATTTATAATTTTTTTGTTTCTAATTTATGTAGTTCTTAATTAGTTATAAGTTATTAATTATTAATAATTAATTATTAAATAGAGATGATTTTAGCAAAGTATAACAGCTTAAGAGAACACAACTAAATTGTCTCCTTTGAGTGCATCATACTCGTATAAAAAGGGTATATAATAAACATATTAAGTAAATTTGAGAATTTAATAATAATTACAAAGTAAATGAGAAACTTTTCAGGTTTTCGAGCACGTTTGTTCACTCCTTCGCAACATGTTGTAACACAGACTATCAACAAATCATATCTCCACACTTACAATTAACCTATCATGTATGTTGTACATTATCATGTTGCAAAGCCACCACAAATGCCTTCAAAGCATCAAGGACTTGACTAGCCCGCCTCTAAGCATGTCTAGCAAGGGACAAAAAACAAGGCCCCTAATAAAATGGGGCTTCCAATTTAAATGCTCTATATATGTCAGAATATTGTAATGTGTTTTAGGTAGACATATCAATCGTGTCGTGTTCGTTTTTGTGTCAGAAATTAAACGGGTTGGAGAAGGTTAACATTAATCCGACACATTTAATAAACATGTCGTGTCGTGTTGACCCAATTAATTAATCGTGTTGAAAACTCTCAACACTAACTCGCTTTTTTCGTGTTCGGTTTGTGTCGTGTTGAATTGAAAAATATTGGCCTTATTCAATATATTTATCAATAATTTCATAAACTATTGGGTTTTTATGTTAGGCGGGTTAGGTCGTGTTAATTTCGTGTTGAAAATCTCAACACTAACCCAACCTGTTTAATTAAACGTGTCGTGTCGTGCTGACCTGTTTAATTAAACGTGTTTAAAACACTTGACACTAACCCGTTTTTTTCGTGTTCCGTGTAGATTTTTGCAAGCTCTAGTTTTAGGTAGAGGCTTAGGGGTTTGCAAATGTAGGACAATAATGTCTAGGTTTGGTAAGATGATCAATTCTGTGGTTTTTTTTTTTGGTTTTTATTTTTAATTTATTCTGTTTGTTTTTCATCCTTTTCTCCTAAAAAGAACCTACCTCAGATAGTCAAATGTGAATTACAAAGTATTAATTACAATTCTACATAACATTATTATTATTATTATTATTATTATTATTATTATTATTATTATTATTATTATTATTATTATTATTATTATTATTATTATTATTATTGCTTTCAAAAAAAAATATTATTATTATTATTATTATTATTAATTCAAGTACGTACTTCCTCCGTTTTTCTTTGATTGCACTATAAGGACTTTACACTATTCACATAACCTTGTTTGACCTCCTTTTGTGATATATTCGTAATGAAAAATATAGTCAAGTGGGATCTAGTTGGATTCGTATCCAAATCTACTTTTCAAATATCAACTTTTAATAATTTTTACAAAAGTATAATTAAAGTTATTAATAGCCAAAGTAATGCATTGGCAAGCGTAAAACCATTCATAGTGCAATAAAATTTTTTTTATAGATGAGAATTAGATAAGGGCTTAGTTAGTAGTAGCGTTCTTAAACCTTACAAATAAAATGTTGGTAAAATATAATAATGATCGAATGATGAAAATCATGTTCGAATTCAATTGCTAAAGCAGTTGTATAATCACTTGATTTAGGAAACAACAAATCAATTATTTCGCTTCTAAATTGTTACTTGTTGGTTCCAATAACTTAAGGAAAACGAAATGAAAAATTACTTGATCGGAGATGTCAAAATAATAGTTGCACCATGGTCTATACCCACTGTCTTAGATTTGATGGATTGTATTATTAGGCATCCGTTGATCCTGAACCACCTATGAGATAGGCCTGCCTGTGCCTTCAGGCGAGAAAGAAATATAGGTTTTCAATTTATTAGGAAAGTGATAGTTCTCTTGCAGAGAGAGAGAGAGAGAGTTCCTGGGAGTTGGAGTCTCCAGACGAGTGTCTCTCAAGTGGAGAGATTTTCTTACTCGACCAATAGGGAAGGGATAGGATAAGGCAAGTAAGTTATTACGCTTAGGAAAGTTCCCCGCCATTCATTAAAAAAGGGACTATTCTGTTGAAATCCTAAAGACATCCAGTGCCAATGCAGCGGAGAGTGCCCTTTTCCTTCCTTCTCTTGTAACCGCGGTTTTAGGAAGAGGGGCAGTTGACATACACCTAGTTTCCACTCATGGAGAGATAGCCTATCTAGTTGAAGTTTTAGCTCCAGTAGTCTAGCTATCCTGTTAGAGGTTGTCTAATGGGGGTTGGGCTATGGGCTCTTCAAAAGATCTAGCTTTACTTATTAGCTAATTAAATGAATTCCTTGCCAATCCCAGGGTCAGCAAGACAAGAAGCAAATGCTCAAATGAAGAATGAAAAGAAGCTTTAGCGAGCCATAACAGAGGAACCCGTGTTGAAACTGCCGGATCAACACTCCCTTCTCTCTATCTACTTTCTCAAGCGGCTTAGTTGCATCCTTTCTAAGGCAACAACCTTCGGTCTATAATACTGATGAGACCAGAGCTGAAAGTCAACCCGGGGGTATGAATTGAAGGTATCTTAGCTTGAGAGTCTCCTAGATGTAAGTCCTTACGATGCATGATTTATAATGAATCCAAAATTGTAAATTATTATTTTATTTTTTAATTTGTATTTTTGGATAAAATCTCTAATATCAAACAATTATTTTTTATAATTTAATTAATTTAAACTCTCGATTATTGATATTGCTTTGCTCGATTGAATATTATAATTCTAAATTAAATTGTAACTAGTTCTTGGATCCATTCCATGCACCTAACTAAGCAAGTTATTGCATTGTTATTATCCGAACTATAATTAATAATATTTATATTCTTACTAGGGATTCTCACACACGCGATGCGCACTATAGCTAGTCTTTGAAAAGGCTTTTTTACAATTGGTCGTAGTGAATTTGCATGCTATTCTATTATAATTGTTTGCATATAGAAGATTAGTAGAGTTAGTTTAGATTTAGTGAGAAAGCGACAAAAATTTTTAAGTTCTCGAAAGGTAAATGTTTAGATTTAGAAACGTAAATGTCTTTTTTTTTTGTTTTTTTTAAGGCTGATATACTACTACCTAGGAATACTTATTAGGGAAATGTATTAATAAGAAAAAGAAAGCTTCTTAAACTTATAAATAAGGGCAAATATGTAAACAAACATTTTTATGTAAGAAAAAAGAGCTTTTTAAACTTATAAATAGGGGTAAGTATGTTAATAAACAATTTAAGGGGTATAAATGTCCTCACTTTATTCATAAAAGCTCTCTCATACTCTTAAAAGTAGATAGGGATAGGGAAAAAACGAGCTTCTTAAACTTATAAATAGGAGTAAGTATGTTAACAAACATTTTAAAGAGTATAAATATCCTCACACTATTCATAAGAGATCTCTCATACTTTTTAAAAGGTAGGAATACATAAAATTCACTACTGAATCTCACTTTAATTTTCATTTTTTTGTCTATTATATAATAGTTTGTGAATTATAACTTTTGGTAAACGATAACATGTAATTACGACATCTAAGAATTACTTGAATAGTCCTTTTGTTCTAACCCAATATAATTTTCTAAGCCATTTTATCTATTTTCTTAGCCCAAATCATTTTGTTAGCCCAAAATCCACATATCTAGCCCATTTTCCTCTTTTCATTACTACAGCACAAAACTGATTAAATTTGAATTTTGTGTCTCATAATTTTTATCCAAATCAGAGATGGTTGGATAGATCTTGAAATAAGCTTTCCAATGATATATCATAATCCCAATTCCGATTTGAAACGAAAAAGATATGATCAAAAATACTAAACTCTATCCAAAACTAACACCGTTCCACTTACTTCGATTATATCTCAAATTCTACAAAAGATTTTAATCTGATTCTATTTGGGTTGGAAAGTAAACTTCCAAAGGTTTCCAACAATATATATACATATATTTATTTTATTTCGAATTCTGGATCAAAAGTTATGATAAAAACAAAAACCGCAATATTGTTGACCCGCGCAACGTGTTTTCAAAAATCTATCTTCTTTTAAAATTCTATCTTTACCAGATTTTAATCTTATAAATACATCACTATTTTCTAATTTTTAAGGAGGTGAATTTGACATCCCAAAAACTATTTTTCAGTCCCATACGACCTAAAAAGGCTTAGATGTAAAGCTTTAACGTACAACTTTTATTGTTCTTAGTTTTATTTCTAATCCTATTCAAGTAATTCAAAGTCCAAAACAAGGTCTGAAGGTTCTACCTTTTAGACTAAGGCGTGAAGGTACAATCCCGAGGGTGAAATCAATTTTTCTAACTCTTTAATTTAATTCTTTTAATTAATTATGTTATTGAAATTATTAACAATTAATAGTGATTTGGGTATTTTTACCTCGCCACATGGACCAACCAGAGCGTGACACATGTCACCCTAGGAGAGCCCAAAGTGGACCTACCAGAGCTAGACACATGGCAGGCAGATACCCCATATGGAATTGGTGGCCTTTAAGACCCAACTACCTAGACCGCCCTAAAACGGCGCAACCCATTAGTCCTAGGTTTTCGTAACCTAGGACAGGGGCACAAATCCCAATGACCCTATAAATAGGGAGAGTTACCCCACTTTGGGGACACATTCAATTATAAAAAAAACACTGAATTCTCTCACCTCAAAGAAAACACCTAATCTCGGAATCCGAGAAGATCTCACTTTACTTTCCGCACCTTTTTACATTTTTTGACTTGTTCTAACTTGATCGTCGGAGGCGGAACTCCGCCCAACCGGAGTCTCCGTTGTTTTGCAGGTATATGCTCCCAGAATCCAGACATAGTGACGTAACTCTCCCGAGGGACACAGAAAACCCCGAAACATTTGGCGCTGTCTATTGGGAGAGTACCTCTAAGATAGCTTCACAACAGTCTGTACTGCCTCCTAATGAAAAACAGCCTACGACCAAAGCTGAGGTCTATTCGGACCATGACAGTGGTGACGACTTTGAAGTCGAAATGTATGTGGCCACTAATGGGTCACTCAGAACCAGACGCACCCGTCCCAAGGGAAGAAGGGAACGGGGCGATGATCAAGCTGGTCCAAGTAAATCATCCGGACAGCCGTCTGGACAACACCAGGCGACAGAAGGCACATCCCCAATCACTCGAGACGAACTCATGAAATTCATGACAAGTTTCAAGGGGGAGATAAAGGACTGATCAACAAGAGGACGACTGGCTCCAACAGGGGTTAGTCGGCCATGAAGCCTTCTCTCTCTGAGAAGAACAAGCTAGTTAGGGACCGAGAGCCCACTTCACATCCTAAATAAAAGGATGGGAAACGACCCTTGATTGATCTTTCCAAGATCCGATTCCTTGAGACAGGGAAGAGGAAGGCCATCTGGCATGTCCAGCCGGATGGCTCAAAGAAGACATACTCTGATGCCCGGTTCCTAATCGAGCAGAAGAGAATCCAGCAAGTGTCTGAGTCGGCTACAACGTCGAGTTACCCAAATAGCTTCCAGAATACCTCAATGAGATATTCTCAATCTCTACTAGAGAGTCAGTCATACGACCCGTCTTTCTACACTGGCCCTCAGATGATCCATTTGGCCCTATATGTGCCTCAACAGCCATACATGCCGTATGGACAATCTTACATGCAACCGACCCTCTTTGTGGGTCAGGTGGCACAAAATGTCCAACCTTTGGACTGACAGCTCCGTCTGCTAAAACTTGGGGAACAACCTTTTGCGTTCTCCAAGGAAATAACCGAAGCGGCACAGCCGACCAAGGTTAACAGTGTCATGGTGGGTACTTATGATGGTACTACCAACCCTGAAGACCACCTCATGGCCTACACCAACCTCATGTACTTGCAAGGGTTGGATGATGCCACCTGGTGCCGATGCTTCCCGGCTACATTGAAGGGCATCCCCAAACAATGGTTCGGAAAATTGCTAGCAGACTGTATCAATAGCTTCAAGACGCTTGCGTTGTTGTTTGCTTCTAACTTTTCTATGAATATCCCTGCTAAGAAAACAAGTCTTGACTTGGGTGCAGTGTAATAGGGGGATAGAAGGGTTGTGGTCATACGTTAGGCGGTTCAATCTAGTGAGAATCCAGATTCAAGGGCTGTCTAACGATGTGGCTTATACAGACTTCTTCAAGGGTCTGAAGGACGGGTCGACTTTTAAGTTTGACCTCATCAAAAAGAGGGTTGCCACCCTCTAGAAAACGCTGATGGAGGCGGAAGCCTATATACAAGTGACAAAAAAGAGAGTCGGCAAGCTCAGCCGGTAACGAAAGCTGAAGAGAGTAAGAAGAGAAAAGTGATCTGGGCGGTTGATGACTCTGATTAGCCGTCCTAGAAGAAAAATAAAAAGTTTTAACCGTACGTCCTAAAGTACAAGTTTAACAAAGACTGCTACTCCATCCTCATGGAGATAAAGGACGGGGTGACCATAGAGAAGCCCGTTGCTATGAAAGGTTCCGCCAAAAATCAGAACAAAAACAAGTACTGCCACTTCCATGAGGATATTTTCCACGACACCAACGGCTGCTATAGTCTCAAGTGGCTGTTGGATCGTTTGCTGATAAGGGGGTGTTAAAGTCTTACATCCTGAAGTCTAAGGTGACCTTGAAGACAAAATCCGAGCAGTCGTCTAAAAAGGATGCCTAACCTGCTAGTAGTTCGGAAACTGACAAAGAGCAGTCGGCTTTGTTGGAGGGGGCCCAACCATCATGTTCACCAAGGACCATGTCAGACGGCAGGACGTCATTTTAGTTGATGAGGGCCAGGCGTCTACTGACACCTTCCCTGAGGTCATCATCACTGAAAAGGACAGGGGCAAGGTCCGCCTACCGCATGATGACCCCATTGTCATTGAGTGGAAAGTGGCCAACCAGAAGGTCGGCCGGATCCTCATTGACACCGGAAGCTCGTCTGACATCATCAGCTACAAGTGCTTGTCAAAGATGAAATACAAGCCCGGTAGCATGCACAAGGTTTCTCACCCCTTGGTTGGTTTTAGGGGTGGAGTTGTGCGCCCAGTCGGACAAATTAACCTACCCATCCGGCTGGGGGAGAAAAGAGAGGGACGCCACATGGTAGTCCGGTTCTTGGTCGTAGAGGAGCTGACTGCCTATAATCTAATATTGGGCCATCCAACTCTGAACGAATCCAAGGCCGTCATTATTCCATCCCTCATGCTGTTGAAATTTGAGAAGGATGATGGGTCTGTTGGCTCCCTGAACGGGGACCAGAAGACGGCTAGAGAGTGCTACCTCTTAGACGTCAAGCCCATAGTGGCCGCAACCGGCCAGGGTGAGGAGCCAATAGACCTTGATGATGTCAAGGAAGCTGAGCCTGATCCACCAGCAGTCGGCAAAAAGAGAAAGGCCAACCAGCTGGTGGCCGTGAAGAAGGAAAAGCAATAGCAATCACTGACCGGGGAACGATCGGATAAACTCCGTCCCCAGCCGAGTGGTGAACATATTGATATTACTCTGGATGACACATGTTCGGAGCGTACTGTTAAGGTGGGGACGGTTGCTTTTGCGAAGTTGGGTGCAGACTTGCACATTTGTTGAAGGAATTCAAAGACATCTTTGCATTTGAAGTGGAAGAGATGTCAGGCATCAGCTTGGATCTAGCTGTCCACAAGCTCGCCGTGGATCCCAAAAAGAAGCCGGTTAGGCAAAAGAAAAGAAACCACGGCGAGGAGAGAAGTCACACGGCAGCCGTCAAAGTGGAAAAGCTGTTAGACGCCAGGCTCATTCGGCAGTGTCACTTCCCAGATTGGGTTGCGAATGTTGTGCTTATAAAAAAGCCGAATGGTACCTGGCGCATGTGTGTTGATTACACTGACTTGAACAAGGCATGTCCGAAGGATAGTTATAGCCGGACATGCTTTGATGAGCTTTATGGATGCCTACTTAGGATTTCACCAGATACCCTTGTGGAAATAAGATCAAGAGAAGACAGCATTCGTCACTGATCAGGGGTTATTCTACTATATAGTGATGCCGTTTGGTTTAAAAATGTGCCTGCTACTTTCCAATGAATGATTAATACAGTCTTCATTAATCAAATTGGGAGGAATGTAGAGGCGTACATTGATGACATGCTAGTCAAATCCAAGCTATAGACGGATCACCTTGCTGACCTCTGAGAAACCTTCACCACACTCAGGCGGCACAAGGTCATGCTTAATCCAAAGAAGTTTGTCTTTGGTGTTGAGTCTGGGAAGTTTCTCGGATTTTTAATTGATCAAAGGGGAATAGAGGCTAACCCAGAGAAGATACAAACGGTCATTGACATGAAGTCACCCTGCTTTGTCAAAGAAGTTCAGAAGTTAACAGGTTATCGGGTGGCATTGGGGAGATTCCTCAGCCGGTCAGGTGACAAGTGACTCTATTTTTTCCAAGCTATCAAAAAGAAGACTAGGAGTGAATGGGGGGATGATGCTGAGGCGGCCTTTCAAAAATTGATAGAACATTTACACTCTTTGCCGAGGCTTGTAAGCCCTTTGCCAAAGGAGGCGCTTTACATGTACTTAGCAGTCTCAGACCATGCTCTCAGTGCCGTTCTCCTTTCTGAGAGAGACGGCGTCCAGCTCCCGGTCTATTTCATTAGCCATGTTCTTTGAAATGCAGAACTACGGTACCCAATGGTTGAAAATTTTGGCCTGCTCTTTTCATGGCAGTCAAGAAGTTGAAGTCTTACTTCTTGGCACATCTAGTTGTGGTCTACACAACCAACCCCTCAAGCGGCCAATGACAACCTTGGAGTCATCTGGTAGGATGTTCAAATGGGCTATTGAAATGAAAAGTCTTGAAATCTCTTTCGTACCAAGGAAGGCAGTGAAGGGTCAGGCGTTTGCCGACTTCATTGTCGAAATGACAAGGCCTGCTGAGCCGAAGAATCTTGACTAGGTTTGGAAAGTGTATGTAGACGAGAGCTCTACTATGAACGGTTGTGGTACAGGGATTATATGTTAGTCCCCTGAGGGGGACAAGTACGAATATGCACCATGGTTCAAGTTTCAGGCCTCGAATAATAAGGCAGAGTATAAAGCCCTGCTAGCCGGTATACGCATCTGCAAGGCGGCAGGAGCAAGAAAAATTGACGTCTGCTCTGATTCTCAGTTGGTTGTTAGCCAATACCATGGTGACTATGAGGCCACCCATCCAGCTATGATCAAATACTTGCAGACGGTCAGGTCAAAAGCCGAGACACTAGATGAATTCCATTTAAGCCAAATGCCCCGGTCAGAGAACAATTAGGCGAAGGCTCTTTCTAAGTTGGCATCATTCGCCTCTTGTGATACGCCTCGGTCAGTCTTTTGGGAGGTAATGGAAAAACGAAGTATTGAGGAAGATCCCATTGGTGTCCTAAACCAAAGCTTAACCTAGATGGATGACATCTGGGCCTATCTGTTAGACGACACTTTGCTGGATACATATCCAAAAATGGATGCAATGAAAAAATGTGCGGCCAACTTTGAGATTCATAATGGAGAGCTTTTTAAGAAGGGTTTTCTGCAACCTCTTTTGAAATGCATCACCCAGAAAGGGGGCAAGAGATTCTGGAAAATCTACACTTGGGGTTTTGTGCCTCGCACGCAGGCGGCAGGTCTCTAGCAGAAAGGGCCATGAGGCAAAGCTACTTCTGGCCCACTCTTGAGGCATACACCATGGAATTGGTAAAGAAGTGTGATAAGTGTCAAAGATTCGGCAGACTCATACACCGTCCGGCCACTGATAAGACGGCCATTCATAGCTCAGTACCATTTGCCAAATGGGGCATGGACATTCATGGTCCGTATACGCCTGCGACAGGCGGACGACGGTATATCCTAGTCGCCGTTGACTACTTCACCAAATGGGTAGAGGCAGAGGCAGTCAAAGGCATCAAGACAAAGGATGTCATCTCCTTCATCTAGAAGAATATCATCACCTGGTTTGGGGTACCTATGTCTATGGTCTTTGACAATGACCCTCAATTTGAGACGTCTACCCTTAAGAATTGGCTGGGAGACCAAGGGATCTCTCACTGTTGTGCATCAGTCGGTCGTCCCCAAGCAAACGGCTAGGTTGCAGCCTTCAACAAGCTTATCTCAGATGGCATAAAAAAGAAAATTGAAAGGGCTGCCAGTCTATGGGTAGAAGAGTTAACTCATGTCCTATAAGCCATCAGAACAACAGCAAAAGGGGCGACCGACAAAACCCCATTTCTTATGGTGTATGGTGCTGAGGCCTTCTTGCCTATTGAGCATTATGAGCCAACTCTTCAAGTCATGTTATATGATGAAGAGGCAAACTGGGAGGCCATGCGGCTAGCACTGGACACACTCCCAAAACGCAGGGGCAATGCCGTCTTGCGCCATGAGATTTACCGTCTGAGAATGATAAGAGCCTACAATAAAAGAGTGCACAAACGACCCTTGAAAATAGGGGACTTTGTGCTACAGAAAATGGAGGCAACCGATAGGGACAATGAGCAGGGCAAGCTGACACTCAATTGGGAAGGTCCCTACCAGATCTACAAAGAAGTAAGAGGCGACACCTACCGCCTGAAAACTCTAGACGGCAGAAAGCTAGCCAGGACTTGGAATGTAGACAACCTCAAAAAGTACTAAGTTTGAGACTTTTAAATTTTTGAACGAAAAGCCTATCAACGAAAAATTGCTTTTGTGTTTTCAATCTTAATTATTTATGCATTGTTAGATATGTCTCCCAAAGGGAACACCGTCTGTACAATGTGCATACGGCCAAATCTGAATCAACCGTCTGCTCTAACATGAGTACGACATCCAACGACGCCCATCCGGGTGATTTCGTCGCAGAGAGTATCTCCCATTTAGGTGGCACATTGCTCTATAAACTCAAAAAACAAACGGCCCAATCGATTGTCTGGATAAAGACAAGTTCGTAGCTGTTTGACCTGAGTAATCTGATATGAGACCTAGATAGCTAAAGATTATCGCCTGTTCTATAACAACCAGTAGCCAGCTATTATTTCATTTAGATAAGAGAAATCACTTATGTTCTTACACCATTAAGATGCCTGATATATCTTAGGGGCAATACAAACGGCTAAATGTTAAAATATAAGCTAAGTCCAAAACTTAGCAGCTAAATGTTGCTCGTTTAAAGAGACTGGATACGGCCAATGGCCGTCTGCTACTAAACGTTTACCCGTCTGCTCCCACAAGAGCAAGACATCCGGTGACGCCCATCCGGTTGAATTCGTCGCAGAGAGCATCTCCCATCTGGGTGGTATATTGCTCTATAAACTCAAACACAAGCGACAAAGACTGATTAACCCAATAAGGGCTAATTCACAGTCATTTGATCTGAATAATCTAAAATGGAACCTAAACGGCATAAACAAAACCGCATGTCTCATTGACACCAGCCGATAATCGGCCGTCATTCCAACTTAGATTAAATCTCATGATAATTGAGTAACTTAAGAAATCCCCCTAATAGGGCAAAAGGACGCCGGAGTATATTCAGATAATAGCGCTATCAGCCGCTTGTTATTTCTCCAGGACAATGCAGACTGTCCAAGAGCAGATTCCCCTATTGGTTGGTCCGCTTGCTCTACGGAGGCATTACTGACCGAGTTAGGAGTGATTGAATTAGAATTAGTGTCGATACGGTCAATAACCGTCTAATACTCTATCTGGATGCTTGATGGACGACTGTCCGCTTGGTTTGGGGCAATCACCTTAGTGATTGATTGACTCAGATATTAGTTATACCCTTATAGGTATCAAAAATTTCTAGGTCAATCAACCTGCTTTTGAAACCAAGCGCACATCTGTGCAGGGGCAAATACATCTGGTATATCGCATGTATAAAATAAAAAAAGGCTACACACTTAGCAAAGTTTATACATAATCAAAATGCAAAGACAAATTTTTTCTTTTATGCAGGAAAACCGACCAATGGCCGGCTGTTTCATATAAAAAGCCGACCTCATGGTCGGCCAAAAGAAAGTGTTAACCGCTCTTACAATCGGTAAAGAAAAGAAAAAGTGTTAACCGCTTTTACTGTCGGTAAAGATACACACATACTCGGCACGCATGCCTAAAAAGTAATTGTCAAGCCATTCGGCCAAAGGAAGATTTAAACTTGACCATCTTGAGGGGAGGACTCTTCTACTTTCTCATCTGGCTTTTCACCAGCATCAGTTGGATGACCCCCATCATGCTCAAAGTCCTCATTCTCAGCCATGTCTTCATCATCATTAGCTTCACCCTTTTTCTCCGCCTATAACCGCTCCTCGTCAATCTCTTCAGGGGCTTTCTCAAAACGATACTTCCAAACGGAATAGTCGTTGTCAGGATGCAAAGCCTTCCAAGCCATTCTCATCCAAATGGCACAGTTGGCTCCATTCTCCTCGATTAGCGGCCTCTTTTCCTCCTCAACCTTGGCTTGGTACTTCTTTGATAAGCGTGTCGCGCATCTAACAAAAATAAACCTAACTATTCCTCCTAACTATGTAGTCGGGCAAGTAAGGGTCGAATCCCAAGAGACTAAGGTTCAACTAATTAATCGGACTCAAGCAATCACCAAGCGAGTAACCAAATCAATGATGACTAACGCTAATAACTAATATATTAAATAGCACAATTAATCTAAGGAAAGTGATAAATCAATGAATAAAAGCATCCAAGATCAAACATTACCACGAATATAATCAATGCACGAATAAATCTACCCCCAATAACAAATCAATTGACAAGAGGAAAAACATTCCCTAAACAATACCAAAGGTTTCTTCCGAGTTATCAATGGCTTCCCAAATCAACTATCAAGCCTATTTCCATGGAATCAAGCAAATAAGGGACTTTAAACACAATACTTAACTTCCTAATCATCCAATCAACTACTTCCGTGATGAACTTCAAACCCTTAATTGAAATACCCAAATCCCGTTAATACCCAACTTTCGTTGCGATAAGAACAAAGGGATGATAACAATACTAATTATTCCTAATCTAGCATTGGCATAAACACAATCATATAAGCATGTCAATTGGGATTATTATTGGAGAATTTAAGATTCAATTCATGTATCAATCATATTCGGGCTTTGCAAGATCCTGGATTATGGATCTACTCACACATAGTAACGAAACCAAAAACAAGATTCAATAAAGAAAACATAATTAATAAGCAATAATAAGTAAAAGAAAGAGAAAGAGATAAATACCAATTGCTTTAATCGAAAGATTTCGAATTGTTGATGAACAATAATCCAAACTAAGAGTAGAAATTAATTGCTTGAAAGAGAGAAAACTAGGGTTTAAAGTAGTTCTAATACTAGAGAATAAGAACTCCCTTTCTAAAAGTGATTACAAGGTGTATTTATACGCCTAGAAAGATAAAATTCCGTAGACAATTAATGACGGTCATCGCGCAACACTGCCCGGTCAGACCGGGCAAGGCCTGCCCGATCAGGCGGATGAAGTTAATGCCTCCTACTCTAACTTTCTTCTTCTGCCTGGTCAGCCAGGGTACCTCACGCCCGGTTGGGCGTGCGTAACAGCTTCAAGAATGAAGTTCTTAAAATAACTCTTCACTGCCCGGTCTGCCAGGGCATGACATGCCCGATAGGGCACGTGGGATCAAAGTTAGCTTTTCCTTTCTTCGCCCTAGCAGCCAGGGCATGGGATGCCCAGGATGCCCGATAGGGCATTGGGGAAATCTTCATTCTTCACTCAACAATTCTTCTATAATCATCCAAAACAAGTCCGATTCATCTAAGAAATCTCCGTATTCCTAAACTCAATAAAATAGATCGAACACACTAAAGAAGTGATTGTTAGCGAGAAATGGCTCCGTAGAGCTCAAAACCATGTAAATATACACTATAAAACCGGGGTAAATTATGGTATAATACGCATACATCATTCTTCCTTAGCTGCTCTTCCTGGTTGGCAAGTTTTCTTTTAAGATTCTCGTTCTAGCGGCGGAGGCTGTCTGTTTCCCTACTTACATCCTCATGCTTCTCAAGCTCGACCTTGGCTGACTTCAGCTTGCCCTCAAGCTCAGATACCCTCTTCTGGGCTGCCTCTAGCTGTTGCTTGACCTGCAGGTTGGCCTCCGCCTGAGAATGTAGGATATCATGAGTCAGTGTTTAGTTTAGAGCAGAGGCGACCCTTTCTTTGGCACTCTTTACCTCTTTTTATGTGTCTGAGAACAACTTCTTAAGCCCATTCACCCACAGCATGGCCTGCATGCGGCAAAGAAGATCATCAATAAAAAGACGACACGAGCGGGGTAAGAAATATTTTCTAACGTAAAAACAGGTTACCTCAGATAGCAGGGCCAAAATGGCATTAAAGTTGAGGGTGCCAAACCCCTTCACAGAATCCTGCTCCTCGGCAGAGACGGCCTTCAGCATGTTCTTAACGAACTACTGTATATCTGGCCTTTGGGTAGCATCTGCATATTCAACACTTGGTGAGAAGTTGACATAAGCTCAGCCTATAGACCGGGTGTCTTCAAAGCTGCTGGGCGACTGTTGATAAGACTTTACCCTATTATGGTAAGGTAATGGATTGAAGGCACTAATACTTGTGAGCTCAACCTCCAAGTCTTTAGGATACCTGTCTTTGCGTCCACCTGTGACATGCCTGCCTGTTGCAGCTGAGCCGACCGCAGCGGTGAGTGGCTTGCCACACTTTGACGTCCGGGGGACATCCGGTTTTTTAAGGGCCTTGAAAGAAGCAGGCGAATTGCCGGCAGTAGAGGGATGAGAATCATCCCCAGACATGGCAGCAGATGGATTTTTCTACACCACAGATATTCTCGATATAGAGGGCGTTCGGTCCTTTTCAGCAAACGGACGCTTCAGTGGCTTATCGCCAAAAGCAGGCGGCCTCGTTGATCCTTCCTGAAAATTAAGTTAAGCCGTCAAGTTCTAGACAAAAAGGTCCACCTGACTGTGACAATCGTGGAATACTTACATGTTCTAGCTGATCTTTCTTGAAGATCTGGTTTTTCTGCCGGATCATTTGGCGATAGGCGGCAGCAAAGCTTGCGAGTTTCTTACTCGGAGATAGCTGCGACATTGATTCTTCTACAAAAAAGGCTGGACGAGCGTCAGTAAGAAATAATACCATGAAATATGTATTTTTCTAGACGGTCTCATCCGACAGCTACCTTTCTGTGCTAAGGCCGTAGGCGGCTAACTGAAAAGGGTCCCTTAGCCACTCAAACATAGGGATGTAACTATGGGGAATTATCTCCTTTTCGTTCCCTCCCTCTTAGGTTTTGGTGGATCCCCTTCTAGCCTAGATGGTACGGGTTCCTGTTCCAAGTGTTATGCTTCCGGTTCCGCCTGGTATTTGGGGAAGAGATGATGTAAAAACAGCTCCACCAGTCTTTCCATTTTGATTCCTTGCCCAGGGTCATCATGAACCCCTTATGACAAGTTAGGGTGCATACCACCTAGGGCCGACTGTCTTAGGATCCTTGCTCAAATAATGTATCGAAGCAAATCCCTCAAAGCCCGGTTTCACCCCCGGCATCTTATAGGCGGCGACGTACTCGAGAACGTTCACCCACGAGTTAGGGGCGAGCTGCCAAACACCTAGGCGGTATCCGTCTAGGATTTTCACAACGTCTTTATCAAGGAGAAATCTCAAGCCCGCCTGTATCGCTGCTTTGTAACAGCTAAAGTATTGATCCCCATAACTTTAATTGAATGGCCAGATGACCGTATCGTCCAGGTCAGGGACATGAATCTCATATCTGGTCCCCATGATATAGGTGTCTCGGAATTCTTCAAGCTTTTTTTTACATATTTCTTTGAGTCCCATCAGAGACATGGGTGAAATAAGGAGTGAATTTTTTTCAAACATAGGAAGAATCTTCCCCTTGTCCTCTTTCAGAAGAGGCGACCTCCTCCTCAGACTCAGAGTCAGACTCAGAGCTTTCTGGCTCTTCATGTGCTATCTTCGAAATCGCCTAAAACAACATCCGACTGGGATGACCCTTGTTTATAACCGGATGCATTATCATCAGCCCCATCATCTGACTCGTTCAGGATGGATTCATCCGGCGTGCTTGGAGTGCCAGGTGGGTGATCAAACACCTCATCTCTAAGCACCCTAATAGCGCCGCCATCTTCCTAATCACATATGGGGCCTTGGGCCATCCTTTTAGTTATGACCATAGTGTCCTACACAGACACATAGACGGTCGGATTCGGGGATGTTTGCAGAGGGGTGTCCATGTAGGGGAAGGCAACACTCCTAGTCCTAGATTTAGCCGTCCCTGGTGACTAGCTAATAGCTACCCTAGGTCGTGTCGTGTATGTTTGTGAGACCATTTTGAAAAACAAGGAATGACAAACACAAACGGAAAATTAAAGAGCAAGAAAGAGATAGAGCAGGCGGTTACCTTGTATTGAAGGTACTGAAGGAACCTCTTGGGACGTCTGTAATGCAGGCAGATCAAACTCAAGCGACAATAAACAAATTCTCTAAAAGTCAAAGATTCTCTCTCGGAAAATTTCACGTGAATATGCGAAAATGAGGGGATGAAAACATATATATATATATATATATATATATATATATATATATATATATATATATATATATATATATATATATAGGGGTAAAATTCTAAAGGGAAACCCTGATATTTACTCTAGAAGGTAAATAGTAAAAATACTATTCACCCATGCAAGTATGACACTTGTCACATGCGTCATGTGGCACGCCACGTCACTCTGGTGGGGGGCAAATGATTTGGGTAATTTTTGAAAGGAATGGTGTCCTTCCAAAAAGCGTATTATTCTGATAGAGGGTTTAGAAATATCAGGAAGCTAATTCTTCAGTGAGATCAAGTGATCGGAATGCCTCGGTGGAGGCCGCTTTCAATCTGTAATATTAGTGAATAATTAATATTACAACTTTGTCTTAACTAAACCCTTTGGGTCGAACCCAAACGAACTGCCGATCCGAACCGACGAATCAATCCGAAGGATTTGATGAGTCACTAGAGTATTACAAACACAGACGTCGGATATCGAGCCTAGGGCGTCGAGACCGAGCGTCGCAGAATCAATAAGCAACAAGTTCGAGCGTAGCCGTAGCATTACAATGGCCTATCCATGTGGACTCTAGGCTAGCTCGAGCTAGCATGCACTTTGCATGGCTAGGCGCAAGCCTAGACGCACCATGTGTGTTAGGCGCACCATCGCTAGCACTAGGTGCTTGCGTATGTGCGTGCCTTGCATGGCAGCACCATCGCAGCAGCAGCGTGGTTGCGTGTGTGCGTGCCTTTGCATAGCACAACACCATCGCATTGCTAAGCCTGTGCGTGTGTGCGTGTGCGTGAATGCATGCCATCGCAGCAGCAGCACGCTGTGCTTGCTTGCTTGTGTGCGTGCCTTCGCATGGCAGCACCTAGCAGCAAGCAGCGAGCAGCAAGCTAGGAGCCTCGCACAGCAGCATCAGCAAGCAGCGAGCCCTCGCCCAGCGCCCAGCAGAGCAGCATGCATGGCTCGCTAGCAGCACGCATGTGCTAGGCGTGCTGGCTGATGCGTGCTAGTTGTGCTAGGCTGGCAGTGCATGCTGGCCAGCAAGGCTAGCAGCCAGCTCACCCCTTTGCTTGATGCCTGTTTGAGGAGAGTGGGGACCAAGGCTTAGAGCCATGCCTTAGGGAGCAAGGAAATGGTCCCCCCATGGTCATGGTCCTCACCTAACCTCTCCTCTCCTCATGCCACTTGTTGATTTGTAATTGCATTGTTTTATAAATTATTTTGGAATTAAACAAATTAGGGAAAAATGCAACTATCCCACATTGATCATGAATGGGAAGAGCAAGTTGCATTTCCCTATAAATACCCCATGATTGGGTATTTGGGAAACAACTTGAGTGGAACTCAAAAAGGCGTCTCTTATTATTGAGAAAACCTTTAAGTTCGTAAAACTCTAGTTTTATACTTGGTCAAGTCTCAACTAACCCTCGAGACGAAGATCGTTCGAGTCGGGTCGTGGGTACGAGCCATTGGAGGCCGTCACACTTGTGAGGCTTTAAGCTTCGAAGTAAGAGCTCAGTTTACGAGCGAAGCACGCTTCAAGGGTATTACTTCTTTATCCCTTTTCTTAATTATTGTTTAATTATGTTTATGCATGCTTTATTGCTTTAATTATTGGGGCGGGTCTTGGGCGGGTTTCTCTTCTGCGTAGCGTTGGACGCTACGAAATGCAACAGCGGTATCGGAGCCGCGCTCTTTTTAATTATTGCAATTTGTAATTAATTAAGGTGATTTAAAATGGATTTAAATTTCTTGTTGTGCTTTCTAATTGGATTAGAAGCTCATTTTAATTAATTTTAAAACTCGTATTTTTATAATTTTGGCTGACGAACCCAGATTTCGACACAAAAATAGTGATTTTTGGGTGGAATCGATGCTCTAAATCGTTTTTGATTCTTTTAAGGTTGTTCAGAAGCCAAAATCTTCCCAGAAATATGTTTTTCGAGGGGTTTTTCGTTTTTAAGGAATTTTTTTAAATCTTTATGCCTTGATTAATTTATGCATGTTAAGGTAGATTAAATGTATGGTTGCATCCCTAATCTACTGCAATTATAAACCCTTTTAAGCATGGTTATGAAGTCATAATGTGTGCTTAAGTTGGTATGTTCAATTTTTCACATAAACTTGTTATTTCACAATCATGCAAATAAATTGCATTAAAATGTGAATGTTTATTGTGAATGTGAAATTTTAAAGTTCCTTGTATATTAAAGATCCAATCTTTGAGTGTTTAAATGGTTGGAACTTTGATTCTAAATTCCGTGGTTGAACTAGAATTTGGATTTAATCATTTTGTGTTGATTAAAATCCTTAAAGTTCAAGTACTTGTGATTGAATCTTGATTAATCTTCATATTGGAAGATGTAATTTTGTTATTTTACACAAGTTAAAAGTTGGAAAATTTTTATTGGATGATTGGTTTTATTTTCCAACTCCCTACTTTGTCAAAACCATTATTAATTTGCATATTGGTCAAATTAATTTTGGGTGTAGCCCTTCAATTTTAAGCATCAACGAAAGACCTAAATTATTTCAAAAGGAAATCTTGGATGATTTAGGCTTGTGCACCGTTAAAATTGAATTTAATTAAGTTGGACTTATTTTAATTTCATTTTGCCCTAAAATGATTCTAAAATACATTTAGAATTAATTTTATGTCACGCGTAAATCGGGATTAAAATCCCGAGAAAGGGCACGCAAATCGAGGCAAAAACACCTAAGCGTCACCTAGGCTAGCCGGGCTACCTAGAAGCCCACATGTGGCTGCCTTAGGTGCGCACAAGGGTGCTTAAGCCTCGAGGTGCTGCTGTGTAGTGTGGCGACGGGTGTTGTTGCGTGTTGCCGTAGTGCTAGGTGCGTGGCTGGGCTGCTGGAGTTGCTTGTGCGTGCTGCTGGGCAGCGAGGCAGCAAGCCCCAGCCAGCCTGCCATACGCTTCAGGCACCAGCTAGCAAGCTAGCATGCGCAGCATGCGTAATGAGCTGCTAGTGCTAGCTGGCGTAGCGCGCTACGCTGGGCGTGGATGCTAGCACCCAGCACAGCAAGCGCAACACATGGGCTGCGTAGCAGCCATGGTGCACAGCCCTTGTGTTTTGAGGGTGTGCCATTTTGCTTAATTTTGGGCTATCGTCTTTTGCAAAATTTTGCCGTTTTTAATTTTAATTAATTATTTTAACGAGGTTAGACCTCGATTTGTCCGGCTCTTGCAAAATTTAAAATTTGACAAATTTGGGTTTACCGACTTAATTAATTAGATTAATTAAGTTGGATGTGGAATTTAGTGGGAGCTTGAATATTTCGTGAACAAATTGCGCCTTAATAAACATAATATGTTAAACAATTTTGACTAGTTTTAATTAGGCGTGTTAATCGGATTAACCACCTAAGTTAGTTACTAGTTTTCGCGTGTTGTGCATTATTACTTGTTTTTCGTCGTAAAATGCATAGGTCATTCATATATAGTGAATGGATGAATGGAAAATATATTGTTTCACAGGTTTCATGAAAATGGCAACTAGTGGGGCCCGATTAGGATAGAAAATACGGACTGCGTTCTGTTACGTATTTTTGTAAATCTAAATACGGTTAACGTACCGTTGAGTATTTTTGTACCTTAATATTTAGATTAATCCTAGTCGTAGAAGTTAGTAATTTTATTTTGGCAAAGATGTCTCAAGATGGCATTTCGATGAAGACGAGCCAAGATGAAGACCCTTGAAGATTTGTAGATTTCAAGGGGTCATGCTAGTTTCCAAATGCATCTATTTTTTATACTTCATATATATTATTGTGCTTATATATATATTTGAATGTTGGATGCATGTCTAGGATTTCAAATGTTGCGATGATTAGTTAAGTTCACTTAAATCAACCAACATAGAAACCCTAGGTCCCTAAAATATTGAGCTAAAAATTTGTCGTTCCAAGAACAACACTTACCGAACAAATGCGCGTACGTAATGGGCTACGCCAAAGCGAGGCATCACTACTTCCCTAGGAATATAAGGTATACTAGGTATACGAGTTGATCTTGGTTAAGCTCAACGATATCAGTAAGGAGTCCTTAGATGTCTTGGCAAAAGAGATAAGACGTCAAGGATGCATTAGATGCGACGTTTTATCAAACCGAGAGTAGCTTAGAGCTATTAGCAATTGGATTGCTTACCCTAAAATATTTAAGTGTTAAGACAAGTCAAAGCATGCTTAATCACTTTCTGATTTTTGGGATCTCGGAATCATTTTATTCTCGCCAAAAGGGACAAATTGTTAATGCGTGGATAAAATGCTCAATATGAAAATTTTCATAAACGCTTTTAAATTTAAAATATTGGTTTACGAATGGTTTTTCGTTTCAAATTCTTTCAATTGTAGAACCATGTCTGCAAGTAACTCAAGCAACCAGTTTTCATTACGCTCAATTCTCGATAAGGAGAAGTTGAGTGGGCCAAATTTTCTCGATTGGCAAAGGAATTTGCGTATTGTTCTCATTCAAGAGCAAAAGGAATACGTCCTTGATGAGGAAATGCCCGACACTCCCAATGAGGAGGTCACTCAGGCTGCCCTTAACCGATGGCAAAGTGCCAATCGGGATGTCAAATGCATCATGTTGGCTATTATGTCTCCGGACCTTCAAAAGACTTTCTTTGAAAAGTAGACGACTTTTATGATCATTTATGAGCTTCAGAATATGTTTTAAGAGCAGGCCCGAACTGAAAGGTTTGAAACCCACAGGAAAAACCTTGAGAGCAAGCTCAAGAAATGAGAGCTGGTAAGCTCGCATGTTCTTAAAATGATTGGATTGTTTGAGAACATGGAAAGGCTCGATGTTGGGTATTTAACCGAGATGGCAATTGACATCATTCTCCACTCGCTGCACAAAGGCTATGATCAGTTCAAAATGAACTATAATATCGACAACATGGAGAAAACTCTCACCGAGCTTCATGGTATGTTTAAGCAAGCCGAGCAAACCCTCAATGATGAGGGAAAGCATGACATGCTCATGGTGAGAAAGGGTAAGCCATTTAAGCGGTCGGGCAAGAAGAAGAGCTTTAAAGGGAAACAAAAGAATTTTCCACCTAAGTCAAACACTGCCAAGAGCAGCAAGGACAAGAAGTTAGCCTCTTCCAAATCTGACTCTGAATGTTTCTACTGCAAGAAGAAGGGACATTGGAAACGAAATTGCCTCAAATTCAAGGAAGATAAAAAGAACGACACAGTTGCTTCTTCATCAGGTATTTTTGCTATAGACTTAAACTTCGCTAGCAGAACATCATGGGTATTAGATACCGGATGTGGCTCACACCTTTGTTCCAATGCTCAGGGAATAAGGATAAATAGGAGGCTAGAGAAGGGAGAAGTCGAGCTTCGAGTCGGCAATGGAGAAAAGATGTCTGCCGTCTCCGTTGGAACTCTCAGTTTGTCTTTTCCCTCTGGGCTTATTTTAGAACTTGACAATTGCTATCATGTTCCTAGAGTTACCAAAAACATTATTTCAATTTCGGCGTTGGACGCCAAGGGTTTTGAATTTCGAATTAAGAACAATAGTTGTTCATTTTATTTCGATAATGTTTTATATGGTAAGGCATATTCAGAAAATGGTCTTTATGTGCTTTCTCTTGACAAACAAGTTTATAGCATTAATGATACCGCCAAAAAGGATAAGACCATCGAGTCGAATCAAACCTACTTGTGGCATTGTCGTCTTGGCCATATTAACGTCAAACGCATCAAGAAGCTTCTACAAGAAGGTGTTCTTGACTCATTCGACTTGGAGTCGTTTGACAATTGCGAAGGATGTCTATTAGGCAAGATGATAAAGCAGCCATTCTCCAAGTTGGGAGAAAGGGCAAGTGACTTATTGGGTCTAATACATACGAACATATGTGGACCAATGAGTACACCCGCAAGGCAAGGTTATAGATATTTCATTACCTTCACCAACGACTATAGTAGATATGGCTATGTCTACCTTATTTCGAATAAATCTGAGTCCTTTGAGAAGTTCAAAGAATTTCAGAGTGAAGTTGAGAATCAACTTTGCAAGAAGATTAAAGCACTTCGATCGGATTGAGGTGGCGAATATTTAAGCCATGAATTCGACGATCACTTGAAAGAAAATGGTATTCTTTCAGAGTTGACACCTCCTGGAACTCCTTAATGGAATGGAGTATCCGAAAGGAGAAATCGAACCTTGTTAGACATGGTTCTATCAATGATGGGTCTTAGTGAACTTCCTATCTTTTCTGGGAACACGCGCTACTAACTACGACACTAACACTGAACCGTGCTCCGTCAAAAGCTGTCGAAAAGACTCCATATGAATTATGGAATAAGAAACCTCCAAGGTTGTCTTTTCTGAAGATTTGGGGTTGCGAAGCATATGTCAAGAGATTAATTTCTGACAAACTTCACCCAAAATCGGACAAGTGTTTCTTTGTGGGCTACCTAAAAGAAACCAAAGGGTATTAATTCTACAATAAATCCGAGAACAAAGTGTTTGTTGTTCGTGACGGTGTCTTTTTGGAGAAGGAACACCTTTCCAAAATGACAAGTGGGAGGAAAATCGAACTCAACGAAGTTCTAGAGGACGAGCAATAATGTCAACCTGATAAAACTGACAATCAAAATGCTTTAGAAGCAAGTGATAAGATTGGTCAGAATCAAACAAACAATGTAAATGCTCAACCTATTACCCTTCGTAGATCGCAACGGCCAAGATCTCAACCAGACAGATACCTTGGTATTGTCTTAACCGAAGATCAGGACATCCTAGTCGTGGATGGAGATGAGCCAGCGACATAAAAACAAGCTATGACGAGCCTCGACTTTGCTAAATGGCAAGAGGCCATGAAATCTGAGATGGATTCCATGTCTAAAAATCAAGTCTGGGACTTGGTAAATTTGCCCGAAGGTTACACACCCATCGGTTGCAAATGGATTTTCAAATTGAAAACAGACAAAGATGGAAATGTATTGATATACAAAGCTAGACTGGTGGCAAAAGGTTACAGGAAAATCCAAGGGATTAATTATGATGAAACCTTTTCTCCAGTCGCAATGCTTAAGTCCGTCCGGATCATCCTAGCGATTGCTGCATATTACGATTACGAAATATGGCAAATGGACGTCAAAACCGCCTTCCTTAATGGGATTTTAGAAGAAACTTTGTATATGACACAGCCGGAAGGTTTAGTTGATCCAAGCAACGCTGGAAAGGTATGCAAGCTTAAGAAGTCCATTTATCGACTGAAGCAGGCAAGCAGAAGTTGGAATATGCGATTTGATGAAGCCATCAGTAAATTTGGTTTTATCAAGAATCCAGATGAGTCTTATTTTTACAAGAAGGTCAGTTGGAGTGACATCGAATTCCTAGTCCTATATGTCGATGACATATTGCCCATTAGAAACAGCACAAAGTTATTAGAGTCCGTAAAAGGTTGGCTGGGAAAGTGCTTTTCAATGAAGGACTTAGGAGAGGCACAGTACATATTGAGCATCAAGATCTATAGGGATAGATTTAAAAGGATGATTGGATTAAGCCAGAGTACTTACATTGATAAAGTACTGGCACGATTTAGCATGGAGAATGCCAAGAGAGGGCACCTACCCATGTCCCATGGCGTAAATCTCAGCAAGAAACAGTGTCCACAGACACTTGTTAAGCGAGACAGAATGAATCAGATTCCATATGCTTCGCTAATTGGATCGATCATGTATGCCATGATATGTACTAGGCCTGATGTATCGTACGCTTTAAGTGCTACGAGCCGATACCAATCAGACTCAGGAGAGACGCATTGGACTGCGACCAAGAATATCCTAAAGTACCTAAGAAGGAACAAGGATAAATTCCTGGTCTATGGTGGCCACAAATATTTGGTTGTTGAAGGTTACACCGACGCTAGCTTCCAGACTGACAGAGACAACTTCAAGTCACAGTCAGGGTATATATTTTTCCTAAATGGAGGAGCGTTTAGTTGGAAGAGTGTCAAGCAAAGCACCACTGCAGATTCTATAACTGAAGCCGAATACTTTGTAGCTTCGGAAGCAGCTAAGGAGGCAGCTTGGATTCGTAAGTTCGCCAGTGAACTTGGTGTTGTAACCTCCATCAAGGGTCCAATAGACATCTATTGTGACAACAATGGAGCTATTGCTCAGGCTAGAGAGCCAAGAGAGCACCAGAAGGTCAAACATGTCCAAAGGAAATTTCACATGATAAGGGAATGGAAATCCGAAGGTGAAATCAGAATTTGTAAGATCGGAACGGATGACAATGTGGCCGATCCTTTGACTAAACCTTTGCCTCAAGTGAAGCACAACAAGCACGTCGAGGCAATGGGAATCAAGCACGTTGGAGATTGGCTTTGAATTCCCTATACATGTGTTTTAATTAAACTAGATGTCTTAATGTAAAACACAATGTTGAAACCAATCATTTATGGAGTAATTAGTTTTTCATGCAAAATTACTATTCACTCCATTGCTATTTAATTGTGGTTTAGAATTAAATAATGAGTCCATTCGATTTCTTAGAATATTCAAAACAGGGTATCAAGACCATGTCTTGGATAAAGAAACACATGTTAAGTGAACATTCAATATTTAAATCGAAAATTATCCCTAATCGAGGTCATTTAACTGATGGACGATTAATGACCACTGGAGATTAGTGTGTAGTATGATTTACAGCATCGTTTCATGTGCTGCAAGGACGTAGTAGTCATAAATCGTTTGCACAGGTGCTAGTTTGGAATTGCACTGGATCGACCTATGAAAGTACTTTAAGAGATTTAAAAACGTCATAAGTACATTTCTCATTATTGCTATCGGAACCTGTTTCCTTAACCATGAGTATTGTGAAGTTCTCTTGTTTGAGTACTAGTCTCTTTGATGTTGTCAAACGTCCGCCGTAACTGGGGATTGTAACGGAAACACTCAGGAGATTAGGTCCTCTTAGTAAGAGAGGCTTACAGTACAAGACTGGGAATGTCCCCCTATTAAAAAATAGGGAATATGTCTTTGTTGTTTACAAGGCCGCTCGAAGAGTGAGACTGTGAAAATGCATGGCCGTGCTCAGATGGATTTTAGAGATCATTTGCTTATTGACAGTCGAACTCAGAGATCGAGAAACACTTCTGGACGTAATAAGGATGACGAAGATTCTTACCTTATAGTTCATGAAGAGACATTAAGCAACATAGGAAACGGGCTATACACTATATGCACACTTGTCCGGAAAGACAAGTGGAAGACTGAATGGAATGGTGTCATTCCAACAAGTGTATTATTCTGATAGAGGGTTCAGAATTATTAGGAAGCTAATTCTTCGGTGAGATCAAGTGATCAAAATGCCTGGGAAGAGGCCGTTTCCGATTTGTAATGTTAGTGAATAATTAATGTAACAGTGTTGTCTTGACTGAACCCTTTGGGTCAAACCCAAACGAACTGTCGATCCGAACCGAAGACTCAATCCGAAGGATTTGGTGAGTCACTAGAGTATTACGAACACAGACGTCGGATATCGAGCCTAGGGCGTCGAAACCGAGCGTCGCAAAATCAACAAGCAACAAGTTCGAGCGTAGTCGTAGCATCACAATGGCCTAGCCATGTCGGCGCTAGGCTAGCTCGAGCTAGCATGCACTTTACATGGCTTGGCGCAAGCCTAGACGCACCATCGCTAGCATTATGTGCTTGCGTATGTGCGTGCCTCGCATGGCAGCACCATGCGTGCTTGTGTGCGTGCCTTGGCATGGAAGCACCAAGCAGCAGCAGCGTGCTTGCGTGTGTGCGTGCCTTCGCATAGCACAACACCATCGCATTGCTAGGCCTGTGTGTGTGTGCGTGTGCGTGTGCGTGCATGCCATCACAGCAGCAGCACGCTGTGCTTGCTTGCTTGTGTGCGTGCTTTCGTATGGCAGCACTAAGCAGCAAGCAGCGAGCAGCAAGCTAGCAGCCTCGCACAGCAGCAGCAGCAAGCAGCGAGCCCTCGCCCAGCGCCCAGCAGCCAGCAGCATGCGTGGCTCGCTAGCAGCACGCATGTGCTAGGCGTGCTGGCTGATGCGTGCTAGCTGTGCTGGGCTGGCAGTGCATGCTGGCCAGCAAGGCTGGCAGCTAGCTCACCCCTTTGCTTAATGCCGGTTTGAGGAGAGTGGGGACTAAGGCTTAGAGCCATGCCTTGGGGAGCAAGGCAATGGTCCCCCCATAGTCATGATCCTGACCTAACCTCTCCTCTCCTCATGCCACTTGTTGATTTGTAATTGCATTGTTTTATAAATTGTTTTGGAATTAAATAAATTAGTGAAAAATGCAACTATCCCACATTGATCATGAATGGGAAGAGCAAGTTGCATTTCCCTATTATTACCCCATGATTGGGCATTTGGGAATCAACTTGAGTGGAACTTAAAAAGGCATCTCTTATTATTAAGAAAACCTTTAAGTTCGTAAAACTCTAGTTTTATACTTGGTCAAGTCTCGACTAACCCTCGAGACGAAGATCGTTCGGGTCGGGTCGTGGGTACAAGCCGTTGGAGGCGGTCACGCTTGTGAGGCTTTAAGCTTCGAAGTAAGAGCTTGGTTTAGGAGCGAAGCACACTTCAAGTGTATTACTTCTTTATCCCTTTTTTTAATTATTGTTTAATTATGTCTATGCATGCTTTATTGCTTTAATTATTGGGGCGGGTCTTGGGCGGGTTTGTCTTCCGCGTAGCGTTGGACGCTACAAAACCCAATAATTTTACCCCGCCATGTGGACCAACCAGAGCGTGACACGTGTCACCCTAGCGAGATCCCAAAGTAGACCTACTAGGGCTAGACACAAGGAAGGCAGATACCCCATATGGAATTGGCAGCCTTCAAGGCCTAACTCCCTAGACTGCCCTAAAACGGCGCAGCCCATTAGTCCTAGGTTTCCGTAACCTAGGACAGGTGCACAAATCTCAATGACCCTATAAATAGGGAGATTTACCCCACTTTGGGGACACATTTAATTATAAAAAAAACACTGAATTCTCTCACCTTAGAGAAAATACCTGATCTCGGAATTCGAGAAGATCTCACTTTACTTTCCGCACCTTTTTACATTCTTCAACTGGTTCTAACTTGATCATCGGAGGCAGAACTCCACCCAACCGGAGTCTCCGTTGTTTTACAGGTACAAGCTCCCAAAATCCAGACATAGTGACGTAACTCTCCTGAGGGACACAGAAACCCTGAAATAAATAGCATCATGTTCAGGAACTTTATTTTTAATTATTAGTATCATGTTTAGGATTGTTGTTTTTAATTATTAGTTTCGGCGAATCTTGTTAGTATCATGCCTAAAATTTTATTAATAATTAATTAGTATCATGTTTAGGATGCTTTTGATTCAATAAATAATTATTGAGTTGCTTCCAATATTTTTATGCTCGTTTATTTATTTTAGGAATTATTGTAAAAAACCACCTTTTAAACTCCAAATTTTGCGAAAAACTACCTAATAAAAAAATGTTGTAATTAACTATCTTTTAGGGCATGCTTGGATTGAGGGAGATGTATTACTAGGGTAATAAAAGTCAAACTAAGCAAAATGAAAGTAAATATAGAGAAGGAGGAAATAGTGATGGCTTGATTGTAAGGAAAATTATGTAGTGATGGTGTGGTATGAGGTGAAGAAAGAGAAACTAATACCCTCATTTTGGGGGTAATAGTTACACTAGGAGGAGGATGGGTAACTATTACCCTCATTATGAGGATAATAATTCCTCCATATATCTCTTTTCCTCATATCACAACTATCTTATTTCATTTATAAATACATTGTCTACTACAACAACACTTTTCATTACTTGTGTTTTTTCAAAGTTGACTTTTATTATCCCCTTAGTATATTATCCCCAATCCAAGCATTCCCTTAAAGTATAAAATGTTGTAATTGACTACCTTCCACCAGAATCGCAAATTTGACTTTTTTTTTCGGCGTTAACCATGTCACGTGGGTGTCACGTGACCTTTAATGACTCAGTTCCCCCATTTTTTCCCCAAATTTCCCCACCAGAACTCCTTCGACAAAACCACTGTTCATCTCCCTCTCTTCTCATTACCACTTCCTCAACCACACTAATTTGACAAAAATTGCAGAAGCTATGATGAATATTAATGGCGAATTGCACAGGGCATTAAAAATTTAGCATCTAATAACCTGATTTGGTAAGTTTGGACTTTAATTTATCAATTTTTGGGATAAAAATTATTAATCGAAAAAGGGTTTCAATCGAAAACCATTACAGAAACATAAAATTAAGAAAATCTACCTAAATTAGAATGTAGAAAAGGAGAATTTACCTCAAAGATTGGAGATACAAAGTAAAATTAAGAATTTTGGGGGTCATAAGGGTTGAATTCGTCACTGGACGGACTTCTTGCTTTGCTTTGATTTTTGGCCTATTGTTGGGCGGCAATGGTGGTTTTGTGGCCGTTGGGGTGGTCGGGGTTGAGAGTTGTGGTGTGGGTGGTGAGTAGTGGCATTTAGTTGCGAGAGGTGGAGATGGGGCTACTGCAATGGAGGTGCGCTTATTGCAGGGTGGCGGATGAGTGGGAGCTGTGGCTGTGATGCGAGCTGGAGTTGATTGCTGGTGGTGAGTGGTGGCAGCAGTTGCTGGTGTTGTCTTGTTGTGGGCAAGAGAAGGGAGATGTCTGGGGCTACGGTTTGTGTTGTGGGTGATGCTTGGTGTATGCGATGGAGCAGAGGCTTGAATTGGTGATTGGTAATGGCGGTTGATTGTGGTAACCCCGGTGAAAAAAAGTCAAGGCTGAGAATCCTGTGAGAGGTAGTCAATTACAACATTTTACACTTTGATAGGTAGTTAATTACAACAGTTTTTAGGTAGTTTCTTGCAATTTATGGACTGTAATAGGTAGTTTGTCACAAAAAATCCTTTATTTTATTCTATTTGCTTTAATCACCTATATTGCATGCTTAATGGGGAATATGTAATTGAAAATCATGCCTAATAAGATAATTTGGACACCCAATTTAGGTTCCTAGTAATCTTGTTGTTTAATTCAAGTGATCACAATAATTATACTTATGTGTGCATCAAATATTCAACCAACTTAGATTAATTAGTTTGGAGCGAATTGAATCTTGTTTGTATGTCTCTTGGGTTGCAATTAATACCTGTCACTATAAGAATCGAATAGAGGCCAATACGGGCGTCATTGGGTTCATGACTCAATTTGTACCATCATCCCATATCTAGTTATGGTTCAGGACCATTATAGAGTTAGTAATCACATGGATTATGAATGAGGTGTAACCTTCATAGATCAAATCGTTGTTTCGTTTCGCCTTGTCCGAGACTGACTATTTTTTTTCTTTCCATGGTATATATATTACAGGTTAAATAAGTTTTAATCAGTATAAATAATTCCTTTACATCAACTTATATAAAAAGGTATGTAGTCTACACATCATTTATTAATTGGATGATTGAAACTTGGTAAGAAATCCGTAAGGAGATTTTCCTAACAGCATTGTTAAGCAATTTGAGGAAATTTTTCAATGGTTATTTTTTTATATTTATTACATTAAAAATGTCATGATAATATTGTTTTTTTTTTTTTTAAGAAAAAAAAAACCAAATAACTTCATAACATCAAATGAACCTCTATATATAGGCAAATATGTTTAAGTAAATCTCACGTTCCATTTATCTTACAAACGCTCTAATTCATATAAACCATGTATGAAGCAAACACTAACATTGAAAAGCTTATGAGCAATCTTGTGAAAGAGATAGATGTTTTGTCAACTGAATTCAAGGCAAAAACTCTAGTCATATTTAATCCCAACGATGACAAAGAATAAAGTGAGAAGGCTATGAAATTAGAGAATCTGTTTAAGAAAATACAAATTAAAATGCTTCTAAAAAAACTCCTCAAGTTGAAAGAGAAAAATCATCGACTCAAGATGAAAAACTTGTTCACTTCACTCATGAAGGGAACAACAAAAAAGGAAGATTTGTCGTTGGAAGAGTTGCAAGGTATTTTTGCCTTCAGTAACGTGAAGTTGGAGGAGGTTAATGCAGAGCTTGCCAAAAAGGATCAAAACTAATCCAAACAAATGTTAAGAATGATAATGTTGTTTTTTTCTATGCGTGATAAATTGTACTAATTTCTTCCGGGAAATATATGAATTAAACTTAAATAAAGTTTTATGCTATTTTTTTATTTTATTACCTATTCAATTAAATCTTAGTATCTACAACATAACTCTCATGCTATATTATCTTGTTAGTGTCATGCTAACGCCACATGATTTATTTATTTATTATTTTGTTTAATATCCAAGTCAATCTAATTTCAACTTTAGGGCCAATATATGAATTTATGTATAAAGTTACAAAATATATGCGTGTATTAGACATGTAGTTTTTAATATAACAACCAACAATCCTCTTAGTTATATAGCATATATGGAATACCCTTTATATCAAACAAATAAATGGTCAAATCTTGTTTATATAAAATACTCATTTTAACGGTATCAACAATTTTGGGTATATTCACACACAAAACACGCCTCCACATAACATGTTTTATTTAGGTATCATGCATGTCTAGCATGTGATGTGTCCGTATTTTACACTAATTTATACTTTCTCTTTTTTTTTTTTTTTAACTACACCATTTGAGTTGATCACAAAGGTTAAAAAATGAATAATATAATAAAAATTTCCATGTGACTATAAAGGAAAAAGAATAAAAGTGAGGTAACAAGGGTGTTTTGGGGTTTTTGGAGTCCCTCAGGAGAGTTACAATTCCAAGAATGCGCGTCGACCGTCTGTACCTGCAAAACCAGGGAAACTCCGGCTGGGTGGAGTTCTGCCTCCGACGATCAAGTTAGAACGTTTCCGGATGTATAAAAGTGCGGAATGTAAAGGTTTTTCTCTCGGATTCCGAGAGAATTCTACAATTAATATTGCTCGGGTTTTGTGTGTATATTTATGAATGTGTAATAAATGAGGATTTTCCTCTATTTATAGAGGAAGGGGATCAGTTCTCCTTTTAGGGTTAAAGTGCCACGTGTCAGTAGGGGATTAGATCCCCTAGGACCTCTCTGACACGTGTCAGCATGCTATAGGGCCAAGTGGACATGATATTTTTACCCTAAACATTTGCTCCTCATAGGTGTGACGTGGCTTGCCACGTGGCACTTGTGACAGGTGTCACGCTCTGAGAAGGTGACGCTTCGTCTCCTTCTCTCTCTTTTTTTTTTTGAATTTGAATTTGAAATGGGGAGGTGATGGTTCGCCTTCTAGGTTCTTCTATAAGTAAAAACCCTCCCCCTCATTTTCAACACTTTGCAAATTTTCGAAAAACTTTCTGGGAGAAAAGCTCTTAAACCGGCTTCTCTTATTTGCAAAAACTTCCCTTCTTTCACTCATTCGGCTTCCGTCTGAGTGCTCTTTGCTCAAAGCTCATAGATACCGCCTGACCATACTCAAATTCCTTCCCTTTGCTCTTACTATACTCACAGCCGGTCACAACCGTCTAGGACATTTTCAAGCAAATTTTCTTCAAACCGCCTGAGGACCCTTTGACCTTTCCTTAGCTCCCAATACACTCACAGCCGATCACAACCATCTGGGGTATCTTCAAGAAAATTTCCAGAAAAACGTCTGGGTCTTTAGTGAAATTCAGTTGCTCTTCAAGGGGGTACATCCGGGATACCGTCTAGGGTATCATCAAGCAACAAAGAGGATTTCCGGCTGCTGACTTCAAGGAGTCAACCGTCTTCAGATTTTTTACAACTTCAAGTTACCGTCGCTACCCCTTGCAACTTTTTTGTGCTTTTTCCAGTTGTATAGCTTGTAAAGAATAATGTATTCACCCAACACACACACGGTACGGCATGACAGGCTACAGCTGAGTCTAGGATTGGGGATGCCGTCTGGGGGTGATTGGACCACCCTTACTCTTCTGCGAATCTGATTGTCTCTGTTCATGTGTAGGACAGAATGGCTCGGACGAGACGGACGGCTATAGACCTTGAATATCAGTCAGACGGCTCAGGCGAAGTTCCAGCGAACTATGTACCTTATGACCAGCCGGGCGTACCTAGCAAGCTCGGGGATGATATCTTGGACGAATCCGAGGATACAGGCGGCGAAGAGACCGTCTAGCAATCAGGCTCTACTAAGTCTACTTTGGAATCGGATGCCCCTCAAGAGGATGAAGAGGCATATAAATGGCCCTCTATCAACAATCTAACACAGGCGCATATGACTGCCCGGGATGTGGTCACTTTAAATGCCACCCTTCCCGCATTTTTGGAAAAGCGCCCGGTTGGGGCCGGATGGGAGATTGTTGTGCCGCCTGTCGAGGCAACCGTCGTCTGGGATGACGACCTTGACCATGCTAATGATTATTTTGGCTGCTATGAGACGGCGTTCAAAGTCGGCCTCCGGTTCCCCCTCCATAATACAATAAAGGCCATTCTAAGGGGTTACGACCTTGGTGTCTGGCAGCTAACACCCAACTCTTGGGTGAATATACTAGGATATATCGTCGCCTGCAAGATGCAGGAAATAACGCCTATCTGGGAGGCGTATGCACATATGCACTACCTCAGCCGTGCCCCAGGTGGCTGGAATGCGTGGTATACATTGACCAGGCATCCAGAATTCATGATGACGTTTGACAAGCCGTCAAAGTGGAGCAGCTGGAAGAGCAAATTTTACATGGTCTCTTCCCCCTTGCTGCAACTAAAACACCGGCTGCATCGCTACAACACACACCCGGCTCTCCTTGGAAAGAAATGCACCCTTCTTCAAGTACTGAGGAGGCTTGGGATCAAATAATGGAGAAGGGTCTCTTCAAAAGACCTCCTTGCCTTGGATGATGGGACATAAGTCATTGTCCCTAAAAACTGGGTCCCTCATCCGGACTAGCTAAAGGACGAGGCGTTCCTTTCCGCTTGTGGCCTAAGCACAATGTTTAGCAGACGTATGTTGATTGTTAACCGGCACTTTATGCCGTCTATATCATGCTTGAATGGATTTTAACTTTTTGATTTTTCTTCCTTGCAGAGAAAGGATTAGAGATGGTGCCACCTAAAAAGACATTGGCTAAGTCTGCTGCAGAGATCCGGAAGGATCAATGGGAGAAAAAGAGGGCCCAACTGGCGGCCAAAGATGATGGGGTAAGCGCCGGCTGAGCTCTTTTACCGTTTGTATTGTTTGACGCTTATTTTTTATATTAATTGGTTGTGTTATTTTCATTCTCAGATGGGGAGCAAGAATGTTCCTTGTTCTCTTAGACAGATGCTAAAGAGACCGGGAGAGGAGCCCTCCCAGCCTGCTTCCAAAACAAGAAGGGTTTCGGCTGCCCTTGCCTCTACCGGATGGTTGCCTGCGCTTGAGAGGCCTACCTCAGCAGGAAAAAGCCTGAAAGATCTTTGCCTAAGCTCGGGGTCGGCTACGGTTAGAACGAGGGAGCCTGAAATTCCCTCAAGTCGGGTGCTTGTTGTAGCATCTGGCTCCAATGCGGCCGGGGGTGGAGTGACCCCTCAGTCAGAAAATCAAGGTACGGCTCTCACCTTTGATCCCCCCTGGCCGCTTGGGCCTATGCGAGTCAAGTCCCAAGCTACTGAATCAGGGGATTATTCAGGCAGCCGGCAGAATGTAGGTGCCGCCTATGCTCAGTACTTAACCTATAAATCTATTGATACAGATGTCTCTTCTCGTTGGCCGGATCTCCAAAATTACGCCAAGATAATGCTGAGGACCCTTACCCGGTCCGAGAAGGAGGCGGTGCCGGGTATAAACCATGTGAACATAGAACACGTTAACTCACTACTCGCTGAGGTAATTCATCGGTTGGGGTGCTTTAGTGCCACTTTATTCTTTTGTCGGTTGTGGCGTAATTGAAAACTAACCCCTTTCTGGCTGACTTTACAGGTGATATTGAGGGTGGACGGCATGAAGGTCCCCTTGCGGAAAAAGCAAGAGGTAAGGGATGCCAATAGAAGGGCAGCCGAACTTATTGATGTTACCCAATATAACACCCTAATATATGAAATCCAAACTAAAAGTCGGGAGATGAAACAGGAGGAGCTAATCAAGTAGCTCACGGTTGCTGCTAATACGGCCAACAAGAAGGCAGCCGACTTTGAACTTCAAATCAAAAACCTCTAAGTTGATGTCAAAGCCTTGGGGGAGGCTGGCAAGGAGAACACTTAGCTGCGGGCAGAGGTCAACCGGATGAAGAATGAGTTGGCCCAGACCCAGGCGGACCACAAGGGGAAGCTGGAGGCTGAACAAAACCGGCTAATTTCCGAGAATGAGCGCGACTGTGAAGAGTGCATGAAGATGGCCTGGTCTATGATCTCTGGACTCCGACTGGGCTTTCTTTGACCAGCGGTACAGAAGTCGGCTCCTTTTGAAGAATGGGCCGGCATTGCCGAGGAGAAAGAGGAGTAGACGGAAGATCAAATGCGGGTGAGGCTAACGAAGCTCAGGCCCAGCAAACTCAAGATGCTCCTCCTTCCGGCCAGGGCCAGTCGTCGCAGCATCAGCAACAGCAGCAGAAGTAGCTTGATTTGTTTCTTTCTTTCTTTCTACTTCTGGCCTGCGAGCCGTGTAGTTTGCTTGTATCTCCTTTCCCCGGACATAAGTCCGGCTGACGATCTTTTATTAATATATTTTTCCAACTGAGTCGGTTTTTCCTTTGATATTATTTGCTTCAATTTTTGCAATTTTTGCCCGTACAAATCTTTTTCTTTTTGCAATTTGATTCGGTACGTGAGGTATGCCGGATGCATTGGCTCTGCCTTCCCCTGGATGGTGGTTTGCTTAATATTATCCAACTCTAAGCAGACAGTCGTCCATACAAGCATTCGGACAAATAGATAGGCGGTCCTTGACCGCATTTAAAGTAGAATTATTCTAAGTTGGTTAAGCAGACGGTGCTGGCTAAGGCCAACCTAGATTATTGTTTTAACCGGCTGCAGATTACCCTTTGGGGTATCCGTCATTGCTGTTTGCTGGTATGCAGGCGGCCATTGGCCAGACAGATGTATCATAACCAAGTTATGGATTAAATGCTAAGGTTTTGACCTTGCTTAATTTGAGTTTGTAACCGGGTGTAGTGCTTTTGTGCAAAGACCGGTTACCTTCAACCAAGATTTTAGTTACCGTCTGTGTTGCTTTGGAGCAACGACCAGTTGTATCTTGGTTTCAATTAATCATTCAAGAAGCCGTTGTTGGGTTTTGTAGTGACCCACACTACGCGGAAAGAAACCCCCCAAGACCCGCCCCCATAATAAATGCAATTATCAAGCAAAACATAATTAAACACAAGAAAGGATAAAAGATTATACCTTTGACGCGTGCTTCGCTCAACAATGAGCTCTTACTTGAACCCCAAAAATACGAGGTCTCCAACGGGATCGTACCCTCGAACTCGACCCAAGCGTCCTAAGTCTCGAAGGTTAATCGAGACCCGGACAAATAAAACTATGAGTTTTACGAATAAAGGTTTACTCAAATCAAGAGTTGCCTTTTAATTCCACTCAAGGTTGTGTCCTCCCAAATACCCAAGCCTTTGGTATTTATAGGGAAATGCACCCTTGATTTCCAATCTCCCAACAATGTGGGAGAGTTGGTAAAAATCAAAAATTTATTTAATTCCAAATTAAATAAATAATTAAGATCAATCACAACGCGACAAGTGGCATAATTATATGCTTATGAGTGATGCCCAAGGTTAGGTGGGGGGGACCATGGCCTTGCTCCCCAAGGCTTTGCTTGGTCCCCACACCCACACACAAATCGCCTCAAGGAGGGTTGTGCTGGCTGCCAGCTAGTGTGTCAGCTAGCGCTGCCAGCTAGCACCAGCCAGCAGCCTTGCATCCCAAGCCAGGTAGTGCGTGCTGGTGTTGGGCGATGGTTGGTGGTGGTGCGTGCTAGTGCTAGGTTGTGCTAGCATGCTGGAGCTGGCCCAGCACTCCCATGCATTGCCTCGCACACACTCGCATCCCTCGCACAGGCTCTACGCATAGCCAAGCCTGCTAGCCCCTCACGCACGCAAGGCCTAGCATGCGTGCTGCTAGCGAGCCACGCATGCTGGGCTTGGTGCTGGCTGATGGTGCACATGCACACACACTGAGCGAGGTAAGTGCGGCTTGCTAGCTTGCTGTGCTTGGTGCTGCTATGCGAAGGCACGCACGCAAGCACACAGCTATGTGAATGCTCGGTGCTGCATTGCGAGGCTGTTGGGAAACGGTGCACACGCACACACACACACATGTGCCTAGCACTACGATGGTGCTGTGCGTGGTGCTAGTGTTGCGATGGCGCCTAAGCATCATGCTAGGGCTGCGATGGCGCCTAGGCATGATGTTACGCCTAGCAAACCATGGTGCGCCTGGGCTTGGGATGAGCCAGCCTAGCCTAGCTATGGCTATGCTCGTACTTGTCGCTTGTGATTTTGCGACGCTCGGTCTCGATGCCCTAGGCTCGATATCCGACGTCTGTATTCGTAAAACTCTGTCGACTCATTAAATCCTTCGGATTAATTCGTCGTCTCGGATCGGTTGTTCGATTAGGTTCTACCCGAAGGGTTTAGTTAAGATTAAGCTGTAATATTAATTGTACCTTAATATTACTGATCGGAAGCAGCCTCCACCTAGGCATTCCGATCACTTGACCTTACTGAAGAATTAGTTCTGTAATAATTCTGAACCCTCTATCAAAATAATACACTTGTTGAAAGGACACCATTCCTTTCAGCCGTGAGTTATCTTTAACCTAGATTGTCGGTTAAAGCTGCTTGAGTTATGATTTATATAACAATGTACCACCCAAATGGGAGATGCTCTCTTTGATGAATTCACCCAGATGGGCGTCGCCGGTTGCCTGCTCATGTTGGAGCAGGCATCTTAAGATATATCCGGCCATTGGCCTTATTAATAGCTAAGTTTGGTACTTATCCTACATCTACTCAGTTTAGAGCAGACGGTTGCCCGGTTGTGCATTGCACAGATGGGACTTTGCACAAAAGACAATGAAAATAAAGCATTCTTTTCATTAATATACTCTATTTACAAAGATTTACAAGGCCTTAGAAGTAGTACTTTTTCAAGTTATCTACGTTCCAGGTTCTGGCTAGCTGCCTGCCGTCTAGAGTTTCCAAGCGGTAGGTGTCGCCTCTAACTTCTTCAAAAATCTGGTAGGGGCCCTCCCAATTAGGGGTTAACTTTCCTTGCTCATTGGCCCTACCGGTTGCTTCCATTTTTCATAACACAAAGTCCCCCACTATTAGGGTCCGTTTGTGTACTCTTTTGTTGTAGCCCCTCGTCATTCTCAGACGGTATATCTGATGATGCAAGACGGCATTGCCCCTGCGCTCCGGGAGTGAATCCAATGCTAGACGCATGGCCTCCTAATTTGCCTCTTCATCATAGAGTATGATTTGAAGTGTTGGCTCATAAAGTTCAATGGGCATGACGACTTCAGTGCCGTATGTCATGAGAAACAGAGTTTCACCGGCTGCCTCTTTTGAGTTGTTTTGATGGCACATAAGACATGAGGCAACTCATCTGCCCATAGACCGGCAGCCCTTTCAATTTTCTTCTTAATGCCGTCTGAGATGAGCTTGTTGAAGGCTTCAACTTGGCTATTTGCTTGGGGACGACCGACTGATGCAAAACAATGTGAGATCCCTTGATCTCCCAACCAGCTCTTGAGGGTAGGCGTTTCAATCTGAGGGCCATTGTTGAAGACCATAGACATAGGTGCCCCAAACCGGGTGATGATGTTCCTCCCTATGAAGGAGATGACATCCTCTGTCTTAATGCCCTTAACCACCTCTGCCTCTACTCATTTGGTGAAGTAATCTACAGCAACTAGGATGTACCTCCGTCTGCCTATAGCAGGCGTATATGGACCCAGGATGTCCATGCCCCATTTTGCAAATGGAACCGGGCTGTAGATAGTCGTCAAATCAGTAGCCGGACGGTGTATGAGCCGGCCAAATCTTTGACACTTATCGTACTTCTTCACCATTTCCATGGCGTCTGCCTCAAGAGTGGGCCAAAAGCAGTCTTGCCGCCTGGCCCTCTTTGCTAGAGTTCTGCCGCCTATATGTGATGCACAAAATCCCGAGTGTAGATCCTCTAGAACCTCTTTCCCCCTTTCAGGGGTAACACACTTCAGTAGTGGCTGGTTGTAACCTTTTTCAACGCATCCGCTTCTGAAGGGGCGTCCGGCAAAGTGTCGTCTGCCAAATAAGCTCGGATGGCATCCATCCAGGTAGAGTTTCGGTCAAGAAATCCAATGGGATCATGTTCAATGCTTCTTTTTTCCATGACTTCCCAAAAGACTGACCTAGGCGCATCACAAGAGGCGGATGATGCCAACTTAGACAGTGCATCCGCCTGATTATTTTCAGACCTGGGCACCTAAATTAGATGAAATTCGTTTATTTTCCTGGCCTCGTCTTTGACCGCCTGCAGATATTTGATCATAGCTGGATGGGTCGTCTCGTAGTCACCATGGTATTGGCTAACGATCAACTGAGAATCTGAGCAGGCGTCAACTTTCCTTGCCCCTGCCGCCTTACACATGCGGATACCGGCTAGCAGGGCCTCATACTCTGCTTCATTATTCGAGGCTTGGAACTTGAACCGTAGTGCATATTCATATTGGTCCCCTTCCGGAGACTTGCAAATTACGCTAGCACCACAGTCATTCATAGTAGAGCTCCCGTCTACATAAACGTTCCAGGCCTGATCAACATTGTCCGGCTGAGCCGGCCTTGTCATTTCCACAATGAAGTCGGCGAACGCCTGACCCTTCACTGCCTTTCTTGGTTCAAAGGTGATTTCCAGACTTTGCATTTCAATAGCCCACTTGAGCATTCTGCCGGATGACTCCAAGGTTGTCATTGGCCGCTTGAGGGGTTGGTCTGTGTAGACCACCAACGGATGTGCCAAAAAGTATGGTTTCAACTTCTTGACTGCCATGAACAAGACGAGACCAAAATTTTCAACCAAGGGGTACCGCAGCTCAGCATTTCGAAGAACATGGCTAATGAAATAGACTGGGAGCTATATGTCGTCTCTATCAGCTAGGAGAACGGCACTGAGGGAATGATCTGAGACGGCCAAATACATATAGAGAACCTCTCCTGCTAGAGGGCTCACCAGCCGTGGCAATGAGTGAAGGTACTCTTTCAATTTCTAGAATGCCGCCTCAGCATTTTCCCCCCATTTGAATCTAGTCTTCTTCTTGATTGCCTGGAAGAAGTAGAGACACTTGTCACCTAACCGGCTGAGGAATCTCCCCAATGCCGCCAGACGACCAGTAAGTTTTTGGACTTCCATGACAGTACGAGGTGACTTCATGTCAATTACCGCCTGTACCTTTCAGGGTTGGCCTCTATCCCCCTTTGATCAATCAAAAATCCGAAAAACTTCCCAGACTCACACCAAAGACACACTTTTTTGGATTAAGCATGACCTTATGCCGCCTGAGGGTGGTAAAGGTTTCTTAGAGGTCAGCAGGGTGATCCGTCTGGAGCTTAGATTTGACTATCATATCATCAATGTACGCCTCTACATTCCTCCCAATTTGATTAATGAAGACCGTATTAATCATCCGCTGGAAGGTAGCAGGCGCATTCTTCAGCTCAAACGGCATCACTGTATAACAGAATAACCCTTGATCTGTGACGAATGTCGTCTTCTCTTGATCTTTTTTCCACAAGGGTATCTGATGGAAGCCTGAATAGGCATCCTTGAAGCTTATCAAGGCATGACCGGCTGTAGAATCGACCAGACTGTCGATCGTTGGAAGTGGATAGCTACCCTTTGGACATGCCTTGTTCAAATCTGTGTAATCAACACACATCCGCCAAGTACCATTCGGCTTTTTGACAAGGACAACGTATGCTACCCAATCCGGGTAGTATCATTACCGAATGAACCCGACATCCAACAGCTTCTTGAGTTTGGCGCTACCACCTGAGATCTTTCCTCGCCGTGGTTCCTTTACTTTTTCCTAACCGGCTTCTTTTTTGGATCCACGACGAGTTTTTGGACAGCAATATCCGGGCTGACGTCTGACATCTCTTCCACTTCAAAGGCAAAAATGTCTTTGAATTCCTTCAGCAGTTGGTGCAAATCAGCACCCAACTTGGCAAAAGCAATTGTCCCCACTTTAATGGTTTGTTCCGGACGGCTGTCATCTAGAACAATGTCAATATTTTCTCCAGCTGGTTGGGGACGGAGATCATCTTACCGCTCCCCGATCAGTGATTACTATTGCTTCTCTTTTTTAACGGCCACCAAGTGGTCCGCCTTCCTCTTTTTTGCCGGCTGCTTTCGGAGGAGGCACGGATTCCTTGAAGTCATCAAGGTCGATGGGCTCCTCGCCTTGCCCGGATGCGGCCACAGTAGGCTTGTCGTCTGAGAGATAACACTCCCTTGCCGTCTTTTGATCCCCATTCAGGGAACCCACTTACCCATCATCCCTCTCAAATTTGATCAGCATGAGGGATGGGGTGATGATTGCCTTGGACTCGTTGAGGGTTGGACGGCCTAAAATCAGATTATAGGTAGTTAATTCCTCGACCACCAAGAACTTGACGACCATGTGTCGTCCTTCCCCCTTTTCTCCTAGCCGGATGGGTAGGTCAATCCTCCCCACCGGATACACTACCCCTCCCCCAAAGCCAGCTAAGGGGTGAGAGGCCTTGTGCATGCTGTCAGGCTTGTACTTGAGCTTCGCCAAGCACTGATAGCTTATAAGGTCAGACGAGCTCCCGGTATCAATAAGGATCCGGCCCACTCGTTGGTTGGCAACCTTGCATTCGATTACTATAAGGTTATCATGAGGCCGCCTAACCTTGCCCCGATCCTTCTTAGAGATGAGGACCTAAAGGAAGGTGTCTTTCGACGCCTGGCCCTCATCCACTAAATTGACCAACTTTCTGATGTTGTCCGTGGTACCCTAGATGGTAGGACCCCCTTCCGCGAAGCCGCCTGCTATGGTAAAGATCTGCTCTTCATCAGTGTCAGAGCTTATAGCCGGCTTCTTAGACGGTTGTCCATTGTTTGTTTTGGGGTTACCCTTGGACTTCAGCATATAGGACTTTTAAGCCCCCTCATCAGCCAGACGGTCCAGTAGCTGCTTGAGGCTATAGCAGCCATTGGTGTCATGGCCTATATCCTCCTGGAAATGACAGTATTTGCTCTTATCCCGACTTTTGATAGGACTCTTCATTGCTTCCGGTTTTTCAATGGTTAACCGGTCTTTGATATCCATGAGGATGGAGGAGTAGTCCTTGTTGAACTCGTACTTGGGGACGTACGGCTTCAACTCTCTCTTTTTCTTTTGGGACAGCTGACCAGAATGGTCCGCCACCCAGACTTCTTTTCTTTTCTTGCTCTCTTCTTTTTTAGCCAGCTGAGCAGACCAGCTATCCTTTTTGTCAGACTATTTAGGGTCCGACAGGTGCTTGATGGCACAGAGCTCCGTTGCCTGTATGTAGGCTTCGGTATCTATCAATGCCTCTTGGAGGGTAGCAGCCCTCTTTCTGACCAGGTCGAACTTGAAGGTCGACCCGTCCTTCAGACCCTTGAAGAAGTCTGTGTAGGCAACTTCGTCATACAACCCTTGAATCTTAATTCTCAACAGATTGAACCGCCTGACATAAGACCTTAGCCCTACTCTATCTCCGTGCTGAATAGCCCCCAAGTCGAGACTTATCTTATTGGCAGGGATGTTCATAGAGAAGTTGGACGCGAACAGGTATGCAAGCGTCTTGAAGTTGTTGATACATCTGGCTGGCAGATTGCCCAACCATCGTTTGGCTATGCCCTTCAATGTTGCCGGGAAGCATCGGCACCAGGTGACATCATTCAACCCCTGTAAGTACATGAGGTTGGTGTAAGCCATTAGGTGGTCTTTCGGGTTGGTGGTACCATCGTAGATACCAACCAACACGTTCTTAACCTTGGCCGGCTGAGCCGCCTCGGTTATCTCCCTAGAGAATGCCGACGGCTGTTCCCTAAGGTTTAGCAGCCGGAGCTGCCAGTCCATGGGCTGGACAATTTGTGCCGCCTGACCCCCAAAGAGGGTCGGCTGCATGTATGGTGATCCATACGGCATGTATGGCTTTTGGGGCACATACGGAGCCGGCTGGATAATCTGAGGGCCAGTACGTGCCAACATGCCGCGTGACTAACTCTCTCGGTTTGTTTTCGAATACTTCATTGAATTATTCGGAAATTGTCTGGGTACGTCGACGTTGAGGCCGACTCAGACAATTGTTGACTTCTCTTCTCCTGGATGAACATCCGGGGCATCTGAGTAAGTCCTTTTTGACCCATCCGGCTGAACTTGCCGGATGTCCTTTCTTTGCTCTGATTTAGGGAAACGAAGTTTGGATAGGTCGATCATGGGCCCGTCCGCCCCTTTTGGTTTAGGGTGAGGAGTAGACACACGTTCTTTGATATGCTTCTTCCCGGAAGGAGAAGGCTTCTTGGCCGACTGGTCCTTGTTGGTGCCAGTTGACTTGTTTATCAGGTCCTTGATCTCCCCTTTGAAACTCGTCATGAATTTCATGAGTTCGTCTCTAGTTACGGGGGCAGCACCCTCCGCCGCCTGGGGTCGCCCAGCCGGCTTGACGGTTGGGCTGCTAGGAACAGCTTTGTTTTCGCCCCGTTCCCTTGTTTCTTTGGAACGGGTGCGTCTCGTTCTGAATGACCCGTCTAGGGCCACGTAGGTGTCGACCTCAATGTCGTCACCACTATCTTGGTCCGTGTGGACCTCGGTTTCGGCCATAGGTCATTTGCCCTCAACAGGCGGTACAAATTCTGATGCATTTAGGAAGTACTCTCCCCACAAACGACGTCAAATGTTTCGAGGTTTTTGGAGTCCCTCGAGAGAGTTACAATTCTAAGAATGCGCGTCGACCGTCTGCACCTGCAAAACCACGGAAACTCCGGTTGGGTGGAGTTTCGCCTCCGACGATCAAGTTAGAACGTTTCCGGATGCATAAAAGTGCAGAATGTAAAGGTTTTTCTCTCAGATTCCGAGAGAATTCTGCAATTAATATTGCTTGGGTTTTGTGTGTATTTTTATGAATGTGTAATAAATAAGGATTTTCCTCTATTTATAGTGGAAGGGATTAGTTCCCCGTTTAGGATTAAAGTGTCACATGTCAGTAGGGGATTGGATCCCCTAGGACCTCTCTGAGGCTGACACGTGTCAACATGCTATAGAGCCATGTGGACAGGGTATTTTTTACCCTAAACAAAGAGTAAATATCAAATGAAAGGGTAAAATGAGTATTTTATGTGTGAACACAATCAAAAAGTGTATAAAGTATACCTATTATAGAAATGGTGTGATTAATATACAACTTACTTAAAAGGTAAATGTTGCGATTTAAATTAAAAAAAAAAAAAAACTGGAGGAAGTATTAACTAATACATTCAAGTGTACCATATACATTCTCTCAAAAACCCACTCATTGTACACATACACCAATTAAGCTTATTTTATTATTCAATACTCTGGTTTTTGGATCCAAATGATGCATTGGACAATGTTTTGTTATTATATGAAGAAACACTTCGTAATATTTGTGTTTTTTTTTTGTATTTTTGTGTAAATTGTAACATTAATGACTTGATTCAATGGTTAATGTCTCTAATACTCCCTCAATTTCTATTTGTTAGTCCCATATCTTATTTTGGGTGTTTTAAAAAGATCTACCCATATATTGAATTTATTTCATTTTGAATTTTTTTTTGTGTTTTCCCTATTCACCTATATTAAATATATTCAAGCTTGTAAATTGAAGGCGCATTGGTTAATAAAATGTCAAAAGAATTCTGATTGGTTAATTAATTGATTGTGGATTGATGACATGACTCTAAGTAAGTAAATCTCTCACTTAAATAATGCAATTATGGTTGATACTTTCCCAAAAAGTTAAAAAAAATTTAAATAAGGCAAAACTATTTATGAGTTGTTTTTGTATGTTTAATATTAGATTCCAAATATTCTTCTTTTCTTATTTTAAGTGATTGATTTCATATGGGATTATCATATTGAAACGGAGGTGATAAAAAATTCATGCCTTTGTTGGTTAAGAACTTGAGTGATTTTGCTTAGCTTGTTTTTCTGGGAGCAACAATGAGCAAGGGTTTAATCTGAAATTTTAAGATTCAAAATTTCTAGTAAGTTAGAGGTTGAGCGAGGGTAGAGTACTTTATGCCATTATCCGCACATATATATATGTAACTTATAGCAGATGCAACGGTTATTTTAGAACCGTTGTAGTAGCCTAAAATTCCATTACAATTGATAGCCTAAAGCAACGGTCAGATTAGGACCATTGCAATAGCCTACAATTACATTGCATTAATCTTATCCGTTAACCGTTGCATTAGCAATTACCGTTGTATAAAATCGTTGCATTAGTTTTAACCGTTGCTTTTGCTCATTTATATTGTACTCCCCTATTTTTAAATACTTGCTCCATTTCTCCATGCGCGGAATTTTAGGAGAATTTGGAGAAAGTAATAGAATATGGAGGTAGTGGGGTAGGTGAAAATATAAAAAATTGTAAAATGCAAAAGTAGTTGAGAGAATATGAAATTAATAAAATATGATTTATGTTATATCCACTATTTTAGAGAAATGAATTAAATATTGTGAAAGCTTTCCAAATAAGGAAATGGAGCAAATATTTAAAAACGGCCGGAAATGAAAATTGGAACAAGTATTTAAAAATGGAGAGAGTATTGAGGGAGTATTAACTCTAAGATCAGTGTCGTCTTGTACATTTTTAGGGCTGGGAGCTAAAACCAAACAAGGGGCCGTAAACAATGAAAACGTATTTCATACATAATTCTCTTACAACATATTTTACGTCTTATAATGAGGGATTATTAATTCAAATTATTTGACTATTTTTTCGTCCATCGTACAGTATCTACGCACAAGATTTGAGATGAGAAAAAGTAAAGAGTAAAAATTAAAATTATTGACAACATTGTGGGTATAATTAGAGGGAATAAATAGAAAAACTCGTAGATAAATATACCCCTGAGCTGTCGCTCAGGGTGCTCCCCCTTGTAGCCGGCTCTGTCTGAGATCAATGGATTGAGACTCAAGAAAAAAGGAGAAGGCTACGTGGTGATATATGAATTTGCTTAACTTTAAAAGTATTTTTACATTGCTTAAGAACTTGATACATTAATTTGCTTAAGTTAAAGCCTAGATACATCAACCTTTATTTATTTATTATTCCCAACAAGTGCTACTTACATACGGAGTGAGTAATATAACAAATTAAGTTCAGCCACATAAAAATCTACACTTGCATTTATATATATATAAAAACCAAACATATATTCATCTAGCATGTGACATCTCCATAAATTTTGCAACTCTAATAACCTATACGGGTGCATCCTGCACACACTCCCAAAACTCGATCCACTTAAAACCATGCCTACTCCCTTTATTTGTTTTAAATGTTGAATGTAGATAGGAATGTTAATGGCGCGGGAAGGGCGGATGTTGGGCTTATCATCCCCATCTCCACCTAAAATTTTCATCCCCATCCCCATCTCCATCCCTATCCCAGCGGCGGATCCAAAATTCATCCTCATCCTCGCCCCCACGAATACAATTTTAAATCCCTCCCCGCCTCACTCCCCACTTGGATATCTATCCCCACTTAATCCCCACCTATGACTCACCTAATCCCCACCTCCCGATACACATGCCAACATAAGTAATATAGATTAAAAAAAAATATATTAAAAAAAAATTGTTAATATTACACGCTTTTTTAGTTATAATATTAGTGTATTACAAATTATTATATCTACTACTTTATTTTACATAATTTTTTTTATTATAAAATAGTATGAAAGTATATGTTTGGGGGTTTTTATGTGTCCTACGGGAGAGTTACAATTTCCTAGTATGCTTCTTCCTTCGCCTGTACCTGCACAAATAACGGAATACTCCGGCTGGGGCTGGGGTGTTCCGCCTCCGAAGATTAAGTTAGTCTCTTTCTAAATGTGGAAATAAGACAATAAAAGCTTCTCGATTTGAGAGCGTTTGCAAGGGGATTTGTGTTTTGTGGGTTTGTGGGAAAATGATTCGATCCCCATTAATGAGGTCTGCCCTTACTATTTATAGTAGGGGGAACTGTGCCTCAATTAGGGTACAATGACACGTGTCGCAAAGGGATTGAGCCTTTGCTGACCGTTGCAAGCTTGACACGTGGCAGGCCTTTATTGGGCCACGTGTCTTAGGGTATTTTTACACTAAACATCTTCCCCTCACAGGTGTGACGTGGAATGTCCACGTGTCACCTGTGACAAGTGTCAGACGCATGGGAGGAGACGGTTCGTCTCCTTCCCTCCTTTTTTTCAAATTTCAAGTTTTTAGGGCAAAAGGCATCGTTTCGCCTTCTGCTCCTTCTATAAATACAAGACACGCTCTCTCTCCTCCTCACTTTACATATTTTTCAAAAAAAAATTCTGAGAGCGCTCTGCTACCGGCTGCATTATTTCCTTAGTTTTCCTACATCCGGCACTTTAAAATTACGCACATCCGGCGACCGGTTGGGTTCCCTTTCCTCAGTATCTAAGGTACCGGCTGCCCTTTTTCTTTTTTACTTTAGCTTTTGACGATTTCAAACATTTCAACCCATCCGGGTTTCATGCCGCCTGGGGGGCCTTTAACCCATATCCCATTTCTTGAATCTTCTCCCTCAGCCAGCATAGCCCCATCTGAGGGGTTTTCAACTTTTAAACTATGCATTCTAAACACCCCCATCCGGATTATCACCGTCTGGGGGTGTTTGAACCTTCAATAAATTTATCCTTTAACACCGCCTGGGGTACATTTGAGTTCATCAAGAAATGATTTCAAAAACCCCAATCGGTTTGGATTTTTCAAAGTTTTTAAGATGCGCTCAATACACCCCCATCCGGCATTTTACCGCATGTGGGTTATTTGAGCAACCTTGGCTTTTTCTCAAACATCATTCAAATAACCCCCATCCGGTATATAACCACCTGGAGGTGGTTTGAGCAGCCTTGGCTTTTTCTCAAACAACATTCAAATAACCCCCATCCGGCATTTTACCGCATGGGGGTGGTTTGAGCAGACTTGGCTTTTTCTCAAACATCACTCAAATAACCCCCATCCGGTATATAACCGCCTGGGGGTGGTTTGAGCAGCCTTGGCTTTTTCTCAAACATCATTCAAGTAACCCCCATCCGGTATATAACCGCTTGGGGGTGGTTTGAGCAGCCTTGGCTTTTTCTCAAACATTCAAATAACCCCCATCCGGTATTTAACCGCATGGGGGTGGTTTGAGCAGCCTTGGCTTTTTCTCAAACATCATTCAAATAACCCCCATCCGGTATATAACCGCCTGGGGGTGGTTTTAGCAGCCTTGGCTTTTTCTCAAACAACATTCAAATAACCCCCATCCGGCATTTTACCGCATGGGGGTGGTTTGAGCAGCCTTGGCTTTTTCTCTAACATCATTCAAATAACCCCCATCCGGTATATAACCGCCTGGGGGTGGTTTGAGCAGCCTTGGCTTTTTCTCAAACAACATTCAAATAACCCCCATCCGGTAAATAACCGCATGGGGGTGGTTTGAGCAGCCTTGGCTTTTTCTTAAACATTCAAATTACCCAAATCGGTATATAATCGCATGGGGGTGGTTTGATCAGCCTTGGCTTTTTCTCAAACATCATTCAAATTACCCCCATCCGGTATATAACCGCCTGGGGGTGGGTTGAGCAGCCTTGGCATTTTCTCAAACAACATTCAAATAACCTCCATCCGGTATATAACCGCATGGGGGTGGTTTGAGCAACCTTGGCTTTTTCTCAAACATTCAAATTGTACCCATCCGGCATCTAACCGTATGGGGGTTGTTTGAGCAGCCTATAGCTTTTTCTCACATACAAATAGACCCCATCCGGAATTTAACCATATGGGGGTCTTTTGAATAAGTCCATTTTATATATCTGATCTATTTTTCTTTATTTCAGTTTCAAACACATTCGGAGACTTCCGCCTGTGGAGGTTTCAAGCTATCATCTTAATCCAATCTCAATTTTCTAAGGTACCGCCTGCATCCCATACTTGTCACATTCTTTTATTTCCGGTTGCATAGCATTAGGATATGGACTCCACCAATACACACACGGCACAGCCTACGACTGTGGTCAGTTGGTCACCAGGAACGGCTGAGTCTAGGACTGGGATTGCCGTTTGGGGGTGCTTGGAACAACCTTAACCTACATCGAATCCGACCGTCTCTGTTCATGTGCAGGACAGAATGGCTTGGATCAGTGTGACGGCAATCGACCTTGACTACCAGTCCGATAATGCAGCCGCTGACCTAGCTGTCCCTATAAATCAAGAACAAGCTGAGGAACCGGCTGAGGAAGGTCCTAATGAGGAAGTTCCACCAAGTACATCTAGCACCCCGGGTGACAGTATCTTGGATAGCTCTAGTTCCAATGGTGAGGAATCCGGAGAGGAAGCCGGCGAGGGATCCGGAGAGGAATCCGGAGAAGGGTCAGCCGGTAATGAGGAGTCTTGCCCTGATGAAGAGTCTCCTGAGACGGCCGACCCGGTAGACCAAGAAGCTTATAAGTGGCCGGCTGCTGGTGACCCTACTGACATGACCATGTCTGCCAGAGATGTGGTTACTCTAAACGCTACGCTCCCTGCTTTCTTAGAGAAGAAACTGGTAGGGGAAGGCTGGGAAGTGGTTGTCCCGCCTGTTGAGGCAAGCGTCGTATGGACCGACGATATAGACAATGCCGACAACTATTTCGGCTGCTATGAGGCGGCATTCACAGCCGGCCTCCGTTTCCCCCTTCACCACTGCATCAAAGCCATATTAAGGGGGTACGATTTGGGCGTATGGCAGTTGACCCCTAACTCATGGGTCAACATACTTGGATACATTGCCGCCTGCGAGATGCAGGATGTCAAACCCAGCTGGGAAGCCTTTGCGCACATGCATTATCTCAGCAGGGTGCCGGGTGGGTGGAACGCATGGTATACGCTGACCACGCACCTGGAGTATATGATGACATTGGACAAACCGTCCAAATGGAGTAGCTGGAAGAGCAAATTTTATGTCGTCTCTTCTCCATCTACTCAACTTAATCGCCGGTTGCGTAGATACAATAAGCACCCGACCTTGCTTGGTAGGAAGTGTAACCTGCCTAGAGTGCCAAGCGAGGCATGGGATAAAATCATACAGAAGGGCCTCTTCAAAAAGACAACCTCCCGCCTGGATGATGGGAGTGAGATTATAGTTCCTCAGTTCTGGGTGAACCACCCGGACTGGTTCAAGGATGAGGCATTTCTCTCCGCCTACAACCTTAGCACCATGTTTACTAAGAGTAGGTTTTTACTTACCACCGGCCCTAGCCGCTTGATGCTGGCATGTTGTACAAAATATTAACCATTTTGTTTTTGCAGGCGTTGCGATGGAGAAGCTTCCAAAGGAAAGGACCTTGGCATCGTATACCTCAGCCGCTCTGCTCCGGAAGGAGCAAATTGAGAAGAAGAAGTCGCAGCTGGCGGCTAAAGACGGCGGGGTAACATTTATTCTCTCCTTTTCACCGGTTGTTGCATCTGTACACTGTGTTTGATATTAACCGGTTGGTTTTTTATATTTGCAGGCTGGGAACAAGGGTGTTCCTCGCTCTCTGTCTAAAATGGTCAAATGACCGGCGGGGGACATTCCTCTGCCTGCTGCTAAGGTATTAAAATTGCCGGTCCCCCCGCCGGCTATGACTATTTCAAAACCACCTGCAGGAGGCAGGCCCACCACTGGAGGCAAAAGCCTTAGTGGTATTGCTCCCACCATTGAAGTGGTGGATGAGAGTGCGAAGGAGCCGGCGACTCCGGCTGGCCAGACTCAAACGGGTACTGGCTCCAATGCGGCTGGGGGTGATTCTACCCCACAGTCCGACAAAGGTATGAATTTTGCCTTTGATTCCCCTGGCCGCTTGGGCCTATGCGCGTAAAGACCCAAGCCTGCCAATCCGGGGACTCTTCTGGCAGCCGTCAGAATATTGGCGAGGCGTATGCTCAACACCTGACAAATAAATCTCTAATTACAGATGCTACCTCCAGCCGGCCCAACTATCAACAGTATGCCAAGAGGATGATCCGGACCCTTACCTGGACCGAGAAAGAGGCAGTGTCGGCTGTGCATACAGTCAACATTGACCGAATCACTTCTTTCTTGGCTGAGGTAAGTTATACCGGATGCATTGCTTTCTTGTAATTTCTTTGTTTACCGTCTTAGTTGTTTGAAGATAGATTCTAACATTCCTCTACCGGCTGATATCACAGGTGATGCTGAGAGTTGACGGGCTTCAGGTCCCCTTGCGCAAGAAGCAAGAGGAGGTAAGGGATGCCCAGAGACGGGCATCTGAGCTCATTGATGTTTCCCAATACAATGCCATTAGATATGACATCGAAACTAAACGGCGAGAGTTGAAACAGGAGGAATTGCTGAAGCAAACTGTTGCGGTTGTTGATGCGGAGAAGGCGAGGGCGGATGCGCTAGATCTGAAGGTCAAAACTCTCCAAGCCGATCTCTAGGCTTTAGAAGGAGCTGACAAGGAAAACGCCGACCTTCGTGCTGATGTCAACCGGCTCAAAAACGAACTTGCTTCTACTTAGGCGGCTCATAAAGAAGAGCTTAAAAAAGAACAAAGCCGCCTGATTGCTGAGAACGAGACTGACAATGAGGAGCGCATGAAGATCGCCTGGGGGCTCACACACCCGGACTATGACTATGAGTTCTTCGACCTCAGGTACAAGTATGCCTCAGAGGTATACGATGCCAAGGTCCTTGGACTGGACCCGCCTGCTTCCTTCGAGGAATGGGCAGGTTCGGCTGAAGAACAAGAGGGTGAGCAGGTAGCGCAGACTCCAATGCCGGCTCCGGAGCAGCAGCTAGAGTAACAACAGCAACAGGAACAGCAATGATTTTTTCTTTTTATTACAACTTCTTTTACCGGCCTACGTGCCGAGTATTTTTGATGCATCTTTCCCGGACGGGGGTCCGGTTAACATTTCCATTTATAAATATTAATCTATTTAACCGACACAGTCGGTTTTGCTATTTCTATTATTTTCGTTTGAATGCGATTTTTTATGTTCATTTACTCATCCGGTTTACATGATCAGCCGTTCTATATATGCCGGATGAAGTAACAATACCATATTATGCCCCTGAATGGCCAACTGTTTACTTCAACAGTAGACAGGCAGCCGTTTCATTGGTGGCCAGATGAGTGATCAGTGACTGATCTATCCTTGCCCCGGCTGTTAAATAGGCATCCGTTTCATGGCAGCCGGATGGGTGATCAGTGATTGATCTACTCCTGCCCCAGCTGGTAAATAGGCTGCCGTTTCATGGTAGCCGGATGGGTGATCAGTGAATGATCTAACCTTAACCCGACTGGTACATAAAATGCCCCTGAAATGGCCAACTGTTTACTTCAACAGTAGAAAGGCAGCCGTTTCATTGGTGGCCGGATGGGTGATCAGTGACTGATCTATCCTTGCCCCGGCTGTTAAATAGGCAGCCGTTTCATGGCAGCCGGATGGGTGATCAGTGATTGATCTACTCCTGCCCCGGCTGGTAAATAGGCAGTCGTTTCATGGTAGCCGGATGGGTGATCAGTGAATGATCTAACCTTAACCCGACTGGTACAATAAAATGCCCCTAAAATGGCCAACTGCTTTCTCCCAACAGTAGACAGGCAGCCGTTTCATTGGTGGCCGGATGGGTGATCAGTGAATGATCTAACCTTAACCCGACTGGTACAATAAAATGCCCCTGAAATGGCCAACTGCTTTCTCCCAACAATAGACAGGCAGCCGTTTCATTGGTGGCCGGATGGGTGATCAGTGACTGATCTATCCTTGCCCCGGCTGGTACAATAACATAACGGATGGGTTGTATTTAGATAATACCCGGTTGCCGTAACCCCCTAGGAATTTCATTTTGCCGGATGGACCTATTTTGGATCCTTGCCGGGTGAAACCTAGATACGATGGATCATTTCTAACGGCTGTAAGTTTCTTTTAAGAAAATGCCGTTTGATTTATTGGATTGCTAGAACAATGTACCACCCGGAAGGGAGCTGTTCTCTTCAACGATTTCACCCGGATGGGTGTCGCCGGATGACTGCTCTTTTTGGAGCAGTGGTTTTTAACAAGTGTTCTTCCGTCAGTGATCTTGCACTAGACAGGTGCAAATACAATTGTATGAATGGAAACTATATGCTTTCACATTTCAATACTATTTACAAAAATTTACAAAATCCTTAGAAGTAGTACTTTTTCAAGTTATCTACATTCCAGGTACGAGGCAGCTGCATTCCGTCTGGGGTTTCCAGGCGGTATGTGCCGTTTCTAACTTCTTCAAAAATCCGGTAGGGTCCTTCCCAATTTGGAGTCAGTTTCCCTTGTTCGTGTGCCCTACCGGTTGCTTCAAGCTTCCATAAAACAAAATCTCCAACTTTGAGGGGGCGTTTACGCACCCTTTTGTTGTAGGCCCTCGTCATTCGCAGACGATAGACTTCATGACGCAAGGAGGTGTTGCCCCTTCTTTCAGGAAGAGTATCTAATGCCAGGCGCATGGCTTCCCAATTTGCCTCTTCATCATATAACATGATTCGAAGGGTTGGCTCATATAATTCAATGGGAAGTACCGCCTCGGTGCCATGTGCCATAAGGAATGGAGTTTCACCGGTTGATCCCTTCTCAGTAGTTCTGATAGACCAAAGGACATGAGTCAACTCTTCTGCCCAAAGACCGCCTGCCTTTTCAATCTTTTTCTTTATGCCGCCTGAGATGAGCTTGTTAAAAGCTTCAACTTGACCGTTTGCTTGAGGACGGCCAACGGATGCAAAGTAATGGGAAATCCCTTGATCTTGCAGCCAAGTCTTTAGGACAGGCGTTTCGAACTGGGGACCATTGTCAAAAACCATGGACATTGGTACACCGAACCGGGTGATGACATTTCTCCAGATGAAGGAGATAACATCCTTAGTTTTGATGCCTTTTACCGCCTCGGCCTCAACCCACTTGGTGAAGTAATCAACAGCCACCAAGATGTATCTTTTGCCGCCTGGGGTAGGAGTGTATGGCCCCAAAATATCCATGCCCCATTTTGCAAAAAGAATTGGGCTGTGAATAGCTGTTAAATCAGTTGCCGGCTGTCTGATCAGCCGGCCAAACCTCTGGCACTTGTCGCATCTTTTAACCATATCTAATGCATCCGCCTCAAGGGTAGGCCAAAAGTATCCTTGCCACCTGGCTCTTTTGGCTAGGGTCTTCCCGCCAATGTGCGATCCACAGAAGCCGGCGTGCAGATCTTCCAGTATTTCCTTTCCCCTTTCTGGGGTAACACACTTGAATAGCGGCTGCAAGTAACCCTTCCGGAAAAGTTCACCTTTGTGCATTACAAAGCTTAATGCTCGTTTTTTAAGAGCAACCGCCTCTGATGAGACACCTGGTAGAGTGCCGTCTACCAGGTAATCCCGGATGGGATCCATCCAAGTGGAGCTTCGATCTAGAACTCCAATGGGGTCATGTTCAATGATTTTCTTTTCCATGACTTCCCAGAAGACTGATCTAGGCGTATCACATGTGGCGGATGATGCAAGTTTTGATAATGCATCCGCCTGATTATTCTCGGATATGGGTACTTGACTTAGATTGAATTCATCAAATGCCCCAGCCTCCTCTTTGACCGCCTGAAGATACTTAATCATCTCCGGATGGGTGGCCTCATAGTCACCGTTGTACTGGCTAACGATGAGTTGAGAATCAGAACAGGCGTCAACTTTCCTTGCCCCGGCTGCCTTACACATGCGGATACCGGTTAACAGGGCCTCGTATTCAGCTTCATTATTCGAAGCTTGAAACTTGAATCGTAGAGCGTACTCGTATTTGTCCCCCTCTGGAGAATGACAAATTACGCCTGCCCCACAACCATTCAGCGTAGAGCTCCCATCTACATAAACTTTCCAAACTTGATCAGTTTTATCCGGCTGTATCGGCCTTGTCATTTCAACAATGAAGTCGGCAAACGCCTGACCCTTCACTGCCCGCCTGGGTTCGAAAGTGATTTCTAGACTTTGAATTTCAACAGCCCATTTAATCATTCTTCCGGATGACTCTAAAGTGGTCATAGGCCTTCTGAGCGGCTGGTCAGTGTAAACGGTAACCGGATGAGCCAAGAAATACGGTTTCAACCGCTTGACTGCCTTGAACAAAGCCAGACCGAATTTTTCAGTCATGGGATATCGAAGTTCACCATTCCGGAGGACATGGCTTATAAAGTAGACCGGGAGCTGGTTGCCGTCTCTCTCAGCAAGGAGAACGACACTCAAGGAATGATCCGAGACGGCCAAGTACATGTAGAGAGCCTCCTGGGGTAGGGGACTCACTAATCTTGGCAAAGAATGCAAGTGTTGCTTCAGCCGTTGAAATGCCGCCTCAGCCTCTTCACCCCATTCAAACCTTGACCTCTTTTTGATTGCTTGAAAGAAATACAGGCACTTGTCACCTGACCGGCTGAGGAATCTCCCCAATGCCGCCAAGCAACCGGTAAGCTTTTGAGCCTCCCTGACGGTACGAGGCGACTGCATGTCAATCACCGCCTGCACTTTGTCCGGATTGGCCTCTATGCCTCTCTGATCAATCAGAAATCCGAGAAACTTCCCAGACTCAACTCCAAAGACGCATTTTTTCGTATTTAACATGACTTTATGCCGCTTGAGGGTGGTGAAGGTTTCTCGGAGGTCGGCTAGATGATCCGCCTGTAGCTTTGACTTGACTATCATGTCATCGATCTACGCCTCCACGTTCCTTCCAATCTGATCATAAAAGACCGAGTTCATCATTCGTTGGAAAGTAGCAGGCGCATTCTTCAACCCAAACGGCATCACCGTGTAGCAGTATAACCCTTGATCTGTGACGAAAGCCGTCTTCTCTTGGTATTTCTTCCACAAGGGTATCTGATGGAAGCCGGAGTAGGCATCCATGAAACTCATCAGGGCATGGCCGGATGTAGAGTCTACCAAATGATCTATCTTTGGAAGCGGGTAGCTATCTTTTGGACAAGCCATGTTCAGGTCCGTGTAATCTACACACATCCGCCAGGTTCCATTCGGCTTTTTCACAAGGACGACATTGGCTACCCAGTCCGGGTAGTAACATTGCCGGATGAACCCAGCATCTAATAGTTTCTTGACCTTGGTTGCTGCTGCCTGGGACCTTTCCTCGCCATGGTTCCTTTTCGTTTGCCTGTTCGTCTTCTTCCTAGGATCCACAGCGAGTTTATGAACAGCAAGATCCGGACTTACACTCGGCATCTCTACTACTTCAAAGGCAAACACATCTTTGAACTCCTTCAGCAAAAGGAGTAAATCTGATCCCAAACTTTCAAACGTAACCGTTCCAATCTTGACTGTTCTGTCTGGCCGGCTGTCTTCAAGGACAATGTCAATTATTTCTCCAGCCGGCTGGGGGCGAAGGCCGTCTGGCCTCTCCCCGGACAATGATTTCTATTGTCTCTCCTTTACAGGCGCCAGTTGGTCCGCCTTCCTCTTTTTACCGGCTGGCTTAGTAGCAGGTGAGGTTTGATCACAGTCGTCAAGTTCAACTATTTCTTTCTCTTGACCGTCTGTGTCAAGCGTTGGTTTGATGTCCGAGAGGTAACACTCTCTCGCCATCTTCTGGTCCCCACTCAAGGAACCGACTGTGCCATCATCCCTTTCAAATTTGATCAACATTAAAGATGGAATGATGACTGCTTTAGAGATGTTAAGGGTTGGGCGACCAATAATCAAGTTGTAGGCAGTCAGCTCTCCTACAACAAGAAACTTGACAACCATGTGCCGGCCCTTTCCCTTTTCTCCAAACTGGATGGGTAGATCAATCATGCCCACCGGATGTACTACCCCTCCCCCAAAACCTACAAGGGGATATGAGGCCGGATGCATGCTACTGGGCTTATACTTGAGTTTTTCCAAGCACCGGTAGCTGATGAGGTCGGATGAGCTCCCGGTATCAATCAAGATCCAGCCAACTCTTTGATTGGCGATTTTGCACTCGATGACTATTGGGTCATCATGAGGCCGCCTGACCTCTCCTCTATCTTTCTCGGAGATTTTAACTTCCGGAAATGAATATTCAGACGACTAGCCCTCATCCACTGAGTTGACTAGTTTCCGAATGTTATCTTTTGTGCCCCGAATGGTAGGCCCGCCTCCCGCAAATCCGCCGGCTATGGTCAGGATGGTATCCTCATCCGTATCCGATTGAGTAGCCGGCGTCTTTGGGGGTGGTCCTTTTACTTGCTTGGGAGCACCCTTCGATTTGGATAGGTATGATTTGAGAGCCCCTTCGTCAGCCAGCCGGTCAAAGAGCCGCCTGAGGCTAAAGCAACCCTCAGTGTCATGGCCAATTTCTTCATGAAAAAGACAATATTTACTCTTATCTCGGGCACTTAAGGGACTCTTCATAGGAGCCGGTTTTTCGAGATTCAACCGGTCCTTTACTTCGTTGAGAATGGAGGCACAATCCTTGCTGAACTCGTACTTGGGCACATACGGATCCGACCTCTTTCTTTTCTGGAAAGGTTGTCTGGATGAGTCTGCCGCCCATACCCCCTTTCTCTTGTCTTCCTTTTTGGCCGACTGGGTAGGCCGATTCTCTTTTTTATCGGATCTTTTGTAATCCGTTGGAAGTTTCACAGCACACAATTCCATTGCCTGAATGTAGGCCTCCGCCTTCATGAGCGCCTCGTGAAGAGTAGAGACCCTCTTCCTAACCAAGTCAAACTTAAAAGTTGATCCGTATAGGAAACGTCATCAGACAATCCATCGATTTGGATCCTCATCAGGTTAAACCGCCTGACATATGACCGGAGCCCCTCTTTATCTCCCTGCTGGATTGCCCCTAGGTCAAGGCTTGTTTTCTTGGCAGGGATGTTCATAGAAAAGTTGGACGTAAACCAGTAGGCCAAGGTCTTGAAATTATTGATGCATCCGGCTGGGAGGTTACCAAACCAACGTTGAGCAATCCCTTTCAACGTTGCCAGGAAGCACCTGCACCATGAGGCGTCATCCAAACCTTGCAAATACACCAGGTTGGTGTATGCCATGAGGTGATCCTCCGGGTTGGTGGTACCGTCATATGCACCTACCAACACATTTTTTATCTTAGCCGGCTGGGTCATCTCGGTGATTTCCCTGTAAAATGCCGTTGGCTGTTCCCCAAGGTTTAGCAGCCGGAGCTGCCAGTCCATAGGCTGGAGAGGCGGCTGCTGATGTCCCCTGAAAAGACCCGGCTGGGCATAGGGAGATCCAAAAGGCGTGTATGGTGTTCTATGCAATGCCGGTTGGATCATATGAGGGCCGGATCGAGTGGAAACCTAGCTTGTCCGGCTGTCATTGTTTGTTCTCGAGTGCCTCCCTAATGTGGCATTGAAGCTATCTCGAAAGGTCGATGTTGATGCCGACTCGGATCGCTGAGTCTTTTTATCTTGGATGAGCGTCCGGGCATCAGAATAGACTTTCTTGGTTCCATCCGGCTGAATGTGCCGGACGGGCTTTCTGACTCCATCTATGGGAGTGTGTATCTTTGAGAAATCAAAGGGCCTAGCCGGCATATTTGACTTCGGATGCGGGGTAGATGCTCTACCCTTGACTGTTTTGGCAGTCTTTTTACCAAGGCGCCTTTCTTCCGCCTGACCCTTACGGGGGCCGGCTGTATTGTCCAGAGGCCTTTGATCTCTCCTTTGAAGCTCATCATCATGTTCATGAGTTCATCTTTGGAGACTGGGGTGGCTCCCTCTGAAGCAGGTGTCAACCCAAGCGGTCCCCTGGTAGGATGATTGGGCCTGCCTGCTGCTCTGCCCGTTCCCTCTTATCTTTGGAACGAGTATGCTTGGTTCTGAAGGAACCGTCGGCTGCGGTGTAGGTTTCAATCTCATGATTGTCGGCTGTGTCTTGGTCCGAGTGGAGCTCTACCTCACCAGCAGGTTGACTAATTTTACCCGGTTGTACCGGTTCTGAAGTCATCTAGAAAGTACTCTCCCCACAGACGGCGCCAGATGTTTGGGGGGTTTTTTATGTGTCCTACGAGAGAGTTACAATTTCCTAGTATGCTCCTTCCTTCGCCTGTACCTGCACTTATAACGGAATACTCCAGCTGGGGCTGGGGTGTTCCGCCTCCGAAGATTAAGTTAGTCTCTTTCTAAATGTGGAAATAAGACAATAAAAGCTTCTCGATTTGAGAGCGTTTGCAAGGGGATTTGTGTTTTGTTGGTTTGTGGGAAAATGATTCGATCCCCATTAATGAGGTCTGCCCTTACTATTTATAGTAGGGGGAACTGTGCCTCAATTAGGGTACAATGACACGTGTCGCAAAGGGATTGGGCCTTTGCTGACCGTTGCAAGCTTGACACGTGGCAGGCCTTTATTGGGCCACGTGTCTTAGGGTATTTTTACCCTAAAGAGTATATAACTTGTATTTAAAAATATATAGATGTAAGTGTGAGGTGGGGATGAGGCGGGTACGAAGGGGGGCGGGTGGAGCGAGGCAGGGATGAGGCGGGTACAATGTAAAATCCACTCCTGCTCCATCATCCATGGAGGGTATGATTTTTATCCCCATCCCCCCCCACTACCCACCAAACCAAGACCCATCCCCACCCCACTGGGGCGGGTCTCTTACTTGTCCCGCCCCACTGACATCCCTAAATGTAAAGGTGATCAACTACGGCCTAACTTGAAAAAAAGGCGGGTTTGAACAAGGAAAAAAAAAACACTTTTTAAGTGTAAAACCTGAACTTGATGGGAAAAATGGTCACTACTTTTTTTACGGGTTTAGACATAACATTGATGTTAAATTTTGGTTGGGCCCAAATTTTTTATGATCACCTCTAGTTACATGTTGAACAACACATAGTATTTAGTAATTTAATTGATTGGGGGTAGAAGCGATATTAAAAAATTATAAGAAAAGATAATAGAGATGATATTTTATTAAGGAAACAGTAAGGATTTGAGAGGAAAAATTTAAGAATCCCTACCTTATAAAAAGTGTAAGATAACTCTTAGGAATAGTGTGCATGCTACCAACTATACCCTAAAAAATGTGTAAAAAAATGTGTACAAAAATGTGTATTTATATTTTTACCCTCATTAATATGTTTACCCTCATTAATGTATTTAATAATTTTTTTCATTAAACAAATAATCAATTAATTCAAAGTTTTTTTTTTCTTCCCTAAAAACTTGTAATACTTTTTTTTTGAATAAAAAAACTTCTAATGCTTTATCCTTCATAATTCATTTTTTATTTTTTTGTTAAGGTATATTAGCTTTTGAAATTTACATTGTTTGATAGCACATAAACAACGTTATGGAATTATAAATAGGATATCAAGATAAAAAAATCCTAAAAAGGGAAATCGATGATGGAAAATATAAATAATACTGGTATTAATTATGGGAGAGAAAATGAAGGAATTTAAGAGGAAATATATAACTAAGTGGTTATTGCTTTAGTATTAGATATAGATATTGGATGGTCGTAGAACATTAAATTAAAGAGCTTACATTATTAAGTTTTTAGCTGTAACATTTCAGATATTATTACTCCGTATGACCTAAGCTCACAAAAAAATAATTTGTAGAAAACCACACTAGAAATATTATACGAAGTACTAAGTATTATTGAAATATGCAAATTAATTAAGTGTTCTAAACTTACAATTGCCCCTTAAGATATGAAGGGATAATAGTATGATGAAATGGTGCAAATCAGTTAAATATTATAATAATAACAATTTTGGAATAATACGGTCAAACTTTAGAGGGTTTAAAAAATAATCGTCATAAAAGATTTTGGTGGCTTTCAATCCCTTCTACAAAGCCACCAAATAATCAAACCAAATAGTAATTATTAAAACTACCACCAAAATCAAAGGTGTAAGCACACGCCAATACAACTTCTTCGTAAGAACTAGCACTTTCGCGCGCATCGCTCGCGTAGGCAACCCCAGTAATTGTTAAAAATAAGAAAAGAATTAATAATGATAATAATAATGATAATGATCCACATTTACTTTATTTCCTCGCTAGTTAGCATTGTGAAAGTCACAACAGAGAGATCACACCTCGGCTTGGCTTCGGGTGGTCCCTATTTTGGGGTTCGGTTAGACGACGAACGCTAAAACTTATCGATGTGTCTTGTGTTACTGATTGGGTGTTCCTATGTTTCTATTTCGATGACGTACTCTGCTTTCTTAAGGGCTTTTGTTGGAAAAAAATTTAGTGACCATGCGGTCTCGTGTGCTGGTCTTGTGGGTTTCAAACATCGGCATAATGTTGTTTGGGATGCACTGGTTGATGTTTGCTATCGGTTTGGAATTTTAGCAAGAAAGGAGGTTGACGTTAGCTTGTTTGGGGGGAACGACGGGGCCCTTAGTAGATGTGTTACTTTATTCTTCAAAACAGGGTCACGATGTGTGTGTTGACTTGACAAGATCTTCTCCTTTGACTCAGTTTGGGTTGTCTGATTTTATTCTTAGACGGGTTGTGGCTGATGCGGCTAATTGTAAGCAGGTCAAGTATGAAGCTAGGTATCGGGTGATTGGGTACGATTTCCATGCTTTCTCCTCTTCTTCTCTCGAGGAATTAGAAAAGGAGGCTATTGCATTGGTGAAATGGGTTTAGTAGTTCTCGAAGACACAAGACATTAGGAAACGTGTTATTGCCCATATCTTCACTAAGATTGACTTTGCTAGCTAAAGGTTTGGAAGCCCAAATTGTATCTCGCCTTCCCACTTATAATAATAATAATAATAATAATAATAATAATAATAATAATAATAATAAAAAATATTAATAATAATAATAATAATAATAATAATAATAATAATAATAATAATAATAATAATAATAATAATAATAATAATAATAATAATAAGGATGATGATGATAATAATAATAATAATAATAATAATAATAATAATAATAATAATAATAATAATAATAATAATAATAATCGTTTGGTTGAGGCTCGTGGTGGTGATGTTGGCCACTCTATGTTGCTAGTGGATTTCCATAATGCCTTAAATTTGGTTGATCGTACGGCTTTACTACGTGAGGTCCGTCTCCGTTGTCCAGCTCTCTCGCGTTGGGTTGAATTCTGTTACTCTTCTCCAGCCAGACTGTTTTATGGGGAGTGATTAGGGGATTTTGCTCCCACCAATCGGAATGCGCCACGTGGACCAATCATGTCCTGCCAAGTGTCCCCCAGTTGGAACAGTCAGGGCTTCCCACGTGGCACGCGCTTATTCGTCCACCTTTGACCTGTTATGTCAAGACATGTGGCATACTCCATGCCTAATGGAGAAACCGGCCACCCAGGCCCAACTTCCGAGGGAAGCCCAATCGGCCCTAGGTTTACCTAAACCTAGGATGGGCACGTTTTCCAAGGTTATAAATACCTCCCTTAATCCTCATTAAAGAAAAAAATAGAAACATTACGGAAAAAACACATTAATTACACACAGTAATAACCAGCTGATCTCGCTAACAAAGCAGATTACCTACATTAAACACTCTCACCTAGAGAGACCAAATCACTTTAATTTCCGCATTAATTACTCCTTAATTAGGTACTAACTTGACTGTTTGAGGCGGAGCTCCCAGGAGTCTCCGTTATTTTGCAGGTACAGGCGTCCGGTTCCAGTCTCGGAATTGTAACTCTCCCGCAGGACATCAGAAAACCCCGAAACATTTGGCGCCGTCTGTGGGGAGAGTACTTCTGAGATGGCATCCAAGTCTGTACCGACTCCTGAAGAGAGGCGTCCCCTAGACGACCCTCAAGTTCAGTCGGACCATGATACCGAAAGTGAATTTGAAGTTGAAGCTCATACAGCTTCAGACGGGACCCTAAGGGCCCGACGTACCCGTCATACCGACAGGAGGGAACGGGAGCATCTTCAAACAGGAAGCGAGCCAGCAGACGCACCGCCTGTTCGGCAACAGCCGACTGATGGGTCTGCTCTCATCACAAGGAACGAACTCATGACCTTCATGAGGGACTTCAAGGGAGAGATTCAAGAGTTGATCAACTAGAAGCCGCCTGCTCCAGTCAAGGAGCAGTCGGCCAAGAAACCCTCCCCTTCACTGAAGAGGAAGCCAGTTCAAGGGCGAGAGGCGACTCCTCATCCTAAATCTAGGAAGAGGGAGCCACCTGCCCTTGATTTCACAAAGTTCCGTTATCCTACAGGAAATAGGAAACATGTTCGTCATATTCAGGCGGACGGGTCGAAGCAAACATTCACAGATGCTTGGCTACTGCTAGAGCAGAAGAAGAGTGACCGATTGTCAGAGTCGGCCTCTACTTCAAACTTTCAAGACAGTTTGCGAAATGCCTCGATGAGGCATACTCAGTCGTACCATGAGAGTCAGTCAGGCGGCACCTCCCGTCAGTCCGGCTTTCATAGTGACCAGGCGGTACCAAACTTACCATTTGTGCCGCAACAACAGTATTTTTTGCAGCCACCTCCGTTTGGTGGACCTGCAGCAAAAAACGTCCAACCTATGGACTGGCAGCTACGGTTGCTTAGACTTGGTGAACAGCCGTCGGCCTTCTCCAAGGAAATTACTGAAGCCGCTCAGCCGGCCAAAGTGAAAAATGTACTAGTAGGCGCCTATGACGGCACTACTAACCCAGAAGACCATCTGATGGCATTCACCAACCTGATGTACCTTCAAGGGTTGGATGATCCCACTTGGTGAAAGTGTTTCCCAGCGACTCTCAAAGGAATCGCACAGCAATGGTTCGGCAACCTGCCGACTGGTTGTGTAATTAGCTTCAGGACGCTTGCTTACTTATTTGCCTCCAACTTCGCCATGAACATCCCTGCGAAGAAAACGACCCTTTATTTGGGAACAATTCAGCAGGGCGAGAAGGAGGGGCTTCGTTCTTACATCAGGCGGTTTAACCTGATGAGAATACAGATTCAAGGGTTACCGGATGAGGTAGCTTATACTGACTTTTTCAGAGGTCTCAAAGACGGGTCTACCTTCAAATTTGATTTGGTTCGAAAAAGGGTGGCGACTCTTCAAGAGGCCTTGATTGAAGCAGAAGCCTATATACAGGCGACTGATCTTTGTACGATAAAACAGTCGGACGGGAAAAGGTTCGACAAAAGAGAAGGACGACAGAAACAGTCGTCAAACAAAGATGAGAAAAGAAAAGAGGTCTGGGCGGCTGATTCCTCTAAACAGCCGGCCCAGAAAAAGAAAAAAGAATTCAAACCATACTCCCCAAAGTATGCGTTTAACAAGGATAACCAGTTTATCTAAAAGAAATCAAGGGACGGATCTCAATTGAGAAGCCGGTCCCCATGAAGGGTTCTGCAAACAACCGGAACCAAGATAAATTCTGTGCTTATCATGATGATGTTGGTCATCACACCAATGACTGCATCAGTCTCATGCGGTACCTAGACCGCCTGGCTAAGCAAGGTGATCTTGACACTTATGTCAAGAAATCCGCGGGGAACACTTCCTCAAAAAAGCAGTCGGCCAAAAAGAATCAACAGGCCGACAGCTCCGATACAGATGATGCAGTCGTCTACACTATTGCAGGCGGCTTCTCAGGAGGCGGCCCCACTATTAGGGGCAACAAAGACAATATCAGGCGGTTAGATGTAAATTCCGTTCACCAAGAAAGGCCGTCCAAATATTCATTTCCTGAGATTGTCATCACTGAAGAAGATCTAGGAGGGGTAAGGGGGCCGCATGACGACCCTCTCGTTATTGAATGTAAAGTGGCCAACCAGAGAGTTGGCCGAATCCTCATAGATACCGGAAGCTCCTCAGATCTCATCAGTAGCAAATGTCTGTCGAAACTAAAATATCAGACTGATTGCATACATCCGGCCTCCCACCCTTTAGTAGGGTTTGGAGGAGGAGTCGTCCACCCATTGGGACGAGTAGATTTACCCATCCGCCTGGGCGAAAAAGGGGAAGGACGACACACGGTAGTCCGGTTCCTGGTAGTAGAGGAACTCTCGGCCTACAACATGATTCTGGGTCGACCTACCCTGAATAATTCCAAGGCTGTTATAATCCCATCTCTTATGTTGCTCAAGTTTGAGAGGGATAATGGAACAGTCGGCTCCCTAAGGGGAGATCAGAGGATGGCCCGAGAGTGCTATCTCTCGGATGTTAAGCCCACTATTATGGCTACTGGGTCAAGCGGTGAAAAAACAGACCTTGACAAGGAGAGTGCGCCTGTTCAAGAAGCAGGCGGCAAAAAGAGAAAGGCATCCCAGACAGGGGCCGCAAGAAAAGAAAGAAAATAGCAATCATTGGCAGAGGAGCGGCCGGATGAGTTCCGCCCTCAGCCGGCTGGTGAGCATGCGGACCTGATCTTAGACGACTCACGTCCTGACCGAACAGTCAAAGTTGGGACGACTGCTCTGAGAAACCTTGGTGACAACTTTCACAAACTATTGAAAGAATACAAGGACATCTTTGCATTCGAAGTCCATGAAATTCCAGGCATTAGTCCTGATCTGGCGGTACATAAACTGGTCGTGGATCCGAAAAAGAAGCCGGTACGGCAAAAGAAGCGGAACCATGGCGAAGAAAGAACTCAGGCGGCAGCCGCCGAAGTTAAAAAATTACTTGATGCAGGGTTCATTCGGCAATGTTACTTCCCAGACTGGGTTGCAAATGTGGTGCTTGTTAAAAAGCCGAATGGCACCTGGCGAATGTGTGTAGACTACACACACTTAAACAAGGCGTGCCCCAAAGACAGTTACCCTCTGCCTAAATTTGATAACCTGGTCGACTCAACAGCCGGCCATGCCTTGATGAGTTTTATGGACGCCTATTCTGGTTTCCATCAAATTCCTTTATGGAAGAAAGATCAGGAGAAGACGGCCTTCGTCACTGATCAGGGGTTATACTGTTACACGGTCATGCCGTTTGGTCTTAAGAATGCCCCGGCTACCTTCCAACGAATGATAAACACTGTGTTCTTTGATCAGATTGGGAGAAACGTCAAGGCATACATTGATGTTATGATTGTCAAGACTAAACTTCAGAAAGATCATCTGTCGGACCTCCGAGAAACTTTCGCCACACTCAGGCGGCACCATGTCATGCTCAATCCCAAGAAATGTGTATTTGGAGTTGAGTCTGGGAAATTTCTCGGATTCCTTATCAATCAGAGAGGAATAGAGGCGAACCCTGAGAAGGTGCAGGCGGTCATTGACATGCAGTCGCCTCGTACCATCCGAGAGGTTCAGAAGTTAAAAGGTTGTCTGGCGGCCTTGGGAAGATTTCTAAGCCGATCAGGCGACAAATACCTATACTTTTTCCAGGCAATTAAGAAAAAGGCAAGGTTTGAATGGGGGCCGGATGCTGAGGCCGCCTTCCAGAAATTAAAAGTTCACTTGCATTCCTTGCCGAGGCTGGTCAGCCCTTTGCCCAAAGAGGTACTCTACATGTACCTGGCCGTCTCTGATCATGCGTTAAGCGCTGTTCTCCTTGCTGAAAGAGACGGCTGTCAACTCTCGGTCTACTTTGTCAGTCACGTACTGAAAAATGCCGAGTTGAGGTATCCCCTAGTGGAGAAATTTGGTCTTGCACTCTTCATGGCTGTTAAAAAATTGAAGCCCTACGTTTTGGCACATGCAGTCGTCGTGTATACAGACCAACCTATCAAGCGGCCACTTACCATCATGGAGTCGTCAGGCCGAATGATCAAATGGGCCATAGAAATACAGAGCCTCAAAGTTACATTCGAGCCTAGAAAAGCAGTGAAGGGGCAAGCATTTGCTGATTTTATTGTAGAGATGACTCGTCCTCCTGACTCTCAAGTTCCAGACCAAGTATGGAAGGTATATGTGGACGGAAGCTCTACTTCAAATGGTTGTGGAGCAGGCATCATATGTCAGTCGCCAAAGGGCGACAGGTACGAGTATGCTCTACGCTTCAGTTTTCAGGCTTCAAACAATGAGGCAGAATATGAAGCTTTACTAGCCGGGATCCGCATGTGCAAGGCGGCAGGGGCAAGAAAAATAGACGCCTGTTCCGATTCACAATTGATAGTGAGTCAGTACAATGGCGAATACGAAGCAACCCATCCGGCCATGATCAAGTATTTACAGGCGGTCCGACAAGCAGTCGGCTCCCTTGAGGATTTCCATCTGATCCAAGTGCCGAGATCAGAAAACAACCAGGCGGATGCACTGTCAAAATTAGCATCATCCGCCTCCTCTGATACTCCTGGAACTGTTTTTTGGGAAGTAATGGAGAAGAGAAGCATCGAGGAAAACCCTATTGGAATCCTAGACAGAAGCTCAACCTGGATGGATTCAATCAGGGCATATCTGACAAACGGTACACTGCCGGATGATCCTCAACAGGCGGCAGCACTGAAAAAACGAGCCACCTGTTTTGAAATGATAAAGGGAGAACTTCACAAAAAGGGGTACCTTCAACCCTTCTTAAAGTGTGTTACTCCAGAAAAGGGACGAGAGATACTAGACGATCTTCACTCTGGTTACTGTGCTTCTCATATAGGCGGTAGGACGCTTGCTCAAAGGGCAAGGCGGCAGGGCTACTTTTGGCCTACTTTGGAAGCAGATGCAATGGAGATGGTGAAAAAATGTGACAAGTGCCAAAGGTTTGGCAAACTAATTCACCGTCCGGCTACTGACCTCACTACCATTCACAGCCCACTACCGTTTGCTAAGTGGGGCATGGACATTCTGGGTCCATATACGCCTGCTACAGGCGGAAGGAGGTACATACTTGTTGCCGTCGACTACTTCACTAAATGGGTAGAGGCGGAGGCTGTAAAGGGAATCAAGACAAAAGATGTAATTTCATTCATTTGGAAAAATGTCATCACTCGGTTCGGGGTTCCCATGTCTATGGTTTTTGATAATGGTCCCCAATTTGAGACGCCTGTTCTCAAAAGCTGGTTGGGGGACCAAGGAATTGCAAACTACTTTGCATCTGTCGGCCGTCCATAAGCAAACGGCCAGGTAGAAGCCTTTAATAAAATCATCTCAGACGGTCTCAAGAAAAAGATTGAACGAGCAGGCGGCCTATGGGCGGATGAACTACCACATGTTCTCTGGGCCATTAGGACGACTGAAAAAGGGGCGACTGGAGAAACTCCATTCCTCCTACTTTACGGTGCGGAAGCTGTTCTTCCAATAGAACACTATGAGCCGACTCTTCGAGTAATGCTATATGACGAAGAGGCAAACTGGGAAGCCATGCGCCTGGCATTAGACTCACTTCCTGAAAAGAGGGGCAATGCTGTCTTGCGCCATGAGATCTATCGCTTGAGAATGACTAGATCATACAACAAAAAAGTACACAGGCGTCCACTCAAAGTAGGGGACTTTGTACTTAGAAAAATGGAAGCAGTTGGTAGGGCTAATGAGTCTGGCAAACTAACTCCCAACTGGGAAGGACCCTACCGAATCTATGAGGAAGTCAGGGACGGTACCTACCGTCTGGAAACACCAGACGGACAACCGTTGCCTCGAACTTGGAATGTAGATAATCTTAAGAAATATTTCTTTTGAATGATGTAAATAGTCAAGAGCTACTTAATAAAAGTTTGCACTTACTATTCAATTTTGTACTAAGAGGGGCACGCCTACTAACAAATAGTCGGCTACTCTTCATGTTTAATTTTTACTTACTTAAAGAGGGGCATGCCGTCTGTACCTTTACAGTCGGATACTCTCCATTGAGTTTTACTCTATTTTTAGAGGGGCATGTCGTCTGTACTTTTACAGTCGGCTACTCTCCATTGAGTATTTTTACTTCAGAGGGGCATGTCGTCTGTACCTTTACAGTCGGCTAATCTCCATTGAGTATTTTACTCACAATAGGGGCATGTCGTCTGGACATATAGTCGGCTACTCTCCATAAGAAGATGGCCGACTGGTTCCAAACACATAGCCACCCCACTAACACTTAGCTAAAAAGATTAGGGCCTGGCCGACCCTGTGCCTATCAGGCGGCTATCCTTCTTTTAGCATCTACGTTCACCAAGAACTTACCAAGGCCACAGGCCGAATGATCAGACCAGGCGCCAAGCCAACTGATCAAATCTACAAAACTAATACGACCTGTCCCAACATCATAGCAGGCGTCCGGCGGCATCCCTCCGGATGAAATTCGTCGCAGAGAGCAGCTCCCTTTTGGGTGGAACATTTCTCTATAAACTAATTACACGGCACCTATACGACTGTCCCCAAGGGCGACCACGTAGCCGTTTTTGAGACAAGGATAACTCTATCACTAACCAAACCAGTGGTAGCAGTTGACATCTAAGTCAGATGACCGCCTGTATTACTTGGGATAAATGCAGGGGGTACCTCTTGAGTTAATAGCCAACAAACATTGGCGAATCAAGGGGATCAGCCGGCCTCCGCCGCCTGGAACCTCTACTACTCAATCTAGTGTGACGGAGACTAAGTAACTCCTATGTTAACTTATAGTCACTCCCTCAAACTTAGTATGGAGCCTAAAAGGTATGAGTCGTCCGCTTGTTTTTATCAAACAGGGGCTCTCAACCACTACTCCTGCTAAGTTAACAAATTACGAGTTAAAAGCCAACAAATATTGAATAAAGGGAAACAACCGGTACCCGCCGCTTGTTATCTCAACTACTCAGTTCCTTGGCGACTAGGTAACACTCATGTTTACTTGGTCAGACCACTTTCCTACTTGGTTAAATTTACAAAAGACAGGACCGCCTGCCTAAAAAGGATCCAGTCTTTAAAATAGTTTGAATACCGATTGGATAAATGGCCGACTGATCGTCTATCCTGGAAACAGACAACCAGTCGTCCAGGGGCATAGGCGGCGTGACTAACTTTCCGTACCTGTCTGCAACTATCGGCCATGTAAAACAGTCGGTCTAGTGAACAATTGGATATTGGAATATTCAATACTTAGACAAATTTGAGGCAAAACAAAAATTCATTAAAAATAAGCCGGTCATTAAAGACCAACAAAATATTCAAAGCCCCGGCCCTCTGGCCGGGTAAATACAAAGCAAACGGCACGCAGGCCGTGGAAAGAATACATAAAGCTTAAGAAGGGGGCAGTTCAGTATTAGCAGTTGCCGCCTGGTCAACACTCTTCTTGCTGGACTCGGCTTCAGCTGCATCCTTTTTTGATGCCTTACCCCTAAGCGGCACAAGCGCCACTACCGGCTCCTCCTCCTCCAACGCTTCCTCCAACGCCTCTTCTTCAGCAGCCGCTAGGATCTCTTGATTATATGTATCCGAACACTGGCGGTACGTTCTTTCCCAAGAGGCAAAGTCGGCACTGGGGAAGAGGCGGCCCCAGGTCATGCGCTGGATTTGAGCGGAGTCTTCCATCATCTCCCGGACCAGCTCTTTCTTCTCTTGCTCGGCCTTTTCCGAGAGCTCTTGGGTAAGACTCTTCTCCTGGGTCACCAGGCGTTCCTTTACGTTGGCCAAGGATTTCTCCATGGCTTCGTAAGAGTACATTTTCAGGCGAAGAGGTTTCAGCTCGGCCTTGAGATTTGTGATGGTCGCCTCCAGCTCGTCATTCTTCTTCTGGGCTGCTTCTAACTGAGCCCGAACAGCGGCGGTAGCCTGCGCCTCATAATAAAGAATATCAATGGTCAGAACTTCATTTTGGGCAATTTGAAACATTGCCTTATCACAGTCAGAGGCGGCCATAGCTTTTGCAGCCTTTACCTCTTTGTTCTTCCGATCAAGCGGCTTGCGAAGGCCGTTAACTCGGAGCAGGACCTAAGTACAAAGAAACAGGCGTCAGTTTCCAAACAAAAAATAAAACAGGCGTCCAGAAATTCAATTACTCAAAAATATGCTAAGTATACCTCAGCAAGGACCCCTGCAATCCCGTCAAGGTCAAGGGTGCCGACACCCCTGACCGCCTCCCTTTCAGCTGGAGGAACTTCCCTGATCATAGACTTGGCCATCTCTACCAAGTCAGGCTCCTGGGGGCCGGCTGCATCAAGCATAAACAAACGGTTTAGACTTAGTAAAAAAGGGAGCAAGTCTAAAATTTACAAGGACAACTTCATACCTCTAGGCGGCCCAGTTGGAGTTTTAGAAGAAGTGGCCGGCTGTTTCTCAGCCGCCACCTGTTTCCTGGCAGAACTAGGAGAGCTCCCAACAGTCGTCTTCCGGGCCTTGGGGTCCGGCTGTTGGGAAGATGAAGCTCTTGGAGCACCCGTCTAAAACAGAAGAAAAAAGTCAGTATATGCATAAACACTCCAAAAAGAGGGTGAAAGGTTCGAAGCTCACCAAGGGTGCCCCCTTTTTGGGGGAGTCGGTTGAAGCTTGTTGCATAATAGAGGCCCGCAACATGGCCGCCGCAGTCTTGGAGGCGGTGATTTTGCTCATGGCGTCAGCTGCAAAAACAAACAGCAAAGTTAATAAAAGATAAACAACAAATGTTTGGAACAACAGAGTATTCGACAGGCCGACTACCTCTTGAGCACCGACTGCTGAGGCCGCAGGCGGCCTAAAAGTACTCGTCATAGAGCCACTTGAAGCTCGGGACGCAGTGCAGGGGTACTTGCTCTCGTACCCCTGAAGTAGAGTCGACCCTCGACTCTACTTTAAAGAGTCCTTTATCAAGGATCTCTTTCTTAGCCTTGGAGGGAACAGGCGGCATGCTACGGCCGCCTGCAAGAAGTGGCGGATTCCTGTTCCACCTATTGAAGCGCTTGTTCAGCTCAATGTCTGAACTCTCAATGATGAGGAAGGTGCTCCGCCAGTCCTTCCACTTGTTTGCTTTACCTCTTGTCATGAGGTAGCCCCTGTGGCTTGTCAATTGATACCAGCCGGTACCGCTTGTCTTAGGGGTCCGGCTGAGATAGTTCATATGGGCGAAAGCCTCGAAGCTCGGCTCCACCCCGTGCAGTTCGCACCCGGCCACATAGCCGAGTACGTTGACCCAGGAGTTTGGGGCTAACTGCCATGACCCCAACTCATACCCATCCAAAATCCGCTGAACAGCCGGATGTAATGGGAAGCGAAGCCCTGCCTTGATGGCCGCCTCGTAGCAGCCAAAGCAGGCGCTATCATAACTGGAACCAGCCGGCCAGACGACTGTGTCTTCTGGATCTGGCACAAACACTAGAAAATCGAGGCCCATGGTGTGGTTTGCAATAAAGCTCTCCACTTTCTCTTGCATGGCTGTGATTCGGCCCCGAGGTACCGTGTAGTAGTAGGGGGTATTTAGCTCTCGGTAAGAGGCGGATGGTTCCGCCCAATTGTCCCCCTTCTCAACTGCGTGAGAAAGTCTCGCCTCTTGCAGGCGGCTGTTTTTCTCTTCTGTACCCAAAGAAGCATGGCCAGAAGAGCTTGACTCGGAATCGTCCTCCGACGAGTCCGAAGAGGACGACTCCTCCCCTCTCCCAGAGGGGCCTGCCTCCTCTCTTTGAAAAGGAGCAGATTTGTTAACTGTTAAATGGGAAGGGGTCACTATGACTCCCCCCACAGAATTGCCGGAATCCAGGCCGCCTTGTTTCACTTCCACATCTGGCGCCTGGTCAGATGTTTCACTAAGCGGCACCCTGTGGGAGGAGCCGTCTGAATTTGAGATCCTAGCTGTCTTTTTCGTTCTGGCCATCCTGCTCTGCATAGACACAGATACAGTCGGACTTTGTATAAAGGGCAAAGATGGGTCCGGAAAAGGGCAGGCGGCACTCCTAGTCCTAGATTCAGCCGTCCCCGGTGACCGGCTGATCACTAACCTAGGTCGTGTCGTGTGCTTCCGTGGTGCCATTTCAGAAAATAAAAAGAAAATTAAGAGTAAGAGAACTGAGTTACCTGAACGAGTGACGGTTGATGAAGTTCTGAAAATCCTGTGCAGTCGGCTTGTCAGAACAGACGGTAGGCAGAAAAGGTCCAAAATGTCAGAGCAAGTTCAGGGGTCCGAATGTTCTCAAAAAGTTCTCAAAGTGTGAAAATGACTCAAGACAACTCTCCCTTATATAGGCGAAGTGAGAAGGCGAAGGGTCACTTTCAGAATTCAAAATTTGGGCGGGAAAATCTCTCGTTCTTTCGCCGACTGACACCTGTAGCAGGCCGTCGCCTGTTACAGTGCGACACCTGTCACAGGTAACACGTGACCAATCACATGCCACCTGTGAGGGGCAAATGATTAGGGGATTTTGCTCCCACCAATCGGAATGCGCCACGTGGACCAATCAGGTCCTGCCAAGTGTCCCCCAGTTGGAACAGTCAGGGCTTCCCACGTGGCACGCGCTTATTCGTCCACCTTTGACCTATTATGTCAAGACATGTGACATACTCCATGCCTAATGGAGAAACCGGCCACCCAGGCCCAACTTCCGAGGGAAGCCTAATCGGCCCTAGGTTTACCTAAACCTAGGATGGGCACGTTTTCCAAGGTTATAAATACCTCCCTTAATCCTCATTAAAGAAAAAAATAGAAACATTACGGAAAAAACACATTAATTACACACAGTAATAACCGGCTGATCTCGCTAACAAAGCAGATTACCTACATTAAACACTCTCACCTAGAGAGACCAAATCACTTTAATTTCCGCATTAATTACTCCTTAATCAGGTACTAACTTGACCGTTGGAGGCGGAGCTCCCAGGAGTCTCCGTTATTTTGCAGGTACAGGCGTCCGGTTCCAGTCTCGGAATTTTAACTCTCCCGCAGGACATCAGAAAACCCCAAAACAGGGAGCATACCTTAAGGTCATGTCAAGGTGTGCAGCAGGGTGATCCTCTTGGCCCTTTACCTTTTGCTTTGGTGCTCCATCCGTTGGTTTGTCGAATCAGGGATTCTTTCGACTTATGTTTTCAGGCTTGGTATTTGGATGATGGCACTATTATTGGTGCCACCTTGGTGGTAGAGAAGGTTATGGAGTTGATTTTGGTGGAGGGACCTCGTCTCGGCCTCCATGTTAACGTTGAGAAAACGAATGTTTTCTGGCCCACGGGGGACCCACGTAGCCGTCAGGCCGGTGTCTTTCCTCTAGATATTGCTCGTCCTGTTCATGGTGTTAAGTTGCTTGGTGGTCCTATCAGTGCGGATAACTCTTTCTGTGGTGAGGTTGTTTCGCAGAGAGTGTCGAAGACCATTGTGCTCATGGATGCTGTTGCTAAGCTTGAGGATCCCCAATGTGAGTTGTTACTACTTCGTGCGTGTACTGGGGTTTCAAAACTCTACTTTTCTATGCGCACTTGTCCTCCTCGTTTTTTTGAAGCGGCCTAGATTTCTTTTGATGTGGCCCTTCGGGGTTCTTTGGAGCGCATTGTATCTGCTTCGGGGCCAGGTTTTGGTGATTGGCAATGGCGAGTTGCCACCTTACCTTTTTCTTATGGTGGATTGGGTGTCTATTCAGAGGGTGATGTTCGACACTATGCTTTCCTTGCGTCGCGTTTGCAGTCTTCAGGCTTCGCTTCTTCGCAATTCTGGTATTGTTGGTCCAGGTCCGGCCTTCGATGGCGCTCTTAGTCTTTTTAATAGGACTATGGAGACTGACCTTTTGCGTAACCCTAGTGAGATCGCTGCCCCCAAAATCATGAAGAAATTGGCAGATATATATTTCACGAAGGTTACTGCATCTGTAGAATCCACTTTCTCCTTATCTCAGCGTCAGGTTGCCTTATGGAAGTCCCACCAGGGGGATCACACTTCTGCCAGTTGCGAGCAGTCCCGATATCAGGTTTGGGTCAGACTATGAATGGTAAGACTTACCGTTGTGTTCTCTGCTACCGGTTGGGTTTTCCCTTGTTCTCCGTTTCGACACCTTGTTCTGCTTGCTCAAGGGTTTTTGATGGGAATATTTTTGGGGATCATGCAGTGTCTTGTGATGGGATGGTGGGTATTAAATATCGGCACAACATTGTTCGTGATACCCTTGTTGATATTTATTTCCGCTCTGGGATTTCTGCAAGAAAAGAGGTCAACATTGGGTTGACTTGACGGAACGATGGGGCTCTTCGACCAGCAAATGTGTTGCTTTACTCCTGGGATAGAGGCCTAGATGTATGTGTTGACTTGACGGGGTCTTCTCCATTGACACAATCTGGGTTGTCTGACTTCGTTCCTGGTCGTGTTATGTCGGCTGCGGCTCAGCGGAAGCGAGACAAGTATGGGGCGCGTTGTAGGGCTATTGGTTATGGTTTTCTTCCTTTCTCCTTTTCTTCATTGGGGGAATTAGAGAAGGATGTTGTTGCGTTGCTAAAGCGGGTTCAGGCGTTCGCTAGGACTCGGGATATTGGTGCTCGTGCAGCTGCTCACATCTTCAACAGGATTGGGTTCGCTATGGCTAGAGGGGTGGGGGCCCAAATTGTATCTCGGCTCCCCACTAATTTCTTGTAAATCATTTGACTTTGTAGGTCTTTGTTATAATAATAATAATAATAATAATAATAATAATAATAATAATAATAATAATAATAATAATAGTGATAGTGATAGTGATAGTGATAGTAGTAACAGTAGTAGTAGTAGTAGTAGTAGTAGTAGTAATAATAATAATAATAATAATAATAATAATAAATAATAATAATAATATATTATTATTATTATTATTATTATTATTATTACCGCATTATTATTATTATATTATTATAATTATTAAATATTAATAATTGTTATTATTATTATTATTATTTAATATTAATTATTATATTTAATATTTAATATTAATTATTATTATTTAATATTAATTATTATTATTTAATATTAATTATTATTATCTTTTAATATTAGTTATTATTATTAAATATTAATTATTATTATTATATTTAAATATTAAATATTAATTATTATTATTATTATTATTATTATTATTATTATTATTATTATTATTATTATCTTGAACATTTATTATTATTATTAATTATTATGTTTAAGCAGAGCAGAGTAGGACTTAGCAAAGAAGAGCTGAGTAGAGTAGAGCTAGACAATTCAAAAGAACAGGGCCCAAGTATCGCTGTCTCGTAGCCTAAATGCGAGATCCGACTTTATTTATTAGTGATATAGTATATTAAATTAGATTCTTTTACTATATTGACTTAAGATTTTTTTTTTATATATTATTGTATTTATTAAGATTTTGTCATATATTTAAATGAGATTCCTATTATCATAAGATAAATTTAATTTATAATTAAATTTAAACACTAAAATTATCTTAAGTTGTTTTTTAGTTGGAACTTTAATTTTAAATCTTAAACCTTATTCGTTGTTTTTGATTATGTAACCATTTAATATTTTCAATTCACAATTAAATTGTAAGTCCTTTATTCATTGACTAAAATTAAATTTGACAGCTCTAAAATATTTGGAAAAAAAAACTCCTCTTATATTAGATTTCCTACTATTTTTAATCAATTTTTAAATTGAATGTATTTTATGTAAAATCTATCTAATTTTCCTTCATTAAAATTTTACCTGATAATTTTTTTTAAGATAATCGTATATATATATTTTTATTTTTATTACTATACAAATTTTATCTTTTCTTTCTTTTTTTCAATGGATTTTATTTCAGCGCATTTTATGTGAGGCTGGCCACATCATGTGACTGCTTGTAAAAGAACAAAGTAACTCTTATGAAACTGACCGAGTAACCCCCTATAACACTGACGAAACAACCGTAATAACACTGATCAAATAACCCCGTATAACACTGATCAAATAACCCCTATAACATTAATAAGCAACCCCCATAACCCTTATAACACCGATTAAGTCACCCCTATAACACCAACGAAGTAACCCCATAATGGTTGAGCACAGGTGTGGCATATAAAAGTTGGTGTATTTAATTAGAGTGTATTTTTATGTTTATTATTCTTCAATCTGTTTTATATAGACAAAACTTAAATGAGTATTTTTTTGTTTTTACATGCACACTTATATTATTATTACAAACTCTTAAATAGACCTGGTTCACATTAATTTATTGTGGACCATTAATACTAGAAACAATATGGTTCATTTTATTAAATGAAAAGAAAGATCACTATGTTAATTCAAATAAAGGTTATTATGTTGGAATAAAAGTCATGAGAGGTTAATTTTTTTAAATGAAAATTTTAGTATACTAGTCTATAGGAATAATATAGGTCACTATATTAAAATTAGGATCACTTGTTCTACATATTGTCGTACTTCAAATTTTTAATAATATTAAGGGTCACAAAAGTTTTAACAAAAGGTTACTATGTTCAAATTAGGATCACTATATTTAAAATATATGTGCGTGTATGGATCTCATGTCCACAATAATATTATTGTGAATCAGGTCCACAAAAGTTTTTCCGAACAAACTTAAATGATTTTTGTACGGTTATTGAATTTTTTTTTAAAAAAAAATTTCTTAATGTTTTAACGCTTTTGGTTCACAATTTCATGTGAATAATTTTATACAAAAAAAAATAAAAATAAAAAAAAGAACTTATTTTATTTTTTTATTATTTTTTATTTCCAATCTTTCTTATGTAGATAAAATTTAAATGATAATTGTATGGTTATTTATAAATTTGTTTACATAAGTGTAAATTTTTTTGTTTTGTACATGAAATAATTTTGAATGAAATGAATAGTATTAAATTTGAATTTATCAGATAATCTTTTGTTTTTCAAAATATTTAAATCATGAATTCAGTATTTACGAGTATTTTTTATTTTTTTTAATATCTATATGCATTTGAATTTAATATCTCAAATTTTGTTGATTTTGATTATGTGGCAATTGAATTTTTTAATTCTAAATAAAATGTAAATTTTCTATTCTATTGGTCAAATACCACTTATTTTATGTGGTACTCTAAAAGCTATATATCGAAAAATGCCTCCTTTATATATATATGAATAGAATCAAGATCATATGAGAACCTAGGTTTAAAATAGGAACTAGGAACTAATCTCGATCGTTCATTACACTTAATCTAACGACTGAAATCTCGTCCGCCTCATTAATGGAAAAATAGTCAATTCAGCACTATGAGGGGTCGTTCGGTTCGCACAGGGGAATCTGAATGGGATGCAGAAAGGGAATGGAGGAGAATGGAATGAAACCCTTTGAATTTAGGGTGTTGTTTGGTGAGAATGGAGGAGAATGGAATGAAACCACCATAGAACCACCACAACACAACCATTGCACCCCTTCCTTCATTAGTTTCCACCTTCTCCAGCTACCGCACCACCCGACTAACACCACACCGGAACCAGCCGCCACTCCTCCGACCTTCGCCGCCCTCCCCCGACCTGGTGAGGTCCGTTGAACAACAATCCACAACGGAACCCTTCTCGTCCTCGGCCTTAGCAATCCCGACCGAAACCCGACCAAAACGCAACTATTGAACTTCCCCAGCAACATCGATGGTTTATGCGGAATTTCGACGGTTGTTCGCCGCCCCTGCTCCGACCAGGTGAGGTGTGGCCGGTTGTTCCGGTGGAGGGGAGGGTTTTTCAGGGTTACACGAGGGTCGAGGGAAGGTTTTCCGGGTAGGAGGAGGGGCGGCGAAGGGCGGTGAGGGTCTGGGGAAGGTCGGCGAACATCCGGCAAGGTGAAGCAAGTTCCGGCGAGCAGCAGCAAGCTGATGGGGTATGGTGATGGTTGGGGAATGGAATGGGAAAGGTGGGGGGGGGGGGGTGGTGGGGAATGAGTCTAGAAGACTTTTGGGTAAACCCAAAAATAAAATGGGGGAATGGGAATGACAAAATTATGAAAACAAACACTAACAAAGGGAATCATTCCCATTCCCTTTCCCCATTCCAGCGAACCAAACGGCCACTGAATGTTTACCAAGATTTTTCCTCCATTTTTTTTTTCTCTCTCTTTTTAAAATTTTCTTTCTCTTCCTCCAAATTCTCTGTGAGGCGATTTTCGATTTCTTCGCTCTTTGATTCTTCGCTTTTGTTCATCTAAGGTATGTAAATTTCGATTTATTTGTATGTTAAATTTGCTCGATTCATTTTTAGTTTGCTTGATTTGGTTTTGATTAATTCGAGTTTGAATTTAAGGTTTTTTGTTATTTTTTGTTTGATTAATTTGTGTTTCATTTCTTGATAAGATTAAATAGTTGAAAATTTGGGGTTTTTTGTTGCTATTTTTTGTTTGATTCATTTGTGAATTTTGATTGTTGCATGTGCTTTAATTTTAATTGCGTTTTTTTTTTACTGGATTAGCCATTTTTCTTTTTTGGCTTTGTCTTCAGCAAAAAAAAAATTTGTTTTTCTTTTTTGTTTTTTTTTTCCCTTACTAAATATGGATCAGGAAGTTGGGGGAGTGTTTGGCGATGGTGGAGTGGTCAACATCAACATAGTAGGGTCAAAAACTTGTGAATTTTTTCTACTTGGAGGATGCTACTCTGTATTAGGTTCTTGTATGCTACATTGTTTATTTGAGTTGAGAATTTGATTATTTGATTAACTAGTTGGTTTACTTTTATGAATTTGATCATTTTAGATCATATTAAATCTGGTGAATCTAATGATTCATATTGAAGTAAATTTCAATTCCACATATGTAATGCTACCAGAAAGTGACTTGCTATCAGTTTCTTGATACCTTTAGTCCTTCATGGTCTCATATTGTATGACCAAGTGAGAAACCAATGTGAGGCCTTGTGACTGGTAAGCAACAGAAGATGTGAGTGCTCCAAAGTTTCAAGTAGCAACAGGAAACCAAAGCTATTGTTCTTGCTTAGGGTCACCACCCTCATTCCGTCTTAAATTATTTAGTTCATTGTTTGTTTGATTTTTCTTTCTTATTTTGCTTAGGTTTCTGAATTCAACATCTTTTTCCAATTTGAGGGATTGGACTCGATAATAAAACATGAGCTTATGTTTTTTATATTGTCGAGTGTGAATATTTTCATCTTGTGTAAGTTAATAGTTATTAATACCTAGTATGTTCTTTGGGTGGATGATTTGTGATTATGTTTAGTTTTCTTTGTTTTTCGAGTATGTCGAATTTGGCTAATCTACATTGTACATTATTCTTGTCATGTAAGATTAGCTTTGTTGATTTTAATTGATTGAGCAGAGGTTTGGTGCTGTGTTGCTAGCTATTGTAGTGTGGGTGAGGAGGGAGTTGGCCAAGTAGTGTGTTGCAGGGTGGTCAAGCCAAATAAAAAGTAATATTTTACTTACTTTTTGAGATTTTTTATTTACTTTTGAGTTATTTAGCTTTACTTTGACATTACCACATAAATTTCAAGTTTAGCTCTAAAAAAAAAAGTATAAATATTAGTGACTCTAGCCCTGCATTGTTCAGATCAATCGGCTTTGCTTAAGGATATTTGGAGTGGTAGTTGCTGCACTTTGACTGGGATTTGTGCATATACTCTATTTATTTTTTATTTATTACTTATGATATACTTTGGATTACTCTTGAACTGATGTATAATTTATTTTACTTGCTTTAATGCTAATGTTACCTTTAATGCTTCTCTTATTTACTTTTGAGTATATCTTATTTACTTTTCTATTTGTTTTCTTTACTTTAAAATGTATTATGTATAAAGGTGAGTGGAGGGGAGTAAATATGATGTTGTATATGGTGGTGTGCTGTATATGAGGGCTGATTCTTTTTATTTTGTATGCTTATTTTTCATATTATCGGGCCGGCCTTAAATTTTTTCATCCTGTGTAAGTTGATATGTTATTTGGGATATAGTTTTTTTTGGTTGACATTTGAGATTTTTTTTATTTACTTTTGAGCTATTTTTCTTTACTTTGAATTTTTAATGTACTATGGCCTACTGGCTCAACGGTAGAGCATTGTGCAAATGCACAAAACATGCGGGTTTGAATCCCTCGTAGGTTTATTCATTAGATAACATTATTTTTTATTTACCTAACTTTTGAGATTTTTTTTATTTACTTTTAGAATATTTCGATTTACTTTTTAGTATTTTGTATCTACTTTTGAGATATATTAGAGGATGACTTCAAAGTATGATGTAAGAGGTCATGTGTAACAAGTTTCTCCTACTCTTTCTTACTATGAAATGCTATGTAATGGTACTTTGGAAGAGCTTGCTATATACTGGTTTTGAATTTTGATTTTTTTAAGCTAATTTGATTTACTTTATAATTATTTTGATTTACTTTTGGGAAATTTTCAGTTACTTTAGCGTGTTTCTATACATTAGTACACATTAGAGTTGATTTAATTTGATTTACTTTTGAGTTATTTTGGTTGGGAGTTCTATCAAACACCTTGCGAGTATATGATTTGTACTCCATTGCAGATTCACAAAGTTGCTGGCAGTCAAAACAAGATCAAGCTCAGTGTGCTCAAAGAGAGCTTTGTTTCTACACAGCTAGATGGCCCACGCCATTGCTAGCAAACGCCCTAAATCATCCTTGTCAATTTTATTACAAGCCACAAGAGATTTACCTTGAAAGAGGTAGATGGTGCGTCATGTAGATGCTAAACAAATTTTCTGCAGGACCATACCTTTCTTGCAATATGGCAGTCAAAGAGTACGTGGTTAGCATACTCAACCTCTACCCCACAGCCACCACACACATCATCAAGAGCAACATATGGCGATAAAACAGTAGCTCTTTCACGGCAAGGCTACCTCTACAGGCTTTCCACACAAAATGATTTTGTTTCGGTCGTCTATTCTTGCACCAAATAGTTGCCTATAGATCCCTATCATCTTCTTGCACCCTATTCTCTGCAGCATTAAGGACACCAAGTCTCCCCAGCCAAATAATTATATATATATATATATATATATATATATATATATATATATATATATATATATATATATATATATATATATATATATATATATATATATATATATATATATATATATATATGATGAAACGGGGCTTTCAAAGCCAAATAATGGTTTATATACAATACAGCTTATTTGATTTACTTTTTAGCCATTTTGATTTACTTTTTCGAGACTTTTGGATGACCCACGGGTGCAAAGAGCTTTTGATGAAGTGGTTAGGTTGTATGATGATTTGAAGGATGTTACAAATGTTTTCTACGATACTTATCAGGAGCAGGCAGCAAACACAAAGAAGATTTGAATAAACATCAAATGAATGTTGAGAATATTGATCCAGATACTAAAGTCAATATAGCTGATGATGGTGATGATTTTCATGAAGAACCAAATGAAGACCTTAATAATGAAATAAGCTCGGTCACTAAGAGTATCCTAAAGGATACTGTTGTTCAAGAGGATTCTACAAAAGATGATGGTGATAATGCTGAGGAAGATGGTGAAAAACCAAGGAAAAAAGCAAGCAAAGATAAGCCACCTGTCACAAAAAAAAAAAAAAAAAAAAAAAAAAAGTAAAAAGGCACTCAAAGATGCTGAAGTGACTTTGGGTAGTTTTCTTTGAATTAACTTTGGGTAGTTTTCTTTGAAATTTAATAGTTGTAGATAAAAGTAAATATAAATTATATAGAAGTAGATAAAAATTGGTTAAAAGTTAATAAATAACTGTTTGATCTGTTTTATTTAACTTTTCAATTGTTATCTTTGATTTTGAACAGTTGTTAACAAAAGAAAGTAAATATTGTATAAAAGTAAATACAAATCAATTAAAAGTAGATAGTGTATGATTTCTTTGAAACTACATCTGCTGTTTTATTTCAGGTGATGGTGATAAACAACCTGTTGCAGAAGAAACCATTGTGCTTAAGAACATTCACCAAGAAATAGCTTCAAAGATAAACATCAATGTAGATTGTGGAGAAAAAGATGTTGAAGTTAATTTTGTTTCAAAGTCAATGAGAAGCAACAAATCAAGAATGAATGAAATGCCAGAGTTGTATCAAGTAGTGGCTGATTACTGTTTTGTGAAGTGCTTTCAAACAGTAAGTTATGAAATTTTTTAATTTTAAAAATATTCTATCTACTTCAGTTAATATTTAATTTACTTTAAATAATATTTTTTTTTACTTTATAAACACTTATATGTGCACAGTGAAGAGCTTGTGAAATATGAAACTCTTCTCATGATAACAAGGGATGACACAGTATCCCTAGCTCCAATTGCCCCCCCTCAAATGATAAAATCCAATATAGTTCAATGTTGGTCATTTCTTATGAATGATTCACGATTGAAAGAAGATCCATCATGCTTTTTCTTTGGCATTGATCACAATGTAAGCGTTAAATTAAATAATTAGCTAAATACATAATTAAATGTATATGATCTAATTAAGTAACATGTTTTATGTCCTCATTAATACACAAAGACCTCTAGAGCTTTCTCTCATGTCACAAGATCCTTCCCAGCCAACTCCAAAAACAGATGAAAAAGAAATACCATCTCCTTCAACACACGCGGCAGAATTGATTTAGGCATGGTATGATTGGATGTGCCTCTGTGATGCAAAGGAGAAAATTATGACAGCTCAGTTGGTATGTTTTATTATTCATGTCAATTAAACTACATTGTAGGGCATTATGATTTTGAACTTGTAGACTAATAAGTGTAATTTTAATGACAAATCTTTGTTCCAATCTGTCTAAGTAACCACTATAGTTTGGTAGTAGTTAACTTGTTGAAAGAGACCATTCAATACTTGGATAATAGGGAGTATGATGACAGGCATAGGTCTTTCTACAAATTTCTTGCATCTCCTGTAGTAAGGTTTTTTAATTTCTCAAAAGTAAATTATTATTAATATAAAGTAAATGACATTACTATTAAAGTAAATAAGTTTGTATTAAAAGTATACATTATTATGCTTGTAAAAAGAATAAAGATAAAATATAAAGTAAATGATGTTCTCATTAAAGTAATACATATGTTATTTAAAGTAAATTGTACTGTAAATTTGTTTTACTTATATATTGCTTTACAAATGTTATAGGTGGAGGAAATTCAAACTTCCTGAAGAGAATTAATCATGAAAAAGCTGATGAAATACTAGTTTATGAGTTTGATGAAGTTAAGTTCAAGTGGAAAACACCAAAATATACTCTTGATTGTGGTGTTTTTACAATGATGCATATGTTGTGTTTTACTGGAGACCCTTTTGATTCTGACCTTGATTTAGCAAATAGGAGAAAGGTGTATCATGCAGAAATCTGTGCTGATCTTGCTTTGGCAAAACACTAAAAGAAAAAGTCTTGTGGAAAAAGTTTCAAGGTTCAGAGTAGTTAGAAAACTTGAGCAGGAGAAAAAGGTGAAAGATATAATATATGTTTCTGATTTCTTGAAAACACACAAGGAAGTAATGGAAAACATGAGCTTGAAATGTAAGCAAGTGATTGACTACTTAGCAATCAATGATGATGAAAACTTTCCAAACAAGAGGTATGTGTTATACTTGCAAATAAACTAATACTCCTGTTGCATTATATATTAAATTGTTTGGCATAAATATAATTTAAAATTTAATTTAACATTACAGCGAAGTAGTAGGTTAGTTTGGAGAATCAAAATAATAAGGGAAGATTGTAACACTTTTTTCAATGAATGGAAAGCTTTAACTAATCTGATCACTGCTTGGTCAAACCACCTCAATAACAATGAAAGGCAAAAAGAGAGGTCTAAAAATGACATGGTTAGATTCTTCTTTGGACTTGACTTCATGCATGGTAACTTTTTTACGTTTACTTATATAATATAATACTATGCATTGTATAAATATGTGAAATAAACTTGGAATTTTTTTTGCGGGATGCTTTAACTATGTGTTTGAATGCACATGGGAAAAAGGGAGTAACAAGTCTGCAAAAACTATGGATTGATTGGACAAAATCACAATCATTGGACTTGGATGCAGCTGAATGTGTAAGATATAGAATAAATATTTAAAGAAGAAAGATATATGTTTAAAGTAATAAAAAAACAGCTTTAAAGTAAATATGTGTAAATATTTTTTATGTGCAAGTATTTATACCTTTGAAGCAGGAAGATCATTATTTTCTTGATGCCATAAACTTCAGAAATGAAACAATTGATCATTTGGACAACACTGAATACGAGAACACTGATGAATGGGTGCCTGTAAAGAGTTTTATCTCAGAAACGGTAAAGCATAAATAGATTAACAAAATGTCATTAAATTCATTTTTCAATGTATCATATTACATTAATATTCATTCCATTGCAGATCATACAAATGCAGAAGTTGTTTAATAAAAGAAAGCATCTAAAGGCAGATGATATTTTGTCCTACACCCTAAGAATAATTGAACTTCCATTCCAAAAAAAAAAGACAAGAAAATTACTCAGGAAGCTATCTAATGCTGCACATGAAGGTGTATGATGGTGTTAATGAGATAGGATTGGGAACCATAAAAGAGGTAAGTTACCATATTTATTTCTAAAGTTATTAAATTCTTTAAGTTATATGAATTACTTAGAGCATAATTTATTAAAACTAAGGTTAATCTTTTATTTTTTACAGGGATTTCAAAGATTGACACACCATCATAAAAAAACAGTACTTGACCTACTTTTCAATGATAACAATCAAATGCAAGAGAAATTGCTGACAAATGTTGAGGATTGGGAAGAGAAGAAAGCAAAAAGCATTTGAAGAATTGTAAATGTTTTTAATAGATTTGAATATATCATAGGCATTAGAGTACTTTAAGTTGTATAGTATTAATCCAAAACATTAGTTTGAAGGTTTAAGTAGTATGTTTGTATGAAGAATACATATTATATCTTTGAGTTGAAGTAGTAGATTTATTCCGTGTGAAAAATGGTGCTAGATATAAAAGTAGAAGAAATCAATTAAAAAGTAATGTTAAAGTAAAAGAAATTAATCCAAAAGTATGAAATTATCATTAAAGTAAATGGAACAAATTTAAGCGATAAATAATGTTCAAAAAATAATCAGAAATATGTTGTTCGATTTGGGAATTAGTGTTAAAGTAAAAGACATGAAGTTAAAAGTAAAAGAAAAAAGTTCAAAAAATAAAGTCTTTGTGAGGTGGTTGTGGAGGTGGAGGTGGTTGTGGAGGTGGAGGTGGTTGTGGAGGGGTTGTGAGGTTGTAGTTCAATGCTTGTTCACACTATAAAAAAGTACAAATTTTTTGAAAGATTGTTAGTTGGAAGGTCGTGACCATATTATTTCCACTATTGGCCATGTGATAGTGTTAGTGGCCATACGATGGTTGTGCGGTGGTAGAAGATGAAATATTACTTGATAATACAATTCATATGATATATTATTCATTGTGAAAGGCACGAAAAAATAATATCATAAAGTAAATGAAATATTTCATAAAATTAAAGTATTATAGGTAAAAGTAAAAAAACTGAACTTTATTTCTACAATACAATTACTTAGAGTAAATGTAAAAATATTACATAAAAAAATAATAATAATAAAAACATTAATATTTCTTCAATATATCTTTATCTTCCAAAACATCTTTAAATTTCCAAGTATTATAATAACTGTACAGAAATAAACATCAGAAAATCAATGACAGATTAAAGTAAATAAATTACAATGTAAAGTAAATTAATTTCAACTTAAAGTAAATGAGAAAAGTACAAAGGTAAAATACCTAAAACAAAAGTACAAGTATAATAACACTTGCACAAAAATAAAATGTAAATCGAGTTAAATGTTAAAGTAAATAAATAACAGATCAAAGTAAATTAAACACATGTAAAAGTAAAATACCCGAAGAACTACTTGTTTGGACAGTTTCTACTGTCATGTGAAACACCAGATTGCCCACATCTACTTCATTTGACCCAACCAAAACCTGAGTATCAGCATATTTCACCTCTTTTGAACTAGTTGCATTTTTAAGATTATTCTTTGTCAGCATCTGCTCCTCAGATGAAGATAATGTCCTAATAAGCTCAGATAAATCATCCTCAGATTGCTCAGATAAACTCACACAACTGAAAATCTTAGACCACACATCACTCACCAATTGCTTCTTCTTATCATACTTAGAAGCATCATCCAGAACAACATTATTTATGCCTAAAGCTTTCTTCAGAATGTCTTTTCTCCAACGATTCATGATATAAAGACCAAGAATTTCACGTATAGACATGCCTTTCATAATAAACAGAATGTGTCTACATAAGATGCCTTGACTCTCAAACATTTTACAAGTACATTTGCATTCATATGTGGCCAAGTCAAAATTTACATAAAAGTTTTTCCTTTTCTCATGATCAACAATTACAGAAAACTCCACACCATCTACATATAGAGAACTACAACTTTCAACACCACATGAGAAACAGGATGCCTGACATTCTTCTTGAAAATCATAAAAGATGGCACGACTGTAAACAACATCAGCGTGCTTTTCCAAGTGTAAATGAGTAACCAATAGAGGCTCATATTTATTAAGCCTGTTCAACTCGTCCTGTTCATGCCTTTGAGCATCAAGAGCAGTTTCATAACGGACAAAGAATTCAACACAAGTCACATGAGGGTTTATAAAATTACAAAAGAAACTATTTTCACCTTCAGACCTAGAAGTAGAACTCAGTAACCCACCCATAAACAAGTCCCTGAAATATGCAGGGATCCAAAGATGCCTAATCTTGAACATGTATGTAAACCACTCATGATCTACAAGGTCAAATTCCTCCATAACATTGTTCCAGCCATCAACAAATACATGGGGATCAATTTCTCTATCCCAAACTACTGCACTTAGCTTTTTCAAGAACTCAGTTTCATAACAAAACTGAGTTCCAACCTTTACAGGTACCTTCCTCATTATGTGCCACACACATAACCTGTGTTTAGTCTTGGTAAAAACCTTTTGTATGGCAATACCCATTGCAGGGTCTTGATAAGTGATTATGTAAGAGGGTTCTCTTCCCATACACTTCAAATAAGTTTGAAATAGCCACACAAAATATTCTACATCTTCTTTAGATAATAAAGTAGCACAAAATATAACACATCTCTTATGATTATCAACTCCAGTAAAGGGCAGAAAACCAATGAGTATTTATTTGTATCATAGGTAGAATCAAAAGATAAAGAGTCCCCAAACAATTGATAATCAACGCAGTAATCAAAATAATAACCCCCTTTACTGCTTTTCACTTTTTGTTCAAGGTTTTGAACAAACATTGCACCATCAGCATTAGAGATATAAACTTTCAAGTCCCTAGAAAAATATTTGAAGTCATTTTTATTGCCCATGACATTTTTAAACCCACCACAAAGTTCTTTCATGATCCTATAAGACATAACAACCCCTATATTTAACTTTGAGTTGTCAAAAATAAACTTCTTATGAGCAAAATTTAAACTAACTTCATATTTAGTAATTTGCCTAGTAATAGGTGTAGAAAAAGGGTAAGAATGAGACTCATAAAAAGAGTAAACCATATACTGCCCACCATTACAAAACCTAAATTTAATATTAGCAGGACATCCAACTCTCTTCACAGTCTTTTTCCTTAAACATGCACCTTCAACTTGTTTACCAGCTTTCTTGTTATTTGTCACATACCCTTCTTTTCTACATAATAAATATTTAATTACAGTAACTCCTTTACCATTACTAGAACCAACCTTATTCTTATCTACTTTAGTACTACTAGAACGGACTTTAAATCCACAGTCATTAGCATATTTGTAATAAAAGGCAATACTATCTCCAAGACTATCAAATTTCATTCCAAGAATAGGTTTGTTTTCTAAAGAACAACTTGGGATATACTCTTTATCACCACTAGAATTACAATATATCTTAGGAAGCACAAGCTGAGTGGGTGATTTGAAAATTCTTACATTCATATCTTCATCAGTGACAACAGCAGAACAATGCTCTACACTTTCAGTCATCTCTCTGAAAAGCAAATGAACCAAAAAAAAAAAAGTAATAAACAATAACAAAAAGTAAACCATTTAAAAAAGTATACTAATAAAAACTATTAGACGTATACTAAAAAGTAAATGACTCAAAGCAAAAAGTAAATAAAAAAGCTCAAAAAGTTAAACAAACTAAAAAAATGAAGTTATAAGAATTAAGAAAAATTAATAATGAAAAGTAAATGACTCAATGCAAAAAGTAAATCTAAAACCACAAAAAGTTCTACTACTTTATTAAGACTAGCCAGCCATATAGCAACTTTATACATAACCACTACCATGAATTGGGTAAGTAAGTGTAAAAGCCCTAAATCGAAAAAAAAAACCCTACATCGTAAAAATAAAGCCCTAAATCAAACACTAAATCGTAGAAAATAAATTAGAGAACAATTAATAAGTAAAAATAAATTAATTGATAAAAATTACAATAGAAAACCCTAAATCGCGAAAATTGTAATGAAATAAACATTAAAATCAAAATAAACAACGAAAATTAAAATAAAATCAGAAACACAAGAAAATTACCTCAATGAATGACAAAAATCAAAGAATATGAAGTAATTGAAGATCGAAATCGAAGAATTTGACAATTTAATGAGCGCAAGCGAAGAGTGCAGATCGCGAAAAATCGCCTTTGAGAGAATTCCAAGGTAGAAAGAAAAAATGTGGAAGAAGAGAGAGAGAAAATGAAGCGGCGCCTGGAAAAACAAGGGAGGTCATTTAACTGTCGAAATTACGAAAATACCCTTAATGAAATTGAAAAAGGCGGGTGAAGCATGAGCTGTTGGATTGAGAGCGATCAACGATCGCGATGAGTTCCTAGTTCCTATTATAGGACTTGGTTCTCACATGATATATATATATATATATATATATATATATATATATATATATATATATATATATATATATTACTTAATATTTTTTAAAATTAATATAATTGTATACTTTATTTTTAAAAATATATGAATGCGGGTATAGGGTCGTACGAAGTGGGGTGGGTGGGGCATGTGTCGTAATATAACGGTGTCTAAAAAATTGGCAACGGAAAAATGAACAAGGGAAGAGAAATAAACTCAAACATTTTCGGTGTGGCATGATAATGTAAGCACCTAAAAATGTCTCCTCGACCAAAGCCTGATGACGAAACAACCTTCATTGCCTTATTTGGTCCGATTCGCGTGATGGATCTTAAAATTACTTGTATAGACCTTTTGTTCTAGCCCATTATTATTTTCTTAGTCATTTTAATCATTTCAATAAACCAAACCCTTTTTTGTAACCCAAAATCCATAAACTTTAGCCCAATTTCCTCTTTTCATAATTGCAATCCAAAACCAAGCAAATCTGATTTTTGTGCCTCATAATTTTTATCCAAATATAGAATGGCTGGATAGCCCTTTAAATAAGCTTTCCAATGATATATCATAAGCTTACTTTCGAGCTATAACGAAAAAGATATGAACGAAATATTAAACTGTATCCACAACTAACACCGTCCCACTATTTCACCCATATTTTTTATTCTACAAACGATATCAATATGATTTCAATTGGATTGGAAAGTAGACTTCTAAATCTTTTCAACGATAAATTTTTTTATCTTATTCCGATTTCTGGATAAAAAGTTATAATAAAAACAAAAACCGTAAATTGCTAACCCGCGCTACGCGTTTTCTAAAATCTATTTTCTTTTGAAATTCTATCTTCACTTGATTTTAAGCCTATAAATTCCTCCCTTATTTCTGATTTTTGGGGAGGTGATTTTGATATCCCGACAAATATATTTCATCCCACGTTTTCCAAAAGGCTTAGATGTAAACCTTCAACGAATAATTACTATTGTTCTTAGCTTTATTTCTAATCCTATTCAAGTAATTCAAAGTCCTAATAAAGATCCGAAGGTTCTACCTTTTTGACTAAGGCGTGAAAGTATAATCCCGAGGGTGAAATCAATTTTTCTAACTTTTTAATTTAATTTTTTTGAATTTATATTTTTATTGAAGTTACTAACAATTTATTCATGATGTAGCAAATCCATGGAGCGCGCGTAATGTGAGTGATTAATTAATTTAATTACTTATTTTGTTTATATTGCTAGTATGATGATTAGGTTTATTATTATATTTTTGATGATTTGACTAATGATATTATGGTTAAATTGGTTCCGATGTTATTGCTTATTTTTTTTTATATATATTGCTATCACCATATTGCATGTAAAGGGAATATGTAGTTGAAAATCACGACTAATAAGATAATTTGGACAACCGGTTTAGGTTCCTTTTAATCTTGTTATTTAATCAAGTGGTCACTAATATTTAGAATTATGTGTTGCATTAATATTCAACCAATTTAGCCTAATATAGTTTGATGGAAATTGAATCTTTGTTTGTACGCCTTTGAGATCACAGGAAATACTTTTCACTATAAGAATCGAGTAGAGGCCAATACGGGCGAATGTGACTCCATGACTCACTTCGACCATCATTTCTGATCCTCCTTTCGTGGTTTTAAACCATATGGAGTTAGTAATCTCATGGATTAAGAATTGGGTGTAACCTTTACAGGTCAATCGTTGTGGCCTTTCGTTGTCCCTATAGTTGCCTTTTAATGATCCGTGAACGGTTTACAAGTTCCTTAAAAACTTTTTGGCGGCTCCCTACTTTCCTTGTTCCTATCTGTATAATGTCAATTCACACTTCCTATGATTGCCAAGCATATTCACAACATGCTTAAGTAGACGCGCTTGGAATGACGCCTACACTTTGGCGACTCCACTGGGGAGGATTCTTGGTTTTTTATCAATTTGAGTGATCGGTATTTAATTGAGATGAGTGGATGAGACTTGAAAGATTCTTTAATTGTACTCCTGCAATTTAATTGGCATTGTCATATATGCATATGCATTTTATCTTACCTTTTTTGCCACAATAATACGTGTTCTACGTATGTGGCTAGCTCGGGGGATTTAAGCTCTACCAACCCAATAAACGCTCATGGAAATAAGGGTTCATCTGAGTCTTTAAATCCACCCAAACCATGGAGTCAAGTTCGATTTCATCACAAACTCGCGGAGCCGCCCGTAAGCATACACCCTCAAAGGAGACAACCTTGCTAACGTGTCCAAACTCTTAACCAAGGTACCCTTTTGACACCCAAATAGCTTGAGGGTGTATGCTAACGGGCGGCTCTTTTTTGTTAGAGTCGAGTCATAGCTTTTTTTATTTTTTTTTTTCAGTTAACCTGGATTTTTTTTCTCGTATACTGTAGAAAGATTTACGTGTCGTGCCACCTTTGGATCTGTAGCCCCGGATTTTATCTTTCATTTGATGTTAGTTTCGTCCCAACCGGAGTCACAGATCAAAATTTATAACCGAAATACTACAACCTTTCCAGTTTGGGAGTTCGTTTTAGCGTCCAATTCAATCTTTTTTCTTAATACTTTTTTTTATCTTTTCTTGTCAAGCTAGTCTTATCCAATCTTCTACTTCTCTTAGTCCTCTAATCCATGTCAACTTGTATAACATAGGATTTAGATTTTTATTTTTGTTTTTCCCCATGAGTCCTAACTCCTGTAGAATTCTACTCCTTCTTCCTAGTTTTTTGTGATTATTATGCTAACCTTAACATGTGTTCTTTGTACGTGGTTGTAGTTGATTATATTTTTGTATGACTAACTCTTGCCAATGGACCGTTTCACCTAGTAAATAGCACAAACATTGAAATTGGACGAAATTAATCAAGTTAGTTTGTCTTTTAGTCTTCCGTGCTATTTAGTCCTTGCGTCCTTCGTTTTTTCATACCGTCTTCATGTCTAGCTATACGATCACATCACGAGTCTTAATAAACTCACCTAATCACACACTTTTTGGGTCGTTGCACCCACTTTGTCATCAATTCATGCACTATATTGTTTATGATCGTATACTAGGACCATGCAGGCGTCATTTTCCGTCATAATAGGAATGAGTGAAGTATTTATCATCTGTTTATAAAATTCTTTCTCACACTCTTCCTTTCCAATGCGAGTACTGAGTCAATGCACTAAGTGAGCTCATTGTTCCACAATACTTGAGTCCAAGAATCACTAGGCAATAGTTGGAAGATAAAGGGAACGACACCCCTTCCTTCTTTCCTTCCAATCAAAGCATCAACGACAACAAAAATTCCTTGTCCTTCTAGGCGGCAAGAAGTAACTTATAAACAGCCACGAAGACGAAGCACGATGCAAGCTTCTCACCAAGAATTCATGCCTTTTTCTTCTGTTGCTTCAAACCTTTTTTCCCTACTAAGTCTAGCATAGGTTCTCCTTATCCATGTGTCATGTTTCTTACCTTTTCCATCAACAACCATTTCTTTCCTTTGCATTCAATCGTGTCATTCAAAAAAAAAAATTGCCGGACCAAGCACAAGGTATACCAATAATTTGAGGTACCTTTGCAACCCATTATTTCCTTTGAACCATTCAAACACACATTCCATTTCTTCATCAACCACTTTGAGCCTCGCCCAACGATTGGCCTTCATTTATTCAACCCACATTTACCTAGCTTTGGGATGGGAAGGTGCATAATTTGTGTAACATTCAAAAGCAAGTTAAAAAAAAAAGCAAATAATAAAACAATGTCTAAGGGCACGTGTTCCAATGTCTTTGATATGAACACGTCTCTCATCGAGTGCTTGGTATTGTGCCTGAGAAACATGAATGCTAAGTGAGTGATGGACCACATGATCCGAGATTGCCCACATTGACTCAAAACAGTGAAAAGAAAAAAAAACGAAGAAAATTTCAAAGCTGATAAAAAGATGTGAAAAAAATAAAACTTGCAAAGTTCAAATTTCAAATACACAATTACACATCTTGGGGGGCTTCTCTAAGGTCTTGAGCCTTTTACCCTTTCTTCTTTAACCATCAGCTTAACCATGTTACAACCCTCAAAAGACATCTTTGAGGTGTACACATAATTGAGCGAAGTTCAGCCACAGCTAAATTCGGCCTGATTCCTACCGAATACGTAGGCAACCTCGCATTGAGGTGCAACCACATTCACATTCATATTCATATTCATATTCATGCATGATTGTGTCAAAGGATTTCTATTGCTCATCCATATCCATCTAGAGCTAGACTTAGGGGCTTGAACCCATGTTATTTGACCTACCTAGCCTAAAGGGTCACCATTTTGACTCTACTCACATCTTTCCATAGCCATAGCCTTTGCAACCTAACTTTAGTATCACTTTCACACACTTCATTCACACATACATGGCCATATCATCCTTCCCTTAGGATCCCTTTATCATGAAATCTTGTTTCATCACCATGATTGCTTCATCATACTTCACAGCAACATTCAGCAAACATCATCATGGTTATATAGCATCATTGTATACTTGTTTAGCTTCCCCCGACCTAAGTAATATTCATTGTTTCATATTGTGCTTAGCTTCCTGACCTAAGAAACACCCATCATGATTCGCCTCCTTATATATTGCATATTGTTCTTAGCTTCCAGACCTAAGCAACATTTATCGACAAGAAACTTTAATCATACAAAGCATATTGTGCTTAGCCTCCTAGCCTAAGTACATTTCATATGATCGTTTCACATGATGTAATTGTCCTAAATCTCTTGGCCTTAGAACATTCGTCATGCATACATTGTTCTAGATTGAGCGATTCAATTTGACAAGCAGAATGTCCATGCGATTCACTCCGCTTCATTATCATACTCGATGAGGAAGCTCAAAACTTCTTCCAATTTTTCATCATTTTTTTTCTTTTGGGGAAGTTCAAAAACTTTTCTAAAATTTTTCTTTTGGGGAACTTCAAAAACTTTTTCAAAATCATTTTTATTGGGGGAAGTTCTACATTTTTTTCCAAAACTTCATTTTTCACGTCTTTCTTGTTCGGGAGAAAGTCGGTACCCTCCACTCATGACAAAAAATGACGGAAGTTTTTTGCATGTGTCTGCAAGCACACACTCAATTTTTGCACATACACATATAATCACAAGTCATACACATGTCATGTCGTGTCAAGTCAATCTTGGTCAAGTTAGTTGGTTTAGTCTTGAGTTAATCACTGTCTGTTTGGGTCCTTTGGCAAATTCCATTTTGCAAGTCTCAGGTACATCCTCTGTTCGGGGACAATCGAGCAAAGGGCCTCTTTTCAGGGTCAATCGAGCAAACATATCGTTAGCCTATGTTCGGGGACAATAAAGCAATCTTATTATATGCCTATATTCAGGGGAAATCGAGTAAACAACCTCTGTTTGTGGACAATTGAGCAAACATATCATCAGCCTATGTTCGGAGACAATCGAGAAATCATATTATCTGCCTCTGTTCGGGGACAATCGAGCAAACATCCTCTGTTTGAGGACAATGGAGCAATCATATTTTCAACCTCTGTTCGGGGACAATAGAGCAATCATATCTACAGCCTCTATTCGGGGACAATCGAATAATGTCGTACCCTCTTCTCCACCAATACCTATATAGTCAAATGCACATGGCTTGAAGTTATTGAGCAACACCTTACAGTTAGATACACATGACTTGAAGCTGCAACCATCGACATTTCATCATCATCACCAATGCCTATACAATTAGATGCACATGACTTAAAGGCGCTATAATCATCATCCACAACTTATGTTCAGAGACAATCGAACATTCCTTTTCTTCAGAGGCAATCGAAGGCACATTTATCAACACTCAGTGATCATCCCGAGGCGCGGATGGTTACTATTCATACTCACATTACAAGTTTCTCGAGGCAAAAAGGCTTGTAATCTTTCATCATCAGGCATGTTTTCTCAAGGCGCGAAAAATGGTCAACCGTTGCACACTTCTCGAAGTGCAGAGGTTTGCAATTTTGTCATGAGACGCGGACACCTTTTCTTGGTGTGATTTCCGAGGCATGGAATTACACTTATGATGTTGTGAGCTACTCGAGGCGTAGGATTTCACGATAGGATTCCCAAGGCATGGAATACTATCAGTCATCATCTGATACTCTTCCCAAGGCTCGGAAGATTATCATTCATTCAGTAGACTACTCGAGGCGCAGGAGTCTGCGGCATGTAATCCGAGGCGCGAAGACTTGTCATCTCTTTCATTTAGTGAATCGCTTGAGGCACAGTGGTTCACGATAGGATTCCCGAGGCGTGAAAGACTATCATTTAACATCCGATAGATTTCTCGAGGCGTAGAAAGCTACCAAACGTATTTGCTGCTGACGCATTGGTGTCAGATAAGCATTCTATCCCTTTACTCTTTTATCTGTGGAATAAAATGCTTTTATCATTCTCCGTCCCTATTGACTACTTTGACTATCATTTTCAAAACTTAATTTTCTACATACTCAGTCAAAGTGGGGGCTTCTGTAGACACCTAAGATTTGTCTTCCCGACCAAAGCCTGATGACGAAACATACTTCATTGCCTTATTTGTTCCAGTTCGCGTGATGGATCTAAGAATTACATTAATAGACCTTTTTTTCTAGCCCATTATTATTTTATAAGACATTTTAATCATTTCAATAATCCAAACCCATTTTTTGTAGCCTAAAATCCATAAACCTTAGCCCAATTTCCTCTTTTCATAATTGCAGTCCAAAACTGAGCAAGTTTGATTTTTTTGCCTCATAATTTTTATCCAAATCTAGAATTTATGGATAGTCCTTGAAATAAGCTTTCCAATGATATATCATAATCCTAATTTCGAGTTATAACGAAAAAGATATGAATGAAATACCATATTCTATCCAAAACTGACATTGTCCCACTATTTTTCCCATATTTTCAATTCTGCAAAAGATATCAATCTAATTTCAATTGGGTTGGAAATTAGACTTCTATATCTTTCCAATGATATATTATTTATCTTATTCTAATTTTTGGATCAAAATTTATGATAAAAACAAAAACCGTAAAACCACTGACCCGTGCAACGTGTTTTCTTTTTTAAAGACAAACACATGCAATTAATTAATTAAATCAAGATCCGCCAAAGTTTGAAAAATTTGGGGAATAGATCTGTTTTGGGGTTTTTTGATGTGTCCTGCGGGAGAGTTACAATTCCGAGAATGCCCTTCGCCGCCTGTACCTGCAAAACCACGAAGACTCCGGTTGGTTTGAGCTCCGCCTCCAACGATCAAGTCAGTTACGTACAGGAGAAAGATAGTGCGTAAAATAATGAAATTACTTCTCACGTAATGGGAGAATTCCACAATTAATATTGCTCGATTTTAGTGTAAGAGTGTATTGAATACCTTGTATTGAATTCAATGGAATTGAATGAATGCCCATTAATGAGGATCCCCCCACTATTTATAGTGGGGAGCCTTGGCTCCCCATTTAGGGTTCATGGGACACGTGTCAGCAGGGGATTGGAGCCCTGCTGAACAATGGCTGGGTGCCACGTGTCGCTTAGCCATAGGGCCAAGTGGCTGGGGTATTTTTTTACCCCAAACATTTGCCCCTCTCAGGTGCTGACGTGGCAGGGTGCCACGTGGCGCCTGAGAAGAACGCTGATGTTTTTTTTTTTTTTTTGAACCTCTTCAGATTCTAACTGATAGAAGAGGGAAAAGCAGAAGGGGAAAGGTCGCGACCCTTCGCCTTCTAAGGCAACCCCTATAAATAGGAGGAGACGCCCACGAGAGCTCATTTACAAACTTCGTGAATTTTCTTGAATTTTAAGAGCATCCGGTTTTTGAGAGTTGAGAGCAGACGGAAATCTGATAATTGATAGCAGCCGGTTTCCAGACCGCCTGTAAGGTAGCGAGAAAGCAAAGGATTTTCATGAGGGTACCCAAGAGAACCCAGCCGGTCTTCAAACCGTCTGCGTCTTTGCAAGCATCCTTAAGAAATTTCTTGACGTTTCGGCAAATTCTTTGTTACTCTAGGTACCGTCTCTATTCCTTCTCGCTTTTCCATGTATTTCCGTTTGCGTCTTTTAGTTGTGTTTTTGTTTATTAGTCCCATAGGTAGATGGCCCCTTTATACCCATACCCGGAACATAATTGTGAACTCAGCCGGTCAATTAGTACAACTGAGTCTAGAACTGGATATGCCGCCTCTGATCTTTGAAATTTCCCCTTTTCAACACCTGTATCGACCGACTCTGTGTCTGTGCAGGACACGATGGCCCGAATTAGGGGAACAACTATGGACCCCAATTACAGAGGCGGGGACTCAAATGAGTTGTCGCTTGAGAGACAAGCCCCGGACGAGGCGGCAAGAGAACCATCCGATGGCATTCCCGCCACCCCAAGTGATAGCATCTTAGGCTCCTACAACGAGGAGTCTTCCCCTGCTCAGGAGGCTGAGCTGCCAGGATCCATCAACGAGGATCCCAACTCCCCATCCGACAAAGATGTCGGTAGCATCGAAAGTAGCAGCTCTAGCTACTTGACCGAGTCAGAAGATAGCGAGGAGGCGGAGAGGCCTACTTGGCAAAGTAAACACGACCCTCGCATGATTGTCGTCTCTCTCAAGGACCGGGCCCTCATGCGGTCTTCTCTAACAGACTTCATCACCAAGCGACCGCTTGGAGGAGGGTACAAGTTGTCAGTACCGGGGGAGTACGGGACGGTTGTATGGGAAGATGACCAACCCAACGCGAACAGCTGGTTTGGGTGCTATGAAGCGGCTTTCCTAGCCGGGGTCCGCTTCCCCCTTCACAACACGATAAAGGCCATACTTAGGGGATATGGCCTAGGCGTCTGGAAACTCACCCCTAATTCTTGGGTGAACATTCTAGGGCACATCGCCGCCTGCGAGATGCAGGATCTCAACCCCGGCTGGGAGGCGTTTGCCCAAATGCATTATTTAAGTAGGAGCCCAGGCGGCTGGAGAGCCTGGTACACCTTGACGACTTATCCCAAATACATGATGACGCTGGATAAGCCGTCTAAATGGTCGGATTGGAATAGCCGGTTTTACCTGGTCAAAGCTCCTACTGAAGAGGAGAATAGGGAGTTCCGGACCTACAACCGGAAACCAAAGGTTTTGGGGCAGAAGTGCCGGCTGCCCCCAGTGCCGGATAATGACAGGGAGGCCATATTGGACTCCGAATTTTTTGAACTAACCTCTTCCACTCTCTCAACCGGAGAGATAATAAAGGTGCCCAAAAACTGGGTGCCCAAACACGAATTCTTTAAGGACGAGTGCTTCTTGTCCGCCTGCGGGCTTAGCAGCATGTTTGAAAGACGTAGGTTACGAACCCTAGCCAGTTAATTTTATGCCAGCTAACCCTTTTCTTCTGATAGCAATGTGCGATATTATTATGATCCTGACCGGATGTATTTGCGTTTTGCAGAAGAAGCAAAAAACATGTTGCCCACCGCCAAGACACCCGCCAAGAAAGCTTCAAATATCCGAAAGGAGAATATGGAGAAGAAGCTTGCCGCTTAGGCGGCTAAAAAGGTTAGCCCGCCTGACCCTTTATATTTGTTTGTCTTGGTGCTATTTTGGCCACTTCTTCATCTGACCGTTTGTGACTTTGTTTCAGGATGGGGGCGTTATCCCCCGCTCTCTGCAAAAACAGATCCGGCAGCGGCCGTCTGTTGAGGAGCCTGCACTTAAGGTGCAGAGAACTGCTTCCACCGCTCGGACTACTACCGGCGGTAAAACAATAAAGACCCCAGGCGGGTCTAATGCTGAAACGACCTCTAAAGAGGCCACCCCAATAAGGACCACAACCGGTCCATATTCTGCCAGGGGCCAAAGGACTTCCCAACAAGGTACCAACCCCTTCAACCTCACGCTGCTTGACCTACCCATGCGGGTTAAGTCATATTCTCAGTCTCAACTGGGAGATTCTCCGATCAGCCGGCTGTCCGTAGGCGGAGCATATGCAGCTTTCTCACCGTCTGTTTCTGGTGCAGATGATTCTCCACGCTGGCCGGATTCTGCTCAATACGCCCGGGCCATGCTGAAAGCCGTCCCCCGGGACGAGAAGGAGGCGATACCTGGAATCAATACCTTCAATGCCGACTGTGTAATGGTCGACCTGGCCGATGTAAGTCGATGAGTACCCACCCGGTATTTTATTTGTAGTATGCTCATCCGGCTTTCCTACTAATACCGGTTGTGTTGTTGCAGGCACTGCTCCGCGTGGAGGGGCTCAAGAAGGCCTACATCCGCAAACAAGAGGAGGTAAGAAGAGCCAAACTTTCTGCGGATGATGCACATAGCGTTGCCCACTATTCAATGATTGTGTATGACTTAGAAACTAAATCTATAATCATGCGATAGGCGGATTAGGTCAATACCCTCCAAAAAGCCCTCAAAGAGTCCAAGCTCAAAGTGGACAATCTCCAGGCGGCCTTGGACAATGCTGAGGATGAGCTCAAGAAGCATGAGGAGCCCCTCAAGCGGCTTGACCAGGCGGAGAAGAGCAGCAAATGGCTGCAACAAGAGAATGACCGCCTGGTCAAGGAGGCGGCTGCTGCACAGGGCAACTTCCAGGCCACCCTCGAAGCTGAATAGAGCCGGCTCATTGAGGAGAATGAGTAGGACTGCGAGAACCGGATGAAGAGGGCGTTCTCCATTATCCACCCGGGTACAGACTACAACGTCTGGGAGCTCGCCTATGAGCAATTCTAGCTGAGGAGGAGGAGGGCAAGCCGGGGCCTGGACCCTATGAGCAATGGGTTAATGCCGAGTTCCAGCGAATGCAGGCGGAGACGGCTGGCAATGACGAGTTAGTCGAGGATGAGGTTGCTCCCGGCTCCGTCCCCACCATCGACCAAACTCATTCGGAGGGGAACCAGGCTGAGGCTGACCGGGTGATAGTGCAGCTAGAGTAGCAACGACCTCCCGGCCTGCGTGCCGTGCATTATTTTGTAATAGCGCCGGAAGGGTCGACTTACTCAGCTGTTATTTTTTATTTTGAGTATTGATATACATTTTCGCCGGCTGTGCCGGTTTCTTCTGTAAACATTTCATATTTCACCGACTGTGCCGGTTTATTCTGTTTAACATTTCCGCCGGCTGAGCCAGTTTTGAATGAATTTTGAATTTTCTTCTTGCTGCTTACTTTTTGCAAGTGTGTTTTCGCATGATTGGTTGGGGTTAGGGTAATTGCCCCTAGATAGGAGGCTGGCAGAGGTGAGACGTGCCAGGCGGCTATCCATATGCCATAGTACGAATGTTAACAATTTAGCTTAGTGCTAATCGTTAGAATGAAAGGCAGCTTGTTTTTACTGACTTGCCGGATGGAGCTTTTGAATAGGCCTTTTCGTAGGTTTTAGGGTGTCCATTTGCCGGTTGGGTTGTTGCAAGAACACCCCTACATAGATTATGGCCTAAACCACAAGTTTGGGGTCTGCCTTCTCTTAGTGAATCAGGCGGCGACATTAGGTATCGGTTGTCTGTTTTGGGACCAGCCCTTGGTGGTACTTAACCCAAAGAGCGGGGCGGATGCATGTTTGGGAATGCTAGCCTACGTTTCTTTGGTGCAATGGATCATTTAGGCGAATAGGGCCGCCTGACGTTTGATCACTAGAACAATTTTCCACCCAAATGGGAGATGTTCTCTTCGATGAATTCACCCGAATGGGTGTCACCGGATGATTCGTTAGCTCTCAGGGCCGCTTGTGTTGAGCACAAGACATAGCGCATGGAAATTCTGTAAGAAGGGCCGCTTGTGATAAGCACAAGACATGGCGCATGTAAGCATAATATGTAGTAAATCTCTCTCATTAATTATGCAGAAGTTTATAAAAGCTATACAATTTCTAGAAGTAGTACTTTTAAGATTGTCTACATTCCAGGTTCTAGGCAGCTTTCTACCGTCTGGGGTTTCCAAGCGGTATGTGCCGTCTCGTACTTCTTCAAAGATCCGGTAGGGTCCCTCCCAATTTGGGGTTAATTTTCCTTGTTCATTGACCCTACCGGTTGCTTCCATTTTGCGAAGCACAAAATCTCCTATTTCAAGGGTCGTTTATGAACCCGCTTGTTGTAGGCTCTTGTCATTCTCAGACGGTAGATCTCATGACGCAAGGCTGCGTTGCCCCTTCGCTCTGGGAGAGCATCCAGTGCAAGCCGCATGGCTTCCTAGTTGGCCTCCTCATCATATAGCATGACGCGAAGGGTTGGCTCATAATGTTCAATGGGGAGTACCGCCTCAGTGCCGTATGTCATAAGGAATGGGGTCTCACCGGTTGCCCCTTTTTCAGTGGTCCTGATGGCCTAAAGGGCATGAGGTAATTCCTCTGCCCATAGTCCACCGGCTCTTTCCACCTTCTTCTTTATACCGTCTGAGATCAGCTTATTGAAAGCCTCAACTTGCCCGTTTGCCTGAGGACGGCCAACGGATGCAAAGCAATGGGAGATTCCTTGGTCCCCCAACCAGCTCTTGAGGACAGGCGTTTCAAATTGTGGTCCGTTGTCAAAAACCATAGACATTGGAACCCCAAACCGGGTGATGATGTTTCTCCAAATGAAAGAGATCACGTCCTTTGTTTTTATGCCTTTGACTGCCTCTGCTTCAACCCATTTGGTGAAGTAATCCACTGCCACCAAAATATAGCGGAGACCGCCTATTGCAGGCGCATAAGGACCCAGAATGTCCATGCCCCACTTTGCGAAGGGGACCGGACTATGAATGGCTGTCAGGTCAGTTGCCGGTCGATGTATCAACCGGGCAAACTTTTGGCATTTGTCACACCGTTTTACCAAATCCATGGCATTTGCCTCAAGAGTGGGCCAAAAGTACCCCTGCCGTCTAGTTCTTCTAGCCAAGGACCTGCCGCCTGTGTGTGAGGCAAAAAAACCCGCGTGCAGATCCTCTAGGACTTCCCTTCCCCTTTCAGGGGTTACACACTTTAGAAACGCCTGTAGGTATCCCCTCCGGAGGAGCTCTCCATGATGCATAACAAAGCTCAGAGCACGCTTCTTGAGTGCTACTGCTTCAGAAGGGTCATCCAGTAGAGTACCGTCTGCTAAGTAAGCCCGGATGGGGTCCATCCAGGTGGCACTTCGGTCTAGGATTCCAATGGGGTCATGATCGATGCTTCTTTTCTCAATGACTTCCCAAAAGACTGTCCTAGGAGCATCACAGGAGGCTAATGACGCCAATTTGGAAAGGGCATCCGCCTGATTATTCTTGGACCGGGGCACCTGACTTAAATGAAATTCGTCAAGTGACACGGCCTCCTCTCTCACCGCCTGCAGATATTTGATCATAGCCGGATGGGTGGCCTCATAATCACCATTGTACTGGCTAACGATCAACTGAGAGTCTGAGCAGGCGGTAACTTTTCTTGCCCCTGCTGCCTTACACATGCGTATACCGGCTAGTAGGGCTTCATACTCTGCCTCATTATTTGAGGCTTGGAACTGGAACCATAGTGCATATTCAAACTTGTCCCCTTTCCGGAGAATGGCATATAACGTCTGCACCACAGCCGTTCGCTGTAGAACTACCGTCTACAAATAACTTCCAAACCTGATCAGGATTTTCCGGTTGCACCGGTCTAGTCATCTCGACAATGAAGTCGGCAAACGCCTGACCTTTCACTGCCCGCCTGGGTTCAAAAGTTATTTCAAGGCTTTGTATTTCAACAGCCCACTTGATCATTCTGCCGGATGACTCGATGGTGGTCATTAGGCGTTTGAGCGGCTGGTCTGTATATACAATCACCAGGTGAGCCAAAAAGTAGGACTTCAACCGCTTGACTGCTACGAACAGGGCCAACCCAAATTTTTCGATCATAGGGTACCGGAGCTCGGCATTTTTAAGTACGTGGCTGATGAAATACACCGGGAGCTGGTTACCGTCTCTCTCAGCAAGGAGAACGGCACTAAGGGCATGATCAGAGACGGCTAGATACATATAGAGAACCTCTCGGGGTAGGGGACTCACTAGCCTTGGCAAGGAATGCAAGTGTTGCTTTAGCTTCTGGAATGCCATTTCCGCCTCTTCTCCCCACTCAAATCTGGACCTCTTCCGGATGGCCTGGAAGAAATAGAGGCACTTGTCGCCTGATCGGCTGAGAAATCTTTCCAACGCCGCCAGGCAACCGGCCAGCTTCTGGACTTCTTTTACATTGCGAGGAGACCGCATGTCCTGTACTTTTTTCGGATTAGCCTCTATGCCCCTTTGGTCGATCAAAAATCCGAGGAACTTCCCAGACTCAACACCAAATACACACTTCTTTGGGTTAAGCATGACCCGGTGCCGCCTGAGTGTGGTGAATGTTTCTCGGAGGTCCAGTAGATGATCTGTCTGTAGCTTGGATTTGACTATCATGTCATCAATGTACGTCTCTACATTCCTGCCAATCTGGTTGATGAAAACTGTGTTTATCATGCGCTGGAATGTAGCCGGTGCATTCTTTAACCCAAATGGCATCACCTTATAACAAAATAACCCCTGATCAGTGACGAAGGCCGTCTTTTCTTAATCTTTTTTCCATAAGGGTATTTGATGAAAGCCTGAATAGGCATCCATGAAACTCATCAGAGCATGACCGGCTGTGGAGTCGACCAGGCTGTCGATCTTTGGAAGCGGGTAACTGTCCTTGGGACATGCTCTGTTCAGATCTTTGTAGTCAAACACACATCAGCCAGGTACCATTCGGCTTTTTCACGAGGTCAACGTTTGCTACCCAATCCGGGTAGTAGCATTGCCGGATGAACCCAGCATCTAACAGTTTTTTGACCTCAGCCGCTGTCGCCTGAGATCTTTCTTCACCGTGATCCCTCTTTTTCTGCCTGACCGGCTTCTTTTTGGGGTCCACGGCGAGCTTGTGGACAGCTAGATCCGGGCTGACGCCTGGCATCTCTTCCACTTCAAAGGCAAAGATGACTTTGAATTCTTTTAGAAGTTGGAGCAGGTCTGCCCCCAACCGCTCAAAAGCAATCGTCCCAACCTTGACGGTTCTGTCAGGACGGCTATCGTCTAGGACAACATCAAGGCAGTCACCAGCTGACTGAGGTCGTTGGTTATCTGACCTTTCCCCGGCTAGTGATTGCTATTTTTCTTGCTTGACGGGTTCCGTTTGGTCCGCCTTTCTTTTCTTACCGGCTGCCCTTGGAGCCGGGGCTTGTTGTATCGTAGTTATCAAGGTCTATGGGCTTACCGTCATCGGCTGCCCCCATAGTTGGTTTGACGTCAGAGAGATAGCACTCCCTAGCCGTCCTCTGGTCCCCTTTCAGGGAACCGACTGTACCGTCATCCTTTTCAAATTTAATGAGCATGAGTGAGGGGACGATGACAGCCTTGGATTCGTTGAGGGTCGGACGGCCAAAAATCATGTTGTAGGCGGCAAGCTCTTCTACAACTAAAAATTTTACCACCATGTGGCGTCCTTCCCCCTTCTCACCCAGCCGGATGGGAAGATCTATGCTTCCTACCGGATGCACTACTCCTCCCCCAAAACCAACTAGTGGGTGAGGCGCCTGGTGCATGTTACTGGACTTGTAGTTGAGCTTGGTCAAGCACTGGTAACTAATCAGGTCAGACGAGCTCTAGGTATCTATTAGGATCCGGCCAACTCTCTGATTGGCAACCTTACACTCAATGACTATGAGGTCGTCATGAGGCCGCCTGACCTTGCCTCGGTCCTTTTCAGAAATAAGGACCTCAGGAAAGGTGTCTTTCGACGCCTGGCTCTCATCAACTGAGTTGACCAGCTTCCTGATGTTATCTTTGGTGCCCTTAATAGTGGGACCCCCTCCGACAAAGCCGCCTGCTATGGTGAAGATTGTCTCTTCATCCGTTTCAGAGTTTACGAGCACAGCTTTTGTCGTCTGCCCCTTCTTGGCCAGGGTGTTACTCTTAGCTTCGGGCAGATAGGACTTCAAAGCCCCCTCGTCAGCCAGACGGTCTAATAGCCGCCTGAGGCTATAACAACCATTAGTGTCGTGGCCAACGTCCTCATGGTACTGACAGTATTTGCTTTTGTCCCGGTTGCTTACGGGACTTTTCATCACAGCCGGTTTGTCGAGAGACATCCGGTCCTTAATCTCCATGAGGATGGAGGAGCAGTCCTTTGTGAACTCGTACTTGGGAACGTACGGTTCTGATTTCCGTCTAAGCTTCTGAGCCGGCTGACCAGATCGGTCTGCCGCCCAGACCTCTTTTCTCTTCTTTTCTTCCTTCTTAGTCGGCTGCTGCTGTTGCCGGCTATCTCTTCTGTCGGATTTTTTGGAATCCGACGGCTGCCTTACAGCACAAAGCTCCGTCGCCTGTATATAGGCTTCAGCTTCCATTAACGCTTCTTGAAGAGTGCCTACCCTTTTCCGGACGAGGTCAAACTTAAAGGTCGACCCATCCTTCAGACCTTTAAAGAAGTCTGTGTATGCAACTTCTTCAGATAGTCCTTGGATCTGAATTCTCATCAGATTGAACCGTCTGACATAGGACCGGAGCCCTTCTCTGTCACCCTACTATATTGCCCCTAGATCGAGGCTAGTTTTTTTGGCAGGGATATTCATTGAAAAATTTGACGTAAATAAGTACGCCAAAGTCTTAAAGCTGTTGATACAGCTGGTTGGTAGATTACCAAACCATCATTGGGCAATGCCCTTCAGGGTAGCCGGGAAGCATAGGCACCAGACGACATCGTCCAACCCCTGTAGGTACATGAGGTTTGAGTAGGCCATTAGGTGGTCTTCTGGGTTGGAGGTACCATCATAGCCCCTACCAACACGTTTTTAACCTTAGCCGGCTGTGCCGCCTGGGTTATCTCAGGGGAGAACGCTTTGGGCTGTTCTCCCAAATTTAGCAGGCGTTGCTGCCAGTCCGTGAGCTGGTACGGCTGCTGCACATGCCTGCCAAAGGGACCCGTTTGGGTCAAAGGGGATCCACCCAGCCCATTTGGCGAACCAAATAGACCAGGTTGGATCACTTGGGGTCCGGACCGGGAGGATGGTTCGCCCGTCTGACTCCCTAGGCTTGTTCCCGTGCGCCTGTTAGAGGTGTCACGGAAACTGTCCGGGAAGGTCGACGTTGAAGCCGACGCGGATGCCTGACTTCTCTTTTCCTGGAGGAACGTCCGGGCATTAGAGAAAGTCTTCTTGGTACCATCCGGCTGTAAGTGTCGGATGGGTTTTCTGAGTTCCGCTTGAGGGAAGCGGAGCTTGTTTTGATCGAACCTGAGGCCCTCCCCCTCCTTCGGCTTTGGGTGAGGGGTAGGGACCCGGTCTTTGATCGTCTTCTTCCCGGAGGAAGGCTTCTTGGCCGGCTGACTCTTCTTGGGAGTAGCTGACCGAATGAGGTTCTGAATCTCACCCTTGAAACTATTTATGAAGGTCATGAGTTCGTTTCTAGTGACGGGAGCAGAGCCTTCTGCCGCCTGAGCAGCTCCAACCGGGTTGCCGGCTGGGTTGCTTGGAGCAACTTGGTTATTATCCCGTTCCTTTTTATCCCTGGAACGGGTGTGCTTTGTTCTGAAGGACCCGTCTGGGGCCACATAGGTGTTGACTTCATAGTCATCACCACTTTCATGGTCCGTCTGGACCTCAAGCTCGGCCGACAGCTGCTTTTCCTGATCCGGTGGTACAGGATTAGAAGTCATCTCAGAAGTACTCTCCCCACAGACGGCGCCAAATGTTTCGGGATTTTTTGATGTGTCCTGCGGGAGAGTTACAATTCCGAGAATGCCCTTCGCCGCCTATACCTGCAAAACCACGAAGACTCCGGTTGGTTGGAGCTCCGCCTCCGACGATCAAGTCAGTTACGTACAGGAGGAAGATAGTGCGTAAAATAATGAAATTACTTCTCACGTAATGGGAGAATTCCGCAATTAATATTGCTCGATTTTGGTGTAAGAGTGTATTGAATACCTTGTATTGACTTCAATGGAATTGAATGAATGCCCATTAATGAGGATCCCCCCACTATTTATAGTGGGGAGCCTTGGCTCCCCATTTAGGGATCATGGGACACGTGTCAGCAGGGGATTGGAGCCCTGCTGACCAATGGCTGGGTGCCACGTGTCGCTTAGCCATAGGGCCAAGTGGCTGGGGTATTTTTTACCCCAAATAGAATCCATACAAATACATTCATTTCTAGATCTCGTATCTCATCTAGCCGCTAAGTGAGCTACGGTTTTCCCCGCCCGTCGAACATGAATACAACTAAAATTAACGAACTCGTTACTCATTCCACTGATCGATATCCTCATAGAAGTGGAAAATTGGAGCCGCACCCTCTTACTTGTCTCTAACAACACATACTACATTCATAGAGTCACCTTCAAGAACAACATTTTCATACCCAAATCTGCACGCAAGATGAGCACCATAGGACACAGCAGCATCTTTAGCTATCTCGAAGGCCTATCTGCAAGTGATCTTCCTCGTCACAGCCAACATCAACTTGCCCCATTCATCTTTGAAAACCGCCCCCAGACAAACTCCTCCAAGTCTAGACACATATGCATCGACATTTACCATGACAAATTTGCGATGAGGCGGAACCCAGCTCGCTCTAGAGAATGTGATAGGAGTAGAAACACCCCCTCCAACTCTAGCATTGTAGTCACAATAATCCTCGCATAATCTGACAAAGCTTGCAACCACCATCACGCGTTTAATCTCATTTGCTTTGTCAAATATCGCCTTGTTTCTACAGCACCACCCTGCCCACGCAAGACACAAAAAAAAAAAAAAAGAAAAAAAAAAAAAAAAAAAAAAAACGTAGCTGTGCTTTGTCTAATTTACTCGAAACCCAACAAAACAATTCTTGAAAAGAGGACATCGAAGCATCATTTAATAAATCAAAAAAGTTTCTTTGCTACCATATACTCAAAGCATGCTTGCAGAAGAACAAGGCATGGATTATTGACTCACTTGCAACACTACAGATCGAGCATCTATTGGAGGGTTGTATATGACAAAAAATGCAGCATCTCCATCACCCTAAGTGACCCTTTACCGGCCCTCCAAACAAAGTGACACAACTTTGGAGGTCCTTTTAAGTCCCATACCTCTCACCAGAGCTCACTCTCCCTATCTCGATAGAGCAATTTCCAAGATCGTATCTTGCCCAATCTACCAAGCCAATAAGCTTATTTTACATAAACAAACCTGTCTTAGTAGGCCACCAGAACCTCCTATTTTCCACCCACATACTCGGCAGTGGGATATCAAGGACAGCCAATCCTTCTTCTTCCTCAAAAGTGGCTGCCACCATCTCAGAATTCTAGCACATATTCTCAAAATCAATAAGCTCATTGACCCGCAAATCAATATCACAGTGCAATTTAGGGGTTGGGGTAGAACGAGAACCATCACCAATCAGCCAATCGTCCTCCCACACCTTAATTGAAGAGTTGTTTCCCACTCTCCACTTTAAACCCTCAAGGAGCAAGGATTTTGCCCCCCAAATACTTCTCCACGTATAACTAGGATCAAAACCTCTTGAAGAACCACATAAATCAGAATATTTAAAGTACATTGCTTTGAGAATTTGTTGCAGCATTGTGTTATTATCAATCTTTTTTTGAAATTCAATCTTCACTCGATTTTAAGCCTATAAATTCCTCCCTTATTTCTGATTTTTGGGGAGGTGATTTCGATATCCCAACAACTATATTTCATCCCATATTTTCTAAAAGGCTTAGATGTAAAGCTTTGACTTACAATTTCTATTGTTCTTAGCTTTATTTCTAATCCTATTCAAGTAATTCAAAGTCCAAAACAAGATCTGAAAGTTCTACCTTTTTTACTAAGGCGTGAAAGTATAATTCCAAGGATGAAATCAATTTTTCTAACTTTTTAATTTAATTCTTTTCAATTTATATTTCTATTGAAGTTACTAACAATTTATTTATGATGTAGCAATTTAAAGGAGCGCACGTAATGTAAGTGATTAATTAATTTAATTACTTATTTTGTTTATATTGCTAGTATCATGTTTAGGTTTATTATTATACTTTTGATGATTTGATTAACGATATTATGGTTAAATTGCTTCAAATGTTATTGCTTATTTTTTATATATTGTTGATCACCATATTGCATGTATAGGGAATATGTAATTGAAAATCACGACTAATAAGATAATTAATTTGGACAACCGGCTTAGGTTTCTTTTAATCTTGTTATTTAATCAATGTTCACTAATATTTAGAATCATGTGTTGAATTAATATTCAGCCAATTTAGCCTAATTTAGTTTGGAGCAAATTGAATCTTTGTTTGTATGCCTTTGAGATCGCAAGAAATAATTTTCACTATAAGAATCGAGTAGAGGCCAATACGGGCGAATGTGACTCAATGACTCACTTCGTACCATCATCCCCGATCCTCCTTTCATGGTTCTGAACCATATGGAGTTAGTAATCTCATGGATTATGAATGGGGTGTAACCTTTACGGGTCAATCGTTGTTGCCTTTCGTTGTCCCTTATCATGGTTGCCTTTTAATGATCCGTAAATGATTTACAAGTTCCTTAAAAACTTGTTGGCGGCTCCCTACTTTCCTTGCCCTTACCGTATAATGTCAATTCCCACTTCCGATGATTGCCAAGCATATTCACAACATGCTTAAGTAGGCGCGCTTCGAATGATGCCTACAGATAATAATCACTAACTTGAAAACGAAATTCGGCGTAATCGAGGTGCATAATTTTAATCGCCAGTACGTTCCCTAAGGTAACACACACCACTTCCACACAAAGGCACTTTTGGGTATGAGATGGGAGAGTAGTAAACTTATGCCCAAAGAGAGAATTATGTTTAGCTTAGTGTGTTTGATGATTCTTGTTATCTGAATTTTTTCATTTACTAAAATATATAATGAAAGATAGGATAATCAAGAGTTGAAAAATCCAAAGAGATAAAGCCTCAATCAGAAATTAAGGTGAGTTAACGTCTTAAACACCACATTAACTGTGGGTGTTAAATGGAAGTTACAAAGGAAGAGGAAGAGAAAGAGTCGTTGGTATGCTAACGTGCATTCGCACCCGATCGGGCGAGGTTTGCGCGATTAGGCGAGAGTGATATGTAATCTCAACTTGCATGCGCGTCTGATCGGGCAAGCGAGGTCCGCCTGACTAGGCGAAAAAAAGACGAAAATTAACTTGTCACTCGCGCCCGACCATGCGGGCTCTGACCGATCGGGCAAGCAAACGTATTAAAAAAACACTTGTACTCGCGCCTGATTGGGCCTCTCTATACTCCAATAGCATGGACTACCTAAAATCTACCTGCCCATCATCCATGGTGCGTATGATTTTTATCCTCATCCCCGCTTCACCACCCGCAAAACAAGACCTATCTCCGTTCCACTTGGGTATGAGACCTGCCCACTAACATTCCTAACCTAAATTCAAAGGACGGAGTCGCTTAAGAACTATACAGATCTCTCATGAAGATATTAGGATTTGCTTTTGTGTTCCTTGCTCAAGATGTCTCCAAAAAAAATTGATCAAATATTACAAAACCAAAAGGGTTACATATAAAGCATTCTCCAAAAGAAACATGGCTATATCCGGACTATCGAGCCTATTCACCCCATCAGACATTAACCAATATATCCAGATGCACTACAAGAATTTCCAGCAAATTGATATAGTCGAACTGAATTAATTTGCTCATTAGCAAAGTCAATTACAGTATAAGTACAACCGATTATACAGTGAATCAGTGAATGTACTCCGCATTAAACCCAGAAAATCTGAAATATTGAGTGCTATCATGAAATACAGGTGATGAATCAACAAGGTGAAAAAGACTTTATAATGTCAACAAAAGCCGAAAGGACAAACACAAGGTACTGCACCCTTCTGTTATATTCCCTACGTACAGTTACACTTCATGTGATGTACCAAAATTAATCAAACTCATGACAAATCAAACCCAATCACATTCTTTTTTGTTTTATCCACCACTTTTTCTTTTTCAAAAAGATACATATTATGGAAGAAATCAGGTGCCATTCTTCCACTTTATCTTCCCTACTCATCGATATTCAGCATAAGTAACAATCTAGCCCAAAGCGGTACGCACAGAGCCTTCCTGATAATTTTGGTGTTCAAACAGTTTCATCGCAGGTTTATACAAGCTGACGGACCAGGTAACATTTTTCTACTTACATCCTTACCCCGGCTCCCTCTTTTAGGCAAAACATTCGAGCTCTTCATGGTTAATCTTGAGATATTAAAACTGTATGGCATGTCACGTAGTAACCCGACTTGATGAATGGGTTTCTCTGTTTTTAATGAAAACTAGGGAGACTTTTCGGCTGATGATATAAACTGATGTTCACATATCTTAGAATAAACTTAGGCTTTCCCATGATATCAAATTTTACATATTCAGTGATTCAATTGTGTGCTCATATTTGAATTGCAGTCTAACACTTCATTAGAAACTTTCTGAAATAATCTTCAGATCTGGCTGTAGCAAATTCTCATCAGAATATTACTTTTTTGACTTCTCAAACTTGCACTGTTTATAGGTTTTCAAATGAGCAATGCAAAAATCATAACCCTGTACATTACAATAAGTTGTCTTGCATTTGTAACTTCGAAGATCATTATATCAATTCTTCTTTACAAGAAATGGAAGCGAAAGCATATATCAGTTCAAGACAGCTACTCAGGTACGATCTGAACTTTGAAAGCAAATGTTCTTGATTTTTCCTGATAAACATCTTACAAGGCAGTCAAAAAACAGGTGGAAAAATGGTGATGTTCAGGCCTTCAAGTACAAAAACACTGAAGGCAGATGCATTGTTAAAGAAGGCACTCAAGTTAAGCAACAAGGATATTATTGGCTCTGGAGGCTACGGGACTGTGTATAAACTAAGCATGAATGAAGAAAGATTATTTGCAGTTAAGAGGCTTAACAGGGGAAGTGTAGACCGAGACCGTGGTTTCGAGAGAGAATTAGAGGCAATGGGTGATATAAAGCACAGAAACATTGTTACTCTCTATGGATATTACACTTCACCTCAATATAATCTTCTCATATATGAGTTAATGCCCAATGGAAGTCTGGATGCATATCTACATGGTATGTTTATAACCAACTTAAATTACGTGCTTTGCTTCAATCTTATTTATCAGTACGTTTGAATTTTTTGGAATATGCGAGGTAGACTTTAGAAACATTTTTTACTTGACAGTGATTTTTAAAATAAAATTTTAAAACATCACTTCCAAATTAGAACATACAAACTCAAGTTGATAGCAAACATTTCAAAATTGAAGAATAACTGTTTATGTTATAATATTTATTATATAGGTAGATTCAAAAATAAGAAGCTTTTAGACTGGTCTTCAAGATACAAAATAGCATTAGGAGCAGCAAGAGGAATAGCATACCTTCACCATGACTGTATACCTCACATCATCCACAGAGATATAAAATCGAGCAACATCTTGTTGAACGAAAATTTCGAGGCTCAGGTTTCTGACTTTGGGCTAGCTACTTTCATGGAACCCGACAAGACTCATGTATCCACCATTGTTGCTGGAACTTTTGGCTATTTGGCCCCAGGTACTGAAACCTTTTGGGGTACTTCCTTTTGCTAAATTTTGGAAAGAGTCATATGTTGATCAAAATATTGAAACATTTCCACAGAATACTTTGATACAGGGAAAGCAACAGCAAAAGGAGATGTTTATAGCTTCGGTGTTGTGTTGTTGGAGCTTTTGACAGGAAAAAAGCCCATGGATGAAGCGTTTGTTGAGGAGGGAACAAAGCTGGTCACCTGGGTAAGCCTTCAATTCTAAGTTTGCTTTGGTTTTAATTCACTCCAATATGAAGTAATCAAAGCTAAAATAACATCAAAACTCTAAAGCATATTTTACAGCCACAAAAAACTCCATAGCACACACATGTCAGTATTTGTGCTAAGTGATAATGCTCCGCACAGTGATAAGCTTGATAAGATAACATAAAGAGCTAAAAACGAAGATTATATACATGACAAAAGCTAAGTTTTAGTCTTCTGATGCTAAAAGCAGCTGATCGATAATTTGTTAACTGATGAGCAGGTAAAGGCAGTTGTCCAGGAAAAGAGAGAAGAGCAAGTGCTAGACAGTAGCTTGGAGTCCTGCTCCATCCAAGAAGTAAATTCCGTTTTCAGCATTGCATTAATGTGCTTAGAGTCGGAGCCATTTAAGAGACCGAATATGGCTGAAGTTGTCAAAATGCTAGAAAAAGCAAAACCAGACAGAAAAGTTTCAGATGTTTCATCAGATACTCATGTATAATAAAAGTAATAGAAATCAGTGTTGAGCATTTGTAGTCTCCAGTATCAATTAATTGCAGAAGTAGACAATAAACGTCCAATCATCACTTGGTACAGGTTCAAACTCGTCATAAAAAAGATAAATAATATGAAGTAGGATAGAAGTTGGATTTTATGGCCACAGAGCACAGTTTTTGAGCAACAGGCACGACAAAAATGATACAAGGATTTTTAAGAAACATTAAGTGTAGCCAGTCACAGAGAAATGTGTAGCCACCACAAGGTTACAATTATGTAAAAACGGCACATTGTAGTTGAAACAAGACCAAGCAGCAGGTGGTAATAAGATCAAACACATATTGTGAATAACTTCTCGAACTCAATTGAAATCAATTAGTAAACAAAGATCAAATTCATTTAATATCAAAGCACGCTTATTTATTTTCTATACCATAGACCAATGTTTACAATGAAGGAGATAAACAGAAAATGGATATGGAATTCAAGATAAACCAATTATCCGCTTGGAAATCTATTGAATAAAGACAATAAACAAAAAATAACCAACATCAAGAGAGCTAATAATCTCTAAATCAAGGGTTTCAGGAGCACAAGATTATCAAAGCACAGTGATGATTGCTGAATTTGGACTAACCTGTTAATGAACAAATATTAAAATAATGATTTTACACAACAGCATGCGGTGTTCACTTGAGGCAAACCCTTGCTCGGAAATTTTAAAATCACAATTTTGGCTAGAGTGCTAGACCTTTCACAGTGCAGTTACTACAAGGTGGTTGCCAAACCATCGGCAACAGAAGACTTTAAGGTAGGAGAAACTGGAGATTCTCCAAAGAACACATCAAAAAGGGCTTTTGTGACATTCATCGACTCAATTGTGGCATCTACTTTTGTAGGTACCCCATTCAGTGACACAGACACCTGTTAAACAAATAAAACCCAACCTTTTCAGCAACCCCCAACAGAAAAAATGAGGAGAAACTTCTGTTCTCAAAGTACAACAGATGTACTTACCAGCATCTTGGATGGCTCAAGCCAAGTTAGAAGAATCAAAGTGCCTTTTTTAAGAGATAGCGCTTGGAAGATACTACGGAAAGTTGAAAGAGCTGATTCATCAACAGGAGTCGGTTTCTTTATTCTTGGAGAAACAGCTTCATCCAAAGCATCCCAAAATGTTTTTCCATCAACATCTCTTACTAAAGCAATTTGCAATGACTTCTCCAAAGATGCTGTACAAGAGATAATTTAAATTAGAATTGGACCTTGTGCAACCCCCTCTCATTAGTGTACAATCTACAAACCCATTTTATTGATTTCATTACATTGGTATACAGATTGGAACAAGGCCGGATCCTGTTCAACTTCAGATTTTGACTTTCCTTTCCAAGGACTAAATTCATTCGGCATAGAGGGATTTATATAAAGTCCTGCTGCATACACTTTGACTCCAATAATTGCAAAAACTTTTTCCCTGTAGCCTGAATTTCATTGCAAACAAAAGAATTGACAATGTTGATCATCTCACCTAGAAGAAAAACAGGAAAGTATTTAATTACATTGGCTACTTAATAAAGTTGATAAAACTCATAACCTGCCGAAGTGCACAGACAGATCTCATTCTATTATCTTGACAACTGATTTTAGATAAAGATGAACCTCAACTTGCATTGAAAAAGAACTGGAAAAAAAACACACTCCGTAGTCCTCTGTACTAGAGAAATGCTATGTCTGATACAGAGTAACAAAATTTCTACAAGAGAGGATGACATTATATTCTACACAATCATTTTAAGCAAAGTCAAGTGATGAACAAAGGGCTAGTAGCTTAAAAAGATATAATAGATTTGCCTTTTAGCTGCCTACTAGTCTTTATTGTTCTGCGAATTCAGTTGCCAATTTTTCAGTAGTGAGTTACTGGATTTTTTAGTGATCTCTACCATTATCTCGATGACATCAACCTGTATATGTTAGGGTTAGCAACTACAATGTTGTGCATCAGCAGTCTTCAAAAGTCCAGGATCTGGCAGATGAATGTATCAGGCCAGTTTCAAATTCTGAAATTTGGGATTAAACATTGAACAGTTATGTGTTAAATTCATAGTCCTTTTCAAATGAGCATCTTGATTCAAGGGCTGGTTGGATTCAGGTTTTACAGTAGGTCAACTAAAGCTTAGTCTGCTGACATACTTGTACTACATTTGTAATTTAGAAGAATAAAAATTTGATTTTCGATTATAAGAAATTATTAAAGGCTTCAAGCAATCCAACATGTAATCTACCTACTACAGAAACTATAAAATTAAACTTCGCTTAATAAGTTATTTAACATATGGTTGGAAATTATACAGAGCTGCTAGGTCTTCTATGGATCTTCTTTTAAATCAGAATAAAGATAAAGCACCGCGCCATGTACATAATGTTTTGTCAGACCCACATTGTTACTGGTAGGAAGTTATAACAGGTGCTAGGTCTTCCATTGCTCATCTTCAAAATAAGATATAAACTACGCACTACCCTTATGAGTTATGTTAATGTCAGATTCACAATGTACTTGTAGGAGGCAGCCTTAACATCATTGCTTCATGTTTGTCTCTGAAATGCAGAATCAATCAGAGATTGAGAATTGAGAAGAATAGATGTTCCAAGAATTAGCATTTATCATGTAATGTTCATTTTGATATAGCAAATGAAATATTAAAAACTCAGCATACCAGTTCCAACCAAAGACAATGAAGTCGAACAACCAGGGATATTTAAAGACTTAGGGAATTTCACACGGGTTGCAGGTTCCTCTGCATACTCTGCATTCGCAACTGCATGGTGGTTTCAAACATAAGAGCAAGTCAGCATCTTAATTCAATTTGGTGAGAAGAGCAATAGAAGCTGTATAACACGATACGGAGTAGTTTTCTCTACTTCCTTTGCTTGTTTCCATATTAAAAATTCTCCATCCACATCCACCTTTGTGTTGACAAAGATATTAATCAAGGTTCATGATTAGAATAAACTCCCTCCCTTCCCTTTTGTTTGTCTCATTTTACTTTATGCACATACTTCATGCATTCTAACTTGATTTTTTTTCTTTTTTTTTTTAATTAATATGTTGAAATTACACATCTAAACGAATCAAACAAGATCACACGTGAATATGTTATTCTTTCTTTATATATCGATGAATACTTATCATCAAAGTTTGTCTCTCTTCAAATGGAATATTCTAAATTGGACAAACAAAAAGAAAGGGAGAGAGTAACGAGTAGTGCTTAAAAAAAAAAAAAAAAAAAAAAAAAAAAAAAAAAAAAAAAAAAAAAAAAATTGGAAGGACAAGGGAAGTTCATGAAAATTCACCAAGGATTAGTTTATAATTTTATCAACAACCTACTATGTAAGACTAATTAATAAATTTGGCACAACAATAACAACATTTCAAATACCAAAAATTTCACAATTCAGCAATATTTCTTTTAGCATCACTCTTTTAATCAATAAATAAAATTTAAGGAATTTCAAAATAAACCAACTAGATTAACAATATAATATATACCCACTAAAATTGAAACACTGCATTTGTTCATAACTCAACTAACAGCATAAAATCAGTACTATTTAATTTCTATGAAGAAATTCAAGTAAATATTAAGCTAAAAAATAGCCAATTAAGCATAAAAATTATACCAGAAGATGAAGCAGAAGCCTTGGGAACGAAATGGGTGCTGAATTTCTTGCCATTTCGGAGAGAAAAATGGAGGGCTTTTGTTGATAATTTAGAGAAAATGCAGGATTTTTTGGGGGAAATGAAATTATAATTGTTTCGGGTGAAAACAATGGGACCTTGCCGAAGGTCCGCTGAAACGGAGAAGACTGGATTCGGTCCAAGTTATGTTGGGCCGAAGGTTTCCTGCACAATAAACACACGTAAACTAGCCTCGGGGGTGTTGCCGAGGAAGACCCCTCCGATGCTAAAGTCAGTACAATGTGTGAAAAGAGAACACTATGCAAGAGAATTAATTGCTTGAGGCTTTGCTTGAATATCTCAGAATATGTAAATTTGTGAATGAATGAATCTCCATGAATGTATGAATATTGACGGCTTTTATACCTCTTCATAAATGGGGAGGTTGGGCCTTAGCCCAATTGGCTTGCTTTGTGGGCTGACCTTTGACTTTAGCACAATTGGAGAGTTGAACCTTGACCTTGGGCTTTTAATTGGATCATTTAATGCCTAGGCCCAATTGGACTAAATTGGACCCAAACAACTTGCCCCCCAGACCCGATTTGGAAGGATGACGGGTCGGGTTTGATTTAATTCAGAAAAGGAGGGAAGTAAATGATTTAATTAATCCAAAAATTTGAATTTAAACCGTAATTAATGAGATAACAACGGTTAAGGTGGATGATTGTGGAAGTTGGACGGATAATGGGCAGTTTAATCACAAGATCATGTGTTTAACGGTTACTTAGTGGAGTATTTAAGAGAAATTGAAACGCAGACTCCTCGAATCCCATTCCTGGAGATATAAACAGAGGCGCGTCATCTCTTCTCACTTATTCACCAACACAAACCCAGAATTCTCGAGAGAGAAACCAAGAACCCGCATCAAAACTTCGCAAATTCCCCGAGCATTAAGCTTAGAAGCTGAGACTTGCCACTACGAACTCGTAAATCGGCAACTTTCGCTTCAGATTAAGGTAAATTCCTTTGATTTCAGTTTATTTTTCTTCGAATTCGAACTCCTTCCCCTTTTTTTTTCGACTTTTTTCTTCGAAATAATCAATGGCAAGAGGAGTTAGAGGTAGGGCCCGTGCTCCAAGAAGAGCAAGGCCGATTCCCGATCCTAGGAACAGGATTGGGACCTGGAATGGACAAAGGCCAGAGTCTGACCCTGCTGATGGGATTAGGGCGACTCCAATTTCTTCGGCTCCTCCTCAGAGAACGGAGGGGCCGAGCGCTTCTGGACGGGACGATGAAGTTCCCGCTGTCCTTTGGGATATCCTCCCCGGGTTTTCAGAGTGGGAGAATGCCGAAGTAGCTTCGGCCATGATAAAGAACCGCCCCTACTCATGGTGGGTAGAGAATGCCGAACAATATCGGTTTGCCGAGCAAATTGAGTTGCATTACGACATTTTTGAAGCTGATGGGTATTGGTGCCGAATGCCCGCGGCATCCGATAGAATCCATCGTCCACCCCCGGGGTATGTGGGGGTGTATACAAGACAGCTTCAGTATGGGCTGAGGTTCCCTTTGGACGTATTCGTCCGAGACTTGCTGATCCATTACAATATCTCCCTATGTCAGTTAACTCCCACCAGCATCCGAAGGGTGATGACATACTTATGGGTCTGCAAGTTCTTCAAGTATGTGCCGAACCTGCACTGCTTCAAAAAGCTTCATCGGCTAGTGCCAAATATTCAAAGTGGGCACGGAAGCCATGGTTCTGGGTGGCCGAACGACTCTTCAGACAAGGACTGGAGAGGTCAATGGATTTGGGTTAGGGCACCCACAGATCCGGGCCACCCTTGCGTCTTCAGCGCTCCCCGGTACCTTGCTGAGCCTGATCCCGAGATGGGAAGTCTAGGTCCCCCCGCAGATAACGGGGCGGATCCGAACCTTGATCAACAACATATCTTCGGCAAGCTGCCGAACCGGGGGGGCAGCGGCCGAATGCAGCATATCCCGGAGACTTGGCTCCCCGATACGCATTATGTTTTCCAAGAGAACATGCTAGCAGCTGTTGGCCTCAGCCGAAAGTTTAAGGATGGTAAGCTTCTTCGGCTGGGGCCGAGGCTTTTTAATTATCTTTCTCTCGCTTCGCTTTTTTATGCTGTGCCAACCTATCTGAACTGACCTTTCCCCTTTTCTTTTTCAGAGCGGGACGAGACCAACGTTGGCATTAACTACGCTCGTCTTGGTGTCAACCGAGAACGAGTTGTAACTGAACGGGCCCCGTCTATCACTGAACCGAGGCATAGGGAAGTTCATCTAGACTCTTCCCACTTCCAAATTGAGGCTGTTGCTCTGTATCAGAGGCAGAAGCCTTGGTGGAAGAAGAGAGACCCCTGGTTTCAGCTGCTGGACGAAGAAGCTGAAGCTGCCCGTACAGCCGAAGAGGTTGCACGGGTTCTCGAAGCTTGCGAAGGAGGAGAAGGGTCCTCCAGAGCTGCTGAAGAAGAAGCTGCAGCTAGGGCAGCTGAAGAAGAAGCTGCAGCTAGGGCAGCTGAAGAAGACGAGGCTTTGCTGAAGACCTCGGTGAGCTTTCGGACTTAACTGTTTTTCTTTTTTTTTTTTTTTTTTTTTTTTTTTTTTACTCACATTCTTCCTCCCCCCTGTCTGTTACAGTCTGAAGAGAGTAACAGACACAGAGAAGGGAAAGCCCCTGTTCGTCCCGAAGACCAAATACAAGAAGAGTCTTCAGACTCAGATATGGACGAGCAGCCCCTTCAGAAAAGGCGCCGAAGGATGGCCATCATCGGGCCGCATGACTTTCAGCGAAGGCCGATGACCATCGGCGTTGCAATAAGGGAACCCGAGGAAGGCAATGGATCGCCGAGGGTTCCCCGGCCACCACCCCAATCACCTCCAAAGACCCCTCCGCCACCTCCTGAGATGGAGGTGGATCAGAGAACTCCCGAATCTAAGGGAGGGGTCCAAGAAGAAATTAAGGAGAGTGCTGCTGAGCACAAAAATAGGGATGCCGTGATGCCCAGTGCTGAGGGTTTCACGGCAGACATCGCAAGAGAGGTTGAGGCTTTCGTCCTCACCACTGAAGAAGAGGAGGTCATAGTAATTGACTCCTCTGAGAAGGATGATGCTGAGCCATCCAAAGCTAAACAAGCTCCATCGTCATCCTTTCCCTCCTTCCAGACTCTGCAATCTGGAGAAATGGGTTTCTCGGCCCCCCGAATTCCAATCCCAGATCACATCTGGGACCTCATATGGGGTCAGAACCGAGAAGGAGCTGCAGCCTACTTCGGCGATTTTGCTGGCATGTCCGAAGTAGATAGGGCAAGAATATGGTCGCTGAAGGCCACTGCTGGGATGGGCGAATCCAGCAGATCAGTTCCTGACCCAGCCAGGGCTAACCAACTGCTGATGATGCAGGTGATTTTCCTTGCCTTTATTTCCTCTAAAATTCAGCTCTATTTTTATTATATTTTTTTTTATTTTTTAACTTGTCTTCCTGTTTTCAGTTCGTCCACAATCAGACTCTCACTGTAGAGCTGATAGATACCCTACAAGATAGGGTAGACGCTGCTGAGCACGACAAGAAGGTAGCTGAAGAGGAATTAAAGCTTGCTAAGCTGAAGCAAGCAGAAGCTGAAGAGAAGCAGCAGAAGGGTGAGGAGTACGAGAAAAAAGCTGCTGAAGCCCTCAAAACCTTCTGCGACGCTATGGAGAAGGAAATTTTTCCCCCACTGATGGAAGGGGAAAAATTCCTCCGGGAGCACATGGGAGTGGACGTCTCCAAATTCAAGGCTGCCGTTGAGAGCCGTATTCAGGAAGGAGCTGCTGCACAAGCTGAAGTGCAGCAACGACTAGAAGCTCTTGAAGCCAGCCGAATGGCTGCTGAAGAGCTGCTCCAGGCCAAAGATGTCCAACTCTCAGAGGCTGCTGCTGCTGCTGAAGCTCAGAGAGCTAAACTCCATGAGGCTGAGGATCAACTGATGGCCAAAAAAGTTGAAGTGGCCCAGGCTTAGACGAAGGCTTCCCAAGTTCAGCAGGAGCTGAATGAGCTGAAAGGTTCCTCCTCCAAGCTCGCCGATGAGCTGAAGAAATCCAAGGAAGACTTGGAGGAGACCTAGAAGAAGTTGGCTGATGCTGAGGCCCTACTCAAAGTCCGTGTCTATACCCAGGAGGAATATGAAATGGGTTTCAGAAACGGGTTCAGAGTATGCCGAAGAGTCTGCCTTCATGCTGAGCCGAAGCTGGACTGGTCCAAATGTGCTGAATGGGTCCAGAATCCCGAAGACCCGCATATGAAGTATGCAACTCCAGTCGAAGCTGAAATTCTTAAGGCTGAGGAAGCCGAAGAAGAAGCTGAGAGAATGGAGTTGGAGGCTGAACAGAGGGAAAGGGAGGCTCGGCAGAGTGCAAAGCCTGCTTCTTCTGCTGCTGGGGTTGAGGCCACCATGGGGCTCAACAATGCTGATCAGTCTGATCCTCGGGCTGAAGCATAGGAACTCGGGCAGTCGTCTTCAGAATCTTGCGGTTCATCATGCGCTTAACTTTAGACTTGCCGCTTTCTGAATTTTTTGCCTCGTTTTTTGCTTCAGCTTGCCTTGTCGTACAACTGTTTATTTACAACTTTGCTTATGTACGTATTTCGGCAGCTGTTATTTTCCGCTTGTGGGCGGCTGCCGATTCAGTTTAATTGAACTTGATGCTCAATTTCTGAGTATGAATTATTAATTTGATGCTCTTTTCTTCAACTGCTTTGTTTTTGAATGCTTTACTGTTTCTTTCATTCTGCCAAACATTTTCATTCTGCCGAACATGAACTTGCAGTGATAGTGCTTCTTGCCCCCCAGAAATTGAAGTATGGCTTCAGCTGAATAAACAATTTCTTCACTTCTTTAAAATGGGTATCCGAAACACGGGGCCAACTGAAGGCAGTGCTTCGGATAACGCCTTTGGAGAACAAATCTTACTGAAGCTTGACTTCAGCTGAAAGACTATAGTTCTTTAAAAAGACGAGTTTTGTCAGCAATCTGAAACCCAGTTACCCGAAGGCGAAGGTTTCAGACGAGGCTGTTATCCTTGATTTTCTGTCTATCTTTGAAAAATGGATACCCGAAACACAGGGCCAACTTAAGGCAATGTTTCGGATAATGGCTCTCTGGGATACAAGGCTCAGCTAAGGCAATATCCCAGAATTGTCCATGGACTCATGTCTTTGGAGAACAAGTCTTACTGAAGTTTGACTTCAGCTGAAAGACCAGTGTTCTTAAAAAAGACGAGTTTTGTCAGCAATCTGAAACCCAGTTACCCGAAGGCGAAGGTTTCAGACGAGGCTGTTATCCTTGATTTTCTGTCTATCTTTGAAAAATGGATACCCGGAACACAGGGCCAACTTAAGGCAATGTTTCGGATAATGGCTCTCTGGGATACAAGGCTCAGTTAAGGCAATATCCCAGAATTGTCCATGGACTCATGTCTTTGGAGAACAAGTCTTACTGAAGTTTGACTTCAGCTGAAAGACCAGTGTTCTTTAAAAAGACGAGTTTTGTCAGCAATCTGAAACCCAGTTACCCGAAGGCGAAGGTTTCAGACGAGGCTGAATAAAAAACCCTTAAAGAGTAGATAGAACGAAGAAAACTTTGAAAGGATAAAAAGTTGTAAACATTTATATAAATGGCGGCTCCAAGGCCTTTCATTAGTTCAAAATGTACTTACAAAGATTGTTCTGCCCCGATGGGTTTACACATGATATTTTTTCAGTACATCAGCGTTCCAGTGATTTTTCAACTCAGTTCCATCCAACTGCCGAAGTCGGTATGTCCCTGGCTGAAGCTCATCATAGATTTCATAAGGTCCTTCCCATGCAGCTGAGAGTTTCCCATGGATTCGGCCCTTCTGAACTGCAGCAGCATTCCGAAGGACAAGGTCTCCAATTTTGAGAGGCCTTGCATGGACCCTTCGGTTATAAAATTTGCTGATTCTCTGCTTATAAGCGGCCATCCTGTCTCGGGCTGAGTCTCTTACTTCGTCGAGGAAATCGAGAGATTCCCTCATCAGTCGCTCATTCTCAGCCGAGAAGTGGTGCACTCGTAGGCTCTCAGAGCCAATTTCCACCGGAAGGACGGCTTCGGCACCATACACCAATTCAAAAGGTGAATAGCCCGTTGCCTCTTTTTCAGTTGTCCGAAGGGACCAAAGGGTTCCAGGGAGCTCCTCCAGCCTCTTGGACTTTTGATCTTCCACCCTCTTCTTGAGGGCATTTAGGATCTGTTTATTTGCAGCTTCGGCTTGTCCGTTACTTTGCGGGTGGCATACCGCTGAATATGCCAGTTTGATGCCGAACTGATCTGTATACCGCTTCAGCGGTAAGTTATCAAATTGCCTCCCATGATCGAAGACAAATACCCTCGGGATGCCAAATCGAGTGATGATATTCTGCCAGATAAATTTTCTGACAGTTTGCTCTGTAATGTTCGAGGCTGCTTCGGCCTCGATCCATTTACTGAAGTAGTCAACACCAACTATCAGCCATTTTTTCTGGTATACAGCCTCTGGAAATGGTCCTAGTATATCCAGTCCCCATTGGGCAAACGGGAGTGGATTAAGGATCGGCTGAAGATCCCTTGCTGGCTGATGGATAACTGGAGCGTACTTTTGACATTTTTCGCATTTCCGAACCAGCTCCTTAGCATCTGCGATCATGGTGGGCCAGTAATATCCAGCCCTTAATGCCTTGTGGGCTAAGGTCCTTCCCCCAATGTGGTTCCCACAGATGCCGAGATGAATCTCCCGTAGGATATAATCTGCATCTGTTGGTCCCACGCATTTCAGCAATGGGGCTGAGAAGGACTTTTTCAGAAGTTCCCCCCTGAAGACAATGAACCTAGAGCTGGTTCTCTTTATCTTGGAGGCCAAAGCTTTATCTTCGGGAGTTTCTCCCCGAAGTTTGAAAGCTAGGATGAGGTCCATCCAACTAGGCTCTGGGTCAGCGCAGCACACTTCAGGTGCTTCGTCGACACTTCTCTCTCGACGCACTTCTACATATACAGATCTGTTCAGCTCGGTAAGAGATGAACTGGCAAGTTTGGAGAGTGCATCGGCTTGAGTATTCTGACCCCTTGGGATCAGCTGAACCTCAAAAGTTTTCAGCTCTGCAATGACTGACTTGATCTTGGCGAGATAAGCTATCATGGAGGGCTCTTTGGCCTCGTAGCTGCCACTGATCTGATATGCAACTAGCTGAGAGTCTGTTTCAGGCAGACATGATCAGCTTCCAGGGAGATGCACAATTCTAGGCCAACGATTGCTGCCTCATATTCGGCTTCGTTATACGAGGCCTTAAAAGAAAATTTTAGTGCATACTCAAAGGATTTGCCTTCGGGAGAAGTTATCACTACTCCTGCCCCCGAACCGTTTTCGGTGGAAGATCCATCCGTAAACACGGTCCAGACTTTCTTTTCATTGTCTAGCGCTTCTTGGTATGAGCATTCGGCCAAGAAATCCGCTAGAGCTTGAGCCTTAATGGCAGCCCTCGGACGGTAGCTGATGCTGAATTCGGTAAGCTCAAAAGCCCACTTGGCTAGCCTACCAGATTTTTCAACCTTGCCGAGAACTTTTTCCAACGGCTGATCAGTTAAGACCACTATCTGATGGCAATCAAAATAGGGTCTCAGCTTCCGAGCAGCTACTACTACCGCGAAAGCGACTTTCTCGAGTAGAGGGTAGCGAGTCTCGGCATCCGTCAGTGTATGACTGACGAAGTAGATCGGTTGTCGACTTTTACTTTCTTCCTTCAGCAATACTGCGCTGATGGTGGCTGGGCTAACGGCCACATACAGGTACAAAGTTTCTCCTTCAGCTGGGCTAGCCAGCGTTGGGAGTTGAGCCAGATGCTCCCGAAGCTGTTTAAAGGCGTCTTTTTGCTCTTCCTCCCAAACAAGCTCTTTTGTTTTCGGGAGTTTCAGGGCTTTGAAGAAAGGTAACCCCTTATCCGAAGCTCTGGAAATGAACCTCGAGAGGGCTGCCATTCTTCCGGTGAGCCGCTGAACATCCCGCTTCGTTTTCGGCTCAGGAAGGTCGAGCGCCGCTTTGACTTTGGAGGGATTGGCATCAATCCCCCTTTTGCTGACCATGAACCCAAGGAATTTCCCTGACTTCACGCCGAAGACACACTTCTTCGGATTCAGCTTCATTTGATGCTTTCTCAAGGTGGCGAAAGTTTCAGCCAGGTCCTTTACATGGTCCTCAAGTTTTTTGCTCTTGACGATCGAATCGTCGACATAGACTTCCATGTTTCGGCCCTTTTGATCGGAAAAAACTTGATCCACCAGCCTTTGATAGGTTGCCCCCGCATTTTTCAATCCGAAGGGCATCATTTTGTAATTGTACACCCCAGCGTTCGTGACGAATGCTGTCTTTGCTCGATCGTCGGGGTGCATGAAGATCTGATGATACCCTGAGAATGCGTCCATGAAACTAAGCAAGGCATGGCCACTTGTCGAATCGACTAGCTGATCGATCCTCGGCAAGGGATAGAAATCCTTCGGACAAGCCTTATTTAGGTCCGTGAAGTCAACGCACATCCTCTAGGTACCATTGGGCTTCTGAACCATCACCACATTTGCCAGCCATTCTGGATATTGGCAAGGTTCGATGAACCCTGCCTCCAGCAATTTTTTGACCTCGGCTGCGATGTCTCGGTTCTTATTAGCGGAATAATTCCGCTTCTTTTGCTTAACTGGTCGACACGTTGGGTCAACATTAAGCTTATGGGAGATGAGGTCTGAACTTATCCCGGGCATATCAGCTGCCGAGAAAGCAAACACATCTCTGTTGTCCCGAAGGAGCTGAATAAGTTCACAACGGGTGTTTGGATCAAGGTCCATCCCGATTGTTACACATTTCTCAATGTCTCCTTCGGCCAACTCAACTGTTTCAGTCTGCTGGTCCATGTCCATTGCTGATGGACTGGACTCTTCATAATCTGGCCTGCTGCCAATGTCAGCAGGTGTCCCAGTCTTTTTGTTCTTCGGCTGGCTCTTTGAGTCTTGCGGCTCAGCTGAAGAGCTAGCCTTTTCCCTTTCGGGCCCTTTACCTCTGGGTACAGATCCTTGGGCCGAAGCACTTAGGCCTTTCGGTTTTTTTGTGCTTGGCTCTCTTTCTTTTTCTTTCTCCTCATCCTTGTCGTCATCTGGGCGACTACTGGATGGCTTGAGGTAGTTGCACCTTCGGGCGTCCTTCTGGTTGCCATGTATCCTTTCGGGGAAGCCGGCGTCTGAGACATAAATCATCAGCTGATGATAAGTTGAGACGACCCCTTGGATCTCATGAATTATGGGTCTCCCCAAAATCACGTTGTACACTGAAGGAGCGTCAATGACCAAAAATTCAATCATGACGTTTCTGGCTGCCTCATCGCAGCCAATGGTGACAGGAAGTGTCACCTTCCCATCTGGATAAGTTGAAGCCCCGTTGAACCCGGATACCGGGTAGGGTACCGGCGTAAGGTGCTTGGGCTTCAGCTTGATTTGATTGTAGGCCCTTCGGAACAGAATGTTTGCTCCGCTGCCACCGTCAACAAGGACCTTACTGACGTCGTGGTTGGCCACCGTGGCGATGATCACCAACGGATCCTCGTGAGGGAACGCTATCCCCCGGCAGTCGGCGGTTGTGAACGTCATGTTCGGCACCGGCGACTGGGGAGATTGAATGTCAGCGTTGTTCACCTGGTGAGTCAAAGCTCTAAGGTGTCGCTTGTGTTCCCTCCGAGAATATATTCCTCCCGAGATAACATTGATCGGAGGGAATTTCCCCTCCGGCTTTTTACTGTTCTTCCGGGGGAAGTCGAGGTCTTGCCGAGAGTCCTTTGCTGACTTCTCGGATTCTTTTTTCTCGCGGTGATCCGCGATGTATTTTTTCAAGTATCCCTTCCGGACCATGTCCTCTATCTGGTCCTTCAGTTGGATACACTCCTCAGTGTTGTGTCCCGAAGACTCGTGGAACTCGCACCACTGATTTTTATTTTTTCGCTGATACCACTCTGGGAGTGGTCTCGGCTTTTGGTAACTCTGCTCCTCCTTCGTCACGCTGTAAATTTTGGCGCGTGGAAGAGAGAGCGGAGTGTAGGACTCGTATCTGCCTGTGTATGAGGCAGATCTTTCCTTCTTTGGGTCGCTGGCCGAAGATTGCTCCAAGGCCTTTGACTTTCCCTTTGCCTTATGGCCTTGGCCTTCAGACAAGGGTATTTGTCTTTGTTTCCCTCCCCTAAATTGAGGTTGGGTTTTCGCTTTGTTCCATTCTTCGGCTCGGATGAACTTATCCGAGGCATTCAGAGCCTCCTCCAAGGTCTGCGGGGTATGCATGACCATGAAGTCTAGGAACTTTCCGGGCTGAAGGCCATTCTGCATCGCAAAAACGGCTAGACCCTGGTCCAGCTGAGAGACGCTGGATGACTCGTTACTGAAACGGGTCAGATAGTCTCGGAGGCTTTCGGTTTCCCCCTGTTGCAGACTCATGAGTTCTGCAGTAGTCTTCTCTCGGCGGTTTGCCGTGGAAAACTTGCTCCTAAATTTGGAGGACAGATCATCCCACCCTGTTATGGAGCCCTGCTTTACTCCCTTGGAGATCCACGCTTGCGCGACCCCCTTGAGAGTGGTTGGGAAATATTTGCACCAAGTCGCTTCGGATCTGGGGCAAAGATGCATATGGGTCTCATACGAGGCCACGTGATCCTTCGGATCCGAGGTCCCGTCATATGTGATGTGCGACGGTATTTTAACCGTGGGCACGCGCTCTTCCAGTATCCATTGCTCGAATGGTGAACTGGCGGGAAGCATAACGGCCTTGCCCTTGTTCCTGGCCGAAGGGACCGCGCTCCGCCCTCTTAGAGAGGTAGGAGTGGTTTTCGTCCCTGGCTGGGAAGTCTGGGCCTCGGCTGCAGGGAACGAGAGGCGACTGCGCACGCTCGGTTCCTTGCCGCCGAGTCGGTCGAGGACGCTTCGGCGAACAGTCTCAGGTTCTCGGTGAGTAGATTCTGGCCGAGAAGCTGAGCTGCTGCTCTTATGCGTTTCTGGTGGGGAGGTTGAGGATCCTTTGAAAAATTGAGGGTTCTTTTTCCTCTCTTTTTCGGTTTTCCAGGTATCCTCTTCCCACTCTTCCAGTTCCCGGAAGGAAGGAAGCTTCCCACCATCATGGTCTAGCTTCCTCCGTTGATGCCGGGTATGCGGAGTAGTTCGACCACGAGGTGGTGGCATATTTTGTGCCCTCATTGCCTCCATGAGCACTGCCAGCGCTCTTGCCACCTCCTCCGAGCTGGGCCCCGTCAAAGGGGTCCTCGGCCGAGTATGGGAATGAGAGCGCACAGTCGATGGTTGGCTTTGGGGCACTGAATGTGTCCTATGATCGGACTCACCCCTGCTAGACCGAGAGTGACTCGGCCTATGATGAGAGTTATGAATTACGGGAGAAAGGGAATCCTCCCTGTATAATCCTCCCCCCGAGCTGGCACCCATGGGAGAGTTCCGGTCCGGCGAGGGTGATGGTGTAGGAGTCTTAGGCTTTTCGCCTGTTCCTTGACGGAGGCCTTTGTTCTTGCGGCTCTTAGCCATTGCTACTAAGATAATTGCAAGATGATCTTGATTAGAAATTTGGCTTAAAGATTTTTGAAAGTCTTCCCCACAGACGGCGCCAAATTGTTTCGGGTGAAAACAATGGGACCTTGCCGAAGGTCCGCTGAAACGGAGAAGACTGGATTCGGTCCAAGTTATGTTGGGCCGAAGGTTTCCTGCACAATAAACACACGTAAACTAGCCTCGGGGTTGTTGCCGAGGAAGGCCCCTCCGATGCTAAAGTCAGTACAATGTGTGAAAAGAGAACACTATGCAAGAGAATTAATTGCTTGAGGCTTTGCTTGAATATCTCAGAATATGTAAATTTGTGAATGAATGAATCTCCATGAATGTATGAATATTGACGGCTTTTATACCTCTTCATAAATGGGGAGGTTGGGCCTTAGCCCAATTGGCTTGCTTTGTGGGCTGACCTTTGACTTTAGCACAATTGGAGAGTTGAACCTTGACCTTGGGCTTTTAATTGGATCATTTAATGCCTAGGCCCAATTGGACTAAATTGGACCCAAACAATAATTAATTTGTGAAAGAAAGGTTTTGGATTTGAATTGTAAAGGAGAGATAACGAGTGTGGTTGAAGAAGAGTAAGCAATTGACACCGCCATTTCGCCGATCCCAATTCGCCGATTTTGTTTAGTTGTTAATACGATCAATCAATATAACATAATATTAAAACATACACCATGAATTGACATGTGTCAATTCATGGTGTAGTTTATTTTCCTCTAAAAACACCTCTTCTTTTTTATGCGAAAATTATTTAACATAATCATTTAACATAACTATCCTAAAGAAGCCGGGAAAAACTTCTTTCACAATTTTAGTATAATATAACTATCATAATACTATTCTAAATCTTTTATACTTATCTTTTATGATAAATATATTCCTATATAGCTATTACTCCGTTTCTCATATCTTTTAATAATAGGATAATACATCATAATAAATATTACTTTGTACTAACATTTCTTTAATACATCATATTTCATTCATTCAAATGTTTAATATATTTTAAATAAGGCAATTTTGTAACAATATTTAATATGATGAATCTATTAAATAGTAGATTCGTACCACACAAATTATTATTATTATTATTATTATTATTATTATTATTATTATTATTATTATTATTATTATTATTATTATTATTATTATTATTATTATTTGTTGTTGTTGTTAGCGGCGGCTCCGGCGACTGTGGCTGCGGCGGCGACTGTTGTTGTTGTCGCCGTTGTTACTGTCGTTGTCGTTATTGTTATGGTTATTGTTATTATTATTATTATTTTAATACTTTAATTGTTTTCTTGCCTAATTCTAATACGAATAACATAACATAATGAAGGAAGTTTAACAACATAGCGTAATAATATAAACACTTTATCTGCATGTAATCATGTAAAAAAATTGGTTAATTATAATTTCATTCTTTTTAATTTGTATCTTTCATATGTTGTCATATTTTAATAAAATTGTTTAAATATCATTAGATTGGGGTTAATATTCGGGATTTGTTAAACATCGCCCACAAATCTCTACATAAAGCCCACAATTATTTTTACTTTGACTCTTTTACCCTTTTTCTAATTTTTGCCGAAACCGTAATTCACTCTCACGAAGAATGTGGAGCTGGAGTGGATCGCCGAGGGACACCGGAGAGCCGTCATCGTCGCCGGAAAGCGAGATAATCCGGGGAAAAATTACGAAACGTAGGGGTGGCGTCTGGCCGGAACGCCACTACCGTGGCGGTGGCGTCTAGCCGGGACGCCGCAACCGTGGCAGTGGCGCCTGGCCAGGACGCCGCAACCGTGGCAGTGGCGCCTGGCCAGGACGCCGCAACCGTGGCAGTGGCGCCTGGCCAGGACGCCGCAACTGTGGCAGTGGCGCCTGGCCAAGACGCCGCCACCGTGGCTGTGGCGCATGGTCAGGACGCCGCCACCATGGCGGCGGCTTCCTGGCCAGACGCCACTCCTACTTTTTGTAATTTTTTTTTAATTTATTTATTTATTTATTTATTTTTGTAATTTTATTTTAACTTTTTGTAATTTTTTATTTTTTTATTTTTTTTCTGTTTTTTTTGTAATTTTATTTAAACTTTTTTTTTAAATTTTATTTAAATTTTTTATTTTTAATTTTATTTAAACTTTTTGTAATTTTTTTTTAATTTTATTTCAAGTTTTTTTTTTTGTGGTTTTTTAACTTTGATAAATTTGAAATTAAATATGCGTTAATAAGTTCAAAAAAAAATAATCGTTTTATTCTGAAATTATGTTTTAAATATTTTGAATTTATATGAAGAGGCGGTTTTCAAAAACAAAATATATTACACATAAAAACTTAACACATAAAAAAAATTAACACAACAAAGTAACACATAAAACAAAAAATTTAAACATTAACACAAAAAAATTATGTTATTCAACAAATAAATATATTACACATAATGTAAAAAATTTAAACACTATTTATTAACACAAAAAATTACCACATACAAAAAAATTAATACATATGAAAAATTAACACATAAAACAAAAAAATTAAACATTAACACAAAAAATTAAACATTAACACAACAAATTCTGATTTTCAAAAAATATATATATATATATTAGAAATAAAAACATTAACACATAAAATTAATTAACACATTAAACAAATTAACACATAAAACAAAAATATTAAACATTAACAAAAGAATTCTGATTTTCCAAAAAAAAAAAAAAATATTAGACAAAAAAAAAAATCGGAAGTGGTGGGGCGCCTGGCCAAGACGCCCAGCCCCTGGTGGTGGCGTCTGCTCCGGCCGCCTGAACCAAGGGGCTGGCGTCTGGCCTGGACGCCCAGCCATGGCGGTGGCGCCTCTGGAAAACGCCACAACCGTGGCTAGGCGTCCAGGTCAGACGCCAGCCCCCTGGTTTTGGCGGCCGGAGCAGACGCCACCACCAGGGGCTGGATGTCCTGGCTAGGCGCCCCACCACTTCTGGTTTTTTTTTTTAAATTTTTTTTTTTTTTTTAAAAAACAAAACCTTGCCACCGTGAGCCGTCCTTCCCTCGCCGCTGTGGCCGCCAATTCCTTGCCTTGCTGCCTCGACATTGCCGTATTTTTGGGTGATTAGAGTGTGGGTATGGGTTAGATTTTTTTTAGGTCTAGGGCAATAAGGTAAATTCAATATAAATTTGTGGGCTTTATGTGGAGATTTGCGGGCGATGTTTAGCAATCCACTAATATTCCTGCCCATTAAGTGTAATGCATAATTTTAAATACTTATTTAGTTAATAAAAAGAAAATTGATACTAATTTAGCATTAAATTTCTAAACACTCATATGGTCTAACATGTAATTGTAATATACTCAGTTGTCTAATCGATTCATTCGTTATATTTCATATTTTATTTCCTATTGATTGATTTACTACTATGCAATTAGATTAGACCTGATTTAATTGTATGAGTTATGCAATATTGATTTGAGATTCGACAGATGAGAATTGATGTATAGGCTTAATTTCAATAGGCAGGTTAATTTATAAATGGTTAAGTCAAGATTCGAGAGATGCGATTTGATACCGCTAAATTAATTCTGTAATTGTAATACGTAGCGAAAGCCCTTTATGATCTAATTGATTGATGCATTGGTGATTGATTATTGTGTTTTACCCTAGAATATTATTTATTGGTGAACCTACACCCTAGGCTTCGATTTATTGATTTCCCCTTAATTTTATTTGCTTTAGTTTATTTTATTCTCCTTAGTTTAATTCTCATAAAAACAACATGGTTACTTAATAATTTAGATTATATTAATTATTTAGGAATAGAAAGACATTGTTTCCCTGTGGATTCGACCCTACTTCCCTATCTACTTTAGTTAGAGGACTTAGGTAATTCTTTTGATTAGGTGATACGACTAGATCTTGTCATGAAACCCTAGAAGCATGATCTCCCATATCCCAATAGATACCCCATTATTCTCACTTCTCTCTACTTTCTCCCTCTAAAATTCCGTTGTCGATCACCAACTTGATTGTCGGAGGCTGATCCCCAATAAGCTAGAGATTCGTTGTTTTGTAGGTGTTCAGGCTGTACGATTGCTGCATTCCGGATCTGTCTCCCGAGGAAATCCATACTCCTCAACCGGGTTCCAAAAATCCCCGAAACAAAACTCATAGAAAGTATTTATAATATAAGCTGATAAAAATAAAGTATAACAAGAGAAAATAAAACAAAGAAATAGATATAGAATGAAAATAAACAGGGAAAATGAATAAAAAAAATAAAATCTATTAAGTCATAAAAAAGTGGAAATGGATTTTTTTTTTTTTGAAACCAAGTGGAAAGGGATTTTACTATAGAAATAGAAAGGTACATTTACGAATTTGCTCTTCTCATAGTAAATTTACAAAATTGCTCTTTTTCTTTGTCAGCTGCTATGATTTTGCACTTCTTTTCCTAATTGCCTCTTTTCTTTGCCACCTAAGCTTAGGACCTATTTCACAGGCAGTGTTTTAGGTAGCGATTAGCGTTAAAATCAAATCAAAACACTAGTAGGTAGGAAAGAAATAAGAGTGTTTGGTAGAATAGCATTTTATGTAGTGGTTAGTGGTAGAGGTAGCGGTAGCGTTTTTAATTTGTAGCTTTTCTAAAACGTTAATCGTGTTAGTTAATGCAAAAGCAATCGTCCAAAAGATTCATGGAATATATAATTGTTTAATTTGTGAAGAATGTTGTGATTTTCTTGCAAATCTTAAAGATGCATGGAGTTTCTTAGAAACCTACACTATCCTACAATTATTATTAATTATTGTGATTTTTGCCTATGGATTTTTACCTTTCATGGGTGTGTGTGTGGTTTTTTTTTATTTTTTTTATTTTATATATATATATATATATATATATATATATATATATATTTATTTATTTATTTATTTATTTCAGGCTTTAAGGGTTTAGATTATTAGGATAGTTATTTGTTTGATTTAGTTATGTTAAGATGGAATTAGTAGTTGGTTACAAATATGATTAGAGGATAAATTAAGATTCTTAGTTTTCTATCTTATCTTAGTGTTATGATTATTAGTAGGGATGTCAATGGGGCGTGTCTAGTAGGAGAGCCGCCCCATCCCCGCCCTGGTGGGGCGGGGATGGATCTAGCTTTAGCGTGTCGCGGGGCGGGGATGGGTCTAAAATCCATACCCGCCATGGGTGATTATTGTGTTTTACCCTGGATTATTATTTATTGGTGAACCTACACCCTAGGCTTTGATTTATTGATTTTCCCTTAATTTTATTTGCTTTAGTTTATTTTATTCTCCTTAGTTTAATTCTCATAAAAACAACTTGGTTACTTAATAATTTAGATTATATTAATTATTTAGGAATAGAAAGACATTGTTTCCCTGTGGATTCGACCCTACTTCCCTATCTACTTTAGTTAGAGGACTTAGGTAATTCTTTTGATTAGGTGATACGACTAGATCTTGTCATGAAACCCTAGAAGCATGATATCCCATATCCCAATAGATACCCCATTGTTCTCACTTCTCTCTACTTTCTCCCTATAAAGTTCCGTTGTTGGTCACCAACTTGATCGTCGGAGGTAGATATCTAGTAAATCGGAGATTCATATTTCATATTTTAGCAATCAGACCCAATAAGAGCCATGGATACCAATTAGACCCAAGAGAGGCGCATTTGACTGCGGCCAAGAATATCTTAAAGTACCTGAAAAGGAACAAGGAAAAATTTCTGGTCTATGGTGGGAGTAAGGAATTTGTTATTAATGGTTATACCGATGCAAGCTTCCAGACTGACAGAGACGACTTCAAGTCACAATCAGGGTACGTCTTCTGTCTAAATGGTGGAGCGTTCAGTTGGAAGAGTGCTAAGCAAAGCACGACTGCAGATTCTACAACTGATGTCGAATACTTGGTAGCTTTAGAAGCAGCTAAGAAGGCAATTTGGATTCGTAAGTTTGTTGGTGAACTTGGTGTTTCCCCCGCAATATAGGGACCAATAGACCTCTATTGTGATAATTGTGGGGTTACTGCTCAGGCTAGAGAGCCAAGGGAGCATCAGAAAGTCAAACATGTCATGAGCCGATTTCACATGATAAGGGAATGAAAATCCGAGGGTGAAATTGGAATTTGCAAGATTGGAACGGACGACAATGTAGCCGATCCACTCACTAAACCTTTGCCTCAAGTGAAACACAACAAGCACGTTGAGGCTATGGGAATTAAGAGTGTCGGAGATCGGCATTAATTTCCCTGTTTGTGTTTTTTAATTAAGTTGTGGAGATCTTAATGTAAAACACTAAGTTAAACCATTCATTTATAGAGTAATTTTAATTTTTCGCAAATTAGTATTCCATTTCTATTTAGTCATGGTTTAGTCCATTCAATTTGAGAATATTCAAATAGGGTATCAAGACAATGTCTTGGATAAAGAAACACCTATTAAATGAACGTTGAATATCATATCGAAATTGTCTCTAATCGAGGTCATTTGAAAGTTGGACGACTAATGACCACGCGAGATTAGTGTGTAGTATGATTTATAGCACCGTTTCTTATGCTACAAGGACAAGAATGTCATAAATCATTTGCACAAGTATTGGTTTGGAACTAATACCGGATTGACCTATGAGAATAGTTTAAGAGATGTAACAATCATCATAAGTATTTTACTCATTATGGCTATCAGAATCTCTTTCCTCAACCATGAGTATTGTTAGTTCTCTTGTTTGAGTACTAGTCCGTTTTGATGCTGTCAAACGTCTACCGTACAAGGGAATTATAAAAGCAACACTTGGGCGGCTAGGGCCTCTTAGTAAGGGAAGCTAACAATGAAAGACTGGGAATGTCCCCTTATTAACAGTAGGGAACATGTCTTTGTTGTTTACAAGGCCTCTCAAAGAGCGAGGCTGTTGAAATGCATGGTCGTGCTCAGATGAATTTAGAAATCATCTACTTATTAAAAGTCGAACTCTGAAATCAAGAAACACTTCTGGAAATAATAAGGATGACAATGAATCTTACCTTATAGTTCATGAAGAGACATTCAGTGACATAGGAAACAGGGTAGACACAATCAGCACACTTCTCCGGAAGGACAAGTGGGAGATTGAAAGGATTGGTGTCCTTCGAACAAGTGTATTATTCCGATAGAGGGTTCGGAATTAATTAGGAAAGCTAATTATTCAGTGAGGTCATGTGATCGGAATGCCTAGCTAGAGGCCGCTTCCGATCCTTAGCTACTTCTGAAGCTGCCAAGTATTCGGCATCGGTTGTAGAATCTGCAATCGTGCTTTGCTTAGCACTCTTCCAAATGAACGCTCCTCCATTTAGACAGAAGACGTACCCTGATTGTGACTTGAAGTCGTCTCTGTCAGTCTAAAAGCTTGCGTCGATATAACCTTTAATAACCAAATCCTTACTCCCACCATAGACTAGAAATTTATCCTTGTTCCTTTTTAGGTACTTTAGGATATTCTTGGCCGTAGTCCAATGCGCCTCTCCTGGGTCTGATTGGTATCGGCTCGTAGCACTCAAGGCATACCAATCAACAATAATAGATTACCCCTTCATATTATTTATGGATCCCCACGAACTTTAAAATTAAACTACTCACACATATTGAAATTTAAACTAACAAAGCAATAAAACTAGACATGATAAATCAAACAATTAAATTACTGAAAATAAAAGGGAAAGAAATCGTTACCAAAATAAACGGAAATATTGAATTGCATAAACCAAAGGAGTTGAGAGAACAAGAGTATTAATCAAAAGCTTAAAATTAAAATATGGAAATTAACTAATGAATGACGTAATTGTCTCGCTTAACAATAGCGTATTTATACTAAGCTAAGAAATCCTAAATTAAAACAAAGTAGAAAATCATCATTAAAACTCCTCACAAACACGCGCTCGGTCGGGCGCTATCTCGCCCGGCCAGGTCCGGCTTCGGCTGAGAAACTCTAGCTCGCTCGCTCGGTCTGGCGCGCTTCAAGGCGAGGGCTGCTACTATTCTTCCTTCCTCGCCCGGCCGGGCGCGCCTCAGGGCGAGGGCTGCCCCCGGTCGGGCGAGCATCCAGGCAACAAGAACTTTTCGATTGGGCTCCTTGGCCCAATCGGGATTCCTCTTTGGGTCTTTGTGACTCGGTCCGTTACCTCGGTCTCTTCTTCTTCGCCGAGCCCTTTAATCACCGGTTTGATTTCTCTAACGCGGTCTTGGGATACGGAATGTGGTCATATGTGCGCGATCCTAATCCAATGCTCATAGTGGCTCAAATAAGTTCGGGAAAATGCTCCAAATCTATAATTTCCTTTAAAACAATACCAAAGCAATGAAAACACTAGAAAACGCATATTAGTAATAAAAATAGCTCCATAGAGCCAAAAATACTCCTAAATATGACCAAGGGACATGGGAAAATCACTATATAAAATGGACATATCATTTCATAACCTAGGACGATTGGCTGCCCTATACGTGATAGACACGTGTCTTAGGGTATGCTTTATACTTGGTATTCTTCCTTTAATAGGCTTTGAGCCCTTCATTATTTGATGTCTCTCTTAAGACACCTGTCATGCTCGTATTGGCCTGTTATAGCTGAGTTGGATGCCACGTGGCGGCTTATAGTTGGGCCGCTTATTGGCCTTTCATTTGTCTATAATAGAGGTTTAAAATACCCCGAAACAAGTTTAATTTTAGGACCAACACTTAATAACTCACAATTAGAATTAGATACCATGTGAAGCGCATATGAGAAATTTGTTTCCAAACCTACGGATACATAGTATTAATTTCAATTCCGACATTTTACATAGAAGAAGTTCCTAAGTGAACTTATATTGTTTTGCCTAAAGATGTCAATTCAGGTAACTAGGACGAGTTTGGTGAGCTCGATCGGGTCAGGTTGAGTTTATTTTTAATATAACTGATGCTAAATTATTATACTATATCCACACAAATCGAAATCTAAACGTGATTTGTTCAAATCAATTTAAGATCGGGTCAGTTCTCTCCTAAACTTGTTGTCCTTTTATGACAACATCTAAAGTTGTTGTCAAATCTAATTTTCTTAACAACATTCATCAATGCATACGTACACTTTGGTTAGAACTTAGAACTAATAATCAACTAGATTAGCTCCCGTGCCATACACGGTAATTTCACTACATTTAATCAATAAAAGAAAAAAAAATGTATTAAAAATAACATAGATAAAATACAACTACAACATATTTATTATCTTCTTATTTTGCATATATAATGAAATAAAATATGAAATATAACAAAAGAATCGATTAGACAACTGAGTATTACCCATGGCGGGCATGGATTCGTTGTTTTGTTGGTGTTCAGGCTGTACGATTGCTGCATATCGAATCTGTCTCCCGAGGAAATCCATAATCCCCATTCGGGTTCCAAAAATCCCCGAAACAAAACTCATAGAAGGTATTTATAATACAAGCTGATAAAAATAAAGAATAACAAGAGAAAATAAAACAAAGAAATAGCTATAGAATGAAAATAAATAGGGAAAATGAATAACAAAATAAAATCTATTGAGTCATAAAAAGTGGAAATGGATTTTTATTTTTTTTTGAAACCAAGTGGAAGGGGAATTTACTATAGTAATAAAAAGGTACATTTACGAATTTGCTCTTCTCATAGTAAATTTACGAAATTACCCTTTTTCGTTGTCAGCTGCTATGATTTTGCATTTCTTTTCCTAATTGCCTCTTTTCTTTGCCACCTAAGCTCAGGATCTATTTCACAGGCAGTGTTTTAGGTAGCGATTAGCGTTAGAACCAAATCAAAACACTAATAGGTAGGAAAGAAATAAGAGTGTTTAGTATAATAACATTTTATGTAGTGGTTAGTGGTAGAGGTAGCGTTTTTAATTTGTAGCTTTTCTCAAACGTTAATCGTGTTAGTTGATTGAAAAGAAATCGTCCAAAGATTCATGGAATATATAATTGTTTAATTTGTGAAGAATGTTATGATTTTCTTAAAAATCTTGAAGATGCATGGAGTTTCTTAGAAACTACACTATCCTACAATTATTATTAATTATTGTGATTTTTGCCTATGGATTTTTACCTTTCATGGGTGTTTTTTTTTCATTTTTTTTTATTTCAGGCTTTAAGGGTTTAGATTATTAGGATAGTTATTTTTTTTATTTAGTTATGTTAGGATGAAATTAGTAGTTGGTTACAAATATGATTAGTGGATAAATTAAGATTAGGATTCTTAGTTTTCTATCTTATCTTAGTGTTATGATTATTAGTAGGGATGTTAGTGGGGCGGCTCTAGTAGGAGACCCGCCTTATCCTTGCCCCGATGGGGTGTGGATGGGTTTCGCTTTGGCGGGTCGCGGGGCGGGGATGGGTCTAAAATCCATACTCGCCATTGGTGATGGGGCGGGGGTGGATTTTAAGCTATACCCGCCCCGCCCCGCCTAACCCACCCTATACCCGACCAATACTCACATTATACCCAACCCATGTGTACATAAAAATTTATATAGCTGTAGACACTTGATTGTGTCTCCCCAAAAACCAAACCTAGTGATGAGCACCTTTCACGTCTTTAATTATCGAGTTAGGTGAAAGAGTTGAAGAGTCTCGTGAATTCCCTTTATCTTGACCATTTCTAGCCTTTCCTTAAATGTTTTAGACCAAAATCATTCATTTCGTGTACTCTTTATAAAACGTCCAAACCAGTTTATTTTGATCCATGATTCTGGTCCAATTATTGTGTAGTTGGATGGGGCTAAAATCCATACCCGCCATGGGTGATGGGGCGTGGGTGGATTTTAAGCTATATCCGCCCCGCCCCGCCTGAACCACCCCATACCCGACCCATACCCGCATTATACCCAACCCATATGTACATAAAAATTTATATAGCTCTAGACACCTGTTGTGTCTCCCCAAAAACCAAACCCAGTGATGAGTACCATTCACATCTTTGATTCTCGAGTAAGGTGAAAGAGTTGAAAAGTCTCGTGAATTCCCTTTAGCTTGACCATTTCTAGCCTTTCCTTAAATGTTTTAGACTAAAATCATTCATTTCGGGTCCTCTTTATAAAACGTCCAAACCAGTCTATTTTGGTCCATGATTCTGGTCCAATTATTGTGTATTTGGTTGGGGTTTGAAAAGAGCTTTACAACGATATATTATAAGCCCAAATCCGACTTATAACGAATAAGTTATAGCCAAAATACTTAACCGAACCCGAACCAAGTCTTACCTGCGACCCAATGACTATGTGGAGGGTCCATTAACCTTAACCTCATTTCTAAACCAATTAGGATTTTTTACAAGCTTCTAGAATCCTCTGGAAGGTTGTTTTCGATCCTAAATCCCTTAGGATATATTGTTAGCTTCTAGAATCCTCTAAAAGGTTCTAATTTATCTTATTTTTTAATAGATAAGGATTTAAGAATTTTACATCAGATAAAACATTTTTTTTTAATGATCCTAATCCCGGTCAAAATAGAATACGTACGGATATTCAGTTATCCCAATCCGATTGGGATTAGAATTCCGTATGGATTCAATCTTTCAAAAACCATCGCTGAGCGACAGCACCATCGCGCCGCGACAAGACTTTCGCGTCGCGACAAAGCTATCGTGCCGCGATGGAATCTGTTTTACTCCGAATCGGATTCTGACTATTTCCCGATCGTTTCAACCCTCTTTTTTTCTTATAAATAGAGGTTGTTTCACCCCATTTTCAATCATCAACAAGCTTGATCGATCACCAACAATCATCATCTATTCGTTTCTCTAAGCTAATGCTTTTCTCTCTCTTTCTTTTCTTAGCTTTAGCCTAAACACGTCCTAACACACATCCTTTATACTTTTCCTAATCAAACACCATACCTTCTTCATGAGCTTTGAATACTCTTAGCCAATCTCGAAGTTAACTTCGACGTCGACGTGAAAGGTTGATAGTTCTGAGGGTTTGGTCCCAAATCTATATTTCAATTCTTGTTTAATCTATTTGGTTTATTTGTTTTAATATTTTTGAAGTTTACTAACGTGTGTATTGTTTTGATAGAAAGAGATCGAGGCATCAAAGTAAGTAGTTCGATTACTTAATTATTATTTTAATTCCTAGTATCATGTTAGGATGTTAATTTTGATTCCTAGTATCATGTTAGGATGTTTATTTTAATTCCTAGTATCATGATAGGGTGTTAATTAATATTTCTAATATCATGCTTCCTAGTATCATGTTTAGACTAATGCTTTGATTATGGTTTTAATTAGTGACATGCTAGGGTTTATTATTAATCCGTTTAGTATCATGCCTAGGATCTTACTAATTTGATGATTTTTATTATGATGATGATTGTTGTGTCAATTAAAACATTGCTTGATTATTCATAATTTATTGTTACTGCTTGATCACGCCCTTTCTTGCAGGTTTAAAGGGAAATTGTACTTGAAATCACGCCTTATAAGAAAATTAATATTTTGATTTTAGGCTTAATATGATTTTAATCAAGTGATCACCAATGATAGATTTATTTGTGCATTAATAATCAACCAACGTAGATTAAACAGGTTTAGGATTAATTTGATGTATGTATGCTGATCGGAAAGCGCACATGAATATCATAAGAATAATTAGAGGCCGATTTAGGGGGTTCAATCTCTTTTAGGTTGGATTCGTACCATCATCCCCGAATATCCAGTCATGGTTACAGACCACTGTGGAGTTAGCGATCTCTGTAATCGTGAATGGGGTGTAACCTTCACACCCGTGAACGGTTTACAAATTCCTAAAACTTGTTGGTGACTCTTTTATCTCTAGCTTCCTTTCCTTTGGACGCCACCTTGCTTAAAAGCATGATCACTGTGGGGCTCAAGGTTGAATTTGAAAAATTCCCTACAACAGTAAAAAAAAAATAAAAAATAAAAAAAAAAGTTACTAACTAATGAAGTTTCTAGACTTCTAGAGAAAAAAAAAACCCACACTCATTCTTATGTTAAAATAACCCTAGCCGACACTTTCTCCTCTCTCCTCTCTCCTCTCAGGCTCTTATCAATCACCACCTCTGAATCTCCGCCGCTGAGTTGTGCGTCGGTTAAAGCTCCGATCAAAACTTCGATCTGTACTTCTTCCTATCGACACTCTCTCTAACTCATTTTTTATTTTTTTTATTTTCCCGAATTATTCCTTCCCTTACCATTTTTTCGATGAAAAATAATTTGACTAATTAACTAAGATGAATTGCTAAATTAGTGGGAGAATTAGAGGAAGAATTTGAAACATGGGATATCGATTTCGGAATAAGTGGAGTTTGCACCGAATAATTCAAGGCCTAATGGATTTTTTATTATGTATTTTAATATTAGTAGACTTGTAGTATTTTTAATATTTGGACTTTGGACAATTTGGAGTTACATTTATTAGTTTGGAGTGTATAAAATTAGTTACTGTTTTCTTTTTTTTTTAACTTCATTATGTTAAGTATGTAATACTAATTTTGTTTTATGTGAGCTATAGGCCTGTAGTATAGATTTATAGTTTAAATGTTGTTTTTTTTTTTTTTTTTTTTTGGGAATAGATTTAAATATATTATTTGTGGTGGATTTAAAGTGGGAATTTAGCGGGGATGGGGCGGGGATTATGTGGGGCTGAGATGGGGATGGATATCCACGTGGGAATGGGGTGGAGGTGGTTTTAGAGTTGGACCCACCGGGGCGGGGATGGGGGATAATTTTCAAACCTGTCATGGGGATGGGGGTGGGGATGGGGATGAAAATGTGAGGTGGGGATGGGGATGGGAATGCCAAAACCCGCCCCGCCCCACCCTGCCGCGTTGACATCCCTAATTATTAGTTTCCTATCTTATCTTAGTAAGTTTTTCACCCTATAAATGTACGTGCATATAAATAAAGTTTTTTTTCAAGAGTCTGTATTTTGTTTTATTAGTAGGAGTTAATCCTCTGAGCGTTACTTGTTTGATATGTGATCATAGTTGCGATTAGAAAGTGACTCTCTATTATTCTTTCAAGGATTAGAGTACTTCCCCTTAATTTTCGTGTTAATTCTTTAGTTTTTACTAAAATTCGAAGATCTAGTATTATTATATAGCTTACAAGCCTTATTACGTATGGATTTCTATTGTAATTTAACATTTCAATCACTATTTTAATTTTGCCAAATACTCATACTATTAACTGCTACATTAACAGCTAACCTGACCTGTATGCACTACTAATTGACATCTAAGATAAGATTTCTCAAACCCTCATCAGAATTTTCACTTTTATGTCTTTGTTTAAGAGAATAACTGCGAGTATTGCAAAGGTTTGTCTCTTGAATTGCTTCAAGGATTAATGATGATTGGGAGTATTAAAAGTGTAAGTGCCAGAATAAGATTTTTTGATCTTGAACGTTGCTAATCAAAGACCTAAAACTGTTTTGTATTATAGGTCAAAATGTGGAAGGGATTAGAAATGGAAGGAAAACTGGCGTCCCAAAAAGGAAAATGCCCTACTATGTCAGCTTTTGCCGTTTGTAGTAGAGATGACGTGTCCGGGAAAAATTGGTTTACACATTTTTTATTTTGGGCATAAATTTTGATCCCAAACTTGGAGTAAGGAAAATAATATATCATTGGAAAGATTCTAGAAGTCTACTTTCTAACCAAATTTGAATTAGGTCAAAATCATTAGTATGTTTTAAGATATGGACATTTGAGTATAAGGATGTCAATTTTGGGTCGAGTGTAGTATTTGGCTCATATCTCATTCGTTTTAAATCAAAATGGGCTTATGAAATATCGTTGAAAAGCTTATGTTAAGGGCTATTCTCTGTTTTGGACTACAGTTAAGAAAAGAGAAAATTAGGCTAAGACTTATGGATTATTTTGGGCTAAGAAAAGGGTTTACATAGATGTTTGGGAGAAATGGATTGAATTAGGTGGATTACAATAAATTATGGGGTAGGAGTTCATGCAATTCACGGATTTGATACGCAACTCAATCAAATGGCGGTGAAAGGTCCCTCATCATCGAGTTTGAGTCGAGGAGACACAATTAGGTGTCTACAAATCTTGAATAAAATAATGTTAGTAACTTCAAAACTTTAATAAATTTAAATTAAAGAATTAAATTTAAATAGAGTTTAGATTTGTCAAACCCTCAAAGATTTCAACCTTTCACGCCTAATATCTCTTTGAATTTCTTGAAGGAATAATGATGAAGAAAATTAAAAGTGTAAAATAGGGCTGATTATGCGTATTAATCGGTGCCTAGAACCCTTATAGGCAAGGATGCAGGAGAAAGATAAAAAGAAGGCAAAGGATTAACATGTCACATCGAAAATTAACGTTACACATTAGTATTTGACGTTACATGGCAAAAATGGCGTGGTAAGGCGAAAGTTCATGATTTTTCACAGTAAATCGAGAAAAATGGAAAAAAAAAATTTACACGGACGTAAAGCGGCACTTCACATTTCAATGGACATGACGCGTCAGAAATTGACATGGCATGAATGCGGCATGTTAAAATAGGTTGTACGCAATTTGTTAAAATTTCCATAACTTTTGAATCCAAACTCAGAATAAGTCAAATAAGGTATCGTTGGGAAGCTCTTGAATTCTGCTTTCTATACCAATTAGAATTAAGTCAAAATCAATTTTAGATTTTAAAATACAAACAAAATTGTGCAAGGGTGTCGGTTTTGGCCTGAGTCTAGTATTTTGCTCGTATCTCATTCGGTTTAAATCATAGCTGGGCTTATGACTTATCCATCATTGGAAAGCTTATTTCAAGGGCTATTAAACCATATAAGGTTTGAAAAAAAAAATTATGAGGCTCAAAAATAATTTTTGCTTGATAATATGGTATGGGCTTAAATGGGTTTAAATAAAATGGTTTAGGGATTAAAAGGAAAAAGGCTAGGATACGCAACTCGACCAAATGGCGGTGAAAGGTCGTCACTCATCATTAGGTTATCAAAAACCTATACTTATGTATGTGTTAAGTGTAGCTATATGAGGATAACGAACATTAAAATTACTATGAGCGTATTAAATATGGATAACAATTACAATCCATTTTTGTTGGAAATATGAATATTAATTGGTTCAAAAGCGATGCCATTAGTTTAGTGTGTTTAATACTTGTATTGAGAATTTAGATCTTTTAAGGGATGATTGTAAGTGCCAAATGACTATTACTATTAATGAAATCACCCTCTTTATTCCATTAAAAAAAATATACATGCTATAAATATGATCTTACAAAAAAAAAATACATATTAACAAATGGTGTCTCATGAAATTGTAAAGAAAACATATATTGCTACACAGGTATCATATAAGATTATTTATTATGTAACTATAAACACAATTTAATAACACATCTGCTATTTCAATTAGTTGCCACAATCGTGATATTGAAATTTGAAGTAATCTAGATTGGATCCAACCTCTTCAAGTGATTTAGAGAAAAAGTTTTTGACAAGCTCCTCAGTTGAGAATTTCCTATAAATAGGTGGGTTTTCTTCAGATGTTAGCTCCTTTATTGGACCATGTATCTTCTCGAATGAGATAACACCATTATAAAATATTGCAATTGAAAGCCTTGGTCTAGCACTATTTGTAATCACTCTATGATAAGCACCTTTTATCATATCATTTGTTATCATCTATAAGATATAAGATAAGAGTTATAAATAGTGTATCACAACAATATAATACTTGACATTTTCAAAGAAATCTAGGAACTATAAAGTTTGATGATTTATTTTACAAGGTATAAAAACAAAACCTGAAGTATATTTCCAAAGTTAATAATCAAACCATCGGTAACAGGCTCAATATTAACCCATTTGTTTTCATGAAGAACCTAGAGTCCACCAATATTGTCTTGTAAGAGTATTGTAATAAATGAAGTATCAACATGAGCATCGGTTCCCATGGTTAATTTTGGTTCTGGACATGGTGGGTAATAATTGTTAGCTAAAGCCCAACTTTTTGTACATTTTGCCATATTTCCAAGACACTCAGGTTCAAGTCCAAGACCTACTGATATTAACATAAGTATGCGATCACCAAGCTTATGAATGTGATTAATGTACTCCAATGTCACATCTCTGCAAAAAAATAATTATTATATAAATATTTATACATTCAAAACCAATTGACTCGTAGGGTACACACTTTATGTGTATCCTCTTATAAATCAAGTAAACTTGCATTAAAGTTTTGCATTTAATAAGAAAAAATCCATAGGTGACTTTATTTACACATATTGTAAAAATAAATAAATTCAATTGCTAACATATTATATTAGCTTAATAATCAGTTGCTTAGGTTGTTATATTGAAGGATGTCACCGGTCTGTATCTAGAACGAATTCTTCTGATCTACATATACCCTCGATGTCGCAGATTTGACAAAATTTTCAGATTCAATTCAAGTTCCATCAAATCCATATGTAACTTTATTTGTTGTTAAACAATTATTATTTTTAGATATTTCTTTTACATAAAATCAAGTGAGAAATAATATTTTTAAGTTCATTTATTAAACTTACATGCTTGCACCATCAATTTTCCAAAAAAAAAAAAACCTAATTTTTATCTAAATAATTCTTTTGTGTCATTATAGTTGAAACATTTTATGAAGCCAAGTTTGTGAACATATAGTTTTAAACATTTATAAATATAGATATTTAAAATATAGAGATTGAGATAGACGAATACATTTTTTCATAAAATCATAAAATGAAGTCAAAATAACTTATGTGAATAGATCCCAAAGCCTAAAAGTATCAACTAAAAAGAATTAACGATGTAAATTAAAGAAATTAAGAAGTTACACATAAACAGTAATACAAGAAAAACTTAAAGTATATACTATTTCTGTTACATATAACCTGGAACTTTGGAGTGCCTCGGACTCCAATGCAAAATTTGCATAAGAGTATAAAATAGAGAGAGAAAAATATTGATGCATGTGATGAGGAGACACATAGGGATAAATGACATCCAAAAAGAAGGGTAAACATTTATTAAAAGTATTGAGTAACATCTATAATTGGTAAAAGTTGCAAATAATATGAAATAAATGTAGTATATTTTAATTTTTTTTAGGAAAGTCAAATTAAACATTATATAAAATAGATTAGATAATTCTCACGCAAATGAAAGTCAGAATAAAGTTTTTTTAATTTATAAATGAAGAAATTCTTAATTAAATTTTTTATATTAATTGTGATTCAAATTAGTCAATTAGTGAATCATTTATCAACGGTAATTTTTAAATTTTGGTAAGAGTGTACTGTATGAAATAGATGATATAATTAAAAAAAGTACTCATTAACAATTAAAAGAAATAAGAAGTACTAATTTAAAAACTTCGTATAAAAAAACAAAAAAAAAAAAAAAACAAAACAAAAAACCTTCCTAAAAGAAAAATATAAATAAGTGAAAATTGTTTTAATAAATTATGAAACAGGTTTATGGATCGAATCTAGATGTCATAAGCAAAATCTAGATGTAGGCCTTGTCCATCGAAAATTATTTTGGATCCGTTGGTCTAAAATTATAAGATTTTAATCCTATAAAATGGAACTAGATTCACCTGATTAGGATCGGATTCAAGAGCCGTTTCCATCTCTACATATATTACTAATTTGCTTACAAACCAAAGCTTAATGCACTTTTTATATTAATTGGTAGATAGCTTATGTATATAGGCTTAGATTTTAGGGAAATTTATATTCCCTTTGCCCCCAATTAAAAGTCATTGGTGTAGGTGTTTAGAAGCAGGATAAAAAATTAGGGTGGAGGTTGGTTGTTTAAAGGTATACATATACATAAGCATACACACATACACACACACACACACACACACAAACACACACACGAGATCGTGTAGGGTCTTAGATCATTATAATCGGACGGATAAGGTGTTCCCCATGCTCATTAATTCCATTTTTAATAATTCCATACCTTTTAAACTAATTCCCAATTTTTTTTTTATTTATTTATTTTTTTATTTAAGACAATTTCATTTACTTTATGACTGATTTCATTTACTTTTACTAATTTTTCATTTACTTTTTAGGGAAGAAAAATTGTAAACTACTTTGTAAAGTTAAAATATTATGAAAATGCCATTAATGACACGGAGGCATATGGATTGTGCGATTAACAAGATCTAAGTGCCTAGATTAGTTCCTAGTTCTTATTTTAGCCTTGGTTCTCATTATTACTTGATTCTATATTATTATTTGGTAGTCAGGTTCTGGTGTTTAAAAGAAAATTAAAATTAAGTTAAGGTAAAATGAGAATTATAATTTTTTTTTCAATAAGAGATTTGTAATAAGAGACAAAGCTTATGGGTGAATTGAGAATTTATAAGGGTAAGGAGGAATCAAAGTATATATATTATGCATAAAAACCCCAATTTTGTAAATCAATTTTGGAAGATAAATAAGTGTACCTCGTGTGAGAAAGACATAAAAAACATACCTACATATAAGAGGCAACTTTTGAGCATCAACTTCACCGCCAGTATTTCGAGCGTTGACATACAAAGTGTCCCTCCAATTTGCAGCCTTTGACTGGTACAAGTCATGGTTGCTAAAAAAGTACACATGCTTTGATTGAAAATCGCGGCTATAAATTTTTTTCTTAATTTCATCATCTTGTTCATGAAACATTCGACTCCAGTTTATCATCTTTTCTAACAATTTCTTTGGAATCCCATGGTTTATAACTTGAAAAAATCCCCATTTTTTTGATGCCATAATAATTTTCTTAGTAATCTTAGCAGTTTGATCTTTATTTTCACTAAGATAAGAAAAGTCTATTATTGGCACACTTATATTTTCGCAACTTATACCAAAATCTTTTAAACGATCCTCTAGCGGTCTAAGAAACATGCTAGGAATTTTTTTGATTCCAGCATCTATAAGCCCTTTAACCCCAAGTTTTCCTTCATCGAACGCTTTGAGTTCATCATTTCGATCATAGCGAATTTGTGTTTCATTGAGGGCAATTTGGGTGTTCATTAGATCTTAAAATCTTTCTTGGATGAAATAACTTGTAATGATTTTTGTTTTTGGCTAAGATTAATTTAGAGTTGATGAAAACTATGAGAAGAATCATACATTATATAACATTGATAGATTAGATGTATGAGGAAATCAAGGGATAACCGACTTGCTTGTCCATGTACACCTCATTAATTGGAAATAAATACTAGACAACTAAACTAGTGCATAAGATGTCGGCATGATGCCATATCTTTATTAAGTGACAAAATATCAAGCAAATAAACCAATAAAAAAAAGTTTCTTGCTTAGAGCTATCAACAATTAGTTAGATTGTCTTGTTTAATCAATGAGTTGATGAGTCTACATACTCTTCACGCCATACACTTAGTTTGATTACAAGTTACTCCCATTTTTTCCTCAAATATTTAATGCAACGAACACTTTGTCTAATACCGTGTTTTATGTTGTTGAGTTAAATTTGTTAAAATTTGTATACGTGTGGGTTCATTGGGAATTAAAAATTATAATAAAAAGTAATAGTGGGTGAATAGTTTATGAGGATGCCCAAGTTTATCTATGTGATAAACAATTTTTGTTTATCACATGAAATATTGGAAAATAAATCAACAACTTTATCTAATTGTCATCAATTGTGGGCCTACTTTTAATTTAAAATTGTTAAGGTATTTACAAAATTGTACTAAAAAATCGGAGGGAGTAGTTCTTTAGCTTGGATATCGTACTTCTTCTGCTTCTTCATTTATATCCACAATAGGAAAATATAACGTATAATTTGGTTTGCCACGAAAAATCCTTGCCGACTTTAAGTGAGATTGGTATTTTAGTATTTTTCTCGTGATTTCATTTGACCTTTTGCAAGAAGTAGTTTGATGAATTCAATTGCCTCATTAATGCCTATTAATAAAATTACAATACAGATTAAAATTAAAATTTAATGAACAATCTAATCTTATATATAATTTAAGAGTTATTTTGCACACTTAACTACAACACTCCAAAACCCTAACTCTTAATTCTCTTGCACTATATATTTTTTTTTCTTTGTGGAAAACAACTTCCAAATAACTCCCCTACTCCAAATAATTAACTTAAAAAAAAAACCATAACTTCCTTTCAAAAAATAAAAAAATCTATTACTTCCAGTTATACTAATTTTTTTCCTTAACATATATATATCTCATGCATTGGCATGGGTACATTCTAGTATATACAAATAAAGGAGGCATTTTTTAGAAGATTCGGAGCGCCACATGTAGACAAATAAAAATGTCTCCCTAAAACCAAACCCGATGATGAACAACCTTTCACCGCCATTATTGGTCGGGTTGAGTATTTAATCTAAAACCATACCCTTATCCCAACACATTTCCATTTAATTTACCTAAACCAATCCAATTCCTAGCCCATTTTCCCAAACCATGACTTGTTTTTCTCTTTTCGTGACCACAATCCAAAAACCGAGCAAAACTGATTTTATGGCCCCATAACTTTGATTCAAATACTATTTGATTTGATAGGTTTTGAAATAATATTTTCAACGATATATCATAAACCCAATTCCGATTTAAAACGAAGAAGATATGAGCAAAACACTAAAACTCGGCTCAAAATCGACACCCTTGCACTAAAACGGCCATATATTAAAATTTTTTTAAAAAATTGACCTGATTTTAATTGTGTTAGAAAGTAGACTTAAAGATTTTTCCAACGATATATTATACGCCTTATTCGGAGTTACGTTTCAAAAGTTATGAAAGTTTTTAAAACACGTAAAAATTGTCAAATGTACCGCGTCACAGCAAGAGTACCATCACACGGTCCTAAGTGCCGTGCAATGGTACTGAATTTCTCTTTTTACGCGTTTTCTCTTTGTAAAAAGATAACATTTGGTACCGTTCCATGGCACCTTGGTCAATTTATCCATGCCAATGAGTCTCGACATATTGGGTGTATCCGTATTTATAGAAGCTTTAATTTTTCGTGCTTATCCTAATTATTGGTTTAGTTTATGCATCGCGGTACCTTTTTCTTTCACAATGCCTCGTCATTTTTCTCTATAAATACGAGGCTAATTTACGAGTTTTGGGGAAGCAACATTAATTCTCTCTTCCTCCTCTTACATTACACATATAATTCAACCATCCTAATTTCATCACACATCCCTTAAGCATTCCAAGAAGTCCGTACTTTATTCGAAGTTCCGTACTTATACCAAGGCGTGAAAGGTAGAACTGTTTGAGGGTTTGGCCATAAATTAACTCTACTTCAATGTCAGACTCTATAACTCTATTAAATAGACTCAAAGCATCGTCAAAGGCACGACCATAACCAACAATACCAGCATGCCACATAAGCTAAGTCTACAAGCCAACAGACTGCAAACGCGAAGCGAGAAAAGCATAATGTTGAACAACAATCGCAAAATAAGCACCAAGCCCTTCAAAAGCAAAAGGTAAGGTGGCAAGCCGCTACTGCCGAATCCTGGCCTGAAGCAGTAACAATACGCTCCAAGGAAAACTGAAGAGCTGCATCAAAAGAGCGTTGAGGCGCCTCAAAAACACCTGGAATACAAATACGCAAGGAAAAGTAGAACTTTGAAATGCCATTACATGCTCTAAGTAACAACAACTCACACTAAGGATCATCAAGCTTAGCAACCTAAACCATAAGCGCAATGGTCTTGGTCCCTCTGCATGATCACAAGCTCACCACTAAATGTGGAGTCGGAACTGGCAGGACCACCAAGCAATTTAACTCTATGCAGAGGCCGAGCAATATCAAGGGGAAAGAAACCTACAAGCCTGCTACGAGGGTCTTCTGTTAGCCAGATAACTTCTGATTTTTCCATGTTGAGGTGAAGTCCGAGATGAGGCTCATCTTCAATAATCAACTCCATAACCTTCCCTATCAGCAAGGTATCACCAATAATAGTGCCATCATCCAAATACCATGCCTAAAGACGTACATAAAAAGAGTCTCTAATTTTTAACACACCAAGAAATCTAAAACCAAAGCAAAAACCAAAGGAACAAGAGGACTGTAGGGAGATTTTCAACTCTCATAGAGCCCTACTATGATTCATGCTTTTAAGCATGGAGGCATCCCAAGGAAAAGAAGCTAGAGATAAAAGAGTCGCCAACAAGTTTTAGGAACTTGTAAATCATTCACGGGTGTGAAGGTTACACCCCATTCACGATCACGGAGATCACTAACTCCATAGTGGTATAGAACCATGACTGGATGTTCGGGGATGATGGTACGAATCTAACCTAAATGAGATTGAACCCGCCCTAAATAGGCCTCTACTCAATTCTTATGTTATTCATGTACGCTTTTGGATCAACATACATACATCAAATTAATCTTGAGCATATTTAATCTATGTTGGTTAATTATTAATGCACAATCAAATCTATTATTGGTGATCACTTGAATTAAATTCATATTAGCCGAAATTTCAAATAATTAATTATCTTATTAGGCGTGATTTCAAGTACAAATTCCCTTTAAACCTGCAAAAAGGGGTGTGATCAGGCAATAACAATAAATCCTGAATAATCAAACAATATAAAATTAGCGCAACAATCATCATCATAATATCATCATCAAAACATCGTCAATAGTAAGATCCTAGGCATTATACTAAACGGATTAATAACAAATCCTAGCATGTCACTAATAATCAAATCAAAGTATTATCCTAAACATGATACTAGAAATTATAATAACATCCTAAGCATGATTTCTACTCCAAAATCAAAAGAATAATTAGGACGAATTACTTACTTTGATTCCTCAACTTTCTTTCTATTAAAACAATACACACACTAGGAAACTTTAAGAAAGTTAAATCAATAAAGTAAATAAATAAAATATGAATTGAAATATAGATTTGGGACCAAACCCTCAGAACTATCAACCATTCACGTTGAGGTCGAAGGAAACGTCGAGTATGGTTTGGAGTGTTCAAATATCACAAAGGAGGTATTGTGAATGATTTAGATGTATCAAGGATGTGTTTAGGCTAAAGCTAATAACATTGGAATTAAGAAATATGGGTTATGATAAGTAGAATTATGATGATTATTGATGAGGATTGTTGATGATTGGAGCTAAGTGGTTATAGCTTGGGATTGATGGTTCTAGCTGATTTGAAAATGGGGAAACAACCTCTATTTATAAGGAAAAAAGAGAGTCAAAGCGATCATAAAAGATCATAATTCTAATCGAAATAAAACTCTTTTTGACCCGGCGTGACAGTTGTATCGCGACACGTTGGTTCCATCGCGATGCGACATTCCTGACGTGGTGCTATGATTTCAAAAGGATAATCTATTTTATTTGGAGTTTGGTTTCTAATGGGTTTTTTATGTAAATCATTTCTGAACGTATTTGAATTCGAATGGAACAAGGATTACCAAAAAGAGAAGTTTTATTCAATCTCAAATTCTTTCATCTTTATATTTCCGGAAAGGATAAACTAGAACTTTCTAGAAACTTCTAAAAGAGTCCTAATTAATTTAGGATTAGGAGTATGGTATTTGGACCCTCACATGATCATTGGGTTGTAGGTAAGGTGGACCTAGACTCGGTTTGGGCTTGGTTTAGTATTTCGTTCATATCGTTGGAAAAATTGGTGAACGTATGACGATCCAATCTTGGAAAAATTTCCAATGGAAATGACAATCCAATCTTAGAAAATTGCCAATTGAAAAAGTGCGCAATAATCCACTCTTGGAAGCATTGCCAGTTGAGATGACAATCCAATCTTGGAAAAAATGCCAATTGAGGAAGATGCACGACAATTGATTCTTGGAGATATTGCCAGAGGAGATGACAATCCAATCTTGGAAAAATTGTCAGCGGGGGCAATGTTCCTAAACCCTGCAAAAAAGTCAAATATTGCCAAAGGACCTTGACATTTGGTTGGCTTGAGGTTGACTCAAGGCTTGGTGTAACTCGATGTACTCAAATCGACTCAATATGTGCAAACTCTACTCAATGTGATATGACTTGATGTGTATTCGTGCGTACAACTCGTGTATAAACTCAATTCGATGTGGTGACACGACATGACTCAATGTGCATGACTCGTGTGTGCATTGTGTGGTGATTGTGCTTGTGCAACTCGAAAATGCAAAAAAGCAAAAAAAATTCGTCATTTTTGTGGAGGGTTCTGACTTTCTCCCGTAAAGAAAGATGTGAAAAATGAATGAAGGTAAAGTGTTGGTGAAAATGAAGTTTTTGAATTTCCCCAAAAGGAAAAGAGATCAAGTAATGATGCATTTGAATGAGCTTAATCAAGTGTATGTGTTGGTCAAAGAATTCTTATTATGCATGGATTCTAGTATCCAGGACTGTTTCCATTGATGAAGAAAGTATTATGGGTAACTTAGGCGCGGAGGCTAAGTGCCGTAAACTTTGTGATGCAATGATGATCATGATAATGAGTGATTTGAAGATGACAAGTCGTGCTTAGAGTTGTGTCAAGATTTCATGACAAAGGGTTCCTAAGGGAAGGATTATTTGGCTATGTATGTGTGACGTATGTGAGAGTGACACTAAGGTTAGGCTGCAAAGGCTAAGGGTGAGGAAAAATATATTTTAAGAAGAGCCAAATGATGGTGACTCTTATGCAGGGTAGGTTAATGAAGTAGGGATCAAGCCCCCAAGTCTAGCTCTAAATGGATAGGGATGAGCATTGGAGATCCCTTGATATGATCATGCGTGAATATGAGAGAATTTATTTTTATTAAAGCCGCACCCCAATGTGAGGTTGCCTACGTATACGTTAGGAATCAGGCCAAACGTAGCTCTAACCGAACCTCGCACAAGTGTGTGTATACCTCAAAGAGGTCTTTCAAGGGTTGTAACGGGGTTAGGCTAAAGGTTGAAGAAGAAGGGATAAAGGCTCAAGACCCAAAATAAGCCCTCAAGGTGTGCAACCTTGCATTTGAACTTGATATTTGTATGGTAGAGGTTTCTCAATTTTGAACTTGTTTTTCTGTTTTTGCATTTGACATTTGTTTTTAAATCTTCTTTGGATAAGTGTGGGCAATCCCGATTATGCGGTCTATCACTCACTTGTCATTCATATTTCTTAGGCACGGTGCCTAGCCTTCGATAAGAGACGCAATATAAGACATGTTCATATCAAAGACATTGTAACACTTGCCCCTTTGCACACTTTTATTGCTTTTTCAACTTTGGTAACAACCACTCAAGCTTTTATACTTGGCTTTGAAAATTGCATAAGTTGCACACCATTCCATCCCAAGGTTTGGTGATGTGGGTTTGAAAAAAGAAAGGTTAATCGTTAGACAAAGCTCAAAATGGTTTATCAAGACAGGATCATGTAATTGAAAGGGTAAAGGCGATGATAAGATGTGTTTACAAGGGGTGCCTCAAATCATTGGTATACCTTGTGCTTAGCTTGGCATGGATTTTTTTTTATTATATTTTTTATGTAATGCAATGATCATATGCAAGGAAATAAATGTTCATTTTATTGAAATGGAAAAGGTAAAAACAAACTCATGAATTAAATCTAAGGAAAATGATAGAGGGTGCCCATGCTAGACTAATTAAGAGAAAGGGAAATAAATAAATAAGAAAACAATCATGAAATCTTGTCGTTGAAGCCTGCCTTATGCTTTGTGCTTATCATCACTTGGCTAGGGACACTTCTTGTCAATTACATGACTCGAACTTAATTCAACATGCATAGATAGGGAAAGATCATAGTGTATGAGGGGAGTGATATGTATAGGGAAAGCATGTAAGAGGAGAGTATGCAGGGGGTATATGTGAATGTGGAAAGTGTTTAATAAGGAAAGTGTAAGGTATGTAATGTATGGAACGTTATGTAAAAGATAAGGATGTACTTGTGGGATATGGAGAATTTTGGGAATAGGATGGACCCTCAACTCAAATGACACATAGAATGACTCATTCATGGACCTAAGACATGGTCATGGTGTGAAAAAACAGTATGTGCAAAGTGTGTCAAGGACTCGTGAGTGAAAGTGATATGTTTAAGACTCGTGTAATGATTATGTGACTAGACATGTGGTTTGACTCAATAAGACCAGGGAAAAGACCAAGCATGGACATTAAAATCGGTTAATCGTAGCTGTGAGACTCAATGCGAAGACTCGGAAGGAAACAACTGAACCATCACGTGGCGATGGTTCTATCACAACGCGTCAAGCCTGACATGGCGCGACGATAACCATCATCATGTACCACAAGTCTAAAAAGCTGCGCCAGTATTAGAACATCCCAGTGACTCATTTTCAGTCGTTCTTTCGAAGGTTTAAGCCTAAAGTCTTCTAGGTTCAAGCGTATTCATACTTCATGGGTTCATATTAATTAACCAATTAATTAAGCAAGGTCTCTTTAGCTTTGGGTTAGTATGTATAGACATATGTACAAGTAACAAGTAAAAGCAAAGGTTAGTTTAATCGCAATAAAATGGTTAGTTTAATCACAAACAAGATATGCACAAGTAAGATAAGCACAAGTAGTAAAGTTGTCAAAATCATGATGCAATGAGTTTTCCACCTAAACATGGCTCTAGTTCTCTAAGGTCAAGGATTATGGTGTCCAAGAAGGTCCATAATTAAGAGTCTGAATGCATCGCGTGGAAGCTTTACCTTAGAAGGGTTGGCACGATGGATAGGAGCCTGCGAGTTAAACTCAACTCCATGGTTTGGTGAATTCAACAAACTCGGATGCACCCATTATTATACGGAGCGTTAATTAAGGTGGACGGAGCATGAATTCCCAAGGGCTAAAACCATATGTAAAACACATATGGGTTCAGAAAAGTCGGAAAAACTTAATCAGGTAGTAAAATTGTCGAGACAGTATTAGAATTGGGCAAAACACAAAGACAGAATTCTGGCGTAGAATCGCCAAAACTAACCGCTGGATGGCAAGGTCCAATGTGCGGCGACAGTGCTGTCGCGCGGCGTTGGTCACTAACGCCTCGCGTTGGTTCTGACGCTTTGCGACAGATTCTATTTTCGACGTTTTTAAATATTTTTCACGTCTTTTCGATTTTAGTTGTGAAAAATATTTCCGGTCTTTCTTACGTGTACGTCTTATGTTTTTGACGCATTACGGATGGTCTTTCCAATGCGAACCTTTTTATGCTTATGCCACAATATTAATCAAAACTACGTACATGAATATCTAGAATCTTTTAAGTCTCATCCACTCATTCTAAATTAATGGCTAAAATAAATTAGGATCAATTTAGAAATCCTCCCCATTAGATTCGCCAAAAACTGTACGGAATTTTTCAACTCTCATTGAGCCCTACTGTGATTCATGTTTTTTTGCATGGCGGCGTTCCAAGGAAAAGAAGCTAGAGATAAAAGAGTCTCCAACAAGTTTTAGGAACTTGTAAACCGTTCACGGGTGTGAAGGTTACACCCCATTCATGATCACAGAGATCGCTAACTCCATAGTGGTCTGGAACCATGACTGGATGTTCAGGGATGATGGTACGAATCCTACCTAAAAGAGATTGAACCCGCCTTAAATAGGCATTTACTAAATTCTTATGATATTCATGTGCGCTTTTCAATCAACATACATACATCAAATTAATCTTGAGCATATTTAATCTATGTTGGTTGATTATTAATGCACAATCAAATCTATTATTGGTGATCACTTGAATTTAAATTCTATTAGCCTAGATTCAAACTATTAATTATCTTATTAGGCGTGATTTCAAGTAAAAGTTCCCTTTAAACCTGCAAAAAGGGGTGTGATCAAGCAATAACAATAAATCATGAATTATCAAGCAATATAGGATTAGTACAACAATCATCATCATAATATCATCATTAAAACATCGTCAATAGTAAGAGCCTAGGCATGATACTAAACGGATTAATAACAAATCCTAGCATGTCACTAATAATCAAATCAAAGCATTATCCTAAACATGATACTAGAAATCATAATAACATCCTAAGCATGATTTCTACTCCAAAATCAAAAGAAAAATTAAGCAATCGAATTACTTACTTTGATGCCTTAACTTTCTTTCTATTTAAAAACAATACACACACTAGGAAACTTCAACAAAGTTAAATCAATAAAGTAAATAAATCAAATATAAATTGAAATATAGATTTGGGACCAAACCCTCAGAACTTTCAACCATTCACGTCGAGGTCGAAGGCAACGTCGAGTATGGTTTGGAGTATTCAAATCTCGCTAAGGAGGTATTGTGAATGATTTAGATGTAATCAAGGATGTGTTTAGGCTAAGGCTAAGAACATTGGAATTAAGGAATCTGGGTTATGATGAGTAGAATTATGATGATTGTTGATGAGGATTGTTGGTGATTTGAGCTAGGTGGTTATAGCTTGGGAATGATGGTTCTAGCTGATTTGAAAATGGGGAAAACAACCTCTATTTATAAGGAGAGAGTCGAAGCGATTAGAAAAGATCAGAATTCTAATTGAAATAAAACTCTTTTTGACGCAGCGTGACAGTTGTATCGCGGCGCGTTGGAGTGTTTCGCGCCACGTTCGTTCTATCGCAGTGCAACATTCCTGACGTGCCGCTACGATTTTAAAAGGATAATCTATTTTATTCGGAGTTTGGTTTCTGATGGGTTTTCTATGCAAATCATATCTGAACGTATTTGAATTTGAATGGAACAAGTATTACCAAAAAGAGAAGTTTGATTCAATCTCCAATTCTTTCATCTTTATCTTTTCGGAAAGGATAAACTAGAACCTTCTTGAAACTTCTAAAAGAGTCCTAATTGATTTAAGATTAGGAGTATGGTATTTGGACCCTCATTGTTGGGTTTTATAGAGTCCGACTCTAGGCGGAAGAGAAACTTGCCCAAGACCCGCTCACTAATTAAAGCAACTAAATATTTAATCACATAATTAACAACATAAAATAGAGAAAGGGAAAAGACATTGTTACCCTTGACGCGTGCTTCGCTCGAACCCGAGCTCTTACTTGAAAAGCTAAACCTCGCAAGCGCAACGGTCTCCAACGGATCGTACCCACGAACCCGACCCGAACGGTCTTAGTCCCGAAGGTTAGTCGGGACTTGACCAATAAAAACTAGAGTATTACGAACTTAAGGTTTTCTCAATTTACTAAGGAGATGCCTTTTTAGTTCCACTCAAGTATTCTTCCCAAATCCCAAAACTTGGGTATTTATAGGGAAATGAACCTTGATTTCCCATTCTCAATCAATGTGGGAGATTTGCATTTTGCCCTATTTTATTTTAATCAAAATAAAAATAAAATGCTAAATCAATCAACAAGCTACAATTGGCAATGGAAGGAGAGGGAGAAGGTGAGGACCACCAAGGGAGGGGACCAACCCACCTTGCTCCCTAAGGCAAACCACCAACCATTGGTCCCCACACAAAAACCGGACCACTCCTCCACTTGGCTAGTTGACAGCCTGCTTTAGCTGCCAGCTGGCGCCTAGCACCAAGGCTGGGTAGCCCAGCTAGACAGCTAGCACAGCTGCTGCTTGGTGCGTGTTGCTAGGCGCTGCTGTACGAGGCTGCTGCTTGCTAGCACACACGCACAGCCCAGCATGCCTAGCACGCTGCAGGCTGGTGTGTGGTGCTGTGAAAAATGCGAGGCTGCGATGAGCTAGGCACCAGGCCCTAGCACGCTAGCATGCACGTAAGGCACCATGCCTGCGTTGCTTGCGATAGCAAGACCCAGCAAGCCTATCATGTTGCTGGCCTTACAATGCTTGTTAGCTAGCGAAGGGCTTGATGCGTGGCCTAGCATGATGTGATGGCTAGGGCTGCTATGCTAGCACGCCCAACCATGCACAACCACACCACACGCATGCACGCATCTTACGATGCTTGTGCCATGCGATGTGCTTATGCTAGGGGATGCTAGGCACGCATAGGTTGGGACCTCGCCTACCCTAGAACTCACATGGCTAGGCCAATGCGAGGCTACGGCTAGGCTCGAACTTGTTGCTTGTTTGATTTCACGTCTTGTCGAAAATTTGACTCGACTAGCGACGCTCGGTCTCGACGCTCTAAGCTCGATAACCGACGTCTTTGTTCGTAATACTCCGATGACTCATCTAATCTTTCGGATTGATTCGTCGTCTCGGATCAGTTATTCGATTGGGTTCGACCCGAAGGGTTCAAACAAGATTAACCTGTAATATTAATTGTTCATTAATATTACTGATCGGAAGCGGCCTCCACCTAGGCATTCCGATCACTTGACCTCACTGAAGAATTAGCTCTCTAATAATTCTGAACCCTCTATCAGAATAATACACTTGTTGGAAGGACACATTCCTTTCACTCACATGATTATTAGGTCGTTAGTAAGGTGGACCTACGCTCAGTTTGGGCTTTGTTTAGTATTTCGTTCATATCTTTTTCGTTATAGCTCGGAATTGGGATTATGATATATCCTTTGAAAGATAATTTCAAGGGATATACAACCATCCAATATTTGGATAAAAATTATGAGGCAAGAAACTCAGAATGATTTGATTTGGGCTCAATTTAGTATTTTGGACATAATTTATTCGTTTTAAGTCGGATTTGGGCTTATAATATATCGTTAGAAAGCTCTTTTCAAACCTCATCCAAATGAGAAACAATTGAACTGAGATTATGGACCATAATAATCTGATTTGGACGTTTTATGACTTGGACATGATATAACGATTCTTAAAGACACGAAATGAATGATTATGGGTTTAAGGACACGAAATGAATGATTTTGGATTAAGACGTTTTAGGAAAGGTTAGAAATATGGTCAAGGCCTAAGGAGACTTCACTTGACTCTTTAACTCTTACCGAACTCGTTAATCAAAGACGTGAAAGGTAATCATCACTGGGTTTGGTTTTTGGGGAGACACAATCAGGTGTCTACAAGGATCACCTTGCTTCATTCCCTGAGATGACCATAAGGTGTGCTCCCCATAATACAATCTAGCTCGTTGAGAGTAGCATAATTCAACCCAACACAAAATAGATGGACAACAAAGATGAAATTCACGTAACATGATCGCATAATCAACTAAATTGAAGGCATTTTGAAAATCCACCAACAACATAGAAAAACAAACATCAGAACCGCTATCCTCCATCAACCGATTCACATCATGTAGAATTGCCTTACCACCAACAGGCACCCCAACACCAAATTGAAGATCATCAAAATAACGACCAAGAGTTGGTTCAACCAAAACATCACCAACCATCGAAACCTGACGTCGCCTAATAGTACCCACATCTATAGAACATATACCACCACCCAGTCTGAAAAGAGGTGTGAGAGGAGCACTGGCATTGAACTCGCCTTAGTCCTTAGTACATTTCCTAGCTAGAAAAAGATTAACCACTTGAGAAATAGAGTCAACTAATCCATCTGAAACAGCCACAACAGCCCCACTCAAACAATCCTTAAGGTGTTGAGCACATATCCCGTCACCACCACCACCACCACCACCACCACCACCACCACCACCTACTACTACTACTACTACTACTACTACTACTACTACTACTACTACTACTACTACTACTACTACTACTACTACTACTACTACTACTACTACTACTACTACTACTAATACTACTACTACTACTACTACTACTACTATTACTATCATCATCATCATCATCATCATCATCATCATTATTATTATTAGGAAAAATACACTTTAATAATCCCAACTATGGGCGATTTACTTTTAATAATCCCAACTATGCTATGTGTTTGCTTCCAATGGTCCCAATGACCGGTAACCTGCTGAAAAAGTTTTTTTGTGTCAACACGTGATTAGTCCAAAATTTTAAAAAAGAAATAAATAAAAACATAAAAAACAAAACCCCAAAATTTCCCCAGCCACCTTCCCGCCACCACCAAACCCTAACCCATCCCCTAACCTTGCCGTCAAGGTTCCCCCCTTTAGCACCCCACCTGACCCACCGCCGACCACCAAAACCACCTACCCAGCCCACCTCGACCCAAAAACCACCAACCTATCTCTCGAAATCAGGCGCCCTCTCCTTTCCTCCTCCGCTACAGTCGCCCCTCCTCCCTTTCTCCACCCTCAAAATCGGTCATTTTGACGGTGGGGGGAGGGAGGAGAGGTGATTTTGGCGAAGGAGGAAGGGAGAGGGCCTAGTATCGAGGCTCGTGTTGGTGGTTTTTGGGGTCAGGGTGGCTGTGTGGGTGGTTTTGGGGGTCAAGGGTGGGTTAGGTGCGGTGGTAAAGGGCTGACCGGACGATTTTTGGCGGTTAAGGGGGTGGTCGGCCGGTTTTCGGTGAGGTAAAGGGAGGGGTAGGGTTTGGCGGTGGTGGGAAGGTGGATGGGGAAATTTTTTGTTTTTTTTTTATGTTTTAATTTTTGGTTCACTAACGTGTTGACACGTGTCATGGTTATCTGGTATAATAGGTCGTTGACTTGGTGTTGATCGGTTGGGACCATTGGAGGCAAACACATAGCATAGTTAGGTTTATTAGATAATAAACCTTAGTTGGGATTATTAGAAGTAAATCGTCCATAGTTGGGATTATTAAAGTATATTTTTCCTTATTATTATTATTATTATTATTATTGATGAGAAAATTTAACTTCTTATTTTCCTTCTAATTACTATTGCTTGAGTAACGCCTTTATGTTATACTACACCATAAAATATGCGTGCCAATGAATATCTTATAACTCGTCATTGACTTTATGTACACTACTACAAACTATTCCACCAACTACAATCTTAATAGTCATAAAACGGTTACTAGTATAATTATGCCCATAAATTTGTCCATCAGAATTTAGCCAAGTAAATCCTTATTGATTGTAGTCATATTGCCTTGTACTATATAATCAACACTTAAGAAAACAAATTAGTGGCGTATCTTGGGCCAAAAAGTTAAGGGAGAGGTCAATGTATGATATGATCCCCCAACCCTTTTGCTCAAAATATATCAATAACCACTATGCCACAACTTTTATACGCAATTATTAGACATCATATTACTTGTAATTAACAACTCAGAAATACTTAGGGGGCCAGGCCCTTACCCGGCCAAATAAAGATCCGCCAGTGGAGACAATGTTCACAAGCAGCGCCATCCATCCCAACCTTTTTGAAGGTCTTGTGCAAATACAAGTATACAATTTGGTCTTCTACATAAGTTACTCCTTACCACTAAAATGAAATACAAACATCCTTGCTCTATGAAAATAAGTGTTTTAATACTCTCAACTTATTTTTCTTTAATAAAACTATTCCTTAAAAAAAATATGGGAAATTCTACATGGTGGCCTCAGGGAATAAAAAATTGTATGTGGAAGACAAACTTTTTCCAATTCTATCAAGTGGCACTATGGTTTTGAAAAATTAAGCATATATAGTTCCCTTTCTTTGGTTTTGAGGGTAACTTATATAATTAAAATGGTTAGCCTTAGGTTTTTTAATTAAAAAATTAATTAAATTATTTTTAAAAACAATAAAAAATTCTTAAACAAAAGAAAAACCACCACCACCCTTTTCCTCTTCCCGGCCACCAAATCCGTCGGCACCACCCTTCCCAGCCACCACCAAATCCACTGCCGCCGCCCTTTTCCTCTTCCCAGCCAGCTCCCACCCTTGCCAGCGAATAGATCTTGTGCGTGCCGGTGACCTACCTAGCCCCCATTCTTTCTTTTTCTCTTACCACGACCTCCCCTTTCCCTAACCCTCCTCTCCTCTCACCCGGGACCCTAAACCCTAAATGAACCCCCGCACCTCTTCCCCCACAACCAAAACAACTCCTCCTCTATTCCCCCTACCTCGAAATGATCTCGCTTGCCATGGGGAAAAGTTGCGGGGGTTCGTTTAGGGTTTAGGGGATTAGTTTGGGGTTGTCGGTGAGGGGAGAGTATGGCTGGGGTGCCGGCATGGGTGAGGGGTAGGGTCGCGTTCATGGGGAAATGGTTGGGGGCTGGGTGCCGGTAGTTGGTAGGAGAGAGGGTGGCAAAGTAGGGGTGGTGTCTGGGTGTTGGGGGTGGTGGTTTAGTTGAAGAGGAGGGTGCTACTAAAATTCGGTCAAATTGCGACCGGTTTTCTACGACCGTCATAAAAAACGGTCGTATAATATGAAATCTGCGACCGATTTTTACACGATTGCAAAATTGCGACCTTTTTCAAAGCGATCGCAAATTTGCGATCGTTTTTGGGCTATAAAATGGTCTAAAAGGTATTGAAACATATTATTTGATAAAATACATATGTAAAATAATTCAAAATTAATTAAACATATTATTGTTTTTAGGATTTTAGCGGTCGCAAAAGTGTTATTATTTTTAAAAAATATATAAGGGTATAAACTGGTGCACCCTAACCCTAATTTCTCGAAGAGCTGCTTCTCCTCCTCTTTTATTTCTTTCTCTCTTTGAAAGGAATGGTGTCCTTCGAACAAGTGTATTATTCCGATAGAGGGTTCAGAATTAATTGGAAAGCTAATTATTTAGTGAGGTCAAGTGATCGGAATGCCTAGCTGGAGGACGCTTCCGATCAGTAATATTAATTATTAATTAATATTATAGCTTAATCTTGATTGAACCCTTCGGTCACACCCAATTGTGTAACTGAACCAAAAAAACAAATTAATCCAAAGGATTAAACGAGTCGATAGAGATTTTACGAACTAATACGTCGGATTCCGAGCTTAGAGCGTCGAAACCGAGCGTCGTAAGTCGAGGTCGAATTTAAAAATTGACGAGACAGAAAAAATAAGTCAAACCACAAGTCAACGCGCGTAAAAATCCTATCATCGATATGGCCTAGCCAATCGAGGGCTAGGTAGGCTAGCATGGCTAACCAGGCTCCTCGCCGCAAGGCAAGTCTTGGCCACAAGCCTAGCATGCATCGCATGCACTGGCAAGGCAAGCTGGCTGAGCAGCCATGTGGGCAAGGCTCCAGCATGGCAAGCATGCATACGGGGAGATGTGCTAGCAAGGCTAGCAGCGAGCAAGGCGTGCTGGCCTCGATAAATAAATGTTTAGTTTTGTTCATTTTCTCTTTAGTTTCCTTATTCTTTCATATTTTGTGCTTTTGTCCACTTTTATGGATTTTCTAGTGTTCTCTCCTTTATTTGTTCTCTTTTCGTGGTTGTAGGTATTGTACGAGGTTTGGGTCTTGATATTGGAGGCTTATCAAGTTGGAAGATGCCTTTGGAGCAAGCTTATAGCGTTGGGAAAGCTCAAGAAGTAAGAAAGTGGCATGCTCCAAGTTCAAGCTCTTGCGCTCTCAAGCCGCGCTCTCATGAGATCATGGTGTTGAACCCACCGTCAACTCCATTTGAATCTGCCATAATTAGTGACTATCATGAAGATACTATGTGCGCACATGAGGACTCTTTTGTGAGCGCACGAAGCTACGAAGACTCGAAGAAACCCGGAAGAGCACGGGCGCGCAGCCCACATGGGTGGGCGCGTAGCCCACCCGCACAGGCGCGCCACCCTGCTCAGCGCGGGCGCGCCTCCCTGTTTTCTGAATTTTTTCTACTTCGTTTTCCCGCTTCTTATAAATACTTATTTAACCGATTTTTGTAAGAAGTTTTAGATATTATTTTCCTCATAATTTAGTTTAGTTAAGAGTTTCTCTCTCTACTTTTAGGTTTAGTTTTAGGAGTAGATTTAAAGAGAGAAAGTGAGAGATTTTAATGGTGATTTGAGAGATTGATGATGCAAGGGTGACAATTGTATTGAAGATCTTCTCAATTATCAACGAGCATTTCTAACTTTTTCTCATCTTAATGCTTTGTTTAAATTCATGTTTGTTTGATTTGGTTTTGATCATTGAATCTTGATTAGTTTAGTTGTTCTTCATTTTTGTTGATTCTTGATTTCCTTTACTCGCTTGTTGATTAGATGATAATTCTTGAGTAGTTGTTTTGCTAGGGTTTGGGTGAAACTTGTATGAATGATTGTTTGTGATGGATTTGGGAATTATGTTGATTGATTGTTGAGATTAAAGTGATTAATGTAAGTTTGCATGTGTGTAGTTTGATTAGGCCTTGAGAACTATGCTAGATTGCTTTGTGATTCCTAATGACATGACCACTTGATTTAGGATTTGCAATTGTTGATTGGTTTAAATTGTGATTCTCTTAATTTGTTATTCATAGAGGAAAGCTAACTTAACCATTAGGAGATAGCTATTTCATTCCAATTGATAGCTCTTATCATTAGTCTTCACAACCATTGATTGGCATGACCTTCCCAAGTTGTTGCAATTGTCATGATTACTTTTTTATCCCCATTCCCTAGTGTTTCATTTGTTTGACACTTTGTTTTGGTAGTTGATTAGTATTAGTTACTCTATTCTTCACCCTTGACTTCGATCTAGCTTAGGCGCATATTGGAAACACTTAAGCATAACCATTCCTAGTGGTCCAATCCTTGACTTACCTATATACTTGTATATAGGTTTGTTAAGTGATTATAAATTTTGTTTGGCTCTAGGGAGGATTAGTCAACGACCTAGTTTTCACTACGTCAAAATGGCACCGTTGCCGAGGAACGGTGTCTATGTTGATGTGTTTTTGATTGCTTGAGTCTAGGTCTTTGTATATACTTTTCTTTTATTTGATTTTTGTTTGTTTGTAAAAAAAAAAATGGCATGTCTCTTATTTCCTCAATATGACAATGAGCCTTTTTGTGTATATTTCAATAGACTTGAGGGATTTATTGATTATAATTGTTGTAATCTTTGGGAGGCTTGTGAGATTTGTTGTTTTAGTTTGAATGAGCAAACTAGGGATATAGTTGAAAGCATGTATAGTGGTGAATTTAGAGCATTGTCAATTGATGATGCTTGAGATTTTTATGTTTGGTTTGCTTGGGATGTTTATAATAGGGGTAATCATGATTCTAATATTGATGCGTTATGTGTTGATTCTTCGAATGTTAGCATGACTTCCCATGGTTTGACACATGATCCCATTACTGAACTTAGAACAAATGCTTTCAAATATATTTCCTCTTTTGCTCATGATGATGAGGTACATGCTCAAGTTGATGCTAATGGTGTGTTTCAATATTCTTCATTATTTAGCCTTCTTGCGATGTACCTTGTTCCCTTGATAACGAATCTCATGTGCTTGATTGTGTCCTCTCTCCCCGATGTGACGATTATGCTCATGATTTTAATGTTGATGCTTCCAATCTTAGTTGCGATCGTTTTTCCCTTGTTGAACCTCAACCTTCAACACCTTTTGAATCTCTTATTGATATTTAATCTCAAATTAGGCATATTGAGCTTGATAATGATCTTGGTCCTAATAAGGAGTTGATTCTTCATTCTACGAAAAATCAAGTAGAGATGATGAAAAAGAATGAGGAGCGCATTGAGGAAGGAAGAAGGAGAAATGGAGAGCTAGAAAGCCAATTGTCATCTTTGGTGCTTGTGTGTGAAAATTTCAAATCCAATGTGTGTATTGAGAATGATGATGATGTTTTTGAGCAACCAAGAATTTGTGAGGATCCTATTAGTAAGCATAGGAGTGAAGGAAAGGGAGTTGAGGGTGATGATGACGATGATAATTTTGTGAATCTAAACTCTCATTTCTTTGTTGATTGTGATGAGTCTCAAGTGCATGATTGTGACTCTTCTATCAATGAGTATTTGGATTCGTTTGAGTTTATGTCTAAAATGTTCTTTGAGGTTCAAATGAAAAATCATAGCCTTTTTTACTGAGTTCATTGAGAATGCTTCGTGGGAGAGAGATGAGATTGAAATGAATTTGCATCCATTCATGCATGGTTTTGAGACTTTGGGCTTTAAGGATATTGAGGGAGTTGTTGTTCATTGTTGTGATGGAGAGGATGATGCAGTTTCTCTTGGAAGTTGGATGTTTGAGGGAGATGGAGATTATGAGTGTCCTTCTTTTGAAGATTCAATGATTGACTTTCATGCTCTTATTGGTGATGCGAGGAATGGTGGTGAGAAAGAGTTCATTTGTGAAACCATTACTCCTATACTTTCTTCTCATGTCTCTCTTTCAAGGAAATTTAACCATATCCCCTCCTATACTATGTCCCTCCCTTCTTTTGTCAATGAGCCTATTGGGGACCCCCTTGTCTAGAATGTTTTGCATGTCCCTCATTCGTCTTTTATTGAGAAAAATGGTGATCTTGCCACCCAAAAATATTTTGTTGAGAAGATGATGCCTTCTTCTTTTTCTATCATTTCTTTTTCTTTTTCATATGTTCTTGTTTTCCCCTTTTCCCCTTCCTTTTCTTGGCATAACTCTTCTAAACTCCATAGGTGTGCACTAAGCTTGTTGCATGCTCTTATTTCGTCATGTGCATACCTACTATCTAACGAGATGTGTAGTAGTGCATTTGACAAGCTCTTGCGTTCGTTGCAATATTATTTACTAGAGCGGTCACGCTTGGACCTTAAGCAAGCGTTTATCAGGAAGTAACCCGTGTTTTTATTGCTTTCATTTTCTTTTCTTTTTAGAATAGATTTTCTCTCATGGAAATGTTTGTGTGCCTTTTGCTAGGTACATGACTTGATATATTTTTGTGCATTGGTTTGGATCAAGAATTAAGGAAGTTTGACTCCTTTTTCCTAGCATGTGGCCATACAAGGCATAACTTTGGAGGAAATTGGCTTTGAAAGGTTGAATTAGGTCGTTTGCGGGTATATACACCCACCTAATATCCGGTAATATCCTTCCTTGCTCTTTCTCTAATGATTGGTGACTTGTGGACATATGTTGGAATTGTTGGTTTGATTTCTTTCTTTTCCCCTCTCATGGATTCTATGATTTATGATTTGAGTGTATTGTCTTATTCAAGCTTGGGGGAGGGTATTCTATCATGTATGTTTGGTGGGATGTTGATTCATATATGCCATGCACATTTGTATATGCATTTTCATGTTCTTTTATTTTGAAAAAACTCCAAAAAAGATTTTTGTTTCTATCGAGGCAAATTTACATTGTGTCATTGTTTTGTTCTTGCTTTGGACATAATACTTTTGGACTTGCATAGTTGATTGCTTTTCTTCTTAAATGGTAACGGTGTGCACGGTTTGAGAATATGATTAGTTGATTCTAGGATAGAGTATGCTAAGGTAGTGTGTTTAGAACTTTTGGGACCTTGAAGCCATAGTCTACTTGTTATGGTAAGAAGGTGTTGCTTCCTATAGTGGATTTGAAGCTAATAGTGAGTTTTTGCTACAACCATGTGAGGTTTCATTTCTTCTAGTCTTCTACCTATTTTTCTTGCGCGGCACATGGATCCTTGACTATCGCTTACTTTATCTAGAACTTGACTTTTATCTCCCGAGATCGCGACCGAACCATTTGGGAAGGTCAAAGGCAACTTTTCAGGGTGGTAACTTTTTCTTTGCTAGGATTAGTTTTATACTTTTGGTTTTGGGTTTACATTTGCCTTCTTGCTAACCATTTGAGCTTTATACCTTCTTTTCTTGCCATATTATTAGTTTTTGAGCCATGTGTTTCATTTTTGTTTCCATTTTTGGTTTTTGTGAAGCAATTGGTCCTTTTTTTGTTGGTGATTATGGTGTATAAGTGTGGATATTTAGTTCCTTTGATGACAACAAGTTTGTATTGTGTATATTGTGTGAATAAAGGCAAATGCAAGTTGAAAAAGTCGTCCATAGTTAAAAGAGGCGAGGACAAAGCAATAAAGTAAAAAAAATAAAGGGAAGAAGCAAGCATGAGCAAATGCTTTGAAAATAAAAAAAAATAAAAAAACCAACAAAATGAAAAAAAAAACAAGTGATAAATGAATAACACAAAAAAAAATTTTGATGTAAGTGTGATCTCCCTAGTTTAGAGCATTGAGGACAATGCTCCATTTAAGGTTAGGGGGAAGCGTTCTTACGCTTTTTGTATATATGTTTGTGATCTTTGCTTTGATTAAGCTTGGGGGTGTTGGTTTTTTGTTTGGCGATTACTTGATTATGGTGTTGAGGATTGATCACCCTTTGCTCCACAATTTAGGAATACCACCAAATTTCAAATTTTAGCCTACCTTTACCCTATTTGCCTATACATTTCAACCCTTCAAAGTCCTTTTGACCTTTGTGGTTGAGTCACAAGTCGGTGGAGGGAGATGGGAGTCAAGCCTATGAAGTGGCTTGCAAAGTCAAGATGTCGAGTAGCCCTAGAATCATTGAGATGCTCGTTGGAGGTGGATTTGAAACTAGTAGGGAGAACACGGTAAGATTGTTTAGGATGAAGGTGAATTATGTCTTATTAGTTCTCTATATTCAGCATATTTTATGTTTCAATCAACCTTGAATATCTTGAAACGTGCACTCCCTTAGTTGTTTAGAAAGAATTGCATCCTTTTATGCTTGTTCATTTGCAAAAGTCCTTTCAAGAGCATATGTTTTCTTTACTTTTCTTTTGATTTCCTTTTCATGCTTTGCCTTGTTTGTTTGGTTTGGGAGAGTTATGGAGTAGACTCTAAGGAAACCCTTATGAGACCTCACTCGTCCTCATTGGTAACTTTGGGGTTTTAAGGGCTTGTTGTAGCTAAAAACAACCGTGATTCCTACGAACGTGAGTTCGTGTATATTCTCATTTCCCCTCTTCTTTTATTTGTTTGAATAAGTTCATCATTTTCCTTTGCTTGCTTTTGTTTTGCTCGAGGACGAGCAAAAGTTAAGCTTGGGGGAATTCGATGAGTGCCATTTATGGCACTCATTTGATGAGTATTTTAGTTGTTTTTACTTTCTTTTTATAGCTTTCTTTCTAAATAAATTCTTGGTGTTGTTCATTTTCTATTTAGTTTCCTTATTCTTTCTTATTTTTGGCTTTTGTTCACTTTTGTGGATTTTCTTGTGTTCTCTCCTTTATTTGTTCTCTTTTCGTGGTTTTAGGTATTGTATAAGGTTCGGGTCTTGATATTGGTGGCTTACCAAGTTGGAAGATGCCTTTAGAGCAAGCTTATAGCATTTGGAAAGCTCAAGAAGTAAGAAAGTGGCATGCTCCAAGTTCTAGCTCTTACGCTCTCAAGCCGCGCTCTCATGAGATCATGGTGTTGAACCCACCGTCAACTCCATTTGAATCTGCCATACTTGGTGACTATCATGAAGACATTGTCTGCGCACATGAGGACTCTTTTGTGAGCGCACGAAGCTACGAAGACTCGAAGAAACCCGGAAGAACGCGGGCGCGCAGCCCACATGCGTGGGCGTGCAAGCCACCTGCGCGTGCACGCCACCCTGCTCAGCACGGGCGCGCCTCCTTGTTTTCCGGATTTGTTTCTACTTCGTTTTCCCGCCTCTTATAAATACTTATTAAACCGATTTTTTTAAGAAGTTTTAGACATTATTTTCCTCATAATTTTAGCTTAGTTGAGAGTTTCTTTCTCTAGTTTTAGGTTTAGTTTTAGGAATAGATTTAGAGAGAGAAAGTGAGAGATTTCAATGGTGATTTGAGAGATTGATGACGCAAGGGTGACAATTGTATTGAAGATCTTCTCAATTATCAACGAGCATTTCTAACTTTTTCTCATCTTAATGCTTTGTTTAAATTCATGTTTGTTTGATTTGGTTTTGATGATTGAATCTTGATTAGTTTAGTTGTTCTTTAATTTTGTTGATTCTTGATTTCCTTTACTTGCTTGTTGATTAGATGATAATTCTTGAGTAGTTGTTTTGCTAGGGTTTGGGTGAAACTTGTATGAGTGATTGTTTATGATGGATTTGGGAATTATGTTGATTGATTGTTGAGATTAAAGTGATTAATGTAAGTTTGCATGTGTGTAGTTTGGTTAGGCCTTGAGAACTATGCTAGATTGCTTTGTGATTCCTAATGACATGACCACTTGATTTAAGATTTGCAATTGTTGATTGGTTTAAATTGTGATTCTCTTAGTCTGTTATTCATAGAGGAAAGCTAACTTAACCATTAGGAGATAGCTCTTTGATTCCAATTGATAGCTCTTTGATTCCAATTGATAGCTCTTATCATTAGTCTTCACAACCATTGATTGGCATGACCTTCCCAAGCTGTTGCAATTGTCATGATTACTTTTTTTATCCCCATTCCCTAGTGTTTCATTTGTTTGATACTTTATTTTGGTAGTTGATTAGTATTAGTTACTCTATTCTTCACCCTTGACTTCGGTCTAGCTTAGGCGCATATTGAAAACACTTAAGCATAACCATTCCTAGTGGTTCAATCCTTGACTTACCTATATACTTGTATATAGGTTTGTTAAGTGATTATAAATTTTGTTTGGCTCTAGGGAGGATTAGTTAACGATCTAGTTTTCCTTACGTCAGCAACAATAGCAGCAGCACACAGCGCCACAGCCCGCATTGCGTGCGAGGTTTGCTGGATGGGCTGTGCATGTGTGCGGGCTGGCTGGCAGGCCTAGCCGAGCACCAACCAGCAAGGTTGGGCGCCAGCTGGCGCCACATGTATGGTGCCGCCTACTTGCTTGGGGAGCAAGGGAAGGTGGTCCTTCTCTGTGGTCCTCACCTACTCCCTTGCTCTCCTTACGCCACTTGTCGTTTAATGATTGTTTTGGAATTTTAATTTAATTTAGAATTAAATTAAATCTTATTTTTGTTTTTTACCAACTATCCCATATTGAAAGATCGATGATGGGAATTCTTGAGGAGATTTCCCTATAAATGCCCATCATTGGGTATTGGGAATTTCACTTGAGTTGGTGAACTTTAAGGGATTTCCAAAAGCGAGAAAACCTTTTTTTGTAAACTTTAAGTTGTTTTTGGTCTAGCCCCAACTAAGCTTCGGGGTAGGGACTGGTAACGGTTTGGTAGCGAGGGTGTGAACCATTGGAGGTTCCCTCAGTTGCGGAACTTGAAACTTTCAAGTCCGAGCTCAACGGTTGAGTGAAGCACGCTACAAGGGTTAGCATTCTTTCTCTCTCTTCTCTTATGTTTATGTTCATATGCATGCTTTTATTTATGTTGTAATTATTATGGATGCAATCCGGTTATTAGGTTTTGTTTCCGCGATTTAATATTTACAACTATAAATTAGTTAAGGTGATTTAATATGGATTTAAATTTCTAGTTTAGCATCCTAATTATATTAGAAGCTCGTTTTTATTTGGATTAAAATCGTATTTATGCTAATTGTGGATTATGAACTTCGATTTTGACTCAAAAAAGTGAATTTTGGGTGGAATCGACGTTCTAAATCAGAATTTACCTACTTTGTGATTAAAAATGGCCTTCTAGAACCCAAAATCTACCCAGAAAGTGGTTTTTCGATGGATTTTTCGTTTTTGACGAAAAATTTTAAATCTTTAAACCTTGATTAATTATAGCATGCAATTGTTGGATTATGTGTTTGATTGTACCATTAATCTTCTGCAATACTAACCCTCATTAAGAAAGTTTATGAAGTCATAATTGGTGCTTAATTTGGTTAGTTCTTATTTTCACATAAACTTGCAATATCACATTTTTTGCAAATTAACTGCTTGGAGTGTGAATGTTTATGGTGAAAATGTACTTTGAAGCCCCTAAAATGTTAAAGATTCAATCTTTAATTGTTTGTTTGGTTGGATCTTAACTTTTTAAAATCCATAATGAACAAATTTTTGGTTTTAATCATTTTTGATAAGTTGATTAAAGTCTTAAAATGTTCATACTTGTGCTTAAAAGTTATTTTTCTTCATATTAGAAGATTACAATATTCAAATGTGCACAAGTGAGTGTTGGATAAAATTCTTTCATTAGATGAACGATTATTTATTCAACTATTTTGTCAAATCTCATTATTAATTTATGTTGGTTAAATTAATTGTGAGAATAGCCCTCAATTTTTGTAGATCAAGTTGAGCCAAAAATAATTTAAAGAATGGTTCTTGAATTAATTTTGGTTTGTGCACTAAAATTGAATTTATTTAAGTTGGACTTGTTTTATTTTCATATTTCTCAATATTAGTTCTAAAATAATTTAGAATTAATTTTTATGTACGTTACACACAAAATCGGAATAAAATTCCGAAGCACAAGCACGTAAAACGAGGCACCAAGTCTCGAGCACAACCTTCGTCTAGCTGGGCTGCCTACACAGCCCGCATGTGGCTGCCAAGGGAGTGCACCGTGCTGCTGCGTGTGTACATGCGAGCAGCAGCAGCTTGAAGCGGAGATGTGGGTGCGTGTGGTGCGGGGTTGCTGCTGCTAGGCAGTGTGCAGCTCGCACAGCGTGGCCTGGGGCCAGCACATGCATGCGTGCAAGCACACTGCTAGCGCCAGCATAACGCAAGCTGCAACGTTGTCAGGTCGCTTGACGTTATTGTGCTTGTGCGAGCAGCACCCGCACATGGCTGCGAGGCCTTGGTGACTAGCAAGCCAAGCCTCATGGCTTGGATGCTACGCACTCGGGCGATTAAGGGGCTATGAATTTTACAATTTTACATTTTTTTTATTTTAATTAAAACGAGGCTAGGCCTCGGTTTTTCCCGACATTTGCAAAATAATTTTTGACAAAATTTTGGTTAACCGGCTTAATTAATTTTAATTGGATTAATTTCAATTAAGTAGGATGTGGAATTTAGTAGGAGCTTCATTAATTGTTTGAGCTATTGTTATTGTGTTAATTCACATAATCGGATAACAACTTTGACTAGTTTTAATTAGGCGCGTTAATTGGATTAACCACCTAAGTTAGTAACTAGTTTTGCGCTCGTTTTGAATTGTTGCTTGAATTATTTGTAAAATTCATAGGCCATTTGCGTTAGTGAATGGATGAATTGTATAGATATTTCAATGCAGGTTTTACAAAATGGCAACTGGTGGGGCCCGACTAGGATAGTAAATACGGACTGCGTTCCGTTTTGTATTTTTGTAAATCTAAATACGGACTGCGTGCCGTTAAGTATTTTTGTACTTAAATTATTTAGATTAGTCCTAGTTTTTCTAGTAGTTGCATAATTGGTGGTGATGTCTCGAAGACGGTGTTTCTAAGAAGACGAAGCCAAGAAGATGCAACGAAGGCCCTTGAAGATTTGAAGACTCAAGTTTCAAGGGGTCATGCTAGTTGCCAAATGCATCTTTATTTAAGCCTTATATATTTAAGCTTATGTTTAAGCTTATGCTTATATATATAATTGCAATGTTAGATGCATGTTTAGGATTTCGAATGTTGAATGATTAGTTTAGTTCACTTAAATCAACCAACATAGAAACCCTAATTCCCAAAGAATATTGAGTTAAATCTGCCATTCCAAAATGACACTTACGGAACTAATGAGAATAATAATGGGATATGCCAAAGCAAGGCATTACTACTTTCCTAGGGAAGTAAGGTATGTTGGTGCGCTTGCTAAAGCAAGGCATCATATACACGTTAGTTTTGGTTAAACTCAACGATATTAGTAAGGAGTCCTTAGATGTCGTGGAAATGGAGATAAACGTCAAGAAAGCATTATATGCGACGTTTTATTGAACCAAGAGTAGCTTAGAGCTATCAGAAATTTGTTTCTTACCTTAAAATATTAAGTGTTAAGACAAGCCAAAGCATGTTTTTAATCACTTTTTTATTTTTGGGGTCTTGGAATCGTTTTATTCTCGCCTAAAAGGGACAATTTTAAATGTGTGGATAAAACGCTTAATAAGATTGAAAATTTGCATGTATGCTTTAAATTTCAAACTTATTGGTTTAATCAATGGTTTTTCATTACAAATTCTTTCAATTGTAGAAACATGTCTGCAACTAATACCAATAACAACCAGTTTTCACTCCGTTCTATTCTCGATGTAGAGAAGTTGAATGGGGCAAACTTCCTTGATTGGCAAAGGAACTTGCGTATAGTTCTCATGAAAGAGAAAAAGGAATACGTCGTTGATGAGGAAATGCCCGACGCTCCTAATTAGGAGGTCACTCAGGCTGCCCTAAACCGATGGCACGCCGCCAATTGGGATGTCAAATGCATCATGTTGGCCATAATGTCTCTGGATCTCCAAAAGACCATCTTTGGAAAGGAGATGGCTTTTGAGATCATTTCTGAACTTCAAAACATGTTCCAAGAGCAGGCCCGAACTGAGTGGTTTGAGACCCATAGGCAGATCCTTGAGAGCAAGCTCAAGAAAGGAGAGTCGGTCAGCCCACATGTACTTAAAATGATAGGATTATTTGAGAACATGGAAAGGCTTGATGCTGGGTATTCAACCGAGATGGCAATTGACATTATTCTCCACTCACTGCACAAAGGCCATGATCAGTTGAAGATGAACTATAATATGCACAGCATGGAGAAAACCCTCACCGAGCTTCATGGAATGTTGAAGCAAGCCGAACAAACGCTCAAGGATAAAGGGAAGCATGATATGCTTATGGTCAAGAAGGGCAAGCCATTCAAGCGCTCGGGCAAGAAGAAAGGATTTAAGGGGAAGGGTAAGAAGACCTTTCTGCCTAAGTCAAAAAGCTACCAAGGGCAACAAGGAAAAGAAGGTAGCCTCTTCTCAATCCGATTTCGAATATTTCTACTGCAAAAAGAAGGGACATTGGAAACAGGATGCCTTAAATTCAAGGAGGATAAGAAGAACGAAACTGTTGCTTCTAGATCAGGTATATATGTTATAGAAATTAACTTTACTAGCAAAGCTTCATGGGTATTAGATACCTATTGTGGCTCACACCTTTGTTCCAATGCTTAGGGACTAAGGAAAAGTTGAAGGCTCGTGAAGGGAGAAGTAGATCTCCGGGTCGGCAATAGAGCAAGGATTACGGCCGTATCCGTTGGGACACTTACTTTGTATTTGCCCGCTGGGCTTGTTTTAGAACTTGAAAAATGTCATCACGTTCCAAACATTACCAAAAACAATATTTCAATTTCGGCGTTGGACTCTAAGGGTTTTGAATTTCAGATAAAAGACAATAGTTGTTCATTTTATCTTGATAATGTTTAATATGGTATGACACATTCATAAAATGGTCTTTATACGCTTTTACTAGACGAACAGGTTTATAATGTAAGTGATACTACCAAAAGAGCTAAGACCGTGGAGTCGAATCAAACCTACTTGTGGCATTGTCGTCTTGGCCACATTAACATCAAACGCATCAAGAAACTTCTTTATGAAGGGATTCTTGATTCATTCAATTCGACTTAGAGTCGTTTGATAACTGCGAAGGATGCTTACTAGGCAAGATGATAAAGCAGCCATTCTCCAAGTTGGGAGAAAGTGCTAGTGACTTATTGGGTCTTATACACACGGATGTATGTGGACCAATGAGCACAACCGCAAGAAATGGTTATCGTTATTTTATCACATTCACGGACGACTTTAGTAGATATGGCTGTGTCTACCTTATGTCGCATAAATCTGAATCTTTTGAGAAATTCAAAGAATTTCAGAGTGAAGTGGAAAATTAGCTTGGCAAGAAAATCAAAGCACTTCGATCGGATCGAGGTGGCGAGTATTTGAGCTAAGAATTCGACAATCATCTGAAAGAACATGGAATTCTCTCAGAACTGACACCTCCCGGAACTCCATAATGGAATGGAGTGTCCGAGAGGAGAAATCGAACTCTGTTAAACATGGTTCAATCAATGATGGGTCTTAGCGATCTTCCTATCTCTTTCTGGGGACACGCACTTTTAACCGCGGCACTTACACTGAACCGCGCTCCGTCAAAAGCTGTCGAAAAGACTCCATATGAATTATGGACGAAGAAACCTCCACATTTGTCTTTTCTTAAGATTTAGGGTTGCGAAAGAAGAATATGTCAAAAGACTCATATCTGACAAGCTTGCACCAAAACCTGATAAGTGTTTCTTTCTGGGATTTCCAAAAGAAACAAAGGGATATTACTTCTACAACCAATCTGAGAACAAAATATTTGTTGCTCGAGATGGAATCCTTTTGGAAAAGGAGCATCTTTCCAAAATGACAAGTGGAAGAAAAATCGAACTTGATGAAGTTCAAGAAGGTGAGCAACAAAGTCAAATTGACAAGACTGACAATCAAAATGCTTAGGAAGCAACTATTGAAAATGGTCAAAGTCAAAATGACAAAGCAAATGCTCAATCTATTACCCTGCATAGGTCACAAAGGCCAAGATCTCAACTAGATGGATACCTTGTTGTTATCTTAACCGAGAATCAAGACATCCTTGTTATGAATGAAGATGAGCCAGCGAAATACAAATAAGCTATGGCGAGCCCCGACTCTGTAAAATGGCAAGAAGCCATGAAATTCGAGATGGAATCCATATTTGAAAATCAAGTCTGGGACTTGGTTGATTTGCCCGAAGGTTACACACCTATCGGTTGCAAATGGATTTTCAAGTTGAAAACCGACAAAGATGGAAATGTATATGTATATAGAGCTAGATTGGTGGCAAAAGGTTACAGGAAAATTCATGGCGTTGATTATGATGGAACCTTTTTGCCAGTCGCCATGCTTAAGTTCGTCCGGATTATCCTAACAATTGTCGCATATTATGATTATGAGATATGGCAAATGGACGTAAAAACCGCCTTCCTTAATGGAATTTTCAAAGAAACTGTGTACATGACACAGCCGAAAGGTTTTGTAGATCCAAACAATGCTGGGAAGGTATGCAAGCTTAAGAAGTCCATTTATAGACTAAAGCAGGCAAGCAGAAGTGGGAATCTGCGATTTGTTGAAGCCATTAGTGAGTTTAATTTTATCAAGAATCCATATGAGTCTTGTGTTTACAAGAAGGTCAGTGAGAGTGACATCCCATTCCTTGTCTTAAATGTCAATGACATATTGCTCATTGGAAACAGCATTCCAATGTTGGAGTTTGTAAAGGCTTGGCTTGGAAAGTGTTTTTTAATGAAGGAATTGGGAGAAGCATAATACATATTGGGCATCAAGATCTATAAGGATACATCTAAAAGGATGATTGGATTGAGCCAAAGTACTTTTATCGAGAAGGTACTAACACGATTCAATATGGAGGAAGCCAAAATAGGCCACCTACCCATGTCACATGTCATAACTCTCAGCAAGAAATAGTATCCGAAGACACTTGATGAGCGAGAGAGGATGATTCAGATTCCATATGCTTCGCTTATTGGATCGATCGTGTATGCCATGATATGTACTAGGCCGGATGTATCGTATGCCTTGAGTGCTATGAGCCGATACTAAACAGACCTAGGAGAGGGGCATTGGACTGCGACAAAGAATATCCTAAAGTACCTGAAAAGGAATAAGGATAAATTTCTGGTCTATGGTGGGAGTAAGGATTTGGTTTTTGAAGGTTACACTGACACAAGCTTCCAGACTGACAGAGACGACTTCAAATCACAATCAGGATACGTGTTCTGTCTTAATGGAGGAGCGTTCAGTTAGAAGAGTGCTAAGCAAAGAACGACTGCAAATTCTACAACTGAAGTCGAATACTTAGCAGCTTCAAAAGCAGCTAAGGAGGCAGTTTGGATTCGTAAGTTCATTGGTGAACTTGGTGTTGTCCCCTCAATAAAGAGACCAATAGACCTCTATTGTGATAATAGTGGGGCTATTGCTCAGGCTAGAGAGCCAAGGGAGCATCAGAAAGTCAAACACGTTATGAGGCGATTTCACATGATAAGGGAATGGAAGTCCGAGGGTGAAATCAGAATTTCCAAGATTGGAACGGACGACAATGTAGCCGATCCACTCACTAAACCTTTGCCTCAAGTGAAACACAACAAGAACGTTGAGGCAATGGGAATCAAGCATATTGGAGGTTGGCTTTTATTTCCCTATTTTGTGTTTTAATTAAGTTGTGGAGATCTTAATGTAAAACACTAAGTTAAACCATTCATTTATGGAGTAATTTAATTTTTCTGTAAATTATTATTCCATTTCTATTTAATTGTGGTTTAGAATTAAATAATGAGTCCATTCGATTTTGAGAATATTCAAAATAGGGTATCAAGGCGATGTCTTGGAAAAAGAAACAACTATTAAGTGAACGTTGAATATCATATCGAAATTATCCCTAATCGAGGTCATTTGAAAGTTGTACGACTAATGACCTCTTGAGATTAGTGTGTAGTATGATTTATAGCACCGTTTCTTATGCTACAAGGACAAAATTATCATAAACCATTTTCACAAGTATCAGTTTGGAACTATACTGGATCGACTTATGAGAATAGTTTAAGAGATCTAAAATCGTCATAAGTATATTACTCATTATGGCTATCGGAACCTCTTTCCTCGACCATGAGTACTGTTAATTCTCTTGTTTGAGTACTAGTCCGCTTTGATGTTGTCAAACGTCTGCCGTACAAGGGGATTATAAAGGCAACACTCGGGCGGCTAGGGCCTCTTAGTAAGGGAAGTTGACAATGCAAGACTGGGAATGTCCCCCTATTAACAGTAGGGAACATGTCTTTGTTGTTTACAAGGCCTCTCGAAGAGCGAGACTGTGAAAATGCATGGTCGTGCTCAGATGGAATTTAGAAAACATCTGCTTATTGATAGTCGAACTCGAAAATCGAGAAACACTTTTGCACGTAATAAGGATGGCGAAAATTCTTGCCTTATAGTTCAAAAAAAGACATTCAGTGACATAGAAAACAAGCTATACACATACAGCATACATGTCCGGAAGGACAAATGGGGGATTGAAAGGAATGGTGTCCTTCGAACAAGTGTATTATTCCAATAGAGGGTTCAGAATTGATTAGAAAGTTAATTATTCAGTGAGGTCAAGTGATCGGAAGGCCTTGCTGGAGGCCGCTTCCGATCAGTAATATTAATGAATATTACAGTTTAATCTTGACTGAACCCTTCGGGTCACACCCAATCATGTAACCGAACCGAAGCGACAAATTAATCTGAAGGATTAAATTAATCGATAGAGATTATACGAACTAAGAAGTCAAATTCTAAGGTTAGATCGTCAAAGCTGAGCGTTGTAAGTCGAGTCAAATTTAGAAGTCGAATTTAGAAATCGATGAGACAGAAAAATCAATCAAACAATAAGTCAACGCGTGTGAAAATCCTAGCCTCGATATGGCCTAGCCAATCGAGGGCTAGGTAAGCGAGCATGGCTAGCCAGGCTCCTTGCCGTAAGGCAAGGCTTGGCCGCAATCCCAGCATGCATCGCATGCACTGGCTGGCGAGCTGGTCAACAGTCATCCGGGCAAGGCTCGCCATCATGGCAAGCAAACATGCGGGGAGATACGCCATCAAGGCCACCAGCCAGCAAGGCGTGCTAGGCCTCGCTAGCAGCAGCACCACACAACACATCAGCTCGCATTGCGTGCGAGGCTTGCTAGCAAGGTTGTGCGTGTGTGCGGGCTGGCTGGCAGGCCTAGCCAAGCACCAGGCTGCCAGCAAGGCGTGCCTTAGTTCCCAAGGTTGGGCACCAGCTGGCCCCACATGCATGGTGCCGCCTACTTGCTTGGGGAGCACGGGAAGGTGGTCCTTCCCTTGTGGTCCTCACTACTCCCTTGCTCTCCTTGAGCCACTTATCGTTTGATGATTGTTTTGGTATTTAATTTAGTTTGGAATTAAATTAAATCTTATTTTTGCTTTTTACCAACTATCCCTCATTGAAAGATGATGGGAATTCTTGGGGAGATTTCCCTATAAATACCCATCATTGGGTATTGGGAATTTCACTTGAGTTGATGAACTTTAAGGGATCTCCAAAAGCGAGAAAATCTTTGTTCGCAAACTCTAAGTTGATTTTAGTCTAGCCCTACTAAGATTCGAGGTAAGGATCGGTTATGGTTCGGTAGTGAGGGTGTGAACCGTTGGAGGTTCTCGCACTTGCGGAATTTGAAGCTTTCAAGTCAGAACTCAATGGTTGAGCGAAGCACGCTACAAGGGTGAGCATTCTTTATTTTTCTTCTCTTATGTTTATGTTCATATTCATGCTTTTATTTATGTTGTAATTATTATGCATGCGATCCAATTATCGGGTTTTGTTTCCGCACGGGACACCGCAAAACCCTAGACTCTTTTCTCACGGTTCTCTTCTCCTTTCTTCTCTTCTCTTTCTCTTTCCTCACCCTCCTCTGAATTTCCACCTCTTCTCTTCTCCTTCATTTTCCTCTTCTCCTTTTCTTGATATGTCCTGTTCTCCTTCTCTTTTTCCTTCTCTTTCCTTACTTCAGCAAATTCGGTGGTTTTAAGGAGTCCGGCATCGTTGGTGGTGTTGGCGAGTCCGGCAACTTCTTCCTCACGGTCCCTATTTCTCTTAGTTCTATGCATAAGTAGTGAGGATAAATAAGTTAATGGTTTTTAAAAGTCGAATTCGTCCATGAAAACTCTAGATCTAGACTTTTCATGGTCGAATTTGGCCTTATTAAACCAAATTTGAGGTGAAATTCAAAGTCAATTCGGGGTTTGAGGTAAGTTTTTTTGTTTATAATTTCTTTTGTTTGGTTTTTTTTTCGAATTTGGTGTGATTTTTGTTCGAATTTCCTTGTTCGAACCCAGATTTTTTGTTGTTTGATTTTCATTCATTTTGGGTTTGATTTTCTATTAATTTGGGGTTGGTTTTTTGTTCGAATTCGGTTTGATTACTGGCTTGGTTTTTGGTTGATTTTCGTTTCGTTTTTGGTTTATTTTTGTTTTTTGTTATTTTTCTGGTTTCTTTTTGGTTTGATTTATGCAATTGATTTGATATGGTTGGTTTTTGGTTTGATTTTGTTTGATTTTGTGGGGTTTTTTTTTTTAATTTCTGTGGTTTTTGTTTTTGGTTTGATTTTGTTTGATTTTTGTGGTGTATTTTTTATGTGTAGTTTTATACATTTTTTATGATTTTAGGGGTTTTTCTTAGGGTGGTGGTTGGTGGGCGATGGTGTTGGTGGTGGTGGGTAGAGGTTTTTTAAGGTGAGAGGCCGGTGGTGTTGGTGGTGGTGAGGGTTACTGGTAGGAAGTGGCAGTGGCCTGGGCACCGCTGGTGAAAGTGAGGTGCTCTCTTTTTAATGTTTTTAAAAAAAATTTAGCGCCGCCAAGGCAGCCGCAAATCTGAAATTTTTGCGACCGATGTAAAAGACGGTTGCAATAAATAAAAATTGTGACCGTTTTTTAACCGATCGTTGAAAATAAGGGAAACAGTCGCAAAAAAAAAACTACGACCTTTAACCAGTCGTAATTTTTTTATTTTTTTTGCGACCAAGTATATAATGACCATCATGTTACGACAGTCGACGGTCGCAAATTATTTCAACGACCATTTTTCATATTTTTCAGCAACCGTTTGCGACGGTCGCAAAAACCTTCTTTTTTAGTAGTGAGGGTTAAGTAGTTAAATTTAACTAAGGTTAACCATTAATTAATATAAATTAGCCACAAAGTTAAAAAAAAAAAGCCACTATACTTAAATATGTAAAACTAGAGTGCCATTTAAGAGAGTTAGAAAAAAGGTTTTTTTTCCAAACAGAATAATCGAATCTTGAGGCCACCATGTTGCTCTGTGAAAATAATTTTTTTATACTCTCAACTTATTTTTCTTTAATAAAACTATTCCTTAAAAACAAATATTTAATAAGATAAAAACGAAATCATTGTTTATTATAATTTTACCCCACCCTATGTAATGACCCGGGGCATCACCTGGGCCCAAACACTAGTGTGTAATTACATAAATGTCCCTTGTTATGCACCAACAAATGTAGTGTTATACTCCCTTTAAATGCCTCAAAAATAGAAAACCAAACCAAATAGGCTTTAATTGATTTTTAAAAGAAAAAGGAAAAATTATGATTGCAACAAGAATAGAACTTCAAACCTTTGTCAAGTATAACTTTAAAAGCTAATCCACTAAGACACATTGAGTTTGCATAATATATATTAGTTGCAATTGATAATATATATACGTTTTCCAATATGAGGCCACAAGGAAATTTGGGCCCTATTCCATTGCACGGGCTATATATATTGGGTAAGGGCCGACACAAATTACAACATTCTTACTCTCTAACTACTCTTCCTTGATCCTTTTTCATTCCTTCTTCTGATTTCTCAACTATACATTAATTTTTACAAAAATTACAATACAGAATAGAAAAAAACTAAAAACAAATAAAAATTATAAACTAAAATAAGACGAGATTAAAACTTTACCCTTAGGATAATATTAGTCCCATGTACATGTTGTAGGAAAATTACTATGTTAATTTACCCTAGGATTATCCTATTTATTAGAATAGAGAAATACAAAAAAAAATGACAATTATAAATTAATTGCCAAAGTTAATCTTACTTCCTCCATATTTTTAAGTTGCATCACTTTTGTAATTGCGGTCTCTCAGGAAATTTTTGGAGCAGAGAGGGATAGAGAGAAAAATAAAGAAAGCCGTTGTGATAGGAGAGAGATATAAATAATTTATTAAGTAAAAGGAAAAGTGATACATCTAATTAAATTGAAACTTTCATTTTCAAAAGTATGCATCTAATAAAAAAAGAAAAAGTAATTAATTAACATCAGGAAAATATTAGCCCCCATGTACATGCTGTTGGGAAAGTAACTATGCTAATTTACCCCTGGGATTCCCCTATTTATTAGAATAGAAAATTCAGAAAAAAAAATTACAATAATAACTATTCGACAAAGCTAGTCTTATTTAATTAACCGTGCGTGTGCCACGCATGTGCTAAGTCTATGATTAGTATATATATACAACTAACCAAACCACTAGCACAAACATGAAGAGCCCATATATATTATAGGCCGAAAACATTTAATTACACATAGCAGTAGACACTTAAAAATGTCTCCCGAACCGAAACTCGAAGATGAGTAAAACCTTTGATCACCATTTGGTTTGAGTAGAGTATTGAAAGAAAGGAACACTTGATTCTTGCTTAGAAAATCCATACCATTTTCATTTTCTTTTATTTCATAAGCCATTCTAGTAATTTTCTTAGCCTAAACACTTTTCATAGCCCAAAATCCACACATCTTAGCCCAATTTCCTCTTTTCATAACTGCATTCCAAAAACTAAGAAAATTTTACTTACGTGCCTTATAATTTTTATCCAAGTCTTACATGGTTGGATATCCCTTGAAATAAGCTATCCAATTATATATCATAAGTCCAATTCCGATCTATAACGATTAATATATGATCAAAATACCAAACTTTATCCAAAATCCATACCCTAGCACTATTTTGACAATATATTTTGCTCTATAATAGATATTTACCTGATTCTGATTGTGTTGAAAATTAGACTTCCACAACTTTCTAACGATATATAATTTTCTTAATCCGAGTTTGGGATCAAAAGTTATGATAAAACCATAAACAGCAAAAACTGAGATTCTGCAGCGATGAGCCAAAAATGCAACGATGCAATAGACTTCAACGCCACACATGGTGCAACATTTATGTTGAGTTACACTAGGAATTTTCGCCGAGCGACATTTTTCTCGTGACACGACAAACATCGACTTGGCGCGACACTTTTGTTATTTTGGCGATACAATTTTTATCTTTTTCCCGTTTTATTCCTATGAATATCGTAGCCTTTCGATGGTTACGGGCACCATTTTCTGCTCATGTTCTCCCTAATACTCTTGTGTTCTTAATATTTCATCTCTCTAATCTTCCACAATTTCTCCTTTAAGTGTTCCTGAACATCAATATTTCACCCGAATCTCTATCGGCGGTCCACGACATGAAAGGTTGATTATAAACCCTGAGGGTTTCAATCTAAACTCAATTTACTTTGTTTTCTTTAATTTAATTTAGTTCATTTAATTTATATTTATTCTTATTGAAGTTTACTAACAGTTTATTCATGATGTAGATGCAAGGTTTCGCAATCAAAGTAAGTAGATTTAATATTCCATTCGTTTAATTAATTCTACAGTATTTATTCTTGCTAGCTAGCATTGTATTTAGGATCGTTATTTTTAATTATTAGTATCATGTTTAGGCATTAATTAATCTTGTTAGTATCATGCCTAAGATTTTATTAATAATTATTTAGTATCATGTTTAGGATGCTTTTAATTCGTTCTTTAATTATTATCAAGTTGCTTCCAATATTTTTATGCTTGCCTATTTAATTTATTTGATTTATTCTATTTGCTTTGATCACCTATATTGCATGTTTAATTAGGAATATTTAACTGAAAATTACTACGCCTGATAAGATAATTTGGATAAACGGCTTGTTTAGGTTCCTAGTAATCTTGTTGTTTAATTAGAGGTTATCACAATAATTAGATTTATGTGTTCATTAAATATTCAACCAACTTAGATTAATTAGTTTAAAGTGAATTGAATATTGTTTGTATGTCTTTTGGGTTGCAATCAATACTTGTCACTATAAGAATCGAGTAGAGGCCAATACGGGCGGCTATAAGCGTCATTCAAAGCGCACGTACTCGATAATCGAAGCGTCATTCGGGCGGCTATAATTGAATATGCTTGGCAATCATAGGAAGTGGGAATTGATATTATACAATTAGGGACAATGAAAGTAGGGAGCCGCCAACAATTTTATAAAGAACTTGTAAACCGTTCACGGATCATTATAAGGCAACCACGATAAAGGGACAATGATAGGCAACAACGATTGACCCGTGAAGGTTACACCCCACTAATAATCCATGAGATTACTAACTCCATATGGTTCGGAACCACGAAAGGAGGATCAGGGATGATGGTACGAAGTGAGTCATGGAGTCACATTCGTCGTATTGGCCTCTACTCGATTCTTATTGCAAAAAGTATTCCCGCGATCTCAGAGGCACATAATACAGAGATTTAATGTTCTCCAAACTAATATTATGCTAAATTGGTTGAACATTAATGCAACACATAATTCTAAATATCGTGATCACTTGAATTAATAACAAGATTAAAAAGGATCTTAACTGGTCTTCCAAATTATCTTATTAAGCATTTTATTCAATTACATATTCCCTTTAAACATGCAATATGGTGATCAACAATAACAATAGAATAAACAATAACATTGGAAGCAATTTAACCATAATAAAAACGATTAATATATGACAAACATAATAAAAATCATTAGAAATACAATAGGAACAAAAGGAACATGGTTCGTTACTTTGATTGCGTTTGCTTGCAGCTATAAAACAATAAACACTTTAGTAATTTCAAGGAAAATAAATAATAAAATGGAAATTAATTCAAATGGAAGTAAAGTTGATTTGGGCCAAAACCTCAAACAATTCTACTTTTCACACCTTGGTTTAAGTATAGAACTTCGGGTAAAGTACGGACTCTAGGGAGTGCTTAAGAGATGAATTGTGAGAATAGGAAAGGTAAGTATTTAGGCTAGAGCGTAAGAGAGAAAAAGATAATTAATTGGTGCCCTGAGACTATGAAATTAGCCTCATATTTATAGAGGAAATGTGAGGGATGCAGTCCGAAACCCTAGAAATGAGGCGCCGTAGAAGAATAATGCATCGTGGCATGGCAAAGTTTGTCGTGGCACGATATAATTACCGTGACAAGATAATGCTGACGGGGAACAATACCTAATTCTATCAATTTAAAAGTCAAAGATGCGTAAAAAGATAAAATTGGATAAAGCAAAACTGTCGTGGCATGGCACTTTTTCCATTGCGCGGCAGATGGTTTATCTGGAATCTTTCTTAAAATCCAATTTTATCTTACTTTTAAATAAAGCACGTGACAATTAGGCGCTGTTTCAACTATTCCGGACTCATTTTAGGTTTAGGTTTTTATAATATTTATTAATTGGGATCAATTAATAAATTAAATGGATTTAAAACGGTCTGGGCTAAAATGAGAATTGAAAAAGTCTTGACTAAATACTTGGACTGAAATATGGACTGATTTGTAAATTGTGTTGGATTAATTATGGATTTTAAGCACTCCCAAGATTAAATACTCGACCTGACCAGTATTGGCGGTGAAAGGTTGTTCATCATCGGGTTTGGTTTTGGGGAGACATTTTTAGATGTCTATAGCGTTATTGACTTCATGACTCAATTTGTACCATCATTTTCGAATATCCAGTTATGAATGGGGTGTAACCTTCATGGATCAAATCGTTGTTGCTTTTCGGTTGGTCCCATTTCGTGGTTGGCTTTAATGATCCATGAACGGTTTAGTTCCTTAAAAAACTTGTAAGTCGTTCCCTACTTTTTAGTACCCATTATTATATGTAAAATCCAACTTCCTATGGTTTCCAAGCATATTCCCCTATGCTCCATGTAGGCTCAATTCAAATGACGCCTACAATAGCACACACAAGTTAACAAATACATCAAAGTCATCATTTTCTATTCATGTGGGATAATTTTCCCATTCTTAAATCCATACCATTGAAGTAACATTAATACATATACATTTCTACCTAAGTCAATAAGCGATGCTCGGGCGATTAGTGATCGTCGGCGGGTGGCTACCTTCTATTTTTGTGTTACTCTTTATGTCGATAACAAGGTGAGTGGTTATGTCTAGTTGGGGATTTATTTTCTATTTGGATTGATTTTTTGAAATTTTTTTGTCATTGATATTTGCTCAGCTTTCGGCTTCATTCTCAAATGAATATGGAGTTGTTCATGGGTTTTGGTTTACATAAACCGTCATTTAAAACACAATACTTTTAATACGACATGAAAATAGGCAAATAGCACTTGTAAAATAAATACGAAACAAATAAAAGAAATAAACACTATATTATTTCTAACACACATACATGCTACAAATCACATAGTAACAATCATTTATACAAAAATACATAGTAACAAAAGGTGTTTCATAAAGGTGAAACGGAAACATATATTGGTACGAAAATATAATAAAAGTTTGTTTATTATGTAGCAATTAAACACAATTTTGAAACATCCATCCTCTATGATAATTACAAGCCATCACCATGATGTGGAAGCATAAAATCATCGAGATTGTCTCTAACCTCATTAAGTGATTTAGATAAAAAGCTTTTAATGAGTTCCTTGGTTGAGAATTTCCTATAAATAGGCGGATCGTCTTCTGATGTTATCTCTTTTATTGGACCATGTATTTTCTCAGATGAGTAAACACCATTAAAATTAAATGCAATAGATTGCCTTGGTCCCACCTTTTTCGCAGTTACTCTATGACTTGAACCTTTTATCATATCATTAGTTATCATCTGTAAGATGTAAGATAAGAGTTAAAAGAAGTGCATCACAATTATATAAAACTCAAAATTACACTTTAGTCGAAGAACTAGATATTTTAATAATTTAGTTTACAAGGTAAGGAAAAACCTGAAGTATTTTTCCAAAGTTAACAATCAAACCACCAGTAACAAGCTCAATATTAACCCATTTGTTTTCATGAAGAACCTGGAGTCCACCAATATGGTCCTATAGGAGTATTGTGACAAATGTAGTATCAACATGAGCATCTACTCCCATGGTCAATTCTGGCTCTAGACATGCTGGGTAATAGCTGCTAACTATGGCCCAACGTTTATTACATTTTGCAATATTCCCGAGAAATTCGGGTTCAAGTCCAAGACCTAATGATATTAACATAAGTATGCGGTCACGAAGGTTATAGATATGGCTTATGTGTACACTCTTATTAATTAATTAAATTTGCATTAAAGGTTTGAATTTGTTAAGAAAAAACTCAAAGGTGATTTTATTTTTCAATACGGATCAAAATTCAGAAATTTGAATTTTTGAATCTATTTCTAGATCTACTGGGTCCACATGTACCTTTTTTTTATTTTACAAATATTACTTTAGAGATATGCTGTCATAGTGAAGTGAAAATTTATTTTTTAAGTTCAATTTTTAATCTAACATGCTTTTACCATCATAGTTTCAAACTTTAAAAAAGTAGAATTTAAATAATTATTATTTTCCACATTTTATTTTTAGTAGACACATTCTATTTAGGCATTTTAACCAACATATAAATTTAAATATTATAATTTTTAAATTCGAAAAATAGAAGTTGAGATAAATCAAACAAGACTTCACATGAGTCAAATTAACTTACGTAGTGATTAGTGCCCAAAGTTAAAAAGTATCAACTATATAGAATCGGAGTACATATAAACTAAAGAAACAAAGTTGTTAAATATAAACATTAACACAAGAAACAATTAAAGCATATATATATTTAATTTAATTTGTAAAGACAAATTATATATTACTATACATAAATTTTAGGAGATATTTTACTTTTGAACACCATAAAAAAACATGATATTGGTTTTTAATACCATATCGTTAAAAGTTGTATTTTACCGCCAAAAAAAATCTTGAAAATTGTTTTTCGCCACCACTCAACAGATTCCATCCAAGAATTCGGTAAATGGGGCCCATTGTGTCCACGTTTCGTGAGGGTATTGAACTAACAAAGAAGAAAAAAACCTAAAACTTAATACCCCCACCCTAAAAACACCTCCGGCGACCTTAGCCCACTGCCAGTACCCCACCGTCGCGCCCCTACGCCCTGCATTATCAAAATCCATCATCCTCCTTATCCCCCACCCAAAAACCCAATTTAAACCCTTTCCCCCCACCCCGCAACCATCCCTCTTTTCTCGGCCCCTACCCTCATAACGATCGATTTCGTTTAGAACAGCCCCAAAGCGGTTGATTTTGGTGGTTGAAATCAACCGTTTTGAGAGTGGATGAAAAGTGAGGGTGGTTGTTTGGGGTGGGGGAAAAGGTTTTTGCCGAGTTTGAGGTGGGGGAAAAGGAAGGGGAAGATTTCAGTGGTGGGGGTTGGGGAGGGGCGTATCAGGGGTGGGGGTTGGGGAGGGGCGTATCAGGGGTGGAGGTTTGCGACGAGCTAGGGCCGGGGCTGGTGGTGGCCTTAGGGTGTGGCTGGCTGGGGTGTTAAGTTTTTTTTTTTTTTTTTTTACCAATTTCTTGGTGACACATGGACATATGGCCCACTAATGAATTTTTGGATGGACTCCATTAAGTGGTGGTGAAAAACAATTTCTAGGAATTTTTTTGTTGTGGTAAAATATAACGTTTAAAGATTTGGTGTTAAAAACCTATTTTGTGTTCTTTTTTGTGTGTTAAAAGTCAAAATTTCCTGAATAACATAAAAATATAATATTCTACAGATTAATGGGTCGAATACGGTTTGATGATACTAATTGACAGGTTTAAATAAAGAAAATAAGATAACATGGTTTGGTTGTTTAAAAGTAATTAAAAATGAATAAATTTACAATGAGATTTTTGTTTATGGACTATGTTTAGTTACATTAAAATTTTATTAGGGCACGTAGGGTGTATACATTTTATGTACATAGTATAATAACACTAATCTTGTAATACGATTTTGGAATATAATCAAGTGTATTAATGTGAGACAAATATCAACACACCTGCATATAGGAGGCAACTCTTGAGGATCAACAATACCGCCAGTTTGTCGAGCGTTAACGTACAAAGTGTCCCTCTAATTTGCAGCCTTTGAGTGATACAAGTCATAGTTACTAATAAAAAACACAGGCTTTTATTGAAAATTGCGACTATAGAACGTTTGTTTTGTTTCAGCATCTTGTTCATGAAACATTCGACTTCGGTTAATCATCGTTTCTAACAATTCCTAAGAAATCCCATGGTTTATCACTTGAAAAAATCCCCATTCCTTTGCTACCATAATAATTTCCTTGGCAATCTCGGCAGTGTGATCTTTATTTTCACCAAAATAAGCAAAGTCTATTATTGGCACACTTATATTGTCAATACATGTACCAAAATATTTTAAAAGATCCTCAAGCGGTGTGATAAACATGCTAGGAATTTTTTTGATTCCAGCATCTACAAGCCCTTTGACCCCAAGTTTACCTTCAACAAAAGCCTTGAGTTCATTAAATCGATCATCACGACTTTGTGTATCATTGAAGGCATTTTGGGTATCCATTGGACCTTAAAACCTTTCTTTGATGGACTAATTTCAAAAGGATTTTCTTATTTTTTATTTTTTATTTTTTTGTGCTTCAAATTATTGTAGAGTTGATGAAAAATATGAGAGGCATAATTCATTATATGTATATATACTATCAGTAGGTCATATGCATGAGGAAATCATGGGTTAATCAACATGATTATTCATGTGAATTTCATTAATTGGAAATAATCAATAGACTGCTAAGGTGGTGTAATCAGCTTGCTTATTCACGTGAATCTCATTTATTGGAAATAATAAATAGACATATAAGCTAGTGTAATCAACTTAATCATCAATGTGAATCTCATTAATTAGAAATAATCAATAGACAACTAAGCTAGTGTAATCAGCTTACTTATCCATGTGAATATCATTAATTGGAAATAATCAAAAGACAACTAAGCTAGTGCATAAGAGACATGAGGCCATTGCTTTATCATGTGTAAAAATATCAAGAAAATAAACAAATAAAAAGTTCTTGTTTTGAGTTGTCAAAAGTTAGTCTTGTTTAATCAATGAGCTGACGAGCCTACATAATCTTCACGTTGATAAGTGTCAAATATTATATATTTATACTCCCTAATATATGGTTGTTAAGTTGTTAATTTATACAAGTGTGTACTAATTCTTCCATTTTTATTATTTTTACTTGAAATAAAATACTACGAGTTTTGGGCTTTCTTGATATATAATTTGTGAGTTGGTATATTATAACAATGTATTTATATGTCTACTTATTATGGCATTGTGGTATATTAGAATAATTTTTACGGAGTATAATTCAAAGAGTGATCAGTTAGTTTGATTGGAATGTGTGCAAGTTTGGAGGTCACTAACTTAAAGATAGAAAATAAAAAATACAAGTCCATCCCCATATTTACCCACCTATTCCCAAGCAAATAAAGAGCAGCCAATAAAAAAAAGAAATGAGGATTTCCCTTGAAATCTCACGCGAAACCAAGAAATGAAAAGGAAAAAAAGAGCACAAACTTTGTGGCCAGCCACATTTTTCTTTTAAACGAATGGTCGGGGTTACTCACTCGGTAAGGGGATATTCGGTCGGTCAAGGGTTACTCGGTCGGTCAGGGGTTACTCAGTTGATTAGGGGTTACTCGATCAGGGATTAATTGGTCGGTCAGGGGTTACTCGTGTGTTAGCTGGCCACACACAAAAGTTGCTGAAAAAAGAGAACTTTGCTTTCCTTTCTAGCTCTACTGTACACGCAAGATTTAGTGGAGGAAGGAAAGAATTAGACGTATATCCCATAATATATTAGGGTGAATCTCGGCTCTTTGGAGAACAAAAGAGGAGCCATATAGAGAGAGGAGTAGGAGTACAAGGACAGTAGAGGCTGGGCAGTAGCGAATAACAACCTACGAAGTACGACATCGACTCGAAGTGTAGATTAGTGATATCTTCAATGGTTTATCATAATTGGGTGATGTTCTCTTCAATTATGAGTAGCTAATTTCTCAATTCTAGGGCATAGATGAAACCCTATTAATATGTTTTTTTTTCTAATTTAATTGTTAAAGAATTATTATTGGTTTTATGATTGCATGACTTTATAAGATAATTTGGGTGATTATTGCTTTTGGATTTACACTAATTATAATTCTTATAGAACTACTGTAGACATCTACTTTTGGTACCCTGTCCCGACCAGAAGTGCTATGACGATAAATAATTCCATCTTTGTGTTGGATTGGAGTGAGGAATGCTAATGGACTATTGATTGAAGCCTAAACACATAAAACTAACTAGCTTAACCCAAACAAAATGAACTAAAGAACACTAATACAAAGCCCGACCAGAAATTAGGCCTAATTCAAAGATTAAACCTATTTCAAACAAATTTCGGGTGCCTAGGTTAAAATCTAGGGCTGCTGCAGGAAATTCCACGCGCAACTCATAAAGTCGTGCTTGGCAGCCGCGCGCAACTCATAATGTTGCGCGCAGCAGCCAGTGTGACTCTTAGTGATGCGCTTGCAAAAGATTAATAAATTTAGAAAAATACTGAATCGAATCTTACTATACACCCCTGCGCAAGATCAGAGGTTGCGCTGCCCAGTGCAGTGCAGCCCATTAACTTGCGCGCGGAAGCCGCGTGCAACCTTCAGAGTTGCGCGCGCCACCTACTTCGGCAGAATCTCCAAAACCCTAATCTCAACCATACCTATAAATAGAGTTTCAATACGAGCTCTAAAGACACAGAAAAATAGCCAGAAAGTCATCAGTTACATCTTTGTGAACTTATGCAATAATCAACCCCCTTATCCTAAACACCCACCCTTTAATAACTTTATTCTTACGGTGGAGGTTCCCCAACAAGAAAGTGTCCATTTGCATTGGAAATGGAGATCTAGCAAGGAAAAGTGGTAATTCCCGAGCGCTTAGATAATCACTTTATTCTTCTTGTCCTAAATCACCTAAATTAATTAATTAATTAGTGTTGTTTGATCACGTTAAAATAAACTTTTAATTAATTAATTTGACATCATTTTCTTTCGTTAAACAAGACTAGAATTGAACTAATTAATTGATTGTTTTATCACTTAAGCAAAGGCGAATCTTGTTTATTTTTGTTCTTTCCTTATGAGATTAACGTGTGTAAATAAAATCAACTAACTTAGTTTTAGGTATCACGTTGCATATATTGTTTGGTGATGAAATTGTGAAAAAGGAAGAGCTAGTAGAGGCCGCACTAGGTCTAAGATAGCGATTCCCCTCTAAAGGGAACGTTATTTTAGTACCCTCGCTCCCGAACTCATTTTTGGTACAAGTAGACCAATTTGGGCATGGGTAAACTTATGATTCGTGCTAAATAATTATCCCTAGAACTCTACTTGGGAGGAAGGCATGAAAGAGGTTTATGAGTTTTCCTAAAACTCATTGGCGACTCTCTATTGGTTTCTTACAAAAAAGCGTAATGATAGAATCAATTCTAATTCAAGGTCTCCCAAACAGTCAGGAACTCAATCCTAACACACCTTAAAAAAGTGTAAAGTCCTAGGCTTCTAAAGGGCCATGGGCATAGAGGAAGTGGGATCTCTAACAACTGGCTACCCTCCTCACAGTGGCGACTCCACTAGGGACTTAGAGGTTACAAGATTAGCTTTTGGTTATGGTTCAAGGTTTCCAACTTAGGTTACCTATGAGTTGTAATGATGGGATAACTTGGATAATCTCTAGTTTGAGAGCGAGACTCGAACGCATAACATCTTCCTTTTTCACAAAAGTAAAAACCAAATAAGCAACATTGCATCATACATAATCATAGCACACCTTAAAAAACGGGGATTGGCTCATTAACTAGGGGTTGCCAACACTAGGCTTCTATCCCAAAATCAATAACAATCATCCCACCCATATCGCCAACAAAATGTTGGGAGAACCATGCAACCATAGGTCAACACGTTGAGTGATTGATTCATGCATTGTTCTTAAGGTATGGTACCTTTGGACACCCAAGCCTTGACCATAGAATGGAATTGTATGCATTGAAGGCTTTATTCCTGATGTTTACATGCTTATGTGACTATATGACTATATGTTTATATGCTACACGTCTAATTTAATTTACTTCCAACTTTTTACCTAGAGATATTAAAAAAATCGCAAAAAATAGTGGTTCGACAACAACAAAAAAATTCTTAAGTTGAAAAAAAAAAAAGTCGAACTTGTCAGGTGGTCCGCGCAACTGTCAAAGTTGCGCACCCCCTCCAAGCGCAAGTTTAGAAGTTGCGCGCAACTCCTCCCCGCAGCTCTGATTCTTGCGTGCGCCCACTGTTCGATGATGTCTTTAATTCAAGGTTAATCGTTAAGTAGGTGCTAATAATACCTCTTTGGCTAACAACGTTGTCTGACTTAGTTGCTTTTACATTATTAGTCTTTTCTTTTAAAAATAAATCCAAAAACATGTCTTTTATCTTTCTTTTATTTTTGTGTTATCATTAGTTTTCAAAAAAAAAAAAAAACAAAAACGCATGTGGCAGACGTTACTCTCAAAGTTTCACTCTCTCCACCTTAGTGCAAGACGGAAAATTGCGAGCGATATGTTTTCGATTATGATGATTCGTTTACGTACTTTTTAATCGAACTAATGACATTATTTTTTATAAAGTTCTTCATTAGAAGTTTGCATCCCCTAATAGGATGTCATCAATATTCCAATTCAAAAACGTGCCTATTTTCATGGTCATCATCTTTTAGTTGTAATTAATTAACCTTGATTTAAGAGTATAAATTATTTACCTCATCTATGGTTTAAAAATATAATCCCAAGAACCTTCCTTGGGATGATTGCCTTAAAATAAAAAATAAAAATAAATAAATGGAATAATGAATCGTTCTAAAAAAATGAGTAAGATACAAAGGAGAAACGAAAAAAAGAGGGAATAATGAATGATAAATCCGAGAAAATGATTTAAATGTTTCTTGGATTTTACGTTTAAAGACAACTATTCTTTTTAAACCAATAGTAATTATCCTTTAAAGATAAGCAATACGAGAATCTTAAAAAAAATAAAATAAAGATCTCTATTGAAATCTAAATGATCAACAAATACCACATTCTAGTATAATGATCATTTTAAGGAGTGTATTAAGGTTGACTAATATTTCTATAAATTTGATGAGAATTTTTAAGCCAACTTTCTTTTTCTTTCTCTTCTACCTTTTTCAAAAAATATTCACCTAAAGTAAAATCCTTAGATGATTACCTTGTTGAAGTCAGCACAAATCATGAGATTCCATTGATAATTGTTCGCGAAATTTTTGACATTCTTCATCAACAAACTTGCTTAAAGTGAATTTGTATTAAAAGGATTAAAACAAAAACAATCAAATTTGACTTTTGTTTGTTGTTTAAATGCTTGGCAGAAAAGGTTTAAGTGAACACGCTCAATTTCTCGTGATACCCATTACTAGGTCATATTCCGCATTCGCATCCTAGTCCAATCATGGGTGACAAAGCAACATTGGAGAAACTTAGAGAGGAACTCCAAAACCTAAAGGCCCTACGAGAAGAAGAAGTCCAAATCAAGGCTCATAGAAAAGGCTAAAATAAAAGCAGAGAAAAAAAAATTCTGCAAGAAAAGGCAAAAGCTGAAAGAGTAGAGACCTTAGAGAAACTTGTCCTTCGAGCTAGGTCAGGGACTAAGTTCTTCAATTATGAGCTTGCACCACCACCTAGTGGCAAGACTCTCCCAAAAAATTTCTTGACTACGAATTTACCAACCTTTAAGGTTACAGACAATCCTAGGACTTACTTAATGAGCTTTCTTGGAATTATGGCATTAAAAGAGGTTGAGCATAGCTTATATGCATGTACTTTTTCTCTTTCATTGGACCCAACTGCTAGATCATGGTTTTATAACCTCAATGCAAAACAAACTTCTACTTGGAGCGTCGTTGTAAAAGCATTTTTAGCCCAATATGGAGATAACATCGAGCTCACAGCTACCTTGCGCGATCTTGAAATACTCAAGCAAGGGGAAGAAGGCTTCATTGACTTTTTTTCCAGGTGGCGATCAAAGGTTGCTCTTCTTTCACAAAGACCTCCGGATCATGAACTTGTCCCAAAGTTCGTAGACAATATGTCTCCGCCATATGCATACAAGTGTCATTTACATTACCTTGGTTTAGATACATTTTGGAAAGTCTATAATGTGGGAACATTAATTGAAAGGGACTTGATACATGAAACCATGAATCATATAGATGGACTAGATTTTTATAGAGGATTTCACCTACGTTGGAAACAGACAAAGCTCAAAGACACAATCTCAAGAAGTTGTCAACAATTCAAGATATAGCACCCTAGGTTTTGTTTTTTTTATTACATTTTTTTTTCTTTGTGATAGACTAAAAGATTCATGCTGTCGAATCTACTTATTATGCACTCTCATTGATTAATGAATAAAAATTATATTTTCAAGTACGTCTATCTATTTCTCTTTTCAATCATTTTGTTGTTATTAGCTCGAATTAAATGAAACATACACATCAAACAGGTAATATCAAAAAAGGCATACATACTCAATACTTAAAGAATCTTGATGAGCTTTGGCTTACAAGATTTATTGAATGAAAAAAGGCCTATCTTTTGGCCCACTAAGAAGGGATATGATGATTACACCAACACAAAGGCAACTTGAAACTCCACGAAGATAATCTCATATTTTAACCTTGAACCAAAATCCATCTTTTTGGCAGCCCTTTTGAGCCTCGGTGATTAAGCCTTATCTTTTCAACCTATATTATTCCAAACCTTGGGATGGGAATGGTGCAAAGATATAGAAATGAAAATTGGGGGAACGAAACATAAGAGTGGGGCATAAAGTTAGTCTAAACTCAAAAAGGAAAAAATCCAATGCAAAAGCTAAAAACCATTCTAAACCCAAAACCAAACTTGTCCAAAAAAAAAAGAAAAAAAAAAATCATAAAAGAGGACAAGGAAAAAGGCACCTAATGTAGGAGTTGTTGTACAAAGTAGGAAAGCTTAATTTGAGAAGCACCAAAAGTAAGGGATTAAGGGAGTATACTACTTGAGCCTGCCCATTTTTTCATAACCCTGAGCCTAACCACGTTACAACCTTGGAAAGGCCCTCCTTGAGGTAGACCATAACCATGTACCAAACAAATCATCATTCTACGAAAATATGGCCCACCTTAGGCGTTTGCATATATGGATCTACTATTGAGTAGTTATGCCCAAACATAAAGTGCATGAAGTGTTGAGCAATGATTAGAAAATCGAAAAAAAAATAAAAATAATAAAATAATTTGGATGATTTGATAGCCATTGGCTTGATTACATCGTTTTAGTAAAGCAATCGAATCAAATTAAATTCGACGCTATTTTTCCTTATCTTTTGCCAAGAAAACTAAGGTGACTATCATTTCCAATTTTATTTTCTTTTAATAATAGGGCTATTTATTACCAACGCGATTCAAGTTCTATATACATTGCTTAGAAAGAAAACGAGTGAATAAAGTAAATTGATTTGATATATCGACAGCCTCGACGTCAACCTTAGATATCTTTTACAACTCTTGAGCATTAGTCATCTCTCATCATGAGCAATTAATATGCCCGCCTGCATGGGATATCTTCATCCTATCTAAAGCGAGGAACATTGATTGAACATGATCGCTACATGAAAAAATGATCGTTATCGCTATTACACGTATACCTCACTGCCAAGTCATCACGATGATTCAACTATTAAGTCAATAATCCTTGCTTTTCGAAAACATATCTAATTCTCTTTCTTTTTTCTTCTTTGAGAAAGTTGGATTCCCCTTCCTTTTTTTATGAAAATTCGTCTATTTTTTCATTTCTTTTTTGGGGGGTCGGGATGATCCCTCCCATTGGCAACTAAAAGCTTCAAAAATGGCAAAAATTTTCACTCTTTGCCTCTAAATGGGGGCTCAAAAAAGGCTGGACATCCCCACTTCCCTCTATTTACAGATTTGAACACGATAATTATGTTACAAAATCAATGTCATGCAAAGCTTATTACGAATAATCTTAATAACTTTAAATGACAAAGGAAAGAACGTTACTTTCTATTTGATCAAACAATTCATGATAAACATATGCAAAATCCCATAAATTGGAAACACAAAACTTGGGGCTTCAAATATGAGAAACATCCCCTAGCATATGTATACATGAATTGCAAAAGTCACCTAAGTCTACACTTAGGGGCTACAAAATTATAAGTATATTCTAACTTTCGTTTTGAATTAAGACAATAATATTTTGGAAAGTGATTCGAATGATTTTACAAAATTGTTCTAACACTCCATCAAACCTAAGTTTGATAATTTTCATTTTCAAACTACTTAATTGGGAGAACTTTCTCAAAGAAGAAAAAAGAAAGAGAATTAGATTATTGTCAATCTTGCTAATTGAAAATGAAAATGCCTACTTAATTGGGAGAACTTCACTTTCAATTAGCAAGATTTGACAATGATGACAAACACAAAAAAGAGACGACAAGATTGAATATATAAGAGTTTGCTCACATTTTCATATCTTTTCGAGATAAGTTGCAAATTACAACTTGTCCTTCGTTTTTGGAAACAACAGATTATTGGCTAAGCTCTTCTTTCCATTTTAGGTTCAGTTTCAAAAATAACGCATTTTGTTAACTAGAAATAGTAGCTCCACTTTTGTTTTCAAAACAAACTTTCATTAGTTGAATTTAAAGGACTTTACTCGAATTTTGAATTCTACATAAAATAACGAATTTCCTATATTCTTCAAAATTCCCTTTCTGAATTTTGTTCTATTTTCAAAAAATAAATGGCTTTCAGATTTTTCATAACCTTTTGGATAATACGTGTAATTGCATATATTTTCAAAAGGAATAAACTAAGATTCGACTTTTTCTTAACTCGAACTAGTTCTCGCCTAATCATCGTGCGAATATTGGCTTAGGGATGGTCAACGAACCACCTACAAGACCAAAATCAAAGATTGATAAGAACAAAGAAAATATTTGAGATGTTGTTCTAAATCAACTTTGAGAATAATCTTACCTCAATGATTTATACAAACGTTTGAGGTAAATATTACTAAACCTTAACAACAATTATTTTTGTTTTATAAACAAGGAAAGAGTTAACTTGCTTTCTTAAATATGGCTTTAGCTAAAAAATGCGTAAGTCATGTTACAATCCTAAATGTTCTTAAGACACAAAACATGGGATGCATAGGCCTATTTCAACATCGTGATTATATATATAGCCTAAACAATAGCAAGTCTTTGGAATTACCCCAATCTCAGGGTTCAAACACTTGAGAAATAGCAAAAATGCGCATAACCCAACACATAGGGGCTCCAATATCCACATTAAACAAAATAAGATATTCATGCCAGTCAAGCTACTTTCGAGAATCGCCTAAACTATAAATAGTTTACGTAGATCTCGAGCCTTATAATTTTCAAATGCATCACAATGATTCAATAATCATTATGTTCATTTGAAAACTAAGTTTAACTGAACTTGGACATAAAACAAACTACAAACATATCACATACTCAAGCCATTTTCAAGTTCAACCTCAAAAACTAATCTTAGTGCATAATTGTTGCTTCAATACTTTAATTTACTCTAGAGATTAGAGAGTATGACTAGTATAGAGCAAAAGAAACAAAACCATGAGTATTAAAATAGAATTCAAACGCATACAACATGCCTGCTCATACGAAAGTTTATACTCAATCTTTCATCATGAAAATTGTATCAAGACACTTCATTAACATAAGACTAACAATTTCATGAGTTAAAACGTGAATAAAAGACTCCTAAGTTCAATATTAAGGGGTCTTGATTTCAAAATTCCTCATTCTCGCACAAATGACAAAATTGAAAACATTGGAATTTCACAAAGGGGATGATATCTAATTTCACAAAGAAAAAAGTTGAACAACTACATTTCATTTTCCCTCTTACTTGTTCTACAAACGACCAATATTACTAGACTTAGCAAGTTTCCTTTGTTAAAACTATGAATGGTCGAAAACGATTTAAACACACTGGTTTAATCGTTCCCAAGATCCTAGTTGTTATCATAATAAGACGAAACACAGGATTTATAGACTTATTTCAAGCAACATGGATGAAAGGGACTAGTTCTAAAAGACAAACAAGTCATGAAGCCACCCAATATTGGGGGCTACAACACTCGAAAATATAAAATGGGGGCTCGAAAGCCCGAAATATAGTCAAAGAACACCAATTCCATGATGTCTTCAAGAATTTCATAAATTAACTAATTTTATGCAACTCTTGAAATCATAGTTTTATAAGTGAATAATAATAAATATTGATTATTTTTATCATTGATAAAACCAATTTTGCAACTTAAGCATGGAAAAAATAAACATGAGCCGAAAGAACAATTTCATGCCATTATCAAAGTTCGAAATTTCGATCCTAATTTTAATGCATAATTGTCGTTCTAAAACTTCAATTTACATTAAATTTACAAGTATAGTCCATGTGAGAAAAAAGAAATCAGTTCAAGCACAAATTCGAAATCAAATGAAGAAAAACACGTACATGCTTATATATGCTCATATAGGATCAATACTTTACCATTTCACATGAAATTTTTTGCAAGATATTCATTAAACATGTCACACAACATAGAGCAAACAAATTCATGAAAACAAGTCGAATTGAATACCCCCCAATTTCAAAAATTAGGGTTCTTCTTTCGATTTTCCCATTTTGTTGACCAAATTCAAAGTTTGGTATAATAAACAAGGAGCAAGAATTACTTTCCTTAGCTTCAAACGACAGCGACAATGGGGCTCTAGAGAAAGATATTGAAAATGGCGATTTACAAAGAAGAGCACGAGCCGCGGATTGTGTTTCTTCCAGAATTGTTAGTTGTTTAAGTTCTACGCGCAACTTTTAATATTGCGAGCAACACCCTAACGCAACCCTCAAAGTTGCGCATGGATACTAGTCAGTCAAAATGATCGTTTCCCGGTTTTTATTAAGTCTTCCAAACCAAATGTTTTAGCTCGTTGAATTCGCGCCTCGACGGGATTTCTCGCGAAGTTTTTAAAACCTTCAAAAAAGGTTTTTTTGTTTTGCATCTAGTAGTTTCTTTTATTCTTTGATAGTTTTTCTTATCATTCTGCATGCATATCGTGCTTTGTGCCTTCCCAAGCATACGTTTTGGATATTTTCTCAGATGACGACAGAAAAATATCACGTAGTGGTGCTTTACGTAAAAGCTCTCATACACAGTTTGGCAATTTTCCTGCACTGCCCTTTAAGAAATGCCACGTTTTTCGTATTTTTGTCGAAATTTAACAAAAATACCGCGTACATACAACATAAAATTGTATGGCGTACGTACAACGTAAAATTTTATGGCGTATATGTTGTGTAAAATTGCATTAGCAACATGATTTGCCTCCCGTAAAAAACGGTAGAACCTTTTTTTTAAGCGTTAGCTTAACGAGTCGATAATGCGTGCCGACCATCGAGGCAGACGACCTCCGTTGGAAGCAAATACGGTTGTCTTGAAAAAATCCTTGCTTCACCGAATAGTTAAGGTGTCCGACTACCCCCTGTATAAAGAGCAGCCCCAACTGAAGTTGCACCCCATTTAGACGTGTGCCCCCAGTCTTGAGACGCATGTTTTCATCTTGTTGACAAAACTGTTGAGAAAGTTGCCGATGTTCATCTCTCTCACTGGATTTGGATATGTGCCTCCAGTCTTGGGACATGCATTTCTATCTTGTGGACATCGAATCTTTGTTTTGGTAGCATATTTTAATCTATTATTCAAGTGTTAGGCTACGAATGCTGAAACACCCCCCTCCCATTTATCATCTTTTACTTTGTTAAAATCATGGACTAAAATTTCAATGACAGATCAAGGGACTTTAGACCGCCGATGCCATATTGAAAGGGTACCATTCTCTTTTAATCTTTTAAAACCCAATACCTTTTCATAACATGACATCATCCAGGACAACCTTTACATGTAAAAGCATTCTATACTTGCAAAGGGTCAACCTAGATTCTATAGCGTGCTTCAAATTACCTTTGATCTTAGTAGCTACTTCTCTTGAACATTTAGCAAATCGAGAATAGTTTCGACATTCTCAAAGCTACTGAATGATTCCTTTCTCTAAAGGAACTTCGCATAATGAGTCTCGGATTTACTTCCTTGACTACTTAGATCTTCGTTTATTCTAAACTTGATAAAAGTGAGGGCTAACTCTATACATTTACTTTTGGTCCCCTAACTCGGCCGGAAGTGTTATAACGATAAATAATTCCATCTTTGTGCAGGATTATTAGAGTGAGGATGCTAATGGACTAATGATTGAAGTCTAAACACCTAAAACTACTAGCTTGACCCAAACAAAATGAACTAAAGCTCACTAATACTAAGCCCAATCAGAAATTAGGCCTAATCCAAATATTAAACCTAATTTCAGACGGTTTAGGGTGCCTAGGTTAAAATCTAGGGTTGCCTTAGGAAATTCCGCGCGCAACTCATAAAGTCGCGCTCGGCAGTCGCGCACAACTCATAAGGTTGCGCGCAGCAGCCAACGCGAATCTCAATGATGCACTTAGGAAAGATTCAGAATTTTAGAAAAATACTGGATCGAATCTTTCCATACACCCCCGCGACAAATCAGAGGTTGTGCTGAGATAAATCACTTTATTCTTCTTGTCTTAAATCACCTAAATTAATTAATTAGTGTTGTTTGATCACGTTGAAATAAACTTTTAATTAATTAATTTGACATAGTTTTCTTTCGTTAAACAAGACTAGAATTGAATGAATTAATTGATTGCTTTATAACTTAAGCCAAGGCGAATCTTATTTATTTTTGTTCTTTCATGAATTTGGACTAAATAAGAATAACGACATTCGTTGTAATGTACTCCTTATCTGATTAATATATGTAAATAAAATCAACTAACTTAGTTTTAGGTATCACGTTGCATATATTGTTTGGTGATGAAATTGTGAAAAAGGAAGAGCTAGTAGAGGCCGCACTAGGGTTAGGATAGTGATTCCCCCCCTAAAGGGAATGTTATTTTAGTACCCTCGCTCCCGAACTCATTTCTTGTACAAGTAGACCAATTTGGGCATGGGTAAACTGATGATTCGTGCTAATATCCCTTGAACTCTACTTGGAAGAAAGGCATGAACGAGGTTTATGAGTTTTCCTAAAACTCATTGGCGACTCTCTATTGGTTTCTTACAAAAAAGCGTAATGATATAATCAATTCTAATTCAAGGTCCCCCAAACAGTCAGGAATTCAAATCCTAACACACCTTAAAAAAGTGTAAAGTCCTAGGCTTCTAAAGGGCCATGGGCATTGAGGAGTGGGATCCCCAACGACGGGCTACCCTCCTCACAACTATCTTTTAACTTAATTGGTTATCTAATTTACACACTTTGTTCTTGTAGTCCATAGTGTGATGTTATGCAATGGTGTTTCATGTTTGTGGTTGAGTAATTGAATAGTTTATGCTTTAGCTAGATAAATAATGTCACCTATTTATCCCAGTTTGTAGTATAGGGTGCTCAATAAAACCAATTAAATTTCTCTTTAGTTAAATTGTTGGTCATATGAATAGAGGTGGATTCCCTATCTTAGAGCACTCTTTCCTTATCTATTTTCCCATACAATCAAGTCCTATTGCTATTGTTTTACTTTACTACCTTGTCTTTAAGTTAGTTACTTTAAAACATCTCAATCTTTTTCTCTTTAAGATTAAATTAGTAGACTATAGATCATAGGATTATTCGACGTTCCCTGTGGATACGTTACCATATTATTTATCGCTTACTACTAGAACTTGTAAACTTGCAAGAATAGGGTTTTATAACTTGTTTAAAATGACTATAAAGTTTTTGGCATCGTTGTCGAGGAATGGTATAAGAATAGTCTAGTTTAATAGTCTGCTCTTTTATTCTGTTGCTTTATAATTTTTTGTTCAGTTGTTTTTGTCTATGTGTTTAGTCATTATTTTTAATGTTTAGATTTTCCTTCATAATTAGTTTGTTTCAGCCTTTTCATTTTTTTTATCTACTGATTTTAGTTTGTTGTGTGTAGTTGTTCTAGTAATTCTAGTCAACTACTTGGCCTTGAAACGAGTTTACTAAAATTTGATTTTTCAGGTGCTTTCTATTCAGTGCTTACATTACTTTACTTGTGTTTGGTGTGTTTAGTTTATGTTTGGTCGTAGATCCTTGCCTTGTGATTTAAGTCCATACGATTCTGAAATTGAACGCACACTTAGAAAGTTGAGAGCATTGAATAAAAATATTGTTATTGATATAAGCTTAGTGAGTATTTTACCCCTAGAACTTACACTTCTCCTGTTGGTAATCGGATGCCTACCTAATGTTAAAGGAAATTTTGAAATTAAACCTCAAATTATATAAATGCTTTCTATGTTTTATGGTCTTGAATCTGAAAATCCTTATAAGCATATTGATGCATTATATTTGTAGAGGTTTGCTCTACTTTTAGTATTTCTGATGCTCCTGCTGATGCTATTCGTATGCGTTTATTTAACTTCTCTTTGAAAGAAAAAGCTAAAGAATGGCTAAATAACAGGAATGTTACAACTTGGGATCAATTGCAAAATGATTTTCTTAAGTAATTTTATTCATTAGGTAAATTGAGTGCTATGAGACGTGCTATAACCACTTTTGCTCAAAACCCTAATGAATTGTTTTATGAAGCATGGGAACGTTTTTGTAGTTTGTTACGTGAATGTTCACATCATGAGGTTCCTAAATGGAAATTAATATATAATTTCTATTATGGACTAAGTGAACATAATCAACACATGGTAGATGCCTCTTGTGGGGGGAATTTTTTGCAGAAAATTTCTGACGTAGCATGGCAATTATTTGAAGATTTAAGTGAAAACTCCCAACAACATGCTACTTCCTCTCATACTAATGCATCTAGAACTCTAAGGGGCAAAGGGGGGGATTTATGAAGTTACTCATACTCATGATCTTGAAATAAAAGTAGATGCTCTCACTAAAAAAATGGACCAAGTGGATCTTTTGAATAAAAATATAGATCAATTGGTGAATAGGAACAATTTGCATGTGCATTCTATTAATGCTAATGAAGGGTGTACATTATGTTGTAATCCCAATCACTTATCTCATAATTGTCCTAATAGCTACTCCGAAGTGTTATAGGAGCATGTAAATGTAACCCAAGGATATTCTCCACATAACAACCCATATTCAAGTACGTATAATCAAGGGTAGAGGAATCACCCTAATTTCTCTTGGAAGCAACAAAGTGGTGAAGTTCAACAAGGAATTCAATCTGGTATGTCAAATGTTGCTAATTTTAATCCTCAAGGGTATGTTTCTAATCATTTCTCACCTCCTAACAACACTTCTGATTTAGATAAAATTATATCTACTCTTGGCACCATTACTACTATTGTACAAAACATAGACTCTAAGGTACAAGTGATAGAAAAGAAAATGCATGTTGTTGATTCTCACACACACTCCATAGCTAGGTTACAAACACAAATTGGACAACTAGAAAATGCAATAAGTACGAGCGAATGGTAAGCTTTCAAGTAGTTCTAAATAGAATTCTATTATCAACATACATTTCAACAAGCTCAAGCTGTAACTGTGTTAAGAAATGGAAATGTCGTCAATAATAAGGTAACTGAAAATGTTAAGGATTCTAATGATATAACTTTATGGCAATTTCCATATACTTTATGACTTATTTCATTTACTTTTACTAACTTTTCATTTACTTTATATATATATATATATATATATATATATATATATATATATAACCAAGGCTGAAATAAGAACTAGGAACTAATCTAGGCCCTTAGATCATGTTAATCGGACGGTCCCCATGCATCCCGTGTCATTAATGGCATTTTCGTAATATTTCAACTTTTCAAAGCGATTTCCAGTTTCATTTCTAAAAAGTAAATGAAAAGTTAGTAAAAGTAAATAAAATCAGTCATAAAGTAAATGAAATTGCCTTAAAAGTTTAAAAACTGGAAAAATATTTGAAAATTTGCAAAATTACGAAAATGCCATTAATGATTGCGGGTGAAACGTGAGCCATCAAATGGAGACCGATCAACGGCTGAGATTGGTTCTTAGTTCCTATTATTCACCTAGGTTCCTACATGATCTCAATTCTTATATGACCAGGTTATAATGAGAACCAATCTTATAATAGGAACTGGAAACGAATCTGGACCGTCAGATATAACACCAAAAACGCGCTATCTAACGGCCCAAATTAAATTAGACGAATTGAATGAGTTTCTCTCTCCTCTCCTCCGCGATTTTCTCTCTCGTCACTAGAGGTGGCCAGTGGGCCGGGTTGGACCCAGCCCACCCTAACTCGCACGGCTGGTGGGTCACGTGGGTCCGACCCGGTTTCAATCCGGCACAGCCCGGCACAGCTCGGATTTAATCCGGGTTGTGTCGTGGGTCCAAAATTTTCGACACAACCCATTTCAACCCAGCTCAGTTTAACCCGTTTGATTCGACCCAAATCGCACAACCCGTTTTGACTCATTTAATTCGACACACCTAGCCCGTGAACCCACCTAACCCGACCCACCTGGCACAACCCAGCCCGCACGGCCCACCCGCACGAATGACCCACCCAACCCGCACGAGCCAACCCACCTAACCCGCACGCATGACCCACCCAACCCGCACGCATGACCCACCCAACCCGCACGGCCGGCACAACCCGCACGGCCCGCACAACCCGCACGGCCCGCACAGCCCGCACAATTCGCACGACCCGCACGGCCCGCACGGCCTAACATCCATTTTAAAAAAAAAACGGCTAGTTTTTTGTATCTAACGGCTAGTTTTTTGTATCTAACGGCTAGTTTTTTAAGTGTATGATCATCCATTCTATTTTTCCTATAAATACCAATTCCATTTCACTCAAATTTCCACACAAATTCAAGCTTTCTTTCTCTCTTACTTAAAAATTCTTATTGTTCTCAAATTCTCAAGTGTTATATAGAGTTATATTTTTGTTAAAAAAAATCTCCTTAATATTATTATTAGTATTCTTAAGATTCTAAAAAAAAAAAGTTCTTCTCCATATTATAATTAGTAATCATACAAAAAAAAAATGAGCTCAAGAGGAGGAATGGGAAGGAGTCAAAGTGGTGGTCGAAGTGGTAGCCAAAGGAGTGGTGGTGCAAATTTTTCGTATGAAATTAATACGGAAAATTTAAACCAATTTGTCAATGAATATGGAGATTATGGTTTAGGAGATAGGCAAAATATTCAAACGTCTCCACCACAACATTTCTCCCACGAGTCCCACCAATCATCAAGTTCAACTATGGCACCTCCATCGCAACCAACATCTCAACCTTCATCTCAAGGTAATTTCTAATTAAATTTTTATTGTTATGAATATTTAAAAAAACTATTATTAATGATTATAAAGTTAGTTTAGTTTCCAATTTTCTATGATTTACAATTAGTTAATTACCATGAAAAATGCGTTTAAATAAGTATAATTAAAATATTTAAAATTTAAAAGCTTATTTTCATGAATAGCATTTAAAAATTAATTTTAATAATTTGATTTATGAAAGGTGGTGGCGGTGAAAGTAGAGGTCGAGCACATTTTTCTTGGGTGTGGAAACATTTTGAACGAGTTGAGGTCACACCCCCGGGATGGCAACCTGGTCAACCAAAGAGGTTCACGTGTACATGCCTAGTTTGCAAGGCGCTAGGTGCAAATGTCAAGTCATATAATTGGAAAACGGGAGATGGAACCGGAACCTTGAGTCGGCATTTGCAAAATAAACACGACTTGTTCGAAAATGGCCCCCGTCCTTCGGGGGGTGGCGTCCAAACACAATTGGGTGGATACATGAACCAACCCGGCGGAGGTACACCTTTCATTTATAATAAAGATAGAATGATTGATGAAATGAGTACTTTAGTTATTGCTAATGAATACCCTTTTAGTTACGGTGAAAATGCAAACGTTGAGCATTTTAATAAAGTTGCATTACAACCTGCATTTACTCGTGTCCCCCGAAATACCCTAAGACGTTATACACAAACTTCTTATTATAAGTATAGGAGTGGTTTGATTGAATTATTTCGTACTTTTGATGGTCGTGTTAGTTTTACAAGTGATACATGGACTTCTAGTTTTGGCGAACCTTTTCTTTGCATTACTGCTCATTGGGTGGATGATGATTGGTTTATTCAAAAACGTATACTATGTTTTCAAGCTATGGAAGAAAGGCATACCGGTTTTAACATCAAAGTTCGTATTTTGGATTGTTTAAAAGAATTTCACTTGAATAATAAAGTTTTTTCTTTGTCTCTTGATAATGCAACTGCAAACACAAAGTGTATTGACTATTTGAAAAATGACTCCGAGTTGAATTTGTTGTTGGGTGGTAGTCTCTTGCATGTTAGATGTTGTGCTCATATTTTGAATTTGTCTGTTCAAGAGGGTCTCGCTGAGTTGCAACCATTGCTAAACCCAATTAGAACAGTTATAAAATGGATTAGGATTACTCAGTCAGTTAGAAGAAAGTACATAGCTATGTGTAAAGAGAGAGGTCTTAAGAAAAGACAATGGTCTATTGATACCCCTACCCGTTGGAATTCTACTTTCAAGTTGTTGAGTGATGCTATAAAGTATCGTGATATTTTGACCCAACTTTACAATGAGACTCGTGTTGATCCTACTGAGTTAATAACCGAAAGTCATTGGACTAATGCTTCTTTTGTTCGTGATGTTTTAAATGCTTTTGATAGTGCAACTCATATTTTCTCTTATATTTATGAGCCTAACGTTCATTTAGTCATAATTGAGTGTGTTAAAGTTGTTCACACCATCGAAGAGCATATGAAGATTGATGGACTTCGTCCTGTTCTTGATAGCATGAAACGTAAGTGGCATACTTATTTTAGTGAATTTCCAATCATTTATGGAATTGCTGCTATTCTTGACCCCGGTGTCAAAGCTGAAGGTTTGGAAAATCTTTTAGAATTTTATTATACAAGTTTAAGTATCGATTATGATGTTAGTGAATATATTAACAAATGCAAATCTGTTTTGGGAGACCTTTATGATCATTATGCATCTATTTATGGTTTTGATTTGGCAACACCAACTACTACTAGCACTTCCGATTCTAGATTTGGTTTTCTTGATAAAGTTATGAAAAAAAAACACAAAGCATCTACATCATTCTCATCATCATCTTCTTCAACACTTGCTATTAATGATTATTTGTCATATCAACATGAGACCAACAACAACTTTCAAATTATAAAATGGTGGCAAGAACATAAAAAAAGTTTTCCTATATTGGCGAGAATTGCAAAAGATATACTTGCAGTTCCCGCTTCATCTGTTGCTTCCGAGTCTGCTTTTAGTGCAGGTAGAAGAGTGTTAGATGAAAAAAGATCTCGCTTAACTCCGGAAAGCATTCAAATTTGTGTTTGTAAGAAAGATTGGGATCAAGCTGAAAGAAGAACTCAAGGTTTAAAGGAAGACGAAGACGATGAAGATGATCCTGTGATGATATTGGAGTCGTCAATGGATGATGCAGCTTCCGGGGATGATGATGCAACAAACATGGGTGGCTAGAAAAGTCTAAATCAGGTACGCTAAGAACTACGTGGGCTTTGATTCTTTCGGGATACGTAGGCAACTTATTTTTCGAAAATTACAATTTAATTGCAAAATTAAATTTTAGTTTTCTAAAGATAGGTCCAAGCCCCCCCCCCAAATTTCAAAAGAAGTACAATATAAGAACTACGCTGGCTTTGATTCCTTATTTCATAATATAAGGATACGTAGGCATCTTAATTAAGAGCAAGCCATCAAATTGTTAATTTTGTAAAAATTAAAACACCACACAACCCACCCGACCCTAACCCACGAACCCACCCGACCCTAACCCACAAACCCACCCGACCCTAACCCACCTAACCCACAAACCCACCCGACCCTAACCCACTAACCCACCCGACCCTAACCCACCTAACCCACAAACCCACCCGACCCTAACCCACTAACCCACCCTTCGACCCACCCTAACTCACTAACCCACCTTGACCCGTCTAACCCACGAACCTAGCTCGACCCACCCATGACCCGTCTAACCCACAAACCCAGCTCGACCCACCCACGATCCGTCTAACCCACAAACCCAGCTCGACCCACCCACGACTCGTCTAACCCACGAACCTAACCCTGGTGTGTCCAACTTCTCCGACCCAACCCACGACCCGGCCCACCCTACCCTACGTGTGTCGTGCCGTGTGTCATGAAACCCCAACCCGCGACCCACCTAACCCTAACCCAGCTCGCACGACTCGCACGGTGGACACCTCTACTCGTCACTAACGCCATTTTCGTTCTCCTCTACCATTTTCAAGCTCAAATCTTATCAATTCAACGCGAATTTTCGAAATTCATTTTGCTGAAACTCATCATCGTCTTGAAATCTACAATTTGAACCCAGATTTGTGTAATTTTTCGATACAAATTATGTAAAACCCAGATTTGTACCATTTTCGTTTTCCTCTACTCCATTGACGCGGATTCTGTGCTTTCCCTACTCTATTAAAGCATCTTCTGAGGTAAGATATTTTATATCTCTCTGTTTTGTAATCATTGAATTTCGATTTCATTATCTAGGGTTTATCGTTAATTCTTAAATCGAACTCTTTACATTTTACTTTACCAGTTCTTCAATTTTGAAGTTCTTCTATTGCAAATTGAAGTGAAACAGATTGATTGTTGGATGTGCCAGAAATTTTGCATAGATTATGGTTAATTTTGCAGAAATTTTATTAATCAATTTATAATTAGTTTAATTTTGCGATTTTAGTTGAATTAGATTTCTAAATTTTTTTTTTTAATCTAGCTTGTTATTTTTAGAATGTGTGTAAACTAAAATTCAGTATTTGTGATTTGTTGAATGATTTTAGGTTGATTTTCTTTTTTGTTAACTTTCAATAAAGTTTGATTGATTTTGTGTTCAATTTTGAGTGAATATCAGTAATTTTTTTGAGAATTTGGTTAAGTTGAGAGATACGGTGAGAAGGTGATGTTTGATTGTCCAATTTTGATACTCCATTGAAGCAGTTTCTGATGTTTGATATTACTATTTCTGGTTTTTCTTTTATTTTAAATCAATTAGATTAAAATGTGTTAAAGTAAACTAAAATTATGAAAAAGTAAGCTAAAATAGTGCAAAAGTAAACTACTTCCTCCGGTTTCGGTTATTTGCAACAATGGTACCGTTTACGGATACCAATGCAAAACTTTTAGGAAGTGTTTAGTAGTGGAAAATTGGGTAGTGGGGTAGGTGATTAATAAATTAAAAATGGAGGGAAAGATATTCTAATTTTATGAGGAGAGAGGAAAAAGAGACACATGTGGTCCCAAAATTTCAAATAATTGGGGGTATTGTGGCCCCAATTATTTTGGCACCATTTTTTCCCCTTAAAAATTTTTTCCCTCCTGTTTTTTCAAGTCAGTCACCAAACCCCTTAAAAAGCATCGAAATTTTTTTTTCCCACCAAATCCAAATTTACAAAACCCATTCAAATTTTCCTCCCCCCTTTAAATTTTTCATTCAAAAAGGGGGTATTTAAAGCTACCAGAATAACAGTTCACAAATATTCTTTACAAAATAGTTGTCCTTCATTCCAGACAGAAAAATCAGTCCCAAAATGAATGTTCTGGCTAAATTCCAGACATAAAAATCTACAGTACTAAGTTAGTTGCAGCTTCATCTTCTTCTTCCCTGGTTCAGTAACAGCAACTCAGTCAAAAAAAAGCCCCCACACCTCATCACCAGTACCTGACAACTGGAACTTAGTAAAATTAGTAATCTGAACATGTCAGATTATGCAAATAATCCATATTTTGGCATTGATCAGATGCTGAACGATGAAAACAGTATGGGACAAAGTCAAGCAAACCACCAAGAAGGGACTAAACTGAATGACAGCAACAACAATCGGCATGAGGATTCATTTTAGGAACCAACAGCTAGAAAACAACTGACTACTCAGCAAAAAAGGGAGCTGGTAGATGGTTTTCTACTGAAGTTAGAGGGGGGGGGGGAGTTGCCCAGAGGGTACTTATCAGAACAAGCAAGAAAATTCAATGTACACAGGTCAACCATCCTGAGATTATTTACAGACATCAAAACACAAATGGCACAGGGCAATGTCATAGATGTGAGAAGCAAGAAACTGGGCAAAACAGGACCCAAACCCAGAGAGTACACTGATGAATTCCTATAGTCAGCACCATTGAATAAGAGGACAACAGAGAGAAGCTATGCATGTGCTCTCAAGATCTCACATTCAACCATCCACAAGCTAAAGAAACAAGGCAGATTGAGAACACATACAGCAACAAATCACCCAACATTGACATCCAATCACAAAATAGCAAAAATGAAATGGGTGTTAACTCATTTACTGCCAGCCACTCAGAATTGGGATTGCAAATTTGTGGACATGCAAATTTGTGGACATGCAACAAGTTTTTTTTCACATACATTACATAACTGGTTCCCTCAACAACAACTCTTATATGGAGTTGTTGGAGCAATTCCTAGTTATGAATGTTAAGTGTCAAATGAGTCCCTTCATCACTTGGATTTTGCAGGCACATACAACACAACACACTGAGGGACTCTATTCACCTAGGGACAGGTATCACATGGGGGGACTCATACAGGGACACTCATGCAGGCAACCAATTGGTCATTAGTCTGTGCACCAGCCTCAGGACAATAAACACAGCATAAACAGGCCAACCACCTTCCCACTATTTTTTAATTTTATTTAACCATCCCAACCACCAAGCAAACCACACACAAGAATCAATATCATGCAGAGCATGTCAACCAGCAACCAACAGAATTCCTCACAGGTGAGGATGCACAACAAGCCACCAATACATCCAACAACTACATACAAATTATCTGCACCAGCCTCAGGACAACAAGCACAGCCTACACAGCCCAACCAGTTTTCTACAATTCTTAATTTTTTTTTTTAAACATCCCAACCACCAAGCACACAACTAACCACAAAGAATAGCAGACAAAGCATGAGTAGGTCAACCACCAGCCAACAGAATTCCAAACAGGTGAAGATGCACAACAAGCAAGCAATACAACCAACAACATACAAATTATGTGCATCAGCCTCAGGAAAACAAGCCCAACAACCATCCCACTCAATTCCCACAGTTACTAGCAATCAATCTTAATTTGGATACAGAGCAACCAGCATGAAATACCAACAACACATATACTAGCAATCAATCTCAATTAGGGCAACCAGCATGAAATACCAACAACACAGTTACTAGCAATCAATCTCAATTAGGGCAACCAGCATGAAATACCAACAACACAGTTACTAGCAATCAATCTCAATTAGGGCAACCAGCATGAAATACCAACAACACATATACCACATACTTAATACGGAAATAAGCACGAAAATCAGGCTACTCAACGCAAATTTTTCAAAGAATGCCACATCAAATCAAGAGAAAAATCAAAAACCATGAGATAAAGGACTGAATAAGAAGTAGGTTAAGAAATGCGTCACGCTGCTAGATTAGTTGGTGGTAGTGGTGAAAGGGTTGCAAGACCCTGCACTTTCAACACTGTAAGCCTTAGGGACTCAGATCTGACGCGCTTTTTTCCAGAGAACTCTTGCGTAGTCTTAGATCTGACCACTCCCACCTCCTCCGTAACGGATCTGGCCTGGACAGGGGTTGCAATTGGGGTTTCATCATCATCGCTGTCAAGAACAACAATTTCAGGAGGCTTATTGACGGAAACCTCAACGTCTTTGCCCAGATCTGGACCATGCTCCTCATCGGAGACTTTGTGTGTCAGCTTTGCACCCCCTCCAATTCGACGTTTCATATCAAGGTACATTGCAGTGCGCGTACCTATCAAACGCATCCTCCCCGTGCGTAGGTGGCACTTGTAGGTGGCAATAACGTCAGGATCTTCCTTTTTTTGGTTAGGGGAACTCATTTTTCAGAAATTTTGGAAGAAATAGGTAGTGGAAAACCCAGATCTGCCAATTTTAGGGTTTCAAAATGGAGAGAGAGTGAGTTAAAGAAGGAAGTTTCTGTGAGAACACTGAGAGTGAAACAGCAAAAGACGAAAACAAGGAATAAGTGGTGTAGAAAGGGGGAAGAACGAGGATTTTGAACAGTCGCCATTAATGGTGGTGGGTAGAACTTGCATTAAATATGATGGTTGGGAAGATGAACACTGAGAGGGTAAATGGGATGGGATGGGAACCCTAAATTTTTGGTGGGAATGGTTATATTAATTGGGTGGGTATTAAATTTAGGTAAGTAGAGTTAATCTTGTGATTAGATTATAATCAGTTTTTTTTAAGGGCATTACCGTAATTTGACAATTATAAAATGTACCAAATATTGGAAAAAAAATCTATTTGTTGCAAATAATAGCAAACACCCCAATAAGGTAAATGTTGCAAATAACCGAAACCGGAGGAAGTATATATATTTCTCTAAAAGTATAATATATATTTTGATGCTCACCAAATGTTTGATAAAATGCTACAACGTAGTATACTTGTTGGATTTACTTCAAAATAACGTGAGTGTAAAGTGTAGTACATAATTGTGAAAGGTTGAAGGAAATTAACAATTGCTTGGTACTGACATTTTATTGTGAAAGGCTGAAGGAAATTAACAATATGCGGCTACTGCTTAGGAGCAGAGATTGTTGTAAAATTCACATGACTCAATGGCTGATTGTCTAAATGAAGCTGTGTAAAATTCAGTGCAATCTGTACATGTTAAATAATATGGACATAGGTTTGAGATTTTGAGTTATTAGGGCTCAGAGATACTGAAATGTATGTAATGTGTGGTATATTGAATGGTGTGTAGGTGGTATCAGTACACTTTGCATTCAGATAGTTGGATAAGGCCATGTTTCTATATGCTTGCTTTTTTATCTGTATGTTGTGGCATTGATATGACCTTGAAATTGGGGAGTGGTAACTGTGATAAGCACAAGGCTTGAAGAGTTAAGGCTTAAGTGACCCATATTTATCTTGCAATGGTCAACTCAACTTCTATGGGTTGTGACTAGTAGGAGTGATAGTGTTTATAATGGCAACAATCTGATATTTTCTTCTGTTTTTGAGCAATGTTGCGCACTTGCGTTCATTAATTTTACTGACAATACTTCTTAATGTATGTAGATATCACTCAGAAGAACTTGATGTCTCTGGCTGCAATTGCTGATGCTCAACCTCACAGATGGCAACAGTACCTGCCCAAGTATGCTTGCTTAAAACATCATGTTTAAATATTTTCAATGTAAATTTAATAGTTAGATTATCGATTATGCTTTAGATTGTTACTAGGTATACTAAAACCTATTAGCTCAAGTGGTAGAGTACTATGCAAATGCATAGGGGATGTAGGTTCAATTCCTACATAGGTTGTCTCTAAAACTAAATGAAAAACGCTCAAAGTAAATTAAAAAACATTGAAGTAAATGAAAAACACTCAAAAGTAAATAAATCAAAAACAGATGAGGTGAACTGGAATTGCAGGAACTGGAACTGCTCTAGATGCTTGTCTTCTCACAAAGCATCTAAAAATATTCGGTGACATTCAATGGGAGATAACAAGCAAGGTTTGGGTGGAGCTGTTATGTGATGCTGCTATGCTTTGCTCACCCAAGTCCCATGGCGTGCAATAAAGCAGAGGCCGGGAATTCTCACGTTAGTGTGGCTGTTAATAGCTCATCTTGGTTTACATTGGGTTTGAAAATACAAAAGATGAATAAGGTTGGAAAATGTAGATTCCTATAGTAGTTGTCTAAAGTAAATAAAAAAGTTTTTAAGTGAATAAAAAAGACTCTAAAGTAAACCTATTAGCTCAAGTAGTAGAGCACTATGCGGGTGCATAGAAATGTAGGTTCGATTCCTACATAGGTTACCTCTAAAAGTAAATATAAAATATTCTAAAGTAATTCAAAACATCTCAAAAGTATATCAAAATAGCTAAAAAGTAAATCAAAAGTAAAAAGTATGTACTTAAAAGTAAATAGTATTTACTTAAAAGTAAATAATATTAACTCAAAAGTAAATAGTATTTACTTAAAAGTAAATTATATCTACTCACAACTATTTAGTCTAAGGTGCACATTGCTAAAAAGAAAAAGCAGGGTATTAGTAAATAAAATATTTTTAGATAAGTGACCTTGAGTTTCTAGTAATAAAAGTAGATACAAAATAAGTTAAAGTAAATAAAATATTTATTAAAGTAAATAGAAATTAAATTCACCTTCTCTACTTTTAAAATAAGGAAATTGCTATGAAGAAATGCTTATTGACAATTTCTAATTGCTATGAATGCTTAAATATCTAGTATAAGTGATGGAACCTTCTGTCATACCTTTAATCCTTGGATAAGTGAGCTTGAGTTTTTAAGTAATAAAAGTAGATAGAAAATAAGTTGAAATAAATAAAATATCTCTTAAAAGTAAATACAAATGAACCTACGTGGGATTTGAACCCACATCTTTTGTGCATTTGCACAATGCTCTACCTCTTGAGCTAGTAGGCTAGTGAATATAAAGTTGACAATAATAAAATGAGCAAAGACAACATCAACAACTTCAAAATCAGTTGCTAAGACCAGAGGAAATTTCCAATTTAGAAGCCTTGGAGGTTCTAGAGAGACGAGTGATCCATGTTTCATGAGAATCTACAAATGGAAAGTTGAGAGGGTATAGACCTTCAATTGATCACAGACCTCTTATTGCTGCCTCGTATATCTATAGCCGAAAATGAGAATTGTACAACTTTCTCAGTAGCGACCACAACTAAGTAGTGAACATAAGGAGATATTGTAGTCCTACAAGAGAAAATAAGAGCCAAAGTCTTACACTTCACGCATACCTTGTTTTGTCAGATAATAATACGCATTCAAATGCAATATTACTGAAGCATCTAAGCACGTGCTACCGGAAACAACTTCCTCTCATAAAACCCACACAAATCAAAGACTCGAGGCCATGGCAAAATAAAGTCATCAACAAGACATGATTGATTTTATTGAAGTTAACAATAATAAAATGAGCAAAGACAAGATCATACCTTCTTCCCAAGCATCACAAGCCTCAAAGTAACTTCAGCAGTAGTGTTGGTTGCAAGCAGAACATCAGATATTCTGCTAGTTACAAGTCCTTTTTGAAATCTTGAGTGACATGAGTGTGTGCAACAACAACAATAAAGCCATCAATATGACAATCTAACCGATAGTCCCATATAGCTGCAATGAAACACTCATCCAATTCTCAGTAATCAATAGACAAATACCAAAATTTGCAATACATTTGTTGTTCTACCAGACGATAGCCCCACACAACAACTTTACAACGACCATTAACCAGCAGCATGACATAAACCCTTTCTTTCTTTCTAAACCTTGGTTGCTTTGATATCCTACCATAACAATGTCGTTCAAACTTACTGCTGAATAACATTCTGTGATTATGACTTTATTTAGAAAAATGCACATATAATATCTCTAACATAAGCAGAAAATCAGCAAAGCTCCAGAATCAATAAAGATATTTTAATTAAAAGTAAATAAAATGATATAAAAAGTAAATAAAACCTCTAAAAAAATTCATAAACAAGAAATCTTGCAAGCCTGTGACGCAAAATCCCCCAAGTTTAACAAAATCAATTTCTGAAATTCACTCAAAAACTCAAGGAAAACAACTCAAATATCAAATAAATACCTGATAAACACATAATACTGATGAAGAAAATTGATCCAAATACTCGCCTTAAATTAATTATGATAAACACAAGATTCAATCGACATGGAAGACACTAATTGAATCAAAAACGTTAAATAAAAAAAACGCTAATTGAATAAAATACGCAAGCCCTAATTGAAAAAAAAAACAAAGAAAAAAAATGCAAATCCTTCATATATCAATCGAAATCACAAATACACAAATAAATAATCAAGAAAACCCTAAATTTCGCAAACAAAATCACAAATAACTTGTTACAAAATCGAATAAAATAATGATAACGTAAATCAAATCAGAACAACTTACCACCCCATAAATTTGCTAGAGTAATGAGCAAAGATGAGAAATTGGGAATTTGAGAAGTGAGGATGTGCGAAGATCAGGACAATCACAAGAGAGAGAATTTGCAGGAGGAGAGAGAAAACGAAATGAAGATAGATAAAGTGAAAAGAGAAGCAGGGAAAATTTTAGGGTATTCATTCAAATCCTATAATTACCATTTTACCCTTAATGAAGCGGGTAAGATGACAACCGTTAGATGATGCGTGATGGACGACTGAGATCAGTTCTTAATTCCTATTATTCGACATGGTTCTCACATGATCTCAATCCAATATATATATATATATATATATATATATATATATATATATATATATAAGAAAATGCAAAGTTACTATTTATATCTTTATCCACCTTTCCTTTTTTTTTTCTCTTCTATTTCTTCATCTTCATCCTTGACCTTAAAAGTCATGTTTATTGGGTTTTCTTTTTCCTTTAAGGCTTACGTTGTTTATTTTAGGAAAATGTTAATAATATTTTTATTTTTTTTTTGAAGGAAAAAAATGTGAATAATATTCTTACTATGTTAATTGGCATTATTTTGTTTACCTTGTTTTCCATCTATTTTGTCTCATCTGCATTCTTTTAAGTTAGGGAGAGTGTTAGCTCTAAAAAATAAAAAGTTAAATAATACTAATCTACTAATTACATTTTAATGTTTTAGTTTGTAGAACGTAAAAACTAAGAATAATTCATTATTTTAGAACTCAAAGTATGTAAAACTATTGCGTGTAATCTGAGAATGAAAATAAAAAAAATTATTATGTTTTCAAATGTGTTTTTTGTTTTTTTTTCTTTATGCACCAAGTATGGTATTTAAAATTTCTCATATGAGTCGACTAAATATATTTTTATCATAGACTATACTTGCTCCCATATTTGTCAATCAAATTAACATTTTTTTCTCTTACAAACTTTTCCATAAAAGTCTACGTATCAATTTTTTCACCTGAATACCCTCGAGGTTTTTAAAAATTAACTTAATGCCCTAGCAATTTCCAAAATTCACCAACCATCCCTGAGTTTAATATATCTTCACCAAATGCCTTTAATGACTAACAATTATTTACTCCACTAGTCATTAACCCTTAGCTAACCCATTAACCCTTAATTAATTTAAGGGATATACTTCAAATCACATGCACTTGTTTGCAAGCTACGAAAATTGGTCAATTAAGGTATTAGGAGTCATTTTGGGTCATACTGATCAAAATTGGATACAATAAGAAGTATCTCAAGTTGCGTCCAAGGAAATGTCTCTGTGTGTGTGATATAGCTTTCGACCCACAATATTGCTGGATTCAGGCTTTGAGGGCTAATTGGTTCTTAAGGGCCATATTCAAAGTCGAAATTGGCAACAAATTAAAGCGACTGAAAATATCTCAGTTTGTGTGACCAAATAAAACCCTGATGATTGAAACAAACATCACCGCCATATGGTTTCGGTTGCATGTTAATTAGATTAGAGGATTGCTTTAAATTTCTTAATAGACCAAATTTCCTGCCAATTTTCCTTTTCTAGTTAATTACCTTTTTTTCTTTTTTTTTAAGCCCAATCCCCTTTTCTTATTAGCGTTTTATGTTAGACAAATATTTTATTATATGCCATATTTTTTACACGAGCCCAGTTGGAATAAGAGTCTAATACCGACCGAATTAAAACTACTCCAAACTCCGAAAAAGATATAAATCCATCTAAAAATTAGTTCACAACCAAATTTTATCTATTTCTAGATCTACCATGAGCAGTTGTACATACCTGGTTGTAACACCTCAAATCTCCTTCAATGGAAATACTGGTACAATACGTATAATTATAACGGCTTAGGCGTATTACCGCCACGTGAGAAGGCTAACTTAAAACTCAAACTCATTAGAACTTGCATTGGAAACCAACTCTTACTTTGTAATACTTCAAAAATCTAACCATTATTATGAGTACTCAAAAATTAAATGCAAAACATCAAAAACCCTAAACTAGGTTAAATTATTACCGCGATCCTAAATGCGCATATTGACTCTACCTGAAAATTCACAACTGCTTACCAACAAGGCAAACTGGGAATACCAAAACAAAACAAAAAGTACGGATTAGAAAAATATGCCAAGTACATATATATAAGTGCAAGATATGTAGATTCACATTATTCGCAAACATGCTTTCAAAGATTCAATCATGAAATTCATAATACTTCCTTTGATTCAAACCTTTGAATAAATCTTTTTAAATAACTCAATTAAATCCTCAATTCTCAATAACTCAAATATAATTTAAAGCATTGAAAATCAATTCCTTTTTATCCAATTTCCTCTCCTAAGTATGTGCACAACCCCCCCTCCCCTAAAGTTAGTATCTTTATGTAAAAAGGCTATCCTTGAGGAAATATTATGCCATACAAAGCCCATACTCTTATTAACCAAATCCGCATAGTGGGATTACATACATAACATGCTTGTAAAACTTTAAATAATAATTCAACAATTCCTCTTTAAAAATCCTCCTGTAATTCAATAATAAAATTCCAATTAACAAGTCCCTTTTTTTTAATTCAATACCTTTTAAAACCAATTCCTCTAATCATTAATAAACTTAAGTCATTAAAACATGATATTAAAATCAATCCTTCAAACATATTTATTTCATCAAACCTGGTATTCAATTTAATTCATAACATTCATTTAAATTCAATTCACATAATATATGTTGATCAATTCAAACACTTTAAAAATATATCTAGCCATCTAAACGTACCTTAATCCTTGTTTAGCATAATTCAACACTTAGAACTCAAGAAGATTCACCGAAAACACTGTACAAATACATATCAATAAAACACAACATTAATAAATGAAAATCCCAACTATATGTCATGAACTAATTAAATTCTTTTTATTAATTCTCAAATTAATTTTTGGTTTTTATTTAATTAAATTATAAAGAATAATTATTTTATAAAACCATAATAATAATATTAATAATGAGAATTAAACAAGAAGAGAAGAAGAGAAGGAAAACCAAAAGGAAAAAGAAGGGGGAGAGGTGCGATGGTTGGAAGTAGCACTCTGTTCGGTGGATGGCGGTTAGGACCGTTCAGAGTAGGTGATAGTCGCTGGTGGGAGGTGGTGGCCGGCGCAAAAATCAAGGGAGAGGGATGAGGAAATTAAACCGTTACAAAAATAAGAGAAAGAAGAGAGAAATTTGTGAGTTTTTGTGTGTATTTTTGCATTGGAACGAGGGGGTATTTATTGGTTTAAGAGTGTAGGAATTTAGAAAAATAAGTGTAGAAGAAATATAAAAGTTTTGAGTTATGGAATTGCTTAGAGAGTAAAACTAGAGTTTAAGGAAAATATGAAATTGATGATTAAGCAACATATGAAATATGGAAAGTATTAGTTTCATGGTTGATCATGAAATTGAAGAAGGTAAGAATAGGTTGCTTGGAGAATACTTTTAAGACAAATAAGATCAAAACATCTATGATCATATATTTCTTATATTTGAGTAGGAAAATAATAGAAATTAAGGCAAGATATTTAATTTGAAAAATCTAACAATAATCAATTTAATTAATTAAGCTTGGTTGTTGGCTGAAAATTTTGAGCATTATAATGCTCAATATTTTCGAACATATTAAGCCAATAGGATCAATTTTTTTCTTTAGGAAATACAAAATTATTCTGTAAATAATTCGGTATCTGTAGAAAATAACTAATTAGAGGTTCTTAATTACATTAACCAAATTAACTACTCAAAATCAGATTTTCTTTACTTAGAAAATCCGAAAATTTATGAGCTAATTAGTTTTAGGACTTTTGAAACTAATTAAAATTAAAAGGAAATAAATTTGAATAATTAAATTATCCGAAAATATACCTATATTTTTTGTTTTATTTAGATAATTAAATGGGAAGTTAATCTTATCCAAAATCCAAAATAGTAATTAAGTTTGAAAATAGTTTTGGCCCCATAATTCAAATATCATTTTGGTTCCAAATTCAAATAAACATTAAATTACCGAAATACCCTTTTTAGAAATTAATTAATAATTAATTAGAAAATACTTCTCAAAAATACGGGGGATTACATGATTGTATCTTCTTAACCCAAATCTGATGATGTGTGACTTTTCAATGCCAATTTGGTCGAGTTACATATCGGATAAGAGAATTTCTTGAAATCTATTCATAGCCCACACATTTTCATTTTAATCCACTTAATTTAGTCCATTTCAGGCACAAAGCTTCATTATAAGCCCAAACTCATGTTCAATTCTTTACATATTATTTTTTACCAAAGCCCAATTCACTTAAAACAAACCCTAACCCTACTCCGAGCCTTTAATTGGAAAAGTTCGAAATGAGTAAATGCGTAAAAAAGGCCCACTAACATGTCACGTTAATTCGCTTTTTTTAGCGAATATTCTTCAGGCTCCTTTTCAATATGTTTGAAGGATTTTGCAACATGTTGGCAGTTAATTTTTCTCGAAAAACTCGCAAGAAGTCATAATTGATATTTTACCCTCAGCAAGTATCTCTTATGTATTTTCAACATTTTTCTTCTATGGCAAACACCTATATAGTCAAGTGCACTTGGCTTAAAGGTTTCGATATCAACTCCTTATCTTTAATTGTACGCAATAAAAAACATCTATCAACACATTTTCTTCTGTTCGGAGGCCATCAAATAAGAACTTGAGGCAATCAAAGACAACATATTTTTAAGGTTAACTTTCCGAGTAGCGGAAATTTATCATACAACAGCTTGTAATTTTCCCGAGGAGCGAAAGATTACTATTTATCAACATTACAAGCTTCACGATGCGCAAAGGTTTGTAATCTTATATCATTCATCTGACAATTCTTTCGAGGAACGACGAGTTGTCAACTACTTCTTTTCGAGGCACAAAAGTTTACATCAAATGTCCTGAGGAGCAAAATTCCCGAGGTGCGTAAGATCACTTTTGTGAGTTGCTCGAGGCGTAGGTGCTCAGGATATGTTTCTTGAGGCGAAGAAAGCTATCATCCACCATTTGATATTCTTCCCAATGCATGGAGGTGTTTCGAGTTGTCAACTACTTCTTTTCGAGGCACAAGAGTCTACAACATGTTTCCCAAGAAGCCAAAAATTGTCACAGTCACATTCAGTGATGGAGAAATTCACACTAGATTTCTCGAGGCATAGAAAGCCAAAAATCGGGTCTGTTAAGCCAAAAATCGGTTTGACTCAAAAGGTTTAACTTTAAGAAGGTTTGACTAGGAAGAGTATGAAGAGGTTTGACTTTAGGGATTGCCTAGAAAACGATCGGATGATGATTTGATTGACATGAGAAAGCTGAAGTTAAGATGGTGTGATAATAAAAAGGAATGAAAGACGGACAATGACATGAGATAACTAAGAGGAAGACCCTTGAAGAAAAAACTCGGGGAACAATTTTAACGTATGGGAAAAACCTAAGAAGTACGAACACTACATAGTGGCACCCCTAGGAAGCGTGCCATGCTAGTTTTGTGTGTAACACACTAGAATGTGGCGTTATGTTCAGGTGTGTCACGTCACAAACTGATGTGTTACACTTGCACTAGCTAGGCGTGGCTCGCTAAATCTATGTTCTCATCAAGTTTTTTTTACTCGAAGCGGCTTTAATTACGGTACGGATTTCAGACCACTCGTAAACACGTTGGAAGCCATAGTATAAGCATAGAAGCAACAAATATTCACACTTAACATTTATTCACAAATGATGCAATGAAGTTCTTAACCTAAATGTAAAGGTTCTATGTTCTTACTATTAATCAGCATCATATCTAAAAGTAAAGTTGCGTAGCAAGGTAGTCCGCATTTTGAGAGCATGCGTGTGCATACGGACGACGACTCTATGATTCGTGTAATGGGGACGAAGCGACTCCACATCTTAGTTGATTTATGCATTAAGACCAAGCCTTATTGCCATGCCATACCATGCAAGTTTTCAGTAGGCATAGGCTAAATCTTGTTGGGTTTTGCGGTGTCCGACACCGCGAAAACAAAACCCAAAAATCGGATCGCATGCATAATAATTACGACATAAATAAAAGCATGCAAATAAATAAAATACAAACACATAAAGAGAAGAGAGAGAAAGAAGCTCACCCTAGACGTGTGTTTCACTCACAAATCAAGCTCGAATTGTTGGAAAACTTCAAGCCCTGCAAATGCAAGACCTCCGACGTCTCACACCCTCGATTACCAAACCGGCCCCTACCCCGTAGCTTAGACGGGGCTAGACCAAGATTACTTAGAGTTTACGAACTAAGGTTTTCTCACACTTTGGGAGATCCTTAGAGTTCACCAACTTAAGTGAAATTCCCAATACCCAATCATTGGTATTTATAGGGAATTGTTCCCAAGATTTCCCATCATCTTTCCATGTGGGAGAATTGGTGAAATGTGAAAATCCATGACTTAATTTAATTCTAAATTAAATTAAAAGCATGAGCAATAATCAAATGACAAGTATCAACACACAAGACAAAGTAGGTGGGATGACCACCTTGACCTTAGAGAACAAGGCAAGGGGCTTCCCCAACTATCCCAATCAGCAAAAGGGCAGCTGCCCGGCCTTAGGCAGCAAGGCCAGCCTTGCGCCACAAGGCTAAGCCTGCTAGCCTTTGCCGCAAGTCCACGCACTAGTCGTAGGCCCACACGCATATATACCGCAAGAAGCAGCACCACAAGCGCCATTTGCTTACTGGCCTTGCTAGGCAAGCCCAACTAGGGCTGCCATGGTGCGCAGGCCACTAAGCCGCCCTAACCAGCCCGCAAGCAAGGTCAGGTTAGTTGGGCCTTGCGATGGCTGCTATGGCTTGGTGGCCTAGTTCTTGCGGTCCTAGTCGTTTGCCTTTGATACGAGGCATGACTAGGCCTCGCGCTATTTTTAGCATGATATGTCATTTGATTATTTTCTCATCTTGTTGACTCCTAGAGTCATCTCGACTTGCAACGTTCGGGTTCGACGCTCTAAGCTCGGAATCCGACGTCTGAGTTCGTAAAATCTCTATCGACTTATTTAATCCTCTGGATTAATTCGTCGCCTTGGTTCGATAACACGATTAGGTGTGACCCGAAGGGTTCAGTTAAGAGAAAGCTATGATATTAATTATATATTAACATTACTGATCGGAAGCGGCCTCCAGCTAGGTATTCCGATCACTTGACCTCACTGGATAATTAGCTTTCCTAATTAGTTTCGAACCTTCTATCGGAATAATACACTTCTTCGAAGGACACCATTCCTTTCAATTCTGGGGGTGATAATGGGTTAGTTAAAGGTTGATGACTTGTAGAACTAAAGGTCGTTAGTCACTAAGGGTATTTGGATGTATTTATGATAAACTTGGGGGTTATATGGTGAAGAAAAGGTGATAGTATAAAAAATATACACTTTGATTAATCCAGCAACATATTATATAAAAACATGTGTCTTTTAATATATTAGTAAATAAAAGTCAAAGTTGATATATGAATAGTGCAAAAATCAAATTGATGCATTTAAAAAATATACAAAAGAGTGTCATATGTCGAGCCTCGGATACAATGCATAAAAACTAGGAGTGAGCAAAAATATGGGGTACTATGTCCTGGACTCGGGACTGGTTAGAACCTGTCGAGCTTAGAACTGGTTATAAGTGGTTCCAATTCGAGTTCTTCTCGGACCCAGTACCCGACTGGTACCCGGAACCAGTTCCACAACTGCATAATTCTTAGTCCACTTTATTTAGGACATTATCGTTTCATTGGGCATACATACATAAAAGTTTCATAGCATAATATTAGTTTCTAACTAACCAGTCACCCACATGGCCACATGAAAGGGGTATTCTCTCACTTCTAACCCTAAAATCCTATATTACTCCATCTTATATCTATTACTCCATTTTTAGATCTAAAACACATTTAGTTTTTTTTTTATTTTTTATTTTTTAAATTTTTTTGGTGCCATGAACAAGATGCAAAAGGTTAAATTAATGGAGACGAAGAAGGGGGGGGGGGAGAAAATTAAAGAGAAAGATGGATCAAGCTCTCATCCTAGTCTTATTATTTTGGGTTTTTTGGTTGATTTTTTGTGATTCCGAGCTATTACATACGACAAACAATTAATAAATTTATAAAAATTTAATACGACTCTTGTTTGCTAATCTTATTAAGATATATCTTTCTATCCTTCTTAGTTTTATGATATATTTTTCATAGACAAGTATATACGAAAATTATAATTCAGAGCGTCGCCCGAGAAACACACTAGTTGATGAATAATAAGCAAGTCATGCAATTAAACCTTAGCTTTTACCCTAAACTTGTCAATTTTACATTAATTAATTTCCATTAATTACTTAGTTTATCAACTTAAATCCTATACTTGAATCGTTCAATGTATAACTTTTTAATTTTTTAATTTATATTTACGTCTTACACTTGCATTGATATCAAATTAAAGAAGATATTTCGATTTTCAAGAATCGAGAGTATAAATCTCATTTGCAAAAAAGAAAAAAAAAAACATATTATTTCAATTAGATATAAAAAAGGAAAATTTGACACCAGCAGTCCCAACTATGATTAATCGTTTTTAAAAGTTTTCAATTATTGATTAACTTAGGATGATCCTAACTTTAGGGGGGGTCCTTGTCAAACAGTCCCGAATATATTTTAAACGGTTTGACAACTTAATAATTCAACATACATGCCTTGTTTTTGTTAGGCGTGATTACAAAAATAAATCCTCCACCATTCTAAACACTGCACCCACCCTTATCCCATTTACGATACACCGTCTTCATGTAATTTGCTTAAAAAAACGGACCACTAATGATACAACACGTGTTTAACCGGTTTATCCAGTCATCATAAGCTAGGGACTATTTTAAGAAGGACACCCCCAAAGTTGGGATCACCATGAGTTAATCGATAGTTGGGTCTAGTAACATCAATGTTTTTTTCCTTTAAGATGAAGGACAAGATTACTTAGTAACATATTTTAAACTTAGTTATGAATTCAAGTTTAGGCTTCCCTACGATGATATGAGCACAAACCCATTTATAATCAACCCAAATAATCGACTCATTTACATTCTTAATTATATAGTTTGATGCTTATAAGAGCGAACATGCATGCTTCAATACAGTATAACATTAAAATGTGAAACTTGAATTACATTAAACTATTATTAACAACACAAAAATTTTTATACGACCCGAAAATAATACTTATATAACAAAGGTAAAACAAATCAAGATAAACAAAACACTAATTTTTTTTAAAGGCGTGCATGTTGCAAAACACATAATAAAGATCTTTTTAAAAATGCACATAGTAATTAAAGGTGTTTCATGAATTATAATGGAAACATATATTGCTACAAAAAGATCATAAAAGTTTGTTTAGTCTGTAGCAAGTAAACACAAATTTGTAGCATGACTCCCCATGATAATTATTTGCCATCACCATGATATTAAAGTTTAAAATCATCAAGATTGGCTCTAACCTCATCAAGTGATTTTGAGAAAAAGCTTTTGATGAGGCCCTCAGTTGAGAATTTCTTATAAATAGGTGGATTTTCCTCTGATGTTAGCTCCTTTATTGGACCATGTATCTTCTCAGACGAGTAAAATCCATTATAATTAATTGCAATAGAAATCCTTCGTCCAATTGTTTTCGCAATCACTCTATGACAAACTCCTTTTATCATATCATTAGTTATCATCTGTAAGATATAAGATAGATATAAATATATGTAACACAACAACAGAAACCTTAAAAATTACACAATAATATTAGAATTAGAATTTTTAATAATTCAGTTTAATAGGTAAAAAACCAAAACCTGAAGTATTTTTCCAAAGTTAACAATCAAAGCACCAAAAACAGGCTTGACATTAACCCATTTTTTTCATAAAGGACTTGGAGTCCACCAATATTGTCTTGTAAGAGTATTGTGATGAATGAAGTATCAACATGAGCATCTAATCCAATAGTCAGTTTTGGTTCTGGACATGTTGGGTAATAACTGTTAATTAAGGCCCAGCTTTTTGTACAATTTGCCATATTTCCTAGACATTCGGGTTCAAGTCCAATACCTAATGATATTGACATAAGTATGCGATCAGCAAGCTTATGGATATGGTTAACATACTCCAATGTCACATCCCTGCAAAAACAATTCATTATATAAAAATCAATATTTAAAGCAATCCATTTGAATAATATAGTACATAGTTATGTGTATGCTCATGTTAAGCAATTAAATTTGCATTAATGGTCTGAATTTGTTAGGAATAAACGCACGGGTCATTTTATTTGGTTGTCTCATATGAAAAAAAAACCCAATGACTAACAAATACATTAGTTTAATAATCAGTTGCTTTATATGTTGAGGGATAACAACGAGTTGAATTCGGATCAAATTCTATTAGATCCAGATCCACCTTCATTCTTTAGAGGTGATCTAAATTCGTGGATCCAAAATTTTAGGATCTAGATCTAGATCAACCAAATCCATGTGAGCGTTTTTTGCAATAAAAAAATTATTATTTCAGATATTTCTTTTATAAAATCCAATTGAAATATTATTTTTAAGTTCATTTATATGATTCTGCACTTATAGATCATTCTTTTCAAAATAACAGAAACTGAAGTTATAAATCACTAAAAATAATTCCTCTTTTTCATTTTAGTTGACACGTTTCATTTATCCACAATTTTCAATACATAACTTCAAATATTATATCAATTAATGTTTGAAAAATAGAGACTGAGATAAAACAAACAAGACCTCTCATATTGATGTATTTATTAAGAATAAATCATAAAAATAAGTCAAAGTAACTTATGTATATAGTGCTCAAATCAATTAAAAAGAAACGGATGACTTATATATTAAAGAAATAAAAAATTTCAAAATAAATCAGTAATATGAGAAACACTTAAAGTAAGATCCGTGGGCCGCCAGATCTGGACTAGATCTAGATTTAAAAACTAGTAATAGAGTAGATTATGCCTATCAAAAACAAATTATGATCCGTTGAGTCCAAAACTAGAGGATTTAGATCTTACAATATGGAACTAGAATCACCGTATCTAGATTGGATAAAAGAACCATTTCCATCCCTACATATACTACTTAATTGTTTAAGAACCAAGACCTAATGCACTTTTTTGTGGCAGACTATTCGATACATATACACAGGGTTAGATTTTAGGGAAAATTATATTTCCTCTGTCACGATTTAAAAATCTCGTTTACCTTTACCACAAGTTTTGAAGAAGGAGAATAAAAAGAAAAATTATGGAGGTTGGTTTTTTAAAGATAAATATTTATATAGCAAGGTTTGTAGTTTAAAGTGAAACAAAAAATGATATTAAGGTTTGGTTGGTTAAAAGTAAACAAAAAAAGGTAAATTTGATTTTTATTTAGGTACAAGGTTTATGAGTGAATTAGAATTTTATTTAGTTATGAAGAAAGTATATATCTTATGTATGATAACACCAATTTTGTAACTCAATATTGGAAAATAAATAAGTGTACATTATGTGAGACAGATAATTAACTTACATGCATATAGTAGGCAACTCTTGAGGATCAACTTCACCATTAGTAACTCGAGCGTTCACATACAAAGTGTCTCTCCAATTTGCAGCCTTTGACTGATACAAGTCATGGTTGCTAAAAAAGTACACAGGCTTTGACTGAAAATCGCGACTATAGAACATTTTTTTAGTCTCAGCATCTTGTTCATGAAACATTTGACTTTGTTTAGTCATTGATTCTAACAATTCCTTAGGAACCCCATGGTTTATCACTTGAAAAAATCCCCATTCCTTTGATGCCAGAATAGTTTCCTTGACGATCTCAGCAGTGCGATCTTCATTTTCACCAAAATGTGCAAAGTCTATTATCGGCACACTTATATCATCTGAACATGTACCAAAATCTTTTAAACGATCCTCAAGCGGTCTAAGAAACATGCTAGGAATTTTTTAGATTCCTGCATCTACAAGCCCTTTCACCCCAAGTTTTCCTTCATCGAATGCCTTAAGTTGATTAAGTCGATCATAACTACTTTGTGTTTCATTAAAGGCGCTTTGGGTGTCCATTGGATTTTACAACCTTTATTGGATGAAATAACTTTAAAAGAATTTTTTTTGTTTTCTTTTGGCTTATATTATTTTAGAGTTAATGAAAACTCTAAGAAAAATTGTTCATTATATAATATTCGTAGATTAGATGCATGAGGATATCATGGGATAATCAAAATGCTAATCCATGTGAATCTCACTAATTTATTAAAATATTCAATAGACAACTAATAAATTGGTAAAATCAGATTGCTTATCCATGTGAATCTCATTAATTGGACAACTAAGCTTATGTAATCACTTACTTATCCATGTGAATCTCATTAATTGGAAATAATCAATAGACAAGCTAGTGTGATCACTTGCTTATCCATGTGAATCTCATTAATTGGAAATAATAAAAAGACAAGCTAGTGTAATCACCTTTCTTATCCATGTGAATCTCATTAATTGGAAATAATCAATAGACAGCTATGCTAGTGTAATTACATACTAATTAAGCATGTGAATCTCATTAAATGAAAGGTAAATACTCAATAGACAACTAAGCTAGTGTAATCACTTGCTTATCCATGTGAATCTCATTAAATAGAAATAATCACTATAAATCTAAAATAGTGTAATCACTTGATTATCCATGTGAATCTCATTAAAAGGAAGTAATCAATTGATAGCTAAGCTATTGCGTGTAATCACTTGCATATCCATGTGAATCTCATTAATTGGAAATAACCAATAGACAAGCTAGTGTAATCACCTTTCTTATCCATGTGAATCTCATTAATTGGAAATAATCAATAGACAAATATGATAGTGTATGTAATCACTTACTTATCCATGTGAATCTCATTAAATGAAAATTAAATAATCAATAGACACCTAAGATAGTGTAATCACTTCCTTATCCTTGTGAGTCTCATTAATTGAAAATAAGCAATAGACAACCATGCTAATGTAATCACTTGCTTATCCATGTGAATCTCATCGATTTTGAAATAACCAAAAGACAACTAATTTAAGCTATTGTACTATAGTCACCTTGCTTATCCATGTGATTCTCATTAAAGAGAAATAATCAATAGAAAATTAAGCTACTGTATAAGATGCATGAGGTCATTGCTTTATCATGTGAGAAAATAGTCTTCTACATAGTCTTTATGACATATTCTGTAATGCCTTGTATTTCCAAACCACTATTTTATTTGCTTTTCAACCAATTAAACCTAATTTCTAATTTAAATCTCAATTTCTAAATAATGTTAATTTAATCATTAAAATCGTCATTCCAAGCTTTTGAAACCCTAATTATAATACTTTGACGAAACAATTGAAAGTTATTATTTAAAAGGTTTTATATTTGAGTTTTAATCATTTCAATTATATTGGACATGTTTGAATTGATATTAGCCTTAAAGGGTTATTCCTTAAGCTTAAGCGTCAATTCAGTAAGTGTTACACATAAATTATATGTAATTTTGATATTTGACGTATTGCGATTGATACGGGTCATCATGGGTGATTCCTTGACTAAAGTGCCAATTTGATAGGTATAAAATGATTTTAGGGGTTTTAAAACGTTTTACGTTCAATCGTATCAATATTGATAAATAAAGTTGTATCGGGTGATTCCGTCAACTCGTTTATCAAATTGATATTGTTTATAAACAATTATTTAATTCTTATATTTATAAAACTCATTATAATGTCATTTTATTAATTAGGTCATTATAAATGAATAATAATAATGGTTTCGCATTTCGTCTTTTTATGTCGCTTTTCTATAAATATGAACCTTATTTGTATCGTGATTTAAATTATTGTTTCATTATTATTATTATAATTATTTTTATATTATTATTGAGATATCAATAATATAATTTATAATACCGTTTTAAAATGCGTTTCAAATCGCCTTCTGATATTTATCTTCCTTAGTCTAGTTTTGGGCCTATAAGTTGTTTATGTTCGAACTTTTAAGTGGATTTTCGACCTAGCTTTAGGCGGGTAAGTGAGAAGCTATTAGGGCCTAATATACTTTCTTCTTAAGCTTAACAAACACATCCTAAGTGAGCCCAAAAGGGCAATTAGTCGTAGTTGCACCCTAGTCCAGCTATCGTAGCTGTACCACACCCTATAAAATGAAAATTTAGTGAAAACAATATGAACAACGTTATAAAAATGAACGTTTGAAATTCACGTGTAAAAAAAAAGAACATTTATTACTAAGAATTGAACATGTTTAAGAAAATAATCATTTAGTATATTAAAAATGAATAGGATTATCATATATTCATAAAATTACTGAACCACGACTTTAAAATGAACATTTAGTGAAAAGAAAAACTTATGAATATGTAAAGTAAAATTGAACATCTAGTAATAGAAAATGAACATGTAAAAAAAATAAACATTTACTAATAAAAAGTGAACACGTAAAGAAAATGAACATTTAGTATATTAAAAATGAGCATTTATCATACAATTATGGCATAGCTGGACCATACTTAATGAAATGAACATTTCATCAAAACATTTGAACACATTAAATAAAATGGAAATTTAGTACAAAAAAATAAACATGTAAAAAATGAACATCTCAAAAAAAATTATGAATATTTAGTATATTTAAAAAGAACATGATTTTCATGTATTTATATTGGTTCAAAATTCATTGTATATAATTATTAACAAAAATAAAGATAAAATAAATCATTAAAACATGTTCATTTTTTATGTACTAAATGTTCGTTTTTAGTGTACTAAATGTTCGTTTTGTACAAAATGTTTAATTTCAAAGTATTGTGTGTTCATTTATTTTTACAGAAATTATACACAGTTCGATTGTAATTATTTTAACTTTAAAAATCTGAATATCCACCTTAAATCTAATCTTGGTTCATCATAGAGGCAATAATTATTGATCTATAACATGATGTATTAGGAATCACAATGCAAAATTGATAGATATCAACTATTTTATAACATTCACATATTTATAAACCAAAAAAGAAAAGATCAAAATAACCTTAAGATTCATGATTGCGACGAAGATGATGACGATGGAGAATGCAACAATGATGAAAAATTTGAGAATATCCGAAGTCGAAGGACAAAGAAGTTTAAAGATCAAAGGAATGTGAGGTAAGAAAGAAAATTAACTTATAAGGAAAGGAAAAAAAGAGGAGAGATAAAATTTTGAATTGAGAATAAAACAGAGGAGAAAGAAAATATTTAAATTTAAGAAAGAATAAGGAAGGAAAAATAAACGTATGTTCATTTTGAAGTACTATATGTTCATATATATAGCTGGTGCAGGTAGCTTAGTTGCATAAATGTGTAGCTAAGAATTTGCGCCAAAAGGGAAGCCTTGAATCTAGTCTACATGGGGCTTGTTTATGAGCTTCTTTTGACCCATTTCTACTTCATGTATACGGCTGCACAAGGGGACAATAAGGACTGATTTTCTAACCTAGGTAACCCATTCATTCACTCCCTAATTATACCTAATTAACTTGTCTAAAACCGTCTTCCTCTTCCCTTTCTACGTTCAACTCAACCTAGAATACATCAATTTTCATCTTTAATCTTCACGCTACACATCTCTTCCTTTTCCCTTCAATTTTTCGTGGGTTTTAATGGCTAAATCAAGGGTACAACCAAGCCCTAGTTGCTGCCATCAAGCCTCAAAGAGACGTGCATGGTTTCCTTCATTAAAGAGTGGGAAACAAGGGCATTCTTGGGGCAAATCTAGGCATGTTTTAAGCGTGGCTACCATGGTGGTTTGAGTGCTTTTTCTCCTCCTTTCTTCTGATTTTTGGTGGCCTATACATCAAGTTAACTATTTCTTTTCTATTAGGTTAGAAGTAGTAGGATTCTAGCTTGGATTAATATATGGGTAGAAAACATGTCTAGGGGTGGGTTAATAAATGATTTTTTTCGTTCACGGTATGGCTGTTGTAATTCTTGTATTTTAGAGAATGAATCAATGATTTTAATCCTTGTTTTTGTGCCTAAACTTGATTGATATTAAAGTCTTGATGTTAAAAGATCTTTGTATGCTCCTAATGTCCTGAGTTTGAGAGTGTGTAAGCCATGTTTTGGTTTAATTTTGTGCCTAAAAATGTGTATCATCATGTTAGGGATATCCATAATTTATAGAATCATGTTTAGGGGAAAGTTTTGGTGTGATTTCATGCACAAAGTTGAGTTTGAGGGCTGCTATATATTCGGGTTTGGGAGTTGTATGAAAATAGCATATTAGGGAGTGAATGCTTAATTTTTATGGTCAAACTTGTGCCTATTATGTCCTACTATGTTTTATGGTATTGTTTAATAATGGGATAAGTTAAATTATGAATTTTGGTTGGTTTTTAATTGATCTAATTACACTTACGCGCTGCTGCCATGCCAGTTCATGTATGATGTAAATAGAGCTAGTTATATATATGTTTTGCCAAATTTTCATGCTTAAACTTATGCTTATTAGGTTATATTATGTTTTTAGAGGTTTTACATTAATGGGCTAAGGGTTTGTTTAGTTCACCTTAATTTTTCTTATCTGAGCCTATCTGATCTGGTCTCATCTGATCTGATCTGATTTTGTCTGGTCTGATCTTATTTGATTATTTGATTTGACCAAACTTTAACCTTAAGTGAACGATAATCTATAAGGAAAAAATACATCAAGTGGGGTCTTGTTAGATACGTAATAATGTGTATTTTATTAATATGTAATTTTCATAATTTTTTTCATTACGAAATTAAAGATATGTAACGATTAAAAATTGCACATAAAACGATGATCTGATCTGAACTTATTTTTCCTGATCTGAACTTAATTTTTCTAAAATAAGTAAAATTAAGTTGAACTAAACAAGGCCTAAGTCTAATTACATGGTTCAGCAGAGTTTAAGAGTGTTTCAGTATTATTGGTGCTATTGTAAGTGTGTGTATGGGCTGCTGTACTATTGGTTTTGTTGGAGCATGTTTAGGGTTGAACTTTAAGTCTTTATTGAGTTTATATGTTGCCTATAAGTGTATGAATTTGCCCTAATTCTTATTTCGCTTTTATAGCATGTTTGGTTGGGTTTTTAGAGTGATTTGTGGACTTGTATTGTTGTTGCCCGCTTTTCGTTGTTGTATGGAAGTGTAGTTATGGTTTTTAGTTTAATTAATTAAATAAATTTATGGAATTTTTTTATTATAAATATTATATATTAGTTGAAATTGTATTTTAACTAGGTTTTGTGTGAATTTTTAGGTATTATAAACCCCTAAAGTAACTCTACCGGTGCGTTTCCTGCTGCCAGCCCCAAGCCTAGATAAAGGAGGAGGGTTATGGTAGGCTAGTGACAGCTAGTGTAAAGCTTTGTCACATCCCATGAAATGACCAAAATTATATTTTCGAGGGGGCGTTCCCTACTCAGCGACGCGTTGCACTTTCCAGACCTGGGTGTAATGATAAGTATGCAAGGGTTGTTAGGTAGTTGCCCAAAAATGACGCGGCACATTACCCTAGTGTGGTGTCGAATGAGCAAGGGCTTGCCATTGGGGTGTTCCATACTAAGCGACACGCTGCACTTCCTAGAACCGAGTGTAGTGATAAGTATGCAAGGGTTGCTAGGTCGTCGCCCAGAAGCAACGCGTCACAATGCCCGAGTGCGGTGTCGATTGATCAAGACCTTGTAGTTGGGGGCACGAGAGAATGTGGTACGAAGGAGCATAGTTGTAGGGAATTTTTATCTCACCCTACTGTGGGTAATGTTTTTAGGCATGCCGGCGATCCTTGGAAAGAAGCTAGAGAAAAAGAGTCGCCTACAAGTTTTAGGAACTTGTAAACCGTTCACGATTGTGAAGGTTACACCTCATTCACAGTCATAGAGATTGCTAAATTCCATAGTGGTCTGAAACCATGACTAGATGTTCGGGGATGATGGTATAAATTTGACTTTCAAAGAAGTCAAACCCGCCCTAAAATAGGCCTCTACTTAATTCTTATTGACATTCATGCGCGCTTTTCGACCAACATACATACATCAAATTAATCCTAAACCTGTTTAATCTACGTCGGTTGATTATTAATGCACAATTAAATCTAATACTTGTGATCACTTGAATTAAAATCATGTTGAACCTAAATCCAATTATTAATTATCTTATCAGGCATGATTTCAATTACAAATTCCCTTTAAACCTGCAAAAAGGGGCGTGATCAAGCAACAAATCATTGATAGTCAAGCAACGTATAATTAACATATATAACAATCATCATAAAAAACATCGTTAGTAGTAAGATCCTAGGCATGATACTAAACAGATTAATAACAATCCTAACATGTTACTAATAACAAAATCAACATGTTATCCTAAACATGATTCTAGTAATGAAATCAACTCGTTATCCTAAACATGATTCTAGTAACGAATTCAACACGTTATCCTAAACATGATTTCTAATCAAAAAATGAATAAATTTATTTTGATGCCTCGGCCTTCTTGCTATTAAAAAAATACACACGTTTGTAAACTTCAAGAAAGTAAAATCAGTAAAGTGAATAATAAACTAAATTAATTAAGAATAAAAATATAGATTTGGGACCAAACCCTCAGAAATATCAACCTTTCATGTCGAGGTCGAAGACAATGTCGAATAAATTAAGGATTACCATAAGAGTTCTATTCAATCTCAAACTCTCGATCTTTATCTTTTCGGGAAGGATAGATTAGAAACTTTTGGAAGATTCTAACTGATTTAGGATTAGGAAAATATTCATACAGGGTCTAAATAAAATACTTGGACTCCACATAATCAATGGGTCGTACTAAAGATGGACCTAGGCTCGGTTTAGTATTTTGACCATATCTCATTCGTTTTAAGTCGGATTTGGGCTTATAATATATCGTTGGAAAGATGTTTTCGAGACCCATCCATCCAGCAATAATTGAACTGAGAACACGGACCAAAATAATCATGTTGGACGTTTTTATGGTTATAGGCACGAAATGAATGTTTTTTAGGCTTGAGGACACGAAATGGATGTTTTTGGATTTAAGGGCACAAAATGGTTCTTTTTGGATGTGAAGACATTTTGGGTAAGGTTATAAAAAAGACTTAGGGAAACTTTGCGCGGTCTTTCAAATCTTTTCCAAACTCGTCAATCAAAACGTGAAAGGCACTCATCACTAGGTTTGGTGTTTGGGGAGACACGATCAGGTGTCAACAGAAGCCCCCACTTTGACCGAGTTTGGAGAAACGTTTAAGTTTCGAAAACGATAGTCAAAGTAAGTCGATAGGACGGAGAATAATCTAGAAAGTTCTACGATCCTATATCATTCTTTTAACGTCGATACCTGCAGAAAACGTTAGTCCTACAAATTTAGGAGTGTAACAACCCCAAATCTCCCTCTACGGAAATACTAGTATAATACGTATAATTATACCCTAGAGATAGACTTAGGTGTATTACTGCCGCATGATTACGCAAGGCTACTCAAAATACTTAACTCAATAACAAGACTTGCAGCAGAAACTCAACTTTCTTTTATTAATACTTATAAAAATAGTAACATTGTTATGAGTACTCAAAATAAAGACAAAACCAACATTCCTAAACTAGGTGAAGCAAATCCAGGGACTCCCATATGCTCATTAATGGCTCCACCTGAAAATAGACAACACTGCTTACCATTAAGGTAAACAAGGCAAACCAAAACAAATAGGAAATACGGATTAGCAAAATATGCTAAGTACGATAAGTGCAAGATAATGTAAACTCAATTTATTAGCAAACATGCTTTTAAAACCAATTCCAATAATTAATCCAATAATTCCAAACTCATAATTCAAAACCAATTTCTCAAACTTCTCAAAATAATTCCAATAACTCAAGAATTCAATAATAATGATTTATAAAATCAATTCCTCTTTTTAAAATCCAATTCCTTTCCTAAGTGTGCACAACCCCTAAGTTAGTATCTTTATATTGAAAGGCTATCCGTGAGGAAAGACTCGGTTATACAAATTCCAAAGTCTTATCAACCAAATCCGCATAGTGGGATTAATATAATCATGCTTGTAAAGCTTTAATAAACAATTCAATAAATCCTCATAAAATTCCTCCGTCGAATAATATCAACCTTTATAATAAAGTAATTCAAAACTTTTTTTTTTCATTTAATTCAACATACTTTCAAAATCATCCTTTAATAAATACTCGAAAATTAAATACCATATTAATAACTTTTCAAAAATCAATAACTCTTCTTTCAAGATCAAAACCTTTTATTTAATTCAACAAGCTTTTCAAATAAATTCCTGTATTTAAACATGATAAGTAATTCAAACCATTCAAAACATGATATTGAAATCAATCCTTCATATATAAAACATATATTAAAAATCAATACCTCCAAACATACTTTATTTCATAAATCATAATTCAAATCAATTTAATTCAATCACCAATAAAATCATATAAAACATTCTATTCAAACTAATCACTTTCAAAGGTATTTAGCCACCAAAATGTACCTTGATTCCGAACCTCAATCAACACTTTGCACATTCAAATATCAATCACGAATACACCTTGCAATTAACATAACCATAAGGTTATCACAACATCGACATAAACCTAATCTAATGTGTATGGATTATAAAACTCTTTTAAAAATAATACTTTAATATAAAATTATAGCTTTGAAATAAGTATTTATATTTTAAAAAACTAACCATGAAGAAAATAAAGGAATAGGATTAAAGAGAATTGAATTTGCGTTGAAAAGAATAGCCAGAACTTGCAGAGGCTATAACTCCTTCAATATAACTTCGAATTAGGTGATTCTTGAGCCTAACCTTTCGAGAGGAACAATTTTCTATGAAATAGGGAAAACCCTAAAATTGATCAAAAGTACCCGAAAATTGGCTTCAAATGTATACAGGCTGATTATGTATGAAAAGAGTAGAAGAAAAGTATGAAAAGGTTTAGGGAAAAGAAGAATAAGAGAGAAGAAGAGAATTGGGTTTTGGTGTGAAGAATATGAGAGGTATGAGGGGGTATTTATAGACTTATGAATGAAAGAATTAAGGTAAGATCTTGTAGGAAGAATTATGGTAAATTTAGTTTAAGGAATTATTTGGAAAAGAGAGTTTAAGAATTAAGGAAGGTTTAGTTTATGGTGATTAAGCAATTAAGAAATAAGGTAAGTATGTAGTCATGAAATATAAAATGGTAAATGGTTTTTCTTAGGGAATAATCAAGAATGGTTTAAGGTAAATAAATAAGATGATCAAATCTTTGAGAGATGGAAAATAGGAATTAAGGAAATAATAGAATTTAAGGAAGATAATTAAAATACAAAATTACCAAAATAATTTGCTTAAAAATAGCATATGGTGGCCGAAAATATTGATCCTTATATGCTCATATTTTTGGACCTCCTCATTAGTCTTTAAGCATTATTTTGCGAGATTTTAAGGAATAAAAATGATTGTGTAAATAATATATTTTGTAAAAACTAATTAATTAGAAAAATACCAACTAATCACTAATTAAGAATATCCGAAAATCCTAGCTAATTAACTTAGGAAAATTTGGCCCTTTTAAATAAATAGGAAACTATAATTTTTGCTTAATTAAAATATCCGATATATATATATAAACCGGTTTTCGGAAAAAAATACATGGATAATAAATCTTATCCAAAATTCAAAAATAATAATTAAGTTTGAAAATGTTTTTGGCGCCAAAATTTGAACATCATTCTGGCTCCAAAATTCAGGTAGTAAAATAAATTACTTAATACCCTTTTTAGAAAATAATAATTAACTAATAAATTAGAAAACATAATTCAAAAATATGGGGTATTACAAGGAGTTATAGGGAAAGAAACGCGTATCTGACACTGCCGGGTGTACGTCTCTAGGTGATATCTTATTGACTTGAACCCATTTAGACGACCTCCTAATTCTCAGGGAGCATTGTTGACTCTTTGTCTTAAATTCAAACGATAACCTCCTCATTCTTAGGGAGCGCTATCGGTGACAACCTCCACATTCTTAGAGAGCACTATCGGTGACAACCTCCACATTCTCATGGAGAGCCGTCGATCATAAATGTGTCCACGTGTCTCTAAACACAAGAACTTTTGAAGAGAATGAAGGGTGAGCAAAAATTTTGGGTACCCGAAAGTGGAATCGGAACTGGTTAGGAACCGGCGGGTCTGGAACCAGAATTGGACCCGGTGGTTCCAATTCCGTGTAATAAATTAAGGAACCGGTTGCAACTGGTTCCAATTCCAATCTCAATTTTTTGTACCCGGAACCGGTTAGGTACCCGGTTACCCATCATATGTTACACTAAATAAGTTTTTAAAAATAAAATTATGTTAAATGTATCTAGTTAATAAAATAATAAAAAAAATATTACTAATACTAACATAAATAAAATAACTTAATGCATATATAAATACAAGTGTTAAAAGCAAAAAATGAAAATAGACTACAATAAGTATTATAATTTATATTATATTTTAATAATTATATACATAAGTGGGTACTCGAAACAGGAACCGGTATCCGGTGGTTCCAATTCCAAGTCCTAAATTTTAGGTCTTGGTTGGACCAATTCCAATTTCGGTTCCGGATTTTAGGATCCGGTCCCAACCAATTCCGAGTCTAGGTCCTAAAATTTTGACCAAATACCTGGTTTCTCATTCCTAGAGAATGTCCACGTGTCTTTGAACAATATAAGAGAAGTCCACGCATCTCTGAACAAAAAGAGCTTTTGGAGAAATGTCCACGCGTCTCTAAACAAAAGGAGCTTTGAAAGAAATGTCCACGTGTCTCTGAACAAAAGGAGCTTTGAAAGAAATGTCTATGCGTCTTTAAACAAAAGAGCTTCGAAAGAAATGTCCACGCAACTTTGAACAAAAGGATCTTTGAAAGGACGAATGGTGAGAATGTTCGATTAACCGCGAAAAGAAGCTTCAATGAATTGGTGTATCTTGTAAAATCAAATATCGCTAAAAAGACTTTCCTAGTGGTTTTCTTGAGGTTGACTTAAGACTTAGTGTACTTGACTCATTTTGTATGACTCAATGTACTCAACTCAACTCAATGTGATATGAATTGATGTGGTGACACGACATGACTCGATGTGCATGACTCGTGTGTGCATTTTGTTGTGATTGTGCTCGTGCAACTTGAAAATTTAGAAAAGCAAAAATTTTTTGTCATTTTTGTGGAGGGTACCGACTTTCTCCTGCAAAGAAAGACATGAAAATGAAAAGAGGTAAAGTGTCGGTGAAAAATGAAGTTTTTGAACTTCCCTGAAAGGAAAAAAGATGAAAAGAATGAATCGAGTAATGATACATGTTCAATGAGCTTAATCAAGTGTATGCATTAATCATTGTATCTCATGGAGCGAGAATTGTAGCATCTTATACTATCTCAATTGATGATCCAATAATGAAAGTATTTTGGTAACTTAGGCTCGGAGGCTAAGTACCTCATATTTTGTGATGATGATTATGATAATGAGCGATTGTCAGATGACAAGGGATGCTTAGAGTCGTATCAGGATTTCATGACAAAGGCTTCCTAAGTGAAGGATTATTTGGCTTAGTATTTGTGATGTGTGTGAGAGTGACACTAAGGTTAGGCTGCAAAGGCTAAGGGTGTGGAAAAAATATTTTGAGAAGAGCCAACTGATGGTGACTCTTAGGCTGGGTAGGCTAATGAATTAGGGATCAATCCCCCAAGTCTAGCTCTAAATGGATATGGATGAGCATTGGAGATCCCTTGATATGATCATGCATGAATGTAAATGAACGTGATGAATTGTAACACCCCAATAATTATCTCTTTAAAACCTGTAAATACCTTTAATAATTTGCAAGAGAATTACCGACGTGCTACCTGTAGGGTTTCGTAGTGACCCGACACTACGCGGAAGGAAACCCCCTAAGACCCGCCCCTTAATTAAAGCAATTAACAAGCATAATAAACTTAATCAAACAAGACTAAGAACAAGAATTATACCTTTGTTGCGTGCTTCGCTCCCGAAGAGCTCTTACTTCAAAATCCCGAAACCACGAGATCTCCGACGGATCGTACCCTCGACCTGACTCGAGCGTCCTAAGTCTTGAAGGTTAATCAAGACCCAGACAAAACAAAACTATGAGTTTTACGAATCAAAGGTTTACTCTAATTATAAGAGTTGCCTTTTTAATTCCACCCAAGGTTGTGCATTTCCCAATACCATGCCTTTGGTATTTATAGGGAAATGCACCCTTGATTTCCAATCTCCCATCAATGTGGGAGTATTGGTAAAATCAAAAATTTATTTAATTTTAAATTAAATAAATAATAAACTTAATCACATTGCGACAAGTGGCACAATCGCATGCTTGAGTGATGGCCAAGGCTAGGAGGGGGGGACCATTTGCCTTGCTCCCCAAGGGGCCATTGAGGAGTTTCGGGAGGTGTCAACTCTGAAAGAATGCCATTTTCTTTCAAGTGATCGTCAAATTCATGGCTCAAATATTCGCCACCTCGATCCGATCGAAGTGCTTTAATTTTCTTGCGAAGTTGATTTTCAACTTCTTTCTGAAATTCTTTGAATTTCTCAAAGGATTCAGATTTATTCGACATTAAGTAGATATAGACATATCTACTAAAATTGTCGGTGAAAGTGATGAAATATCGGTAACCTTGTCTTGCGGGTGTACTCATTGGTCCACATACATCCGTGTGTATTAGACCTAATAAGTCACTTGCCCTTTCTCCCAACTTGGAGAATAGCTGTTTTATCATCTTGCCTAATAGACATCCTTCGCAATTTTCAAACGACTCTAAGTCGAATGAGTCAAGAACACCTTCTTGAAGAAGTTTCTTGATGCGCTTGATGTTAATATGGCCAAGACGTCAATGCCACAAGTAGGTTTGATTCGACTCGATGGTCTTAGTTCATTTGGTGTCAATCCTATTGTCTTTGTGTAAAGCATGCAATTTAATTTGAACATATGTTTGAAAGATAATCTTTGAAACAACTACGTTAGAAGTCTTTCATTTCAAACATCTTGGTGTCCAACACCATCGATCAAAATATTGTTGAAAAGCATGACAAAACTAGGATTAGTTTTAATTACATCTCAAAGACAAAATGGTGCATGCAAGCACGACCGAAAAACCATCTTCTTGGTCTTCTTGTTCTTGCACCAACACTTGATAAGCTTCTCACTTGCTCCCTGAAAAGGCAACATAAAGTGAGTCATACTTGGTATCCAATACCTATGATAAGCTTAATTTACAAGTGTTAAGGAAGATACCTGAGGTAGTCGGAATGTTCCCCTCTTCCTTGAAGAGCATGCATTCTCTCTTGTAGTGGCCTTGCATGCCACAATGGAAGCATATCATCTTTGCCTTGACCTTCTTGAACTCCTTCTTCTTAGCTCTCAAGGGCCTTTTGGTCATTCCATAGGCGGTGGCTTGGCTAAGAAGTTGCACCACCTCCTTGAGGGAGTGTGTCTCCTTTCCCGCAGCGATATGCACTCTAAATGCATCATAGCCTGAGTGGAGTGAAGCAAGTAAGATATGCCCTGCCATCTCATCTTCCAATGGGATTCCGAGAAGCTGCATGTGATTGAAGAGTCTAGTCATTCCAAGCACATGAGGTCGGAGGGGCATGCCGGGTCTCAATTTGGCATTGTAGACCTTTGTCCAAAGCCGGCGCCTTTCCTTAGCAAGACATCCCACGTTTGGTGGCTTTATCCTCATGTTTGAAAGTGACCTAGTCAAGTCAAATACGAGGCCATCAAAGTTGCCATTGTCACTCTTGGTGACTCTTACATTGACAACGTCCTCAAGTGCTTTGAGGAACATGTCCGAGAGATAGTAGGTAATACTTTCCTTCCAATCTTCCGGGATGGAATTTGCCATAAGTTGTGAGACCCTTTTGCAATTGGAAGACCATTCTTCATGAGCCTCATCGGTCATGATTCCTTTGGCAAAGAAGCTTGGAATGGGAGTATCAAGAGTATACTCCAAGGAACAACTTCGGAGAGTTCTCCTGAGTTCCTCCTCCCATTCCTTGAAGTTGACCAAGTTTAAGGAAAAGGCCAACTTCTCGGGGAGTTCCGGGCACATATGGTTGTTGTTCGAGTTACTTGCAGACATTGTTCTACAATTGAAAGAATTTGAAGTGAAAAAACCAATCATAAATTAATAAGTTGAAATTTAAAACGTTCATGCATATTTTCAATCTTATTGAGCATTTTATCCACGCATTTATAAAATTGTCCCTTTTAGGCGAGAATAAAATGATTCCGAGATCCCAAAGATCAAGAAATGGTTAAGCATGCTTTGGCTTGTCTTAATCATTAAATATCTTAAGGTAAGCAATCCAATTGCTAATAGCTCCAAGCTACTCTCGGTTTGATAAAATGTCGCATCTAATGCATCCTTGACATTTTATCTCTTTTGCCACGACATCTAAGGACTCCTTACTGATATCGTTGAGCTTAACCAAGACAACTTGTATACCTAGTATACCTTACGTTCCTAGGGAAGTAGTGATGTCTTGCTTTGGCGTAGTCCATCACATACGCGCATTAGTTCGGTAAGTGTTGTTCTTGGAACGACAAATTTTAGCTCAATATTATTAAGGGACCTAGGGTTTCTATGTTGGTTGATTTAAGTGAACTTAACTAATCGTCGCAACATATAGAAATCCTAGACATGCATCTAGCAATCATATATAACAACAATGTATATAAAGCATAAAATAGATGCATTTGGCAACTAGCATGACCCCTTGAAATCTTCAATTTCCATGGGTCTTCATTTTGGCTCGTCTTCATCGAAACGCCGTCTTGAGACATCTTGGCCAAAATAAAAAATAAAGCTAGCTAGAACGACTAAGATTAATCTAATGGTACAAAAATACTTAACGGTTCGCAAACTGTATTTAGATTTACAAAAATACATAACGGAACGCAGTCCGTATTTTCTATCATAGTCGGGCCCCACTAGTTGCCATTTTCAAATACCTGTTTTGAATAACAATTTTCCATTCACCAATTCATTATTTGTGAATGGCCCAAGCAAAATTTACGAAATACATAATTAAACACGCAAAACTAGTAACTAACTTAGGTGGTTAATCCGATTAACGTGCCTAATTAAAACTAGTCAAAGTTGTTTAATCCATTATTTCTAAATGCAAAATTCTTACGCAATTAATTAAGCTCCCACTAAATTCCGCATCCATACTTAATTAATCCGATTAATTAAGTCGGCATAACCCATAATTTGTCAAAATTTTGCATAACCGAAAATCCAGGTTTTTAGCCTCGTTAAAATAATTACATAAAATATTTTAAAGACGGGATAATGTAAAAATCATAGCCCAAATTTTAAGCAAAAATGCCCCAACATAACCCTTTGAGGGTGCGCACCATGGCCGCTAGGCAGCCCATGGCATGGCGCCATGGTGCGTGGGCGAGGCCTGCTATGCCCAACAAGCATCGCTGCTAGCTCAGCTGCCTGCTAGCATGCTGGTGCTTGCGAGCAACTTCTGTGCTGGGCTGGCGCCTACTGATGCTAGCCAGCATGCATAGGCAGCCCCTGCCCAGCCATTGCCCCACACAATGCTGCGCCCAGCAAGCTCCCTGCCACACAGCCACACGCATCATCATGGCACACCCTTGTGCGCACCATAGGCAGCCACATGTGGGCTGCTAGGCAGCCCGGCTAGCCTTGGTGGCGCTTGGGTGTTCTTGCCTTGATTTGCGTGCCAATTCTCGGAATTTAATTGCGATTTGTGTGTGACAATAATTAATTCTAAATTACATTTTAGAATCAATTTGAGGAAAAATAAAATAAAAATAAGTCCAACTTAAATAATATTAATTTTATTGGTGCACAAGCCTAAATTATCCATAATTTTTATTTTTAACAAAATTAGGTCTTACTTTATGCTTAAAATAAAATGATCTATGTCCATAATTAATCTTGCCAATATGCAAATTAATAATGGGTTTGACAAATGGGAGTTGGAAAAATAAATTAACCATCCAATGATAAAATTTTCCAACTTTCATACTTGTGTAAAATACCAAGATTACATCTTCCAATATGAAGATTAATCAAATTTTACTCACAAGTAATTGAACTTGATGGATTTTAATCAACCAAACATGAAAAATCCAAACTTTGTTCAACATGGAATTTAGGGTTAGGGTTCTAATCATTTAAACCTTTAAAGATTATAACTTTAACATTATAGGAATTTAAAATTACAAGATCACAACAAGCTTTCACATTTTATTGCAATTTATTTGCAAAATTTGTGAAAACAAGTTTATGTGAAAAATGGTATATCAACTTAAGCACTAATAAAAACTTCATTATTATGCTTAAGGATATTTTAAAACCAGTAGATTAATGATGCAAATGTGCATTTAATCTAACCTTGTAATGCTTGCATTAATCAAGGCTTAAAAAGAATTAAAATTTTCGTTGAAAAACAAAAAACCCCAGAAAAAATGGGTTTCTGGTTCGAATTTGGCTTCTGTAGAGCTTTCAAAGAGGGTTGAATCTGTTCTAGAATGTCGATTCCACCCAAAAATCACTATTTTTGAGCCAAAATCTGGGTTCGACAGCCAAGTCGAGAATAAAATCGAGTTTTTAAATTACTTAAAACGAGCATCTAATCTAATTAGAAGAACATGAACCAGAATAAATAAATTCTTTAAAACACCTTAATTAAAAATTAATTGCAAAAGTTAAAAGGAGCGTGGCTCCGATACCGTTGTAGGGTTTCGTAGTGACCCGACACTACGCAAAAGGAAACCCCCCAAGACCCGCCCCTTAATTAATGCAATTAACAAGCATAATAAACTTAATCAAACAAGACTAAGAACAAGAATTATACCTTTGTTGCGTGCTTCGCTCCCGAAGAGCTCTTACTTCAAAATCCCGAAACCACGAGATCTCCGACGGATTGTACCCTCGACCCGACCCGAGCGTCCTAAGTCTTGAAGGTTAGTCAAGACCCGGACAAAACAAAACTATGAGTTTTACGAATCACAGGTTTACTCTAATTATAAGAGTTGCCTTTTTAATTCCTCTCAAGGTTGTGCATTTCCCAATACCATGCCTTTGGTATTTATAGGGAAATGCACCCTTGATTTCCAATCTCCCATCAATGTGGGAGAGTTGGTAAAATCAACAATTTATTTAATTCTAAATTAAATAAATAGTCAACTTAATCACATTGCGACAACTGGCACAATCACATGCTTGAGTGATGGCCAAGGCCTTGATTTTGTCCCCACATCCATGCACAAAACCGGGTCAAGGAAGGCTAGTTGGCTGCCAGCTAGCACTGCCTTGCTGCCCAGCACCCCAGCCAGCCAGTGCGTGCTGGTGCTGTGTGCTGGCGCTGGTGCGTGCTAGTGCCATGCGCTGGTGCGTGCTGGCGCTGGTGCTGTGCCACGCATCTCTCGCTGCATCTCTTTCACCATTGCTAGCATGGCCAGCATGCGTGCTGCTAATGAGCCACGCATGCTGGCCCCCTTGTCTCGCATCATGCGCATTAGCCTTGCACCATGCACCACGCATCACGCACTGACTTCGCACCATTGCTAGCACAGCCAGCATGCGTGCTGCTAGCGAGCCACGCATGCTGGCCCCTTGCCTTGCCAGTCACACGCATCAGCCTCGCACCACTCGCATGATGCTGCTGCTATGCCTTCCTCGCACACGCACACGCACACAAGGCCTACCATGGTGATGTGCTTGTGCGAGGGGCCTGCGATGGTGCCTAGCACCCAGGCATGCATGCTGCGATGCAGTGCCATGCGAGGGCACGCATGTGCGCAGGCATGCTTTCTGTGTTGATGCGATAGTATAGGGCACAAGCACACGCACACACGCACTGGCCTAGCCATGCGATGGTGCTGTGCTTGTGCTGCGATGATGCGATGGGCTGCCTAGTGCTTGCGATAGGCTGCCAGGTGCTCCTGGTGCGCCTGTTGCTTGCGATAGGCCAGCGATGGCGCGCCTAGGCTGCGATGGTGCGCCTAGCACACCTAGTGTGCTTAGGCTTGCGCCTAGCCATGCTAGGTGCATGCTAGCTTGAACTAGCCTAGCATCCACATGGCTAGGCCAGTGTGGTGCTAGGGCTATTTTTAAACTTGTCTCTTTGTGATTTTGCGACGCTCGGTCTCGACGCCCTAGGCTCGATTTCCGACGTCTGTATTCGTAAAACTCTGTCGACTCATTAATTCCTTTCGGATTAATTCATCGTCTCGGATCGGTGATTCGATTGGGTTCGACCCGAAGGGTTCAATTAAGATTAAGCTGTAATATCAATTTTACCTCGATATTACTGATCGGAAGCGGCCTCCACCTAGGCATTCCGATCACTTGATCTTACTGAAGAATTAACTTTGTAATAATTCTGAACCCTTTATCGGAAGAATACACTTGTTGGAAGGACACCATTCCTTTCACTACCTCCACGTGTTCAAACGTTAAAGTTAGTTCAGAATTTAGCAGCGGAAAAACTTACTCAGTTATAAATAGGTTTCAAAACCAGAAATCAAAACCAAATTTAGTCTTACAAGTCGGAACCATTAAGGCCCTTATTCAAAACCCAATAAAAGTAGTAAATAAATCAAACCAGAGTTAAAATAAAATCCAAACTTATGAAATGAAATATACTGTGGAAATATCCAACACTCCACTCAAAATCCCACCACCTTGATGCAAGTTCTGATTGTGTAAAAACCTGTGATTAATCTGCTCCCCAATATTACAAGTATAAAAATTGGATCATTATAGGGTCATTGAAAAGGCGAAGGCCATGACCAAGAAAAAGACACATAAAAGCACGCAATCAACAACGCTGAGTACATACAAGCTACGAAATATATCAAAGAGTCCCTAGCATGTTACTAAAAATAAATCAGCACACACAATTTAATTATTGACTCTAACACATGCCTCAACTATTAACATTACTAAGACTTCACTAATTACTAACAATAATTCATTTCATTTCATTCATTGATTGGATTAAGCAATAGACCAGTTGTCCCCCTATGCTCCATTTCGGAACATTGATAAAAGAAAACCCTATGCCTCCTTTCGGAAACATTAATAAACATCCAATGGTAGACAGGCGCGACTCCGTGGCCATAGCTAGTATGAGATCTCATCTAACTCCTTATAGTTTTAGAGACTCGTAGATCAGACGACCTCTCAAAAGTACACGACTAATACCCCGTGTACCCCAACCCCTGTTTGTCATTACTCTAGATGTGCACAAATCTAGAGTTTTATTGCTCATCCATCTTGCACTTTACGTGATTTACAAGTTTAAACTTGGGGATGACTCAAGTGCAAAACAACACACCCAATCATACATCAATCATTCAAACAATTCAAATTTCTAATTCAATTCTTAATTTATTAGTGACAAACAATATTTAGTATTGAATCCTTTAACTACCTCGGTGTATAAATACCTTAAGTGCATAAGGCACCTCAATCCTCAACCTCGTCTTATAAGACTTTAATTCTCCCTTTACTCATTCCACTTCAATAATCATGAACGAGTAATAAGATAATTTATTCCACATATTTATGTACCTTAGCCTCTTAGCTCATCTTGCAAGTTATTGCATAAATAACACTTACAAGAAAAATCAATACGCATTTCTCATACATGAATCAAACCAATCATCACATTAATCATCAATGAAACTCACTACCAAACAATTTCATCTAATTTACAAGTTTCCTAACATGATTCTAAGTCTTCCAAGTCCTTAAACATGCTTCTAGAGTCAAGGTTTTTGTATCCTTGTACGTACCTTGAGTAAACGAGATGGTTGGCCACTTTAGGAACTAAATATTGCCTTCTACAAAGTCCTCTCCTAAACAAAACAATAATAATTCAATTAATACCCAAGCAATATAATTTACAGCAATACTTACTTACTTTAAAACCTTTAACACGTTAAAACCTTCCTTTTTGCTAGAATTAAAAGCTTATATATTATTCTTAAAATTTCATACATAAAAACATTAAAATACATACTTATTCATAAAATTACAACAAGTTTAAAGCTTTATAAAAATCTGAAAATTTATTTAAAACATTAAACCTTTGTTAAAAATTAAAAACTGCCCTAAAATCATATTTAGAGGCTGAATTTGGCAACGAGAGGGTAGTAATCAGAGGGTGCCCTAAAACGTTGTTTACACACGAAAAACACTATTTTTTTTTTTTTGTAAAAATCAGACGAGTTAGAATCTAAATGTGATTAAAATGTGATTAAAAAAAATTAAGAACGGAGATCAAAGTTGATTACGGAAAACTGAAAATTTGTTTTTATGCTTAATTAATCATTAGAAATTCAATAGAAACAAAAGCCTAAAATTAATTGATTATTAGAACCCTAAAATCCCAATTTAACTAAATTAAAACCCTAAGTTTAAAAATACAAAATCTGAAAATTAAAACAACAATTATAATCTGAAATTATTAGTTTAAAACATCAAAAACATGATTTTGATACTAAATAAACTAATTTCAATCAATAAAAACCAAAACCCAAAAATCAATTACATAAGCTTTATGAAAATAATAAGAAGTAAAGGAGGAAGAAAATAAGACTAACCTTTTTGTGTGGGGAAAATTTGGGGATTGATGAGGTATTTATAGGAGAGAATTGTAGGGTAGAATTGGGCCTCATGAAAATAATGGGCCAATTAAATAAACAAATGGGTTAGGATTTGTTTTTATAACAATGGATTGTAGGATATGGGTTCATAAATTAATTTAGCCTAAAATAATTTTTGACCCAAATTAATAATTTGAAAATTAAATTCTGGAAAAATACAAATAAATATTATAAATAAAATAAAATTTCATTTATAAAATATTTAAAAATACGGGGGATTACATGAATAATTATTACGGCCGCACCTTGATGTGAGGTTGCCTACGTATCCGTTGGGAATTAGGCCGAACGTAGCTCTAGCCGAACCTCGCACAAGTGTGTGTACACCTCAAGGAGGTCTTTCAAGGGTTGTAACGGGGTTATGCTAAAGGTTGAAGAACAAAGGATAAAGGCTCAAGACCCAAAATAAGCCCCCAAGGTGTGCAACCTTGCATTTGAATCTTAGTATTTGTATGCCTAAGGTTTCTCACTTTTGAACTTTTTTTTTCTTTTATTTTTACATTTGAGATTTGTATTTGAATCTACTTTGGATAAGTGTGGGAAATCCCTATCATGCAGCCTATTACTCACTTGGAATTCATGTTTCTCAGGCACGGTGCCGAGCACTCGATAAGCGACACAATTTGAGACATGTTCTTATCAAAGACATTAGAACACTTGCCCTTTTGCACACTTTTTTTTCTTTTTGAACTTTAGAAATTTTAGGACCTTGTTAAAAATCACTCAAGGTTTTGCACTTGGCTTTGAAAATTGTATAAGTTGCACATTATCCCATCCCAAGGTTAGGTAGATGTGGGTAGAAAAGAAAGGCCAGGCTCAAAGTGGTTTATCAAAAGAGTATACTTGAAAGGGTGAAGGTGATATGATGTGGCTACAAGGGGTACCTCAAATCATTGGTATACATTGTGCTTAGTTCAGCGTGGTTTTGTTTTTTTTTTTTTTTTTTTTTTTTTGAAATGCAATGCAATGATCATATGCAAGGAAATAAATGCTCATTTTATTGAAATGAAAAGGGTAAAAACAAATTTATGAAGTAAATTTAAGAAAAACGATGGAGGGCGCCTATGCTAGACGTATTGAAGGAAAGGGAAAACAAGGATAAGAAAAGAATCATAAAATCTCGTCGTTGAAGCCTGGCTCGTGCTTTGTGTTTGTCATCACTTGGCCTTCTTGCTGCTTGGAGGAACATGAAGCCAATTCGAATCAATGAGGTCTTGAATGCGATCCTGAAGGTTGAAACATTCTTTGGTAATGTGACCATTGCCTCGATGGTATTTGCAATAAGAGTTTGGATTCCAATTAGGAGTCCGTCTCTCAGGTACTGGATCTTGGATTGGACCAATAGGAGGAATGAAGCCTTGGTCGTGGAGGTAGTCGAAAGTTTCATTATAAGTCATTCCTATTGGTGTATATTTATCTATGGTCCGTTTTACCTGCGGCTTAGGAGCATTGAGTTTTTTTTACTTTAATCTTTGATGGGAAGAAGGAGGATGGTCATTCTTTTCATTCTTCCAATCATGCCGATAAGTGTTTCGTTCAATGACTGATATCTGATTTACAAGGTCTTCCATCATACTCATAAGCTTGGCAATGGAATCTCGAAGCTTATCAATGTCTTATTTTAGATTTGTTGAGTTTTCCTTGGTGGCATCGAAGAAAACTTCTTCATCCTCCTTAATCATGGTCACTTCCTTAATGGCAGTTATACAGATTTCTTTGATCATGGGCTCATCAGTAGTTGTAATGAGGAGAAAAGGTTCAAAGATTATCTGATCTTTTGTGATGGCTAGAACCTCAAAAAGTTTATTATCATTGATCAAATCCTAGATAGCTTCTTTGAGTTTCCAACATTCCTCAGTATCATGACCTCTTCCTTGGTGGTACTTACAGTGTTTATTAGGTCCTATGGGCATGACCAGTTCTTTGTGGTGTAGTCGATCGAAGGCTGTCTCGTACTCATGCCAAAAGGAGTAAACACCTATTTCGACCTTTGGATTCGTCGCTTAGGAGTGTTTGTAGCAAGTACTTTATTAATGGGAGAGGAAAAAGAAGGATGGTCGTTCTTCTTTCCTTTCACATTATTATTGTTGTTGTTGCTAGCCAATTCATCCTCGATCTCAATACCTATGTCATAGACTATCTTAAATGAAGTTAAACCCAAGAATTTCAGGTGTTTTTAATACTTGTCTTGAAGGTTTTTTTATGAACATTCGCACATAGTCCTTTTCGTTTGGAGCCTTAATCATCTTAGCAGAAGCTTCCTTCCACCTGTTATAGAATTCGCTGAAGCCCTCATTATATTTTTGTTTCAAGATCTCAAGCTCTCTTTGATCGGTTTCGATTTGGATATAACTCTTGTAAATTTTTATGAAGTGTAGACACCTACTTTTTGCCTCCTGTCCCGACGGGAAGTGCGACGATGTTACAAAAACCCGTTGTTCATGCTAGATCAAAGTTGAAGTGTTTATGGACTCCGATGTGCATTACGAAGTAAGTTTAAACCCATATTTGAGACCAAATTATCTTAAAGCCTAGTCCAATTACTAATTATGCCTAAAACGTGCTTATACATGTTTAATCTTGATTAATAACGTACCTAAATGCATCATATACAATGATTGGATCAAATGGATCTTACATTGTTGAAAACCGAGCCAATCAGATAATTAACCATCTAATTTTTGTGCAAGGACTATACAATTGGATATCCCTTTCAAAGAGCTTTCCAACGGTATATTATAAGCCCAATTATGAGTTAAAATGAAGAAGTTATCATCAAACTACTAAACCGGGCCCTAAAACCGACACCCTTGCACTCAAACAACCATATCTTTTGATCCATAACAGATTAAACCTAATTCTAACGACATTAGAAATTAGACATTTAGAGCTTTCCAATTATTTTCCTTATTCCGACTTCGTAATCAAAAGATATGGAAGTTTTAAAAACGGGTTTTCGTATAAGGAAAACCGCGCCGCGCGCAAATTCCAATGTTGCGCGTGGCAGCCGCGCGCAAGTCTCAAAGTTGCACTTGGCACTCCAATGCGAATTTGAGAGTTGTGTGTGCCCCTTGATGTCGCGGCTCTAAAACCCTAAATCTAGATTCCTACACCTATAAATAGAGGTCTTCGCTTAGACCTAAAAAGACAGAAAAATCAGAATTAAAACCCTAGCATTGTGAAATCCCTAAATCTCTCAAATTTTCTTACTATTATACTACTTTTCTTCTTTCTTCCCAAATAGTCTTCAACTTTAATCCATCCATCCGAAGTCTTTGGAGGTACAAAGAAAAAAGAAAGTCCATAAACATCTAAAATGGAGATTTAGTAAGCAAAGAAGAACGGTTAGTTTCCTGAGCACTTAGATTAATCACTTTTCTTTTCTTGTTTAAATAACTTTAATCAATTAATTAGTGTTGTTTGATCACTTTAAACAAACTTTTATTAATTAATTTCACATAGTATCTTGCGTTAATTAAATACTAGAATTGGGATAATTATTTGTTGTTTTGTCACTTAAGTCAAGGCGAATCTTGTTTTCTTGTTCCTTATTAGAATTTGAACTAAAAATAGAATAACGACATTCATTGCAATGTAGACTTTTCGTGATTAATGTTTGTAAATAAAATCAACTAACTTAGTTTTTAGGAATCGCGTCGCATACATTATTTGGTAATGAAATTGTGAAAAAGGAAGAGCTAATAGAGGCCGCACTAGGGCTAGGATGACGATTCCCCTCAAAAAGGAATGTTATCTTAGTACCCTCGCTCTCAAAATCATTTATGGTACTAGTAGACCAATTTGGGCATGGGTAAACTTATGATTTGTGCTAAATATCCCTTGAACTCTACTTGGGAGAAAGGCGTGAACGAGGTTTATGAGTTTTCCTAAAACTCATTGGCGACTCTCTAATGGTTATTTATATAAAAATAAAAAATAAAAGAAAAAGAAAAAGTAATGTCGAACTCAATTCTAATTCAAGGTCTCCCAAACAGTCAGGAATTCAAATCCTAACACACCCTAAAAGGTGTAAAGTCCTAGGCTTTTAAAGGGCCATGAGCATAGAGGAAATGGGATCCCCAATGACAGGCTACCCTCCTCACAATGACGACTCCGCTGGGGACTAAGAGGTAACAAGATTAGCTTTTGGTTATGGTGTAAGGTTTCCAACTTAAGTTACCTATGAGTTGTAATGAAAGGATAATCTCTAGTTAGAGAGCGAGACTCGAATGCATAATATCTTCCTTTTTCACAAGAGTAACATAAAAGCCAAATAAGCGACATTGCATCATGAATAATCATAGCACACTTTAACCATTGGGGATTGGCTAATTGACTAGGGGTCGCCAACACTAGGCTTCTATCCCGAAATCAATAACAATCATCCCGCCCATATCACCAACAAAATGTTGGGAGAACCATGCCATGGGTCAACACGTTGATTGATTGATTCATACATCGTTCTTAAGATATGGTACCTTTGGACACCCAAGCCTTGACCATAGAACGACATTATATGCTTTGACGGTTCCTTTAATGTGCTTATGTGACTACATGACTATGTGCTTATATGGCTTGGGTCTAGTTTAATAAAATTCCAACTTGTTACCTAGAGATATTAAAATATTTGCAAAAAATAGTGGTTCGAAAAAAAAAAAAAAAATCTTTCGTAAAAAAAAAAAGAAAAAAAAAAACAAACCGCTCAATGTTGACTTTGACTCATCACGAGCAATGTTATACGGAGAGAACGATATTACCGCTTCAAGGTTAATTGTTAAGTAGGTGGTAATAATATCTCTTTGGCTAACATGTCTTTTATCGATCTTTTGTTTTGAATTCTGTACAAAAAAAATTAAAAAAATAAAAAAAAAAATTAAAATGTGGCAGGCGCTACTCTCAAAGTTGCACTCTCCACCTCAGCGCAAGAAGGAAAATTGGGCGCGATACTGTTTTCGATTATGATGATTCGTTTACGTACTTTTTAATCGAACTAATGACATTAATTCATATAATGTTCGTCATTAGAAGTTTGCATCCCCTAATAGGACGTCATCAATATTCCCTTTCCTAAACATGCCTATTTTTGTGATCGTCATCATCTAGTTATAATTAATCAACCTTTTATTTAGGAGAATAATTTATTTACCTCTTGTATGGTTTAAGAAGATAATCTTGAGAACCTTAATTGGGATGAATTCCTCAAAACAAAATGTAGCGAAAAAAATCGAGAAAACGTTCTAAAAAAAGAGTATGATACAAAGGAGAAACTAAAAAAAAAAAATCTTTAAAAAAAAAAAGAGAATAAATCCATAAGATGATTTAATCGTTTCTTGGATTTTACGTTCAAAGGAAACTATTCTTCTTAAACCAATATTAATTATCCTTTAAATATGAGCAATATAAGAATTAAAATAAAATAAAATAAAGATGTCTATCGTAATTTCAAAGATTAACAAATACAACATTCTAGTATATTGATCATTTTAAGGAGTGTATTAAGGTTGATTAATATTTCTAAAAATTTGATGAACATATCAATTCAACTTTCCTTTTCTTTCTCTTCTACCTTTTTCGAAAATAGTTCACTTAAAATAAAATCCTTAGATGATTTCCTTGTTGAAGTCAACACAAATCATGACATTCCATTAATGATTGTTCGTGAATTTTTTGACACTCTTCATCAACAAACTTGCTTAAAGTGAATTCGTATTAAAAGGATTAAAATAACAGTCATTTTTTTTTTTTTTACTTTGGTTCATTGTTTGAATGCTTGGCAAAAAAGGTTTAAAGTGAAATGCGCTCAATTTCTCATGATACACATTACTAGATCATATTCCACATTCGCATCCTAGTCCATCATGGGTGAAAAAGTAGCATTGGAGAAACTCAGTGAAGAACTCCAAAACTTAAAGGCCCTACGAGAAGAAGAACCCCAAATTAAGGCTCATAGAAAAGCAGAAAAGGCTAAAATAAAAGCAGAGAAAAAAAAGAAAAAAATTCTGCAAGAAAAAACAAGAGCCTAAAAACTAGAGGCCTTGGAGAAACTTGTCCTTCGAGCTAACTCAAGGACAAAGTTCTCTAATTATGAGCTTACACCACAACCTAGTGGCAAGACTCTCCCAGAAAAGTTCTTGACTATGGATTTACCAACCTTTAAGGTTACGGACATTCCTAGGACTCACTTAATGAGCTTTCTAAGAATTGTGGCATTGAAAAGGGTCGAGCATAGCTTATATGCATGTACTTTCACTCTTTCATTGGATCTAACTACTACATTATGGTTTTATAACCTCAATGCAAAACAAACTTCCACTTGGAATGACGTTGTAAAAGCATTTTTAGCCCAATATGGAGATAACATCGAGCTCACAACTACCTTGTGCGATCTTGAATTACTAAAGCTGAAAGGAATGTGTCCTTCCAATAAGTGTATTATTCTAATAGAGGGTTCAGAATTATTAGAGAGCTAATTCTTCAGTGAGGTCAAGTGATCGGAATGCCTAGGTGGAGGTCGCTTTCGATCAGTAATGTTAATGAACAATTAATATTACAGCTTAATCTTGGCTGAACTCTTTGGGTCGAACCCAATCGAACAAATAATCTGAGAAGAAAAATCAATCCGAAGGATTAGATGAGTCATCAGAGTATTACGAACAAAGACGTCGGATATTGAGCTTAGAGCGTCGAGAACTAGCGTCGCAAGTCTAGTAAAATTTAGAATTCAACGGGACGTGAAATCAAACAAGCAACAAGTTCGAGCCTAGCCGTAGCCTCGCATTGGCCTAGCCATGTGAGTGCTAGGCTAGGCGAGGTCCCAACCTATGCGTGCCTAGCATCCCCTAGCACACGCACATCGCATGGCACAAGCACTGCAAGATGCGTGCATGCGTGTGGTGTGGCTGTGCATGGCTGGGCGTGCTAGCATAGCAGCCCTAGCCATCGTATCATGCTAGGCCATGCATCAAGCCCTTCGCTAGCTAGCAAGCATCACAAGGCCAACAACATGCTAGGTTTGCTGGGTCTTACTATCGCAAGCAACGCAGGCATGGTGCCTTGCGTGCATGCTAGCGTGCTAGAGCCTGGTGCCTAGCTCATTACAGTCTTGCATATCGCATAGAACCACGCACCAGCCAGTAGCGTGCTAGGCATGCTGGGCTGTGCGTGTGTGCTAGCAAGAAGCAGCCTCGCACAGCAGCGACTAGCAGCACGCACCAAGCAGCAACGATGCATGCGTGCTAGCTGGCTGCGCATGTGTTGCGGGCTGGCTGGCGATGTGCTAGCTAGCTAGCTGGGCTACCCAGCCTTGGTGTTAGGCGCCAGCTGGTAGCCTTGGCAGCCAAGGCAGGCTGCCAGCCAACCAAGTGGAGGAGTGGTCCAATCAAGGTTCATTTCCCTATAAATACCCAAGTTTTGGGATTTGGAAAAGACACTTGAGTGGAATTAAAAAGGCATCTCCTTAGTAAAGTGAGAAAACTTTAAGTTCGTAATACTCTAGTTTTTATTGGTCAAGTCCCGACTAACCTTCGGGACTAAGACCGTTCGGGTCGGATTCGTGGGTACGAGCCGTTGGAGACCGTCGCGCTTGCGAGGTTTAGCTTTTCAACTAAGAGCTCGGGTTCGAGCGAAGCACGCGTCAAGGGTAAGAATTTCTTTTCCCTTTCTCTCTTTTATATTGTTAATTATGTGATTAAATATTTAGTTGCTTTAATTAGTGAGCGGGTTTCTCTTCCGTGTAGAGTTGGACTCTACGAAACCCAACAGCGGTATCGGAGCCGCACTCATTTAATTTGTAACTAATAATTAATTGAGGTGATTTAAAATGGATTCAAATTCTGGTTTTGCTTTCTAATTAGATTAAAAGCTCGTTTTAACTAGTTTTAATCTCGTATTTTTACTAATTTTGGCTATGAACCCATATTTCGACTCAAAAATAGTGATTTTTGGGTGGAATCGATGTTCTAAATCGTTTTTGAACTTCTTTGAGAATTATCCAGAAGCCAAAATCCACCCAGAAACATGTTTTTCGAGGGGTTTTTCTTTTTTAACGAAAAATTTTAAATCTTTAAACCTTGATTAATTATGGGTTGTTAAAGGTAGATTAAATGTATGGTTGCATCACTACTCTACTGCAATTATAAACCTTATTAAGCATGTTTATGAAGTCATAATTGGTGTTTAATTTGGTGAGTTCATTTTTCACATAAACTTGAAACTTTCATAGTTTTGCAAATAAATTGCTTCAAGTGTGAATGTTTATGGTGAACTTGTAATTTTGAAGTCCCTAATATTTTAAAGATCCAATCTTTAATTTTTTTATTTGGTTGGAACTTTGATTACTAAATTCCATGTTGAACTAATTTTTGGATTTAATCATTTTTAAGTTGATTAAAGTCCTAAAAGTACAAAACTTGTTATTGAAATTTAATTCATCTTCATATTGGAAGATGTAATTTTTTAATTATACACAAGTTATTTTTGGAAATTTTTCATTGGATGAAAGGGTTTATTTTTCCAACTCCTTAATTTTGTCAAATCTCATTATTAATTTATATTTGATTAAATTAATTATGAGTGTAGCCCTTAAATTTTGTAGCATCAAGATAGACCTAAATTGTTTTAAAGAATGGTTCTTGAATAATTTAGGCTTGTGCACTATTAAAATTGAATTTAATTAAGTTGGACTTATCTTATTTTTCATTTTGCTCTAAATTGATTCTAAATTTATCTTATCTGATTTTATAATGCATGGGCTTTGTGTTTTGCGAAATTTTTCCGTTTTAGTTATTTTACATAATTTTTTTTTATTTTTTTTACGAGGGTAGGCCTCGATTCCTTCGGCACTTGCAAAAATAATTTTGACAAAATTTGGGTTGACCGGCTTAATTAATTGGATTAATTAAGTTGGATGCGGAATTTAGTGGGAGTTTTGATAATTGCATGAACTAATTGCGTCTTAATAACATAAAATATTTAACAACTTTGACTAGTTTTAATTAGGCGCGTTAATTGGATTAACCACCTAAGTTAATTACTAGTTTGTGCATGTTATGCATTGTTACTTTATTATCGTTATAAAATGCATGGGCCATTCACATATAGTGAATGGATGAATGGAATGTATATTGTTTCACAGGTTTTGTGAAAATGGCTACTAGTGGGGCCCAATTAGGATAGTAAATACGGACTGCGATCCGTTATATATTTTTGTAAATCTAAATACGGTCTGCGTACCGTTGTGTATTTGTGTACCTTAATATTTAGATTATTCCTAGTTTTAGTAGCTAGTAGATGCTTTGTTGGCGGAGATGTCTCGAAGACAGCGTTTCTATGAAGATGAGCCAAGATGGTGCATCGAAGACCCTTGAAGATTTCAAGGGGTCATGCTAGTTGCCAAATGATAGATGATTGAATTGTATGATAGATGCATGTTTAAGATTGCAAATGTTGCGATGATTAATTAAGTTAACTTAAATCAACTAACATAGAAACCCTAGGTCCCTATAAATATTAAGCCAAATTTGCCAGTCCAAGAACGACACTTACTGAACTAATGTGCGTGGTGATGGGCTACGCCAAAGCGAGGCATCACCGCTTCCCTAAGAACATAAGGTATACTAGGTATACAAGTCGTCTTGGTTAAGCTCAACGATATCGGTAAGGAGGCCTTAGATGTCGTGGCAATGGAGATAAAATGTCAAGGAAGCATTAGATGCGATGTTTTATCGAACCAAGAGTAGCTTGGAGCTACTAGAAATTGGATTTCTTACCCTAAAATATTAAGTGTTAAGACAAGCCAAAGCATGCTTAATCACTTTTTGATTTTTTGGGATCTTAGAATTGTTTTATTCTCACCTAAAAGGGACTAATGTTAATGCGTGGATAAAATGCTCAATAAGATTGAAAATTTGCATGGACGCTTTAAATTTCAAATTTATTGGTTTATGAATGGTTTTTCATTTCAAATTCTTTCAATTGTAGAAACATGTCTGCAAATAACTCAAACAACCAGTTTTCATTACGCTCAATTCTCGACAAGAAGAAGTTGAGTGGGCCAAATTTTCTTAATTGGCAAAGGAACTTGCGTATTGTTCTCATGCAAGAGCAAAAGGTATACGTCCTTGATGAGGAAATTCCTGACATTTCCAATAAGGAGGTCACCCAGGCTGCCCTTAACCAATGGAAAAGTGTCAATCGAGATGTCAAGTACATCATGTTGGCCACTATGTCTCCGGACCTTCAAAAGACTTTCTTTGAAATGGAGACGACTTTTGAGATCATTTCTGAACTTCAGAATATGTTTGAAGAGCAGGCCCGAACTGAAAGGTTCGAAACCCACAGGAAAATCCTTAAGAGCAAGCTTAAGAAAGGAGAGCCAGTCAGCCCACATGTTCTTAAAATGATTGGATTATTTGAGAACATGGAAAGGCTTGATGCTGGGTATTCGACCGATATGACAATTGACATCATTCTCCACTTGCTGCACAAAGGTTATGATCAGTTCAAGATGAACTATAATATGCACAACATGGACAAAACTCTCACCGAGCTTCATGGTATGTTGAAGCAGGCCGAGCAAACCCTCAAGGATGAGGGAAAACATGACATGCTCATGGTGAGAAAGGGTAAGCCATTTAAGCACTCGGGTAAGAAGAGAAGCTTTAAAGGGAAAAAGAAGAAGAATTTTCCGCCTAAGTCAAGTGCTGCTAAGAGTGGCAAGGACAAGAAGGTAGCCTCTTCCAAATCTGATTTCAAATGTTTCTATTGCAAGAAGAAGTAACATTGGAAGCGGGATTTCCTCAAATTCAAGGAAGATAAGGAGAACGACACTGTTGCTTCTTCATCAGGTATTTTTGTTATAGACTTAAACTTCGCTAGCAAAACATCATGGGTATTAGATACCGGATGTGGCTCACACCTTTGTTCCAATGCTCAGAGACTAAGGATAAATAGGAGGCTAGAGAAGGGAGAGGTCGAGCTTCGGGTCGGCAATTGAGCAAGGATGTCTGCCGTATCCGTTGGATCTCTCAGTTTGTCTTTGCCCTCTGGGCTTATTTTAGAACTTGACAGTTGCTATCATGTTCCTAGAGTTACCAAAAACATTATTTCAATTTTGGCGTTGGACGCCAAAGGTTTTGAATTTCGAATTAAGAACAATAGTTGTTCAATTGATTTCGATAATGTTTTATATGGTAAAGCATATTCAGAAAATGGTCTTTATGTGCTTTCTCTAGACAAACAAGTTTATAACATTAATGATACCGCCAAAAAGGCTAAGACCATCAAGTCAAATCAAACCTACTTGTGGCATTGTCGTCTTGGTCACATTAACATCAAACGCATCAAGAAACTTCTTCAAGAAGGTGTTCTTGACTCATTTGACTTGGAGTCGTTTGAAAATTGCGAAGGATATCTGTTAGGCAAGATGATAAAGCAACCATTCTCCAAGTTAGGAGAAAGGGCAAGTGACTTATTGAGTCTCATACATACGGATGTATGTGGACCAATGAGTACACCCGCAAGGCATGGTTATCGATATTTCATTACCTTCACCGACTACTATAGTAGATATGGTTATGTCTACCTTATATCAAACAAATCTGAATCCTTTGAGAAATTCAAAGAGTTTCAGAGTGAAGTTGAAAATCAACTTGGCAAGCACTTCGATCAAATCGAGGTGGCGAGTATTTGAGCCATGAATTTAACGATCACTTGAAAGAAAATGGTATTCTTTTAGAGTTGACACCTCACGGAACTCCACAATGGAACGGAGTGTCCGAACGGAGGAATTGAACCTTGTTAGACATGGTTCGATCAATGATGGGTCTTAGGGAACTTCCTATATCTTTCTGGGGACACGCACTTCTAATCGCGGCACTAACTCTTAACCGTGCACTGTAAGAAGCTGTCAAAAAGACTCCATATGAATTATGGACAAAGAAACCTCCAAGGTTGTCTTTTCTTAAGATTTAGGGTTGCGAAGCATATGTCAAGAGATTAATTTCTGACAAACTTCACCCAAAATCTGACAAGTGTTTCTTTGTGGGCTACCTAAAAGAAACCAAGGGGTATCACTTCTACAACAAATCCGAGAACAAAGTGTTTGTTGCTCGTGATGGTGTCTTTTTGGAGAAGGAACACCTTTCCAAAATGACAAGTGGGAGGAAAATCGAACGCGACGAAGTTTGAGAGGTCGAGCAACAAAGTCAACCTGACAAAATTGACAATCAAAGTGCTTTAGAAGCAGTTAATGACATTGTTCAGAGTCAAACCGACAATGCAAATACTCAACCTATTACCCTGCGTAGGTCACAACGGCCAAGATCTCAACCAGACATATACCTTGGTACTGTCTTAACAGAAGATCAAAACATCCTAGTTATGGATGGAGATGAGCCAGCGACATACAAACAAGCTATGACGAGTCCCGACTCTACAAAATGGCAAGAGGCCATGAAATCCGAGATGGACTCCATGTCTGAAAATTAAGTCTAGGACTTGGTTAATTCGCCTGAAGGTTATACACCTATCGGTTGCAAATGGATTTTCAAGTTGAAAGCAGACAAAGATGGAAATGTATCTATATACAAAACTAGACTGGTGGCAAAAGGTTACAGGTTAATTCACGGAGTTGATTATGATGAAACCTTTTCGCCAATCGCAATGCTTAAGTCCGTCCGGATTATCCTAGAGATCGCTGCATATTATGATTATGAAATATGGAAAATGGATGTCTAAACCGCCTTCCTTAATGGGATTTTGGAAAAAACTGTGTATATGACACAGCCGGAAGGTTTTGTTAATCCAAGTAATGTTGGGAAAGTATGCAAGCTTAAGAAGTCCATTTATGGACTAAAGCAGGCAAGCAGAAGTTGGAATCTGCGATTCGATGAAGCTATTAGTAAGTTTAGTTTTATCAAGAATCCAGATGAGTCTTGTGTTTACAAGAAGGTCAGTGGGAGTGACATCGCATTCTTAGTCTTATATGTCGATGACATACTACTCATTGGAAACAACACTAATCTGTTAGAGTCCGTAAAGGGCTGGCTTGGGAAGTGCTTTTCAATGAAGGACTTAGGAGAAGCAAAATACATATTGGGCATCAAGATCTATAGGGATAGATGTAAGAGGATGATTGGATTGAGCCAAAGTACTTATATTGATAAGGTACTGGCACAATTCAAATGGAAGGGGCCAAGAGAGAGCACCTACCAATGTCCCATGGCATAACTCTTAGCAAGAAACAATGTCCACAGACACTTGATGAGTGAGAGAGGATGATTTAGATTCCATATGCTTCGCTTATTGGATCGATCATATATGCTATGATATGTACTAGGCCAGATATATCGTATACAATCAGGGTACGTATTCTGCCTAAATTGGAGGAGCATTTAGTTGGAAGAGTGCTAAGCAAAGCACCACTGCAGATTCAACTACTGAAGCCGAATACTTAGCACCTCTGGAAACAGCTAAGGAGGCAGTTTGGATTCGTAAGTTCATTGGAGAACTTGGTGTTTTACCCTCCATTAAGGGTCCAGTAGACCTCTATTGTGATAACAATGGAGCTATTGCTCAGGCCAGGGAGCCAAGGGAACATTAGAAGGTCAAACATGTCAAACAGCGATTTCACATGATAAGGGAGTGGAAATCCGAGGGTGAAATCAGAATTTGTAAGATTGGAACGGACGACAATGTAGCCGATCCACTGAATAAATCTTTATCTCAAGTGAAGCACAACAAGCATGTTGAGGCAATGGGGATCAAGCATATTGGAGATTGGCTTTGATTTCCCTGTATAGGTGTTTTAATTAAACTTGATGTCTTAATGTAAAACACTATGTTGAACCATTCAATTTTGGAGCAATTAAATTACTGCAAATTTATGATTACTCCATATCTATTTAATTGTGGTTTAAAATTAAATAATGAGTCCATTCAATTTATGAGAATATTCAAAACAGGGTATCAAGACCATCTCTTGGATAAAGAAACACCTGTTAAGTGAACATTGAATATTTTAATCGAAAATTATCCCTAATCGAGGTCATTTAAACGATGGACGATTAATGACCACTTAAGATTAGTGTGTAGTATGATTTATAGCACCGTTTCTTGTGCTACAAGGACATGATAGTCATAAATAATTTGCACAGGTGCTAGTTTGGAACTGTACCAGATAGACCTATGAGAATACATTAAGAGATAATAAATCTTCATAAGTATATTTCTCATTATAGCTATCGGAACCTTTTTCCTCGACCATGAGTATTGCAAGTTCTCTTGTTTGAGTACTAGTCGTTTTGATGTTGTCAAACGTCTGCCGTAAATGGGGATTATAACGACAACACTCAAACGACTAGGTCCTCTTAGTAAGGGAAGCTTACAGTACAAGACTGGGAATGTCCCCTTATTAACAATAAAGAATATGTCTTTTTTGTTTACAAGGCCTCTTGAAGAGCGAGACTGTACAAATGCATGGTCGTGCTCAGATGGATTTTAGAAATCATCTGTTTATTGACAGTTAAACTCGGGAATCGAGAAACACTTCTGGACGTAATAAGGATGATGAAGAGACATTAAGCGACATAGGAAAGGGGCTATACACTAATTGCACACTTGTCCGGAAGGACAAGTTGGAGATTGAAAGGAATGTGTCCTTTCGACAAGTGTACTATTCTAATAGAGGGTTCAGAATTATTAGAGAGCTAATTCTTCAGTGAGGTCAAGTGATCAGAATGCCTAGGTGGAGGCCGCTTTCAATCTGTAATATTAATGAACAATTAATATTGCAGCTTAATCTTGACTGGACCCTTCGGGTCGAACCCAATCGAACAACTGATCCGAGAAGACAAATTAATCTGAAGGATTAGATGAGTCATCGGAGTATTACGAACAAAGACGTCGGATATCGAGCTTAGAGCGTCGAGACCGAGCGTCGCAAGTCGAGTCGAATTTAGAATTCGACGAGACGTGAAATCAAACAAGCAACAAGTTTGAGCCTAGCCGTAGCCTCGCATTGGCCTAGCCATGTGAGTGCTAGGCTAGGCGAGGTCCCAACCTATGCGTGCCTAGCATCCCCTAGCACACGCACACCGCATGGAACAAGCATCGCAAGATGCGTGCATGCGTGTGGTGTAGCTGTGCATGGCTGGGCGTGCTAGCATAGCAACCCTAGCCATTGCATCATGCTAGGCCACACATCAAGCCCTTCGCTAGCTAGCAAGCATCGCAAGGCCAGCAGCATGTTAGGCTTGCTGGGTCTTGTTATCGCAAGCAACGCAGGCATGGTGCCTTGCGTGCATGCTAGCGTGCTAGGGCCTAGTGCTTAGCTCATCTCAGCCTCGCATATTGCACAGCACCACACACTAGCCTGCAGCATGCTTGGCATGCTGGGCTATGCGTGTGTGCTAGCAAGTAGCTGCCTCGCACAGCAGCGCCTAGCACGCACCAAGCAGCAGCGATGCATGCGTGCTGGTTGGCTGCGCATGTGTTGCGGGCTGGCTAGCGTTGTGCTAGCTGGCTGGCTGGGCTGCCCAGCCTTAGTGCTTGGCGCCAGTTGGCGGCCTTGGTAGCCAAGGTAGGCTTCCAGCCAGCCAAGTGGAGGAGTGGTCTGGTTTTTGTGTGGGGACCAATGGTTTGTGTTTTTCCTTGGGGAGCAAGGTGGGTTGGTCCCCTCCCTTGGTGGTCCTCACCTTCTCCCTCTCCTCCCATTGCCACTTGTAGCTTGTTGATTGATTTAACATTTTATTTTGTTTTTGATTAAAACAAAATAAGGGAAAATGCAAATCTCCCACATTGATTGAGAATGGAAAATCAAGGTTCATTTCCCTGTAAATACCCAAGTTTTGGAATTTGGGAAAGGCACTTGATTGGAACTAAAAGCGCATCTCCTTAGTAAAGTGAGAAAACCTTAAGTTCGTAATACTCTAGTTTTTATTGGTTAAGTCCCGACTAACCTTCGGGACTAAGACCGTTCGGGTCGGGTTCGTGGGTACGAGCCGTTGGAGACCGTCGCACTTACGAGGTTTAGATTTTCAAGTAAGAGCTTGGGTTCGAGCGAAGCACGCGTCAAGGGTAAGAATGTCTTTTCCCTTTCTCTATTTTATGTTGTTAATTATGTGATTAAATATTTAGTTGCTTTAATTAGTGAGCGGGTCTTGGGCGGGTTTCTCTTCTACGTAGAGTCGGACTCTACGAAACCCAACACAAGCAAAGGGAAGAAGACGGCTTCATTGACTTCTTTTCCAGGTGGCGATTAAAGGTTGCTCTTCTTTCACAAAGACTTCTGGATCATGAACTTGTCCAAAAGTTCATAGACAATATGTCTCTACCATACAAGTGTCATTTACAACATCTTGGTTTAGACACATTTCGTAAAGTCTATACTTTGGGAACATTAATTGAAAGGGACTTGATAAATGAAACCGAGAATCATATAGATGGACAAGATATTTAGAGAGGATCTCACCTACGTTGGAAACAGACAAAGCTTGAAGACACAATCTCAAGAAGTTGTCAACAGTTTAAGATATAGCACCCTAAGTCATGTTTTGTTCCTTTTTGTTTTCTTTGTGATAGACTAAAAGATTCATGCCGCCGAATCTACTTATTATGTACTCTCATTTATTAAGAATAAAAAATTCTATTTTCAAGTACGTCTATCTACTTCTCTTGTCAATCATTTTGTTGTTATTAGCTCGAATTTAATGAAATATACATACAAACAGGCAATATCACAAAAGACATATGTATTCAACACTTTAAGGATCTTGATGAGCTTTGGCTTACATGATTTATCGAATGAAAAGAGGCCCATCTTTTGGCCCACTAAGAAGGGATATGATAATTACACCAACACAGGAGACAACTTGAAACTCCACGAAGATAATCCCATGTTTTAAACCTTGAACCAAAAACAAATCTTTTTGGAAGCCCTTTTGAGCCTCGTCAGTTGAGCCTATTGTCTTTTCAACCTACATTATTCCAAACCTTGGGATGGGAATGGTGCAAAGAAATAAAAATGAAAAATTGGGGGAACGAATCATAAGAGGGGGACACAAAGTTGGTCTAAACCCAAAAATGAAAGATCCAATGGAAAAGAAAATTCGTTCTAAACCTAAAACCAAACTTTCCTAAAAAAAAGAAAAGGGAAAAAAAGAAGGTAAGAAGGAAAAAAAAAGCATCCAATGTAAGAGTTGTCAAACAACAAGAAAGGTTTTATTTAGAGAAGCACCAAAAGTAAGGGATTAAGGGAGTATACTTGAGCTTGTCCATTTTTTCATAACCTTGAGCCTAGCCATATTACAACCTTGGAAAGGCCCTCCTTGAGGTAGAACATAACCAAGTACCACAAAAATCATCATTCTGCGAAAATATGGCTCACCTTAGGCTTTTGCACATATAGACCTACTATATATTGAGTAGTTATGGCCATACATAAAGTGCATGAAGTGTTGAGCAAGGATTAAAAAAACATAAAAAAGAAAAAAAATCAAATAATATGGATGATTTGATATCCATTTAGCTTGATTACATTATTTTAGTAGAGCAATCGAATCAAATGTATTCGATGTTTTCCATATCTTTTGCCAGGAAAATTAAGATGATTATCACTTTCAAAACAATCATCTTATTTTCTATGAACAATAGGGCTATTTATTACCAAGGTGATTAAAGTTCTATATACATTGCCTAGAAAGAAAATGAGTGAATACCATAAATTTATTTGATATATCGACATCCTCGACGTCAACTTTTGATGTCTTTTACGACTCTTGAGCATTGGCCATCTTACTTAAGCAATTTGTATGGCCGCCTACGTGGGATATCTTCATCCTCTCTAAGCGAGGAACATTGATTGAACATGGCCGCTACATGAAAAAATCATCGTTATCGCTATTACATGTATACCTCACTGCCAAGTCATTACAATGATTCAACTATTAAGTTAATAATCCTTGATTTTCGAAAACATGTCTAATTTTCTTTCTTTATTCTTTTATAGGAAAGTTGGATTCCCCTTCCTTTTTTATGCAAATCCGTCTTTTTTGTTCATTTCTTTTTTGGGGGGTATGTCGGGATGGTCCCTCCCATTGGCAACTAAAAACTCCTAAATGGTAAAAAATTTTGCTCTTTGCCTCAAACTGGAGGCTCAAAAAAGTAATGACATCCTCACTTCCTTCTATTTAGAGATTTGAACAAGCTAATTATGTTACAAAATCAATGTCATGCAAAGCTTATTACGAACCATCTTAGTAACTTTAAATGACAAAGGGAAGAATATTACTTCCTACTTGATCAAACAGTTCATGATAAACATATGCAAAATCCCACAAATTGGAAACACAAATCCTAGGGCTTCAAATATGAGAAACATCCCCTAGCATATGTATACATGGATTGCAAAAGCCACCTAAGTCTACACTTGGGGGCTACAAAAATATAGGTGTATCCTAACTTTTGTTTTGAATTAAGATCTTATTTTGGAAAGTGATTTGAATGATTTTACAAATTATTCAAACACTCCATCAAACCTAAGTTTGATAATATTCATTTCAAACTACGGTGCTAACTAAATTGAGAGAACTTCATTTTCAATTAGCAAAATATGACAATGATGACAAACACAAAAAAGAGACGACAAGATTAAATATACAAGAGTTTGCTCCCATTTTCAAATCTTTTCAAGATAAGTTGTAAATTACAACTTGTCCTTCGTTTTTGGATACAAGAGACACACTCGATTATGAGCTAGGCTCTTCTTTCCATTTTAGGTCCAGTTTCAAAAATAACGTATTTTGTCTACTAGAAATAGAGCTCCACTTTTGTTTTTGAAACAAACATTCATTAGTTGAATTTACTGGACTTTATCTGAATTTCAAATTTTAATTAAAATAACGAATTCCCTATAGTATGCAAAATCCCCTTTCTGAATTTTGTTCTATTTTCCAAAAATAAATGACTTTTTAGATTTTCCATGACCTTTTGGACAATACATACATGTGCGTAAATATTTCCAAAAGGAATGAACTGAGATTCGACTTCTTCTTAACTCAAACTAGTTCTCGCCTAATCATCGTGCGAATATTTGCTTAGGGATGGTCAATGAACCACCTACAAGACCAAAATCAAAGATTGATAAGAATGAAGAAAATATTTGAGATTTTCTAAATCAACTTTGAGAATAATCTTACCTCAATGATCTGTACAACGTTTTGACATAAGGTAAACTTTACTAAATCTTAACAATAATTGTTTTTGGTTTATAAACAAGCAAAGAACTAACTTGCTTTCTTAAACAGGACTTTATCTAAAAATGAGTAAGTCATGTTACAATCCTAAGACACAAAACATAGGATACATAGGCCTATTTTAACATTGTGGTTATATATATACCTTAAACAATAACAAATCTTTGGAACTATCCCAATTTCAGGGCTCTAACACTTGAGAAATAGCAAAAATGCGCATAACCCAACCCATGGGGGCTCCAATATCCACAATAAACAAAATGAGATATTCATGCCATTCGTGCTACTTTTGAGAATCGCCTAAACTATAAATAGTTTATGTAGATCTCGAGCCTTACAATTTTCAAATGTATCACAATGATTCATTTGAAAACTAAGTTTGTAACTGAACTTGGCCATAGAACAAACTACAAACATATCACATATTCAAGCCATTTTCAAGTTCAACCACAAAAACTAATCTTAGTGCATAATTATTGTATCAATACTTCAATTTACTCTAGAGATTAGAGAGTATGACTAGTATAGAGCGAAAGAAACAAAACCATGAGTATCGAAATAGAATTCAAACGCATACAACATGCCTGCTCATACGAAAGTTTAATACTCAATCACTCATCATGAAAATTGTATCAAGACACTTCATTAAAATAAAGACAAACAATTCCATGAGTTAAAACGTAAACAAAAGACTCCTAAGTTCAAAAGTAAGGGGTCTTCATTTTAAATTCTCTATTGTTACACGAATGACAAAATTGAAAACATTGGAATTTCGCAAAGAGGATGATACATACTGTCTCGAAAGTAGCGAGAACAGAGGAAAAAGTTGAACAACATTTCATTTTCCCTCTTACTTGTTCTAACAAACGACCAATATTACTAGACTTAGCAAGTTTCCTTTTTTAAAATAATGAATGGTCGAAAATGATTTAAAAACACTCGTTTAATTGTTTCCAAGATCCTAGTTGTTATCATAATAAGACAAAACACGGGATTTCTAGACCCATTTCAAGCAACATGAAAGGGTCTAATTCTTAAAAACAAACAAGTCATTGAAAATATTGTGGGCTACGACACTCGAAAATATAAAATGGGGGGTCGAAAGCCCAAATTATATATAGCCAAACTACACCAGTTCGATGATGTCTTTAAGAATTGAAAGGAATGGTGTCCTTCCAATAAGTGTATTATTCCGATCGAGGTTTCGAAATTATTAGAAAGCTAATTCTTCAGTGAGGTCTAGTGATCGGAATGCCTAGGTGGAGGCCGCTTCCGATCAGTAATATTAATGTGTAAATAATATTACAGCTTAATCTTGACTGATCCCTTTAGGTCACACCCAATCGAGTAACCGATCCGAGGCGACAAATCAATCTGAAGGATTGGATGAGTAATTAGAGTATTACAAACAAAGATGTCAGATATCGAGCTTAGAGCGTCGAAACCGAGTGTCATAAGTCGAGTCGAATTCGGAATTCGACGAGACGTGGAATCAAGCAAGCGACAAGTACGAGCCAAGCCATAGCATCGCACTGGCCTAGCCATACGAGTGCTAGGCTAGGCGAGGTCCCAAACCGCATGCATGCTAGCGTGTCTAGCATCGCCAAGCACTCGCACATCGCATAGCACGAGCATCGCAAGCTGCGTACCATTCATGTGTGTGTGATGTGGCTATACGTGCATGGCTATGCGTGCTTGCTAGCATAGCAGCACCAGCCATCGCAGCATGCTAGGCATAGCCCAGCACTCGTAGCCTCTCGCACAACAGCCACGCATCGCAGCATGCTGGGCCTCGCACAACATGCATCGCAGCATCGCACTAGCATCGCAGCGTGCTATGTGCTGTGGCTGTGCATGCTTGCATGCTGGGCATCGCAGCATGCTATGTGCATAAGGAGTATTGGTCCCCCCCTTGAATGGTCCTCACCTACTCTTGCTCACCCTTTGCCACTTGGAGCTTGTTGATTGCTTTGCATTTTAATTTGTTTTTTTATTAAAATAAATTGGTGGAAAAATGCAATTCTCCCACATTGATGGGAGAAGGGGAGATCAAGGCTCCCTTCCCTATAAATACCCAAGTTTGGGTTTAGGAAAAATCACTTGAGTTAAACTCAATAAGGTATCTCCCTATAGGTGAGAAAACCTTTAAGTTCGTAATACTCTAGTCTTTTCTTGGTCTAGCCGCGACTAACCTTCGGGGTAGAGGCCGTTCGGGTCGGGTCTAAAGGGTGGACTCCGTCGGAGGCTCGCGCGCTTGCGGAGCTAAGGCTTTGAAGTCCGAGCTCTATAGGAGCGAAGCAAGCGTCGAGGGTAAGAATGTCATTTCCCTTTCTCTTTCTTTTGTTATTTAATTATGTGATTTCATGCTTAGTTGCTTTAATTAGTGGGCGGGTCTTGGGCGGGTTTATCTTCCGCGTAGTGTTGGACGCTACGAAACCCAACAAGAATATCCTAAACTAACTACTTTTATGCAAATCTTGAAATCATAGTTTTATAAGTGAATAATAGTAACTATCGATTATTGTTATCATTGCTAAAACCAATTTTGCAACTTATGCATGGAAAAAATAAACATGAGCCGCAAGAACTATTTCATGCCATTATTAAAGTTAAAAATTTCGATCCTAATTTTAATGCATAATTGTCATTCTAACACTTTAATTTACATTAAAATTAACAAGTATAGTCCATGTGAGAAAAAAAGAAATATGTTTAAGCACAAATTCGAAATCAAATGAAGATAAACACGTATATGCTTCTATATGCTCATACAGGATCAATACTTTACCATTTCACATAAAATTTGTTGCAAGATATACCTTAAACATGTCACGACAACATAGAACAAACAAATTCATTAAAAGAAGCCGAATAAAGACCTTCAATTTCATAAAATAGGATTTTTTTGTTCGACTTTCCCCATTTTTATTGACCAAATTCAAAGTATGGAAAAATAAAATTGGAGTAAGATCTACTTTCCATAGTTTCACATGATAATGGAGTTCTAGAGAAAGAGATAAAAAATGGCGAAAAGAAGGGAGAAAGAGAGCAAGCTGCAAATTGCGCTCTTCATCCCTCTTTTATACTGATTTATATGTCGCGCGCAACATTGAAAGTTGCTCGCGGCAGCCCAGCGCAACTCTGAATCTTGGGCGTGACAGGTCAGCGTGCCTTGCGCGCGAATTCTGGTCACTTACAAAACTGGTATCCGGATTTTGATTCGCTTTTTATTTTTTCTAACGGTTTTGTTCGTTGTTAGACGTAATAATGCGCGAATTTTCAAAATCCTTTTATTGCTTTGCATTTTATAGTTTATTTTCTTCTGATAGTTTTTGGCATCATCCTGCATGCACACCGTGCTTTGTGCCTTCCCAAGTATATGTTTTAGATATTTTCTCAAAAAACGAAGTAAAAATATCTCGTAGTGGTACTTTATGTAAAAGCTCTCATAGACAATTTGGTATTTTCCATGTACTACCCTTTAAAGAAGAGAAATTTTTGTATTTTTGCTGTTACTTAACAAAAATACCAGGTACATACAGCGTAAAATTGAATGGCGTATGTAGGGAATTTTTCAAACTTAACTGTTTTGAGCCCCACTGTATTCATGCTTTTAGGCATGGTGGCGTCCAAAGGGAAAGAAGGCAGAGATAGAAGAGTCGCCAATAGGTTTTAGGAACTTGTAAACCGTTCACGGGTGTGAATGTTACACCCCATTCACGATCACGGAGATCGCTAACTCCAAAGTGGTCCGGAACCATGACTGGATGTTCATGGATGATGGTACGAATCTAACCTAAAAGAGATTGAACCCGCCAAATCGGCCTCTACTTAATTCTTATGATATTCATGTGCGCTATTCGATCAACATACATACATCAAGTTAGCCCTAAACCAGTTTAATCTACGTTGGTTGATTATTAATGCACAATCAAATCTATTATTCGTGATGAATTAAAATCATATTAAGCCTAAATCAAATTATTAATTATCTTATTAGTCGTGATTTCAAGTACAAATTCCCTTTAAACCTGCCAAAAATGGGCGTGATCAAGCAATAACAATGAATCATGAATAATCAAGCAACATATGATTACCACAACAATCAACATCATAATAAAAATCATCAAAACACCATTTATAGCAAGATCCTAGGCAAAATACTAAACGGATTAATAACAAATCCTAGCATGTCAAAAATAATCAAGATCAAAGCTTTAACCTAAACATTATACTAGGAATTAAAATAATATTCTAAACATGATACTAGAATTCATAAAGACATCCGAACATGATACTAGGAATTAAAATAATATTCTAAACATAATTTCTACTCCAAAATTAAAGAGTAAAGATAGTAGATTTATTCACCTTGATGCCTCAACCTTGCTGTTAAAACAACACACACGTTAGTAACTTCAAAAAAGATAAAATCAACGAAGTAAATAAATCAAATATAAATTGCAATATAGATTTGGGACCAAACCCTCAGAACTATCAACCTTTCACGTCGAGATCGAAAGCAACGTCGAGGATGGCTAGGAGTATCCAAATCTCGTGAATGAGGTATGGTGTTTGATTAGGGAGAATATAAAGGATGTGTTTAGGCTAGGCTAAGAACATGAAAAATCAAGAGAGAGAGAATTTTAGAAAGGGTATTCATGATGATTGTTGGAGATTGAAAACGGGGTGATACAACCTCTATTTATAAGGAAAACAGAGGATCGAAGGATCAGAAAAGGAGTCAGAATTCAAATCGGACTAAAACAAGTCTTATTACGGCATGAAAGGTCCATCGCGGCGCGACAAGTCCATCGTAGCACGATGGTTCTGTCGTTTTGCAATGGTTTTGGAAAGATAAGAATCCGTATGGAGTTTGATTCCCAATCGGATTGGGTTAACCAAATTACGTAGGTACTTTATTTTGACTGGGATTAGGATCATCAAAAAAGAGATATTTTATTCAATATCAAATTCTTCAAACAGTATCTTTCAAAAACAGGTTCTAGAGGATTCTAGAAGCTTATAATAAATCCTAACAAATTTTGGATTGAAAACAACCTTCGAGAGGATTCTAGAAGCTTGTTAAAAATCCTAATTGGTTTAGGAATGAGATTAAGGTATTTGGACCCTCTACATGATCATTGGGCCGTAGGTAAGGTGGACCTAGGTCCGGTTTAGGCTTGGTTTAGTATTTAGGCCATACCTTATTCGTTCTAAGTCGGATTTAGGCTTATAATATATCGTTGGAAACTCTTTTCAAGCCCCATTTAACTAAGAAATAATTGGACCAGGGTTATAGACCAAAATAATCTGGTTTGGACATTTTTTATAAGTTGGACACGAAATGAACGATTTTAAGGACACGAAATGAATGATTTTGGGTTAAAACATTTAAGGAAAGGTTAGAAATGGTCGGGGCTTAGGGGAAACTCACGAGACTCTTTAACTTTTCACCTAACTCAATAATCAAAGACGTGAAAGGTACTTATCACTGGGTTTTCTTTTTGGGGAGACACAATCAGATGCCTACAAAAGCCTCCACTTTGACTGATTTTAGAGAAACATAAGTTTGGATGAAATATTTTCTCATCTCTGAACAAAAGAGCTTTGGATGAAATGTTCACTCATCTTTGAACAAGAGCTTTGGAAGGGATTGTCCACGTGTCTCTGAACAAAAGAGCTTAAAAGGAATGCACACGCGTCTCTGAACAAAAGAGCTTGAAAAGAAATGTCCACGCGTCTCAAAACAAAAGAGCTTTGAAAGGAATGTCCACGCGTCTCTGAACAAAAGAGCTTTTAAAGGAATGTCCACGCGTCTCTTAACAACAGAGCTTTGAAAGGAATGTCCACGCGTCTCTAAACAAAAGAGCTTTGAATGGAATGTCCACACATCTCTGAACAAAAGAGCTTTGAAAAGGTGTGAGTGTTCGATTGGCTGCGAATAGGAGCTTCAAAGAATCGATAATGGATGGTGAAATTATTCGATTGGCCGCAAACAGAAGCTTCAATAGTTTGGTGAGATTGCTTGATTGACTCCGAGCAGAAGCTTCGATGAATAGGTATATCTTGTAAAATCAAATATTACAAAAGGATTTTGCTGGTGATTTTCTTAGGGTTGATCCAAGACTTGGTGTACTCGACTCATTATGGTTGGTTGGCTTGAGGTTGACTCAAGGCTTGATGTGCTTAACCTAATGTGTGACTTAATGTACTCATCTCGACTCGATGTGACGTGACTCAACTCAACGTGATATGACTTGATGCGTATGTCGTGCGTACGACTCGTGTGTGTAAACTAAAATCGATGTGGTAACATGACATGACTCAATGTGCATGACTCGTATGTGCATTGTGTGGTAATTGTGCTCGTGCGACTCGAAAATGCAAAAAAGCAAAAATTTTCCGTCATTTTTGTGGAGGGTACCGACTTTCTCCCGAAAAGAAAGACGTGAAAAGAAATGAAGTACAGGTTTAAGTGTTGGTAAAAAACTAATTTTTAAACTACCTCAAGATGAAAAGAATGAATCGAGTAATGATGCATGTTGAGTGAGCTTAATCAAGTGTATGTAATAATCGTTTGTCTCTCATATTGCAAGGATTGTAGCATCCTAGTCTATCTCAATTAATGATCTGATAATGAAAATATTTGGGTAACTTAGGCTCGGAGGCTAAGTACTTCATTCTTTGTCATGAAATGACGATTATGATAAGGAGTGATTCTAAGATGACAAGGCATGCTTCAAAGTTATATCAAGATTTCATGACAAAGGGTTCCTAAGAGAAGGATTATTTGGCTATGCATTTGTGATGTGTGTAAAAGTGACACTAAGGTTAGACTACAAAGGCTAAGGTTATGGAAAATATTTTGTAAAGAGCCAAAGGATGGTGACTCTTAGGCTGGGAAGGCTAATGAAGTAGGGATCAAGCCCCCAAGTCTAGCTTTAAATGGATAGGGATGAGCATTGGAGATCCCTTGATATGATCATGATGTGATTATGAGTGAATGCATTTTTATTACAGTCGCACCCCAATGTGAGGTTGCCTAAGATCCTTTAAGAATCAGGTCGAACGTAGCTCTAGTCGAACCTTGCACAAGTGTGTACACCTCAAGGAGGTCTTTCAAGGGTTGTAACAGGGATAGGCTAAAGGTTGAAGAAGAAGGGATAGACGCTTAAGACTTAAAATACGCCCCCAAGGCGTGCAACCTTGCATTTGAATCTTGGTATTTGTATGCTTGAGGTTTCTCACTTTTGAACTTTTGTTCTCTTATTTTTGGCATTTGAGATTTATATTTGAATCCTCTCTAGATAAGTGCTCAAGTAGTCACAATATGATGCAATGAGTTTGTAACCTAAGCCATGGCTTTAGTTCTTTAAGGTCGAGGATTATGGAGTCTAAAAGGGTCCATGGTTATGAGTCCGGATGCATCGCGCGGAAGCCTTACCTTAGAAGAGTTGGCACGATGGATGGGACCTTGAAGTTAAACTCACTTCCATGGTTTGCTGAATTCACAAACTCGGGTGCACCCATTGTTGCACGGAGCGTTCATTATGGTAGATGGAGCGTGAATTCCCAAGGGCTAAAACCATATGTAGAACACATATGGGTTCAAAAAAGTCATAAAGCCTCAATCATGAAGCAAAATCGTCGAAACAGTAATATAATCAGGTAAAACAAGAAGACAGAATTCTGGCGCAATGTCCCAAATGAAGTGGTGCCAAATGTTTTGAAGATGTGCCACTTGGATCCTAGTGGAGGTCATATGGGTGTTTCCAAAACCGCTTCTAAGATTCTCCAATGTGGTTTATGGTGGTCGCATCTCTTCAAGGATACATGGGGTTTTGTCAAGACATATGATCGATGCTAACAAACCGGAAACATCTTTAAGAGGAATGAAATGCCTCAACAACCTATCCTTAAGTTAGAGGTGTTTGATGTGTGGGGAATTAACTTCATGGGACCATTTACTTCATCTTATGGAAACCAATACATTCTTGTGGCGGTGGATTATGTGTCAAAATGGGTTGAAGCCATTGCCTCCCCAACAACTGATCACAAGGTGGTTATGAAATTGTTCAAGAAGATCATATTCCCAAGGTTTGGAGTTCCTAAGGCGGTGGTTAGTGATAATGGTTCACATTTTGTGCACAATGCCTTTCAAAGGATGTTGAAGAAGCATGGAGTTCATCAACGCTTTGGTCTTCCATATCATCCTCAAACTAGTGGACAAGTTGAGGAGTCTAATCGTCAAATCAAATTAATTCTTAAGAAGACGGTTGCTAGGAATAGGAAAGATTGGTCGGACAAGCTTGATGATGCATTATGGGCCTATAGAACGGCTTTTAAGACTCCTATTGGCACCACTCCTTATCGCCTAGTTTATGGCAAAACTTGTCACCTTCCGGTAGAGCTTGAGCATCGCACTCATTGGGCTATTAAGAGGATCAACTTCGATTTGGCTAGTGCGGGAGTACAACAGTGGCTTGACCTTCATGAGTTAGAAGAGCTTTGCTTGGATGCCTACGATTGTGCTAACATTTACAAATCCCGATCAAAGGAGGTGCGTGACAAGCTCATTGAGAAGAAAGAATTCAACGTCGGTGACAAAGCTCTCCTCTATAATTCAAAGATCAAATTATTCCCCGGGAAACTTATGTCCCGTTGGAGCGGACCATTTATTGTTCCAGAGGTTTTCTCTGATGGAGTTGTAGAAGTTGTTCCTTTGGATTCCTTAAGTTCATTCAAAGTCAATGGCCATAGACTTAAACGCTATTACGATGAATTTTTTGTCGGCCTTGTTCAAGAGATGTCTCTCTATCATCCACCTTGAAAGGGTGGAGAGCGTCAAGCTAATGATGTTAAACGAGCGCTTTTTAGGAGGCAACCCAAACTTCTAACCTTCTATCTCATTTTTCATTAATTCTTGTGTTTATTTTTCTTCCTTGGTATTTTTGGTTTAATTGATTTCCTTCTTATTTTCTTAATTTTAGGTACTTCTAGGTTGAAGAAAAGTTTGATTGCCAACAATCTTAGTGCCATTTTTTAGATGGGAAAGTTTGTATACTTAGTTTGAAGGTTGGAGTCGGAATTGAATCTTGGTGGGTTCATAACGGTGCTCTCATGAATCAGGGATGTTGAACCCATCGTTACGTAGCTATAAATCTGCCATGTTTAGTGGGTTCAACAATCCCGGGATGTGCTAGATCCTTGTGTCCATCGATGCACCCACGAGCTGCTTGCATTGCGTGCGACCCAGGTTTGTGCGGGCGCGCAGCGCTGTTATTCGCCCCTTTTAAGTCGTGCATCCTCTCATTTCCTTCACTCTTTATCTCTCTTCTCTATTCCTTCATTCTTCCTTCACTTCATTTCATGATTTTTATTGCTTCATTTTATCACATCATCATTCTCAATCTCTAATTCACTTAGTCTACTATTCCATAGTCCCTAAATTCATTTTCTATTTTTGATTTCTCTCTCCTAAATTTGGAATTTTTGGGTACTTTAGTTTGAGGGTTTGGAACTTACATTTGGAGTTTATACTTGCTTTTTTGCATCATTATTTCACTTCAGTAAGGGTTTTCTAATCACTTAAGGTATGATTTTTATGTTTATTTGATTTCTCTTGCTCTACATTTATTTTACTTAGAAAACCTTTGTGTATGCTTTAATGGTGGTTCTATTTTGTTTATTTCATTTCCCTCTACTTGGTGTGGATGATGACTATTGATGATTGCTTGAAGCTTTATTATCATGATTTTGCTTGATTGTTTGCAATTTTGGTACTACCGTTGCTGGTCATTTCCTTTTTCCTTGAGTATGATTAGTAGTTCTATTTCTCACTTCACTTTTGATTGGAAAAATGTTGCTCTTAGGATTGTGCTTGATGATTCATAACTTTTTGCCATTGTTCATTAATTGAATGAGCCTCTATATTGGTTGTGCTTAAACTTGCTCATTTCATCTTTGCTCTTGGTTATTAGTCAGTACTAGTTCTTTAATGATATTCTTTGAGCCACATCTCATTGATTTGAACTCTTGAATTTTTGTGTTGTAGATGGCACCACGTACTCCGTCGTCCTAAGGGACCCCGTGGTTCCATTAGTGCCTCTTCTACAGTGGTTGTACCACCTCCCTCACATGTTAGTGAGACTTACGGGATTGAATTTACAAAGCAAGACCATTGGGATAACTTTGTAGGACTCTTTTTTTGGAAGCTACTTTCAACACGGTTTTATGATGCTTCAACCACAACAAAGATTGGCATTGATGAAGATGTTGAAAGGAATGGTGTCCTTCCAACAAGTGTATTATTCCGATAGAGGGTTCGGAATTATTAGAAAGCTAATTCTTCAGTGAGGTCAAGTGATCAGAGTGCCTAGGTGGAGGCCGCTTCCGATCAGTAATATTAATGCATAATTAATATTACGGCTTAATCTTGACTGAACCCTTCGGGTCGCACCCCAATCGAATAACCAATCCGAATCGACGAATCAATCCGAAGGATTAGATGAGTCATTAGAGTACGAACAAAGACGTCGGATATCGAGCTTAGAGCGTCGAGACCGAGCGACACAAGTCGAGTCGAATTTAGAATTCGACGAGACGTGGAATCAAGCAAGCGATAAGTTCGAGCCAAGACGTAGCCTCGCATTGGCCTAGCCCTGCGAGTGCTAGGCTAGGCGAGGTCTCCAACCCATGAATATCATTGGTGCCTAGCTTCTCCTAGCACACGCAAATCGCATGGCACAAGCATCGCAAAATGCGTGCATGTGTGTGTGTGGTGTGGCTGTGCATGCATGGCTGGGCGTGCTAAGCATAGTAGCGCCAGCCATCGCATCATGCTAGGCAAGAGCTAAGCACAGCCCGCAAGCATCTCTAGTATGGTCCCTTGCGTGCTTGCTAGCGTACTAGGCCAAGCACCCAGACCCTCGCTAGCACGCAGCATCGCAAGGCTTGGCCTCGCTAGCACGAAGCATCGCACATGCTAGCAGCGTGCTGTGCATGCAAGCGCTCGGCTATGCAAGCTTATGAGGTGAGCGGCGCCTAGCACTAGAAGCACTTTCTAGGCAGTGCCAAGCATACGCTAGGCAACAGCAGCAGCCCGCATGGCATGCATGGCTTGCTGGCTGTGCACATGCGTGTGTTGGCTGGGCTGCTAGCACAGCCAAAGCTAGCTGGCTGCCAGCTGTCCCTAGGCCAGATCATGATCAAGGAGGGGATCAAAGGGGTTGGTGCTTAGCTTGGGGAGCAAGGTGATTTAGTCCCCCCCCCCCCCTTGGGTGGTCCTAACCTACTATCTCCCTCCTTGTGACACTTGGAGCTTGTTGATTGCATTGCATTTTTATTTTATTTTGATTAAAAAAAATAGAGGAAAATGAAAATCTCCCACATTGATGGAAGAATGGAGATCAAGTCTCCATTCCCTATAATTACCCAAATTTTGGGTTTGGGGAAAAACACTTGAGTTGAACTCAAAAAGGCATCTCCTTGAAAAGTGAGAAAACCTTTAAGTTTGTAATACTCTAGTTTTGTTTGGTCAAGTCCTGACTAACCTTCGAGAATAAGACCGTTCGGGTCGGGTTGAGGGTGCGAGCCGTAGGAGGCCGTCGCACTTGCGAGGCTCGAGCTTTGAAATAAGAGCTTGTGAATCGAGCGAAGCACGCGTCAAGGGTAAGAATGTCTTTTCTCATTCTCTCTCTTATGTTGTTAATTATGTGATTGCATGTTTAGTTGCTTTAATTAGTGAGTAGGTCTAGGGCGGGTTTCTCTTCCGCATAGCGTTGGACCTACGAAACCCAACAGCGGTATCAGAGCCGCGCTCATTTTAATTATTGTAACTAATAATTAATTGAGGGATTTAATTTAGGGTTTCGTAGTGACCCACACTACGCGGAATGAAACTCGCCAAGACCCACCCCATAATAAATGCAATTAACAAGCAAAACTTAATTTAAAGCATAAGAAAGGATAAAAGATTATACCTTTGATGCGTGCTTCGCTCAACTATGAGCTCTTACTTGAACCCCGATAGTGCGAGGTCTCCGAAGGGATCGTACCCTCGAACCCGACCCGATCGTCCTAAGCCTCGAAGGTTAGTTGAGGCCAGGACAAAATAAACTAGAGTTTTACGAATTTCAAGGTATGCTCAACAATGGAGTTTCCTTTACTTTTCAACTCAAGTGTGTTCTTTCCCAAATACCCATGCCTTGGTATTTATAGGGAAATGAACCCTTGATTTTCATTCCCCAACCAATGTGGGAGAAGAATAATATTGATAATTAATTTAATTCTAAATTAAATAAATGATCAAATCAATCACAATGCAACAAGTGTCAAGGGGAGAGAGAGAGTCAAGTGAGGACCAAGAGTAGGTGGGGGGGACTGTTGCCTTGCTCCGCAAGGCTTTGCCCAAGGGTTGGTCCCCACACCTCACAAAACCGCCTCCAAGCATTGGGTGAGCTAGCTGCTTGCTTTGCTGGCCAACTAGCACAGCCAGCCCAGCATGCACAGCTAGCACTCCCAGCTAGCCTAGCCAGCCATCATCCCCGCATCACCCCAACCAGCATATGCGTGCTGTGCTTTAATAATATAAAAAAAAAACAAACCCTCACAAACCGGTTCCTTCTGATTTTTTCGCATTTCTCTCTCCTCCTTCTCCTTCTCATATCTTTTCGCATTTCTCTCTCCTCCTCCTCCTTCTCATTTCTCCTCCTTCGTCCTCTGTTTCTCTCTCCTCCTTCTCTTCTATCTTCTCTTTCCTCTTCTCTCTCTGATCTTCTTCTCCTTCTCTTACCCTCCCTCATTTGATTTTCTCGGTCTTCTTCTCATTTTCTTCTCTCTCCGTTCACCACCATCATCTACCGCAACAACAAAGCCAACAACCACAACAAACTGGGGCAACAACAAAAAACCACCATCACCGCACCAAACCGGGGCAACAACAACGAAGCCAACAACCATCGTCGCGAGCCACGAGTCTCAAGGTTTTTTTTTTTTTTAGATCTTGTAATTTAGGTTTAGTGTAGATCTAGTTAATTATGTATGGAATCGTAATTTTAGTTTATAAAATTTATCGTAAAATTGTATATTTATATATTTCTTATATATTTCTTTTATTTTAGTTAGTTACTTATCGTTTTTTTTCAATTTTTTTTAATGAAAGTCGGATTAATATGTAGATATACTGGTTTTGATTTTATTTGTGTGGTATTTTTTTATTATGCTGTGTTAATTTCGTATTTTTGGGGTTAATTTCAGTTTTTTGGGGTTGATTTTCCTATTTTTTGGGTTAATTTCGGTTTTAACAGATTTTTTAGAATTAATTTCGGTTTTAATAGAATTTTTGGAATGGTGGTGGTGTGGGGTGGTGTCGGTGGTGGTGGGGTGGGGTGGGGTGGGGGCTGGTGTGAGTTTGGTGCTGGGTGATTTCGGTTTGGTGTGGCTGAGGTTTTGGTAAGGGTGGTTTCGGTTTGGTGTGGGTGGGGTTTTGGTAGGGGTGGCTTTGGGTGGTGGTAGCCCCTGTTTTGGGTGGCTGCTGTTGGAGTGGTTTTGGGATGGTCGTGTGGTTTTGGTTTGGTGTGGGTGGGGCTAAGGTACGGTGATGGTGGATCTGGGTGGTTGGGGCTGTTAGAGGTGGTGCATGGTTTTTTTTTAATGTTTTTTTTGCAACTTCTGACGGAATTTCCGTCGGAAATTTCCAACTGACTTTTCGGTGGCCGGAACACCTCTTCCGACGAAAATATTCCGTCGAAAAACACTATTCCGACGGAATTTCCGAAGGAAATGGCCATTTTTCCTACAAAGGGTGTTCCGACAACACGTTCCGACGGATTTTCCACCGGAACAGTGTTTTCCGACGGAATTCAAGGTGATTCCGACGGAATTTTTCCGTCGAAAATGGCCTGTTTTCTTGTAGTGGATGTTCGCAAGAGCTGCTGGGAAGCAAGGCAGCGAACCCCAATAGGCCCAGCCACACACTGCCAGCGCCAACACGCATGCTGCGATGCTGCTGGTGCCAGTAGGCATGCATGCGCCCAAGCACGCATAAGCTGCAACCTTGGTGCCTAGCAAGCCTAACCCCATGGCTAGGATGCTAGGCACTCGGTTTTAGTGGGCTGATTTTTATTTTACGTGGGCTATGTGTTTTGTGAATTTTTGCCGTTTTAATTATTTTATTTAATTATTTTAACGAGGCTAGACCTCGGTTCTTCCGGCACTTGCAAAAATATATTTGACAAAATTGGGTTAACCGATTTAATTAATTGGATTAATTAAGTTGGATACGGAATTTAGTGGGTGCTTCGTTATTTGCATGAACTAATTCGTCTTAATCACATAAAATGGTTAACAACTTTGACTAGTTTTAATTAGGCGCGTTAATTGGATTAACCACTTAAGTCAGTTACTAGTTCGCGCGTGTTATGCATTATTACATGTTTTTTGTTGTAAGATGCATGGGCCATTCATAAATAGTGAATGGATGAATGGAATGTATATTCCTTCACAGGATTTGTAGTGGGGCCCGACTAGGATAGTAAATACGGACTGCGATCCGATGTATTTTTGTAAATCTAACTACGATCTGCGTACCATTGCGTATTTTGTACCTTAATATTTAGATTATTCCTAGTCGTAGTAGCTAGAAGATGCATTGTTGGCGGAGATGTCTCGAAGACGGCATTTCTAAGAAGACAAGCCAAAGAAGTTGCATCGGAGACCCTTGAAGATTTGAAGACTCAAGGGGTCATGCTAGTTGCCAAATGCATATTATACTTATGATTTATATATATTGTGTTTATATATGCTTGAATTGTATGATAGATGCATGTTTAGGATTTCAAATGTTGCGATGATTAATTAAGTTCACTTAAATCAACCAACATAGGATCCCTAGCTCCCAATAAATATTGAGCCAAATTTGCCATTCCAAGAACGACACTTACCGAACTAATGCGCGTGATGATGGGCTACGCCAAAGCAAGGCATCACCGCTTCCCTAGGAACGTAAGGTATACTAGGTATACAAGTCGTCTTGGTTAAGCTCAACGATATCAGTAAGGAGTCCTTAGATGTCATGGAAATGGAGATAAAATGTTAAGGAAGCATTAAATGCGACGTTTGATCGAACCAAGAGTAGCTTAGAGCTATTAAGAATTGGATTGCTTACCCTAAAATATTAAGTGTTAAGACAAGCCAAAGCATGCTTAATCACTTTTTGATTTTTGGGATCTTGGAATCATTTTATTCTCGCCTAAAAGGGACTAATGTTAATGCGTGGATAAAATGCTCAATAAGATTGAAAATTTGCATGAACGCTTTAAATTTCAAACTTATTGGTTTTATGAATGGTTTTTCATTTCAAATTCTTTCAATTGTAGAAACATGTCTTCAAGTAACTTAAACAACTCTATGTGCCCAGAACTCCCCAACTAGTTGGATTTTAGCCTTAACTTGGTCAACTTCAAGGAATGGGAATAGGAACTCAGGAAAACTCTTCGGAATTGTTCCTTGGAGTACACTCTTGATACTCCCATTCCAAGCTTCTTCTCTAAGGGAATCATGAACGATTAGGCTCATGATAAATGGCCTTTCGATTGCAAGAAAATCTCACGACTTATGGCTAATTCCATCTCGGAATATTGGAAGGAAAAGCTCTCCTTCTATTTTGCGGACATGTTCCTCAAAGCACTTGAGGATGTTGTCAATGTGAGAGTCACCAAGAGTGACAATGGAAACTATGATGGACTCGTGTTTGATTTGACTAGGTCACTCTCGAACATGAAAATAAAGCCCTCGGATGTGGGTTGTCTTGCTAAGGAGAGGCGCCGGCTTTGGTCAAGGGTCTAAAATACCAAATCTTGCATGCTTCACTCCACTCGGGCTATGATACACCTAGAGTGCATATAGTTGCGGGAAAGGAGACACGCTCTTTAAGAGAGGTGGTGCAATTTCTTAGCCGAGCCACCTCCTATGGAGCAACCTAAAGGCCCTTGAGAGCAAGGAAGAGGGAGTTCAAGAACAAGGCGAAGATGCGATGCTTCTATTATGGTGGGCAAGGCCACTATAAGAAGGAATGCAAGCTCTTCCGAAAGTATGAGGAGGAGAATAATGTGGCATCTGCCTCAGGTATCTTCATTAACACTTGTGTATAAAGCTACTCATAGGTATTGGATACCATGTGTAACTCACTTTATGTTTCCTTTTCAGGAACCAAGTGAGAAGGGCTTCACAAGTGGATGTGCAACTACAAGCGGACGACAAAGATGGTCTTTCGATCGTGCTTGTAGGAACATTTATTTTGTCTATGGCTTGTAATTAACTATTCTTAGTTTCTCATGCTTTTTAACATACTTTGATCTATGGTGTTGGACACCGGGTTACTTTGATCACAAGACTTAAACAATGGTTGGTTTTGAAATGTCTTGCTTATATGTTCTATAAAATTGCATGTTTTACATATGTTTAGACAAATTAATGATACCGCCAAAAAGGGCTAAGACCATTGAGTCGAATTAAACCTACTTGTGGCATTGTCGTCTAGGCCACATTAACATCAAACACATCAAGAAACTTCTTCATGAGGGTATTCTTGACTCATTCGACTTGGAGTCGTTTGAAAATTGCGAAGGATGTCTGTTAGGCAAGATGATAAAGCAGCCTTTCTCCAAGTTGGGAGAAAGGGCTAGTGACTTATTAGGTCTAATACATACAGATGTATATGGACCAATGAGTTCACCCACAAGGAATGGTTGTAGATATTTCATTGCCTTCACGGACGACTATAGTAGATATGGCTATTTCTACCTTATGTCGAACAAATCTGAATCTTTTGAGAAATTCAAAGAGTTTCAGAGTGAAGTTGAAAATCAACTTGGCAAGAAAATCAAAGCACTTCGATCGGATCAAGGTGGCGAGTATTTGAGCCATGAATTCGACGATCACTTGAAAGAAAATGGTATTCTTTCAAAGTTGACACCTCCCGAAACTCCACAATGGAATGGAGTGTCCAAGAGGAGGAATCAAACCTTGTTAGACATGGTCCGATCAATGATGGATCTTAGCGAACTTCCTATCTCTTTCTGGGGACACGCACTTCTAAATGCGGCACTAACACTGAACCGAGCTCCTTCAAAAGCTGTCGAAAAGACTCCATATGAATTGTGGACGAAGAAACCTCCACGGTTGTCTTTTCTTAAGATTTGGGGTTGCGAAGCATATGTCAAAAGATTAATTTCTGACAAACTTCACCCAAAATCTAACAAGTGTTTCTTTGTGGGCTACCCAAAAGAAACCAAGGGGTATTACTTCTACAACAAATCCGAGAACAAAGTGTTTGTTGCTCGTGATGGTATCCTTTTGAAGAAGGAACACCTTTCTAAAATGACAAGTGGGAGGAAAATCGAACTCGACGCAGTTCGAGAGGTCGAGCAACAAAGTCAACCTGACAAAACTGACAATCAAAGTGCTCTAGAAGCAGCTAATGACATTGGTCAGAGTCAAACTGACAATGCAAATGCTCAACCTATTACCATGCGTAGGTCGCAACGGCCAAGATCTCAACCAGACAGATACCTTGGTATTGTCTTAACTGAAGATCAAGACATCCTAGTTGGGGATGGAGATGAGCCAGCGACATACAACAAGCTATGACGAGCCCCGACTCTGCAAAATGGCAAGATGCCATGAAATTCGAGATGGACTCCATGTCTGAAGTCAAGTCTAGGACTTGGTTAATTTGCCCAAAGGTTACAAACCTATTGGTTGCAAATGGATTTTCAAGTTAAAAACAGACAAAGATGGAAATGTGTCCATATACAAAGCTAGAATGGTGGCAAAAGGTTACAGGCAAATTCACGGCGTTGATTATGATGAAACCTTTTCGCCGATCACAATGCTTAAGTCTGTTCGGATTATTCTAGCGATTGCTGCATATTACGATTATGAAATATGACAAATGGATGTCAAAACCGCCTTCCTTAATGGGATTTTGGAAGAAACTTTGTATATGACATAACCGGAAGGTTTTGTTGATCCAAGCAATGCTGGGAAGGTATGCAAGCTTAAGAAGTCCATTTATGGACTAAAGTAGATAAGCAGAAGTTGGAATCTGCAATTCGATGAAGCCATCAGTAAATTTGGTTTTATTAAGAATCCAGATGAGTCTTGTGTTTACAAGAAGGTCAGTGGGAGTGACATCGCATTCCTAGTCTTATATGTCGATGACATATTACTCATTGGAAACAACACTGAACTGTTAGAGTCCGTAAAGGGCTGTCCATGTAAGTACTTTTCAATGAAGGACTTGGGAGAGGCACAATACATATTGGGCATCAAGATCTGTAGGGATAGATCTAAATGGATAATTGGATTAAGCCAAAGTACTTATATTGATAAGGTACTGGTACGATTCAACATGGAAAGGGCCAAGAGAGGGCACCTACCCATGTCATATGGCATAACTCTCAGCAAGAAGCAGTGTCCACAGACAATTGATGAGCGAGAGAGGATGAATCAGATTCCACATGCTTCGCTTATTAGATCTATCATGTATGCCATGATATGTACAAGCCGATACCAATCAGACCCATGAGAGGCGCATTGGACTGCGGCCAAGAATATCCTAAAGTACCTTAAAAGGAACAAGGATAAGTTTCTGGTCTATGGTGGCTGTAATGACTTGGTTGTTGAAGGTTATACTGATGCGAGCTTCCTGACTGATAGAGACGACTCCACTGCAAAGCAAAGTAAAGCACCACTGCAGATTGGTTGGAAGAGTGCTTAGCAAAGCACCACTGCAGATTCGACAACTGAAGCCGAATACTTGGCAGCTTGGGAAGCAGCTAAGGAGGCAGTTTGGATTTGTAAGTTCATTAGTGAACTTGGTGTTGTACCCTCCATCAAGGGTCCGATATATCTCTATTGTGATAACAATGGAGCTATTGCTCAGGCCAAGGAGCCAAGGGAACACCAGAAAGTCAAAAATGTCAAGCGGCGATTTCACATGATAAGGGAATGGAAGTCCGAGGGTGAAATCAGAATTTGTAAGATTGGAACGGACAACAATGTAGCCGATCCATTGACTAAACCTTTGCCTCAAGTGAAGCACAACAAGCACTTTGAGGCAATGGGAATCAAGCATGTTGGAGATTGGCTTTGAATTCCCTGTATATGTGTTTTAATTAAACTTGATATCTTAATGTAAACCACTACGTTGACCAATCGGTTTTGGAGCAATTAAATTTTAACTAAATTTATTATTACTCCGTTTCTATTTAATTGTGGTTTAGAATTAAATAATGAGTCCATTCGATTACCGAGAATATTCAAAAAAGGGTATCAAGACCATGTCTTGGATAAAGAAACATCTGTTAAGTGAACATTGGATATTTTAATCGAAAATTATCCCTAATCAAGGTCATTTAAACGATGGACGATTAATGACCACTTGAGATTAGTGTGTAATATGATTTATAGCACCGTTTCTTGTGCTATGAGGACATGATTGTCATTTTGGAACTGTATCGGATCGACCTATGAGAGTACTTTAAGTGATTTAAAAACCGTCATAAGAACATTTCTCATTATAGCTATCGGCACCTTTTTCCTCGACCATGAGTATTGCAAGTTCTCTTATTTGAGTACTAGTCATTTTGATGTTGTCAAACGTCTGCCGTAAATGGGGATTATAACGGCAACACTCAGGCGACTAGGTCCTCTTAGTAAGGGAAGCTAACAATACAAGACTGGGAATGTCCCCCTACTAACAATAGGGAATATGTCTTTGTTGTTTACAAGGCCTCTCGAAGAGCAAGACTGTAAAAATGCATGGTCGTGCTCAGATGGATTTTAGAAATCATCTTCTTATTAACAGTCAAACCCGGAAATCGAGAAACACTTTTGGACGTAATAAGGATGACGAAGAATCTTACCTTATAGTTCATGAAGAGGCATTAAACGACATGGGAAAAGGGCTATACACTAATTGCACACTTGTCCGAAAGGACAAGTGGGAGATTGAAAGGAATGGTGTCCTTCCAACAAGGATATTATTCCGATAGAGGGTTTGGAATTATTATAAAGCTAATTCTTTAGTGAGGTCAAGTGATCGGAATGACTAGGAATGGTGTCCTTCCAACAAGGGTATTATTCCGATCAGTAATATTAATGCATAATTAATATTACGACATAATCTTGACTGAACCCTTCGGGTCGCACCCCAATCGAATAATCGATCCAAATCAACGAATCAATCTGAAGGATTATATGAGTCATTAAAGTATTACGAACAAAGATGTCAGATATCGAGCTTAGAGCGTCAAGACCGAGCGTCGCAAGTCGAGCCGAATTTAGAATTCGACGAGACGTGGAATCAAGCAAGCGACAAGTTCGAGCCAAGCCATAGCCTCGCATAGGTCTAGCTATGCGAGTGCTAGGCTAGGCGAGGTCACCAACCCATGCGTATCATGGGTGCCTAGCATCGCCTAGCACACGCACATCGCATGGCACAAGCATCACAAGATGCGTGCATGTGTGTGTGTAGTGTGGTTGTGCATGCATGGTTGGGCGTGCTAGCATAGCAGCTCTAGCCATCGCATAATGCTAGGCATGAGCTAAGCACAGCCTCAAGCATCGTAAGAATGGTCCCTTGCGTGCTTGCTAGCATTCTAGGCCAAGCACCCAGCCTCTCGCTAGCACGCAGCATCGCAAGGCTAGGCCTCGCTAGCACGAAGCATCGCACATGCTAGCAGCGTGCTATGCATGCTAGTGCTGGGCTATGCGTGCTTGCGAGGTGATCAGCGCTAAGCACTAGCAGCACTTGCTACACAGCGCCCAGCATAAGCTAGGCAACAGCAGCAGGCCGCATGGCATGCATGGCTTGCTGGCTGTGCACATGCGTGTGTTGGCTAGGCTGCTAGCACAGCCAAAGCTGGCTGGCTGCCAGCTGTCCCTAGGCCAGATCACGATCAAGGAGGGGATCAAAGGGGTTGGTGCTTAGCTTGGGGAGTAAGGTGATTTAGTCCCCCCCCCCCCCTTGGGTGGTCCTAACCTATTATCGCCCTCCTTGTGACACTTGGAGCTTGTTGATTGCATTGCATTTTTATTTTGTTTTGATTAAAATAAAATAGAGGAAAATGAAAATCTCCCACATTGATGGGAGAATGGAGATCAAGTCTCCATTCCCTATAATTACCCAAGTTTTGGGTTTGGGGAAAAACACTTAAGTTGAACTCCAAAAGGCATCTCCTTGAAAAGTGAGAAAACCTTTAAGTTCGTAATACTCTAGTTTTGTTTGGTCAAGTCCCGACTAACCTTTGAGAATAAGACCGTTCGGGTCGGGTTGAGGGTGCGAGCCGTAGGAGGCTGTTGCACTTGCGAGGCTCGAGCTTTGAAATAAGAGCTCGTGAATCGAGCAAAGCACGCGTCAAGGGTAAGAATGTCTTTTCTCTTTCTCTCTCTTATGTTGTTAATTATGTGATTGCATGTTTAGTTGCTTTAATTACTGAGCGGGTTTTGGGTGGGTTTCTCTTCCGCGTAGTGTTGGACGCTACGAAACCCGACAGTTGTTCGGCAGTTGGCTAGGAACTTAGAATTAGAAGATTTCATTGGTCTAAATGCCCCTACCTATGCCCAATTTACCTTTGAGTTCCTTTCCTCACTTGAGATTCATGAAACCAAAGAGAATGGCATCATCGTTCAAACTCTCTCCTTTCAAATCGACAACAATGACCATGTGGTTCCGGTTTCATTCATCAATGAGATATTCAAGTTCCCTTCTCCGGTGGATGACAAGGAGTATATCTATCTGGTTTTTAACCCATTGCAAAGCGATCATGTTATACGGAGCGACAATGGTGGAGGCATATTTTGGCTGAAAATCGTTATAGACCTCAATACTCAAAGGCGGCCTCCATCATTCACCCCGCTTTGAGATATTTCAAACGCTTGCTTACATATGCTTTCTTCTCTAAGGAGTCTCTTGATGCTATATCTCGTGAGGAGTTAAGTTGGCTATGGTTGGCAGTTCGACCCTTTGGTGAGATCGCGGTCATCGATTTTGGGCAACACTTGCTAGATCGTTTCATCGATATTCGTGATGGTGTTTTTCTTTTTAGGAGCTTTCAACTTGGTGGTTTGATCACGATTATTGCTCTCTCTCTTAACAATAAATACTATCGCATGCTTGTTTCCCTTGAGCCTATTCATGATCGTCGTGAGAAGACCTCTTCCCATCTACTTAATGAGCATGCTTTGATAAACCAAAAGTTCTTGGAGCGTACTTCTACGAGCGATGTTTATATTTGGAAGGTTTCTAGGAAAACCGATTGGTTCATTATTCCATACCTGAAAGCTATCGTTCGTCGCTTGGACACTTACTTTCCTTGGCGACTTCCTAAGTGGCCCGCTAATTCGGCTCTCAAAAGATCTCCTCTACCAAATTTTCGTCAAAATCCGGATGCTCCTAATAATACTCAATTTCAAGCTTTGCCCCCGAGATCTTGGGGAGGTGCTCCTACTCTTTCTTCCTCTTATTCTTCCCCTTCCCAACTTGACTTGAATAGTTTACATGCCAAGATTGATTATATTACTGCTTTCTTGTCTTCTACTATTGGACATGATTTTGTTCTTGGCTATAATTTTCATGCACGTCTGATTTATGATTTTCTCGTTAGGAGAGGTGAGATTCAACCCTATTTGAACTACCCTTATCTCCTGGTCCAACAAGGACCTATTCCTCGGTGGGTTCCCTATGATCCCAACCATGGACCATCTCTTTATTATCCATATTGGGAGGGGCCTCTCTTGCCTCCTAATGCTATTCATGGGACCATCCGGCTACTTATGACTACAAGCGGCCCGGGGGATACGACTTTGACTATGACCCATCCAACCCTAAGCCCTTCCCTAACCCCGAGACTTTTGGTAGGTGGGGGCTTTCTTGTGAACCTATTCTGGATGATTGGAGGATTCGCATTTCTTTGAGGAGGAAAGAGCTAGGAGAGAGAGTAGTTCGAGGGGCAAAGCACCGATGGAGGTGGGTGCTTTAATGAGCTCTAGTCATGTATTTTCAGAGACCGGTGAGGGGAGTACCCATTCTACCCCTTACCATAGTGTCGAGTGATTTCTTTTTAGCTACCCCCCTTACTTGCTTGTTTTAATTTGGTGCTACTTATTTCGCCTACTTGATGTTAGGATTTAAGCTTGGGAGGGGTAGCTTATTACAAGCTTGGGGGACTATTTACTTTCTTTGATGTGCTTCATTTCGCTCCCCCTTGCTTTTATGGTTCACTTTGGCTATTTTCATGAGCTCTTGTTTGCTTGTTGATTGTTTGATGGTTGGTTGGTTGATGATGTTATTTCTAGAGGTCGATTGTTTCTTTGGTTGAGTTTTTCTATCCCATTGAATCCCATTAATCCAAATCCCTTTCAATCCAAATTTTCTTAGTTTAGCATCGCTTTCTTTCTTTTATTTCTTCTCTTTCTTTTATTTTTCATGAAGTTACTAACTTTCTATTTTGTATAGTTTTTCTATTTCCCCTTTTCTCGTCTCACGTTCGGGGTCCTTTGTTGGAGCATATGTCACATGGAAATGGTGCGACCTTCCTTATTATCACATTTGTTCTTTTCGCTCGGGATCGCTCGGTGAGACCTATCTATTTTCTTCCTTCTTTTCTCCTTTTATCTTTCTTGTGTGAATAGTTTAGCTCTAGGTTAGGAGAAGTTAAACGGTTCGAGATTGTATGCTATTAACACCTTGAGGGTGTTTGGGGCCATTGGTGCTATTGTCGAATGGCCATTGTCTGTCGATTGGGATTCTTTTGTTTTAGCTTACACCTTTTACCTTCTACTTCTCTATTTTTCATTTATTTTCTTTTCATTTTCCTTTTCTTTTGAATTTTTATATCATTTTAAAATACAAAATCATTTTTCATTTGAGGCAAATTTTTATTTGTATCTTGTATTTGCTTTCGCTTTGGACTTAGTAACTTTTTGGACTTGCATTTATGGATATTACCCTTCCTAAATGATAATGGTTTGCACGGTTTGAGAGTATGTTCGGTTGATTATAGGATCGGGTATGCTAAGGTAGTTTGTTAAGAACTTTCCAAACCTTGAAACCCTATCTACTTGTTTGTTGTAAGATGTTGTTGCTTCCTATAGTGACTTTGACGCCGAGAGTTAGTTTTTGCCACTACCTTGTGAGGTCTCATTTTTCTAGCCTTCTACCTATCTTGTGTGAGTGGCTTGGATCCTTGACTATCGCTTTCTTTTATCTAGAACTTGACTTTTCTCTCCCAGGATCGCGACCAAACCATTTGGGAAAGACAAAGACATCTTTTCGGGGTGGTAATTTTTCCTTTTCTAGGATAAGATTTTATATTTTTGGTTTTGGGTTTGCATTTGCCTTCACTAGCCATTTGAGCCTTATACCCTCTTTTCTAGCCATATTACTAGCTTTTGAGCCATTTGTTTCGTTTTTGTTTCCATCTTTGGTTTTTGTGAAGCATATGGTCCTTCGTTTGTTGGTGCTTAAGGTGAATAGGTGTGGATATTTGGTTCTTTTACTAAGCAAGCATGTGTTGTTAATAGTTTGTGAATAAAGGCAAATACAAGTTGAAAAAGTCGTCCATAGTTTAAAGAGGCGAGGACAAAACTATTAAAATAAAGAGCAACACTTCCTTTACAAAAAAAAAGAAAAAGAAAAAAATCAAAACAAATCAAAATCCTTTTATTGTGGTCGTGACCTCCCTAGTTTTAACAGCATTGAGGACAATGCTTTCTTCAAGCTTGGGGGAAGCGTTCCTACGCTAATTATGTATAGTTTTGTGATGTGGCGTTAAATAAGCTTGGGGGGAATGTTGGTATTTTTGTTTGAATTTTGGATGATACCTTGATTATGGTACTAAGAACTGGCCATTCTTTGCTTCACAATTTAGGTATACCACCAAATTTCAGATTTTTAGTCTACCATTATCCCTTCTCGCCCTTACGTTACAACCTTCAAAGCCCTTTTGACCTTTATGGTTGAATCACAAGTCGGTGGAGGAAGATAGGAGTCAAGCCTGTGGAGCGAGTTTGCATAATCAAGATGTCGGGTAGCCCTAAATTTCTTTTCCGATTCCTTCGACGAATCATTGAGATGCTCACTGAGGTGGATTTGAAACTAGTAGGGAGAACACGGTAAGATTGTTTGGGATGAAGGTGAATTGTGTTCTGTTAGTTCTCTATGCTTAGCATAATTGATGTTTAAATCAACCTTAGATATCTTGGAACGTGCAACCCCTTGTTTGTTTAGAAAGTTTTATATCTATTTGTGTTTGTCTTTTCGCAAAGGTCCATTTCAAAAGCATTTGAGATCCTTTTATTTTTGGTAACATTTTCCTTTCATGCTTTACCACGTTTTACCTTGAGAGTTATGGGTTAAGCTCTTCGGAAACCCTTACGTGACCTCACTCGTCCTCATTGGCGAATTTGGAATTTTAAGGGCTTGTTGTAGCTAAAAACAACCGTGATCCCTACGAAAGTGAGTTAGTGTATATTCTTGTCTCCTTTCTTTCCTTTTTCTTATTTGAATAAGTCTTTCATCCTACTCCTACTTGCTTTTGTTTTGCTCGAGGACGAGCAAAATTTAGCTTGGGGGAGTTTGATGAGTGCCATTTATGGCACTCAAATAGCATTATTTTGGGATGATTTTAGTAGCTTTAATAGCTTTCTTTATGCCTTTTTCCTTAGTTTAGTCTTTTATTCTCTAGTTTTATCTCATTTTGGTTATTTCTCCCATTTTCTTGTATTTACGTTGTTTTTATTGTCTTTTTCCTTTTACTTGGTTGCTTTTCTTTATTTTCAGGAGAAATGTGGAAACCAAGACCCTTCATGGTAATTCCTCGGGTAAGAACACTACGCGAAAAAAGGTCTTTAGCACCGATTCAAACCCCCCTTTGCGCACCGGTTATGAACCGTTCCAAATTTGAGGGATGCCAAATCTCTGAAGATTTTGCACCGGTTCAAAACCGGTGGCTATTTAAAGATTTAACACCGATTAACCGGTGCAAAATACCCTCTTTGGCACCGGTTAACCAGCGCTAATTACCTATGGCGCGCTTTTTTATTTTTTGGTTTTAGCTAGAATTGGCACCGGTTAACCGGTGCCTATTACACCTTCAAAAAATAAAAAAAATAAAAGTTGCGACTTTTTCCCTCAATTTGAGGGAAGCAGACAATGCAATGAAACAAAACACCAAAATCCCTCAAAAAAAACACCAAATTGTATCTCTCACACACACACACACATGTATATATATATGTATATATATATATATATATATATATATATATATATATATATATATATATATATATATATATATATATATATATATATGTATGTATGTATATACATATATATACATTTATATACATATTTATATATATATATACATATATATATATACATATATATATATACATACATATATATATATTCATCAAATTAATTGTTATTTTACAATTTAAAAAAAAAACGCAACAATGAACAACAAAACATGTTAATCCGAATCTTGAATCCGTAGCTTCTTCTATGTGGAATCCTTGTAATTTTTTTTTGAAGTAATAATACTACCTACATCATAAAACACCAAAATTAATAAAACCAAAAACCAGAGAAGAGATAAGAAAGAAGAATGAGACATCCAAAAAAAACAGAAAAAAACCCCGAAAAAACCAAGAAACCCAGATCGAAAAACCCAGAAAATTAATAAAACCAAAAACCAAAGAAGAGATAAGAAAGAAGAATGAGACGTCCAAAAAAAAAACAAAAAAAAAACCCCGAAAAAAACCAAGAAACCCAGATCAAAAAACTCAAAAAAAAACCAAAAAATGTCAAACCCAGAACCCAAAAAACCCAGAAACTTTGAACAAAAAAAACCCAAAAAATTCTGATTTTCTAATAATTGACGGAGAGAACATGAATAATTAACGGAGAAAACCCAGAATTAAGGAAATTTAACATAAATAATTGAATCAAAACGCAAAACTAAAGAAATCAAAAACCCTAACCTCAAATTTTTGATTTTCTAATAATTAACGGAGAGAAGAACAGCGACTGGTGATTGCATGAACGGCGGGGGCTGATGGTTTCATGAACAGCGGGGGCGATGGTTTCGAAACGTCGACTAAGGTTTCGAAAATGAGGAAGAAATGAGGAAGAGAGAACAGATGAGGAAGAAGAAGATGAGAGGAAGTAGAAGATGAGAGAAAAAATAAAAAAGAAGAAGATGAGAGAACAAATGAGGAAGAAGAAGATGAGAGATCTGAGAACGAGAGAACGAGAGATGAGAGAGAATATAAGGGAGGCGGATTATGAGAGAGAGAGGGGCTGAGGGAGTATAAAGGGTAGGTTTAGAGAATATAAGGGTTTTTGGCATCGGTTAACCGGTGCCTTTTCTTGTTTATTTTTTTGGTTTTCATTTTCTAAAACAAAGGCATCGGTAAACCGGTGCCAACACATTTTTGCCCACCGGTTTTTAAGAACCGGTGCGAATTCCTCGGTGCCCATTTGCTTTTTTCTACTAGTGGAAGATGCTCAAGGCATTGGTGGAAGCTCTCATATAACTTACAAAGCAAGGGGTGACCTACTCCAAGACTTAATTCTTGCGCCCTCATGCTGCGCTCACATGAAAGTATGGTGTTAAACCCACCGTAAACTCATTTTGGGCAGCCATCCCCAATGACGATCATTAGGAGCGCACCTCTTGCATTAATGGACGCACAGAGGAGATCCCCTGCTCTAGGGGCGCAGGCGCCCAGGCTTGAGGCGCGGGCGTGCCACCTGAGTTCCCAGCTCTGTACCCTTTTCTTCCCGGCCGCGCATTCTAGAGTGAGGGCGTGCCTGTACGGGTTTCCTTTGGAGGTTCACTTTATTTTCCTTAATTAGTTATTCTAGAGAGAGATTTTATTGATGGAGTTCTTAGAGAGGCAAGAGAGAGAAGTTTTAGAGTTATTTTTAGAGAGAGAAATTCTTGGATTTTGATTTGTACTTCAACTTTGCTTCAATCAAGTTTGGATTTCCTTCAATTAATGATAATTAGTGAGATTTTCTTCCTTCAATTATTCTCCGTTGCTTTGATTTGATTTTGATTCATGAATGATTGTTTGATTTGTAGATCTTTTGGTCAATAGTGTGATTGATTTGAATTTCTGATTGAATTAGTTTAAGATGATGATTGTGATTTACTTAGCTTTGTTCTTCAATTTCAATATGCTTAGTGAGTAGATTCCTTGCTAGGGAGATGGTGAAGCATGCATGATTGATGGATTTTTGCTAATTGATGGATTTTGATTGATTGAATGTTGTGATTAAATTGGTTGATAGAATTGTGCATGTGGTTGAATTGTAAAGGAGTGATCAACCTTGATTTTCAAGCTAGACTGCATTGTGATTTCTAATGACACGAACCATTGATTTAGGGATTGCATTTATTGATTGAATTTGATTTTTGATTCTTCTTGCTAGTCATCCATAAAGAACACCTAGTTTGACTTCTAGGAGATAACCTTTTGAGTTCTCTTGATTGCAATTACTATCCTCCTTTACAACATTTGGTTGATTGATTTCCCCTTAATTGGCATAACCATCATGATTGTATGTGGATCCTAATCCCTAGTGCTTTTGATATTGATTTTGATACGATATTTGCTTTGGTTCGATTAGCCTTCTCAACTACTCATTCATTCACTCTTCGAAATAGCTTAACACATAGACTATAGTGATTGAACCCCCATTCCTCGTGGTTTGACCCTCGACTAACCCTATACTTGGTTTAGGATTGGTTGAGTGTTATAAATTTTGTTGATAAGGTTTTAAGCATTTAACGACGTGTTTAGACCCTCTATCATGGACCTAGGTCCGGTTTAGGATCGATTTAGTATTTTGGTCATATCTTATTCGTTTAAAGTCAGATTTAGGCTTATAATATGTCATTGGAAACTCTTTTCAAGCCCCATTTAACTAAGCAATAATTGGACCAGGATTATGGACTAAAATAATTTGATTTGAACGTTTTTTATAAGTTGGACACGAAATGAACGATTTTGAGGACACGAAATGAATGATTTTGGGTTAAAACATTTAAGAAAAGGTTAGAAATGGTCGGGGCTTAAGGGAAACTCACGAAACTCTTCAAATTTTCACCTAATTCGATAATCAAAGACGTGAAAGGTACTCATCAGTGGGTTTGATTTTTGGGGAGACACAATCAGGTGTCTACGGCGTACATACAGCGTAAAATTGTATGGCGAATGTGCTGCAATTGCACTAGCAACGTGATTTGCCTTTCGCCAATAACGGTAGAACCCTTGTTTTAGCTGTTAGCTTAACAAGTCGACAAAGCGCGCCGACCATCGGGGATGGACTACCCCCATTGGATGCAAATACGGTTAACTTGAAAACGATCTTGCTTCATCAGAAAGTTAGGGTGTTCATCCACCCCCTGTGTAAAGAGCAACCCCAACTGAAGCTGCACCCCATTTAGACACGTCTCCCTAGTCTTGAGACGCGTGTTTTCATCTTGTGGACAAATCTGCTGAGAGCGTTGCCGATTTTTATTACTCACTAGATTTGGATACATGCCTCCATTCCTAAGACATTAGAGGTGATCATTGGGCGGGCCGAGCTGGAGCTAAAAAATTATGCCCATTTCTCGGGTCGGGCCAGGCCGGGCCAAGCTTCGGGCCGATTTTTTGTGCCCAAACTCGTCCAAAATGGTCGAGTCGTGCGGGCTTTTCAGGCCATTTTCGGGCCGGGCCTAAAAAATCACTAAATATGCATAAAAACGCATTCCCAAACCCGCCCAAAAAAAAATCGGGCGGGGTCGGGCCTGGCCTACGGGCCGAGCCATACTTGATCAGCTCTATAAAACATGTATTTCTATCTTGTGGACATCGGTTCTTTGTTTTCGCAACGTATGTCAATCTTTTATTCAAGTGTTAGGCTACGAATGCCAAAACACCCTCTATTTATCATCTTTTCTTTCGTTAAAATCATGGACTAAAGTTTCAATGACAGATCGAGAGACTTTAGACCACCGATGCAATATTGAGAGGGTATCAGCCTCTTTTAATCTTTTTAAACCCGATACCTTTTCATAACATGACATCACCCATGACAGCCTTTACTTGTAAAAGCGTTCTATACATGTAAAGGGTCAATCTAGACTCTTTAGTGCACTAAGTTCAAAAAAATATCTTTTTTGGCCTTAGTAGCTACTTATCTTGAACATTTAGCGAATCGAGGATAGTTTCGACATTCTCAACACTATTGAAAGATTCCTTATCTTTAAAGAATTTCGCAGAATGAGTCTCGGATTTAATTCCTTGACTACTTTGATCTTTGTTTATTCTAGACTCGATCAAAGTGTGGGCTAACTGTAGACACCTACTTTTGGCCTCCTGTCTCGGCGGGAAGTGCAATGATGTTACAAAAACCCGTTCTTCATGCTAAATCAAAGTTGAAGTGTTTATGGACTCCGAATTGCATTATGAAGTAAGTTAAAACCCGTATTTTAGACCAAATTATCATAGAGCCTAGTCCGATTACTAATTAGGCCTAAAAAGAGCTTATACATGTTTAATCTTGATTAATAACAAACTGAAATGCGTCATGTGCAATGATTGGATCAAATGGATCTTACATTGTTGAAAACCGAGCCAATCAGATAAGCCTACCATCCAATTTCTCTATGGCCTATACAATTGGATATCTATTTAAAAGATCTTTTCGACGGTATATTATAAGCCCAATTCCGAGTTAGTGCGAAGATGTTATCATCAAAATACTAAACCGAGCCCTAAAACCGACACCCTAATTCTAACGACATTTGAATTTGAATATCAGAGCTAGATGATATCTTATTTGCCTTAATCCGCCTTTGTAATCAAAAATAATGGAAGTTTTACAAGCATGTTTTAATATAAGGCAAACAGTGCCGCGCGCAAATTCCAACTATACGCGCAGCTGCCGCAGGCAAGTCTCAAAGTTGCACTTGGCACTCCAGCGCGACTTTGAAAGCTGTGCGCGCCCCCTGACGCCGCGACTCTAAAACCCTAAACCTAGATTTCTACTCCTATAAATAGGGGTTTTCGCTTAGACTTAAAAAGACAGAAAAATCAAAATTAAAGCCCTAGCATTGTGAAATCCCTAAATCTCTCAAATTCTCTTACTATCATTCTACTTTTCTCCTTTCATCCCAAATACTCTTCAACTCTATTCCATCCATTTGAAGTCCTTGGAGGTACGAAGATGAAAGGATGTCCATAAACATTTAAAACAGAAGTTTAGTAAGCAAAGAAGAACGGTTAGTTTCTAAGCACTTAGATCAATCACTTTTCTTTTCTTGTTTAAATAACTTTAATCAATTAATTAGTGTTGTTTGATCACTTTAAATAAACTTTAAATAATTAATTGTTGTTTTGTCACTTAAGGAAAGGTGAACCTTGTTTTATTTCTTTTTCCTTTTATGAATTTGAATTAAAAAAGAATTACGACATTCGTTGCAATGTAGACTTTTCGTGATTAATGTTTGTAAGTAAAATCAACTGACTTAGTTTTTAGGAATCGCGTTGCATATATTATTTGGTAATGAAATTGTGAAAAAGGAAGAGCTAGTAGAGGCCGCACTAGGGCTAAGATGGCAATTTCCCTCAAAAAGGAACGTTATCTTAGTACCCTCGCTCCCGAACTCATTTCTGGTACTAGTAAACCAATTTGGGAATGGGTAAACTATGATTCGTGCTAAATATCCCTTGAACTCTACTTGGTTGAAAGGCATGAACGAAGTTTATGAGTTTTCCTAAAACTCATTGGCGACTCTGTATTGGTTTTTTATAAGAAAAATTAAAAAAATAATGACGAACTCAATTCTAATTCAAGGTCTCCTAAGCAGTCGGGAATTCAAATCCTAACACACCCTAAAAGGTGTAAAGTCCTAGGCTTTTAAAGGGCCATAGGCATAGAGGATATGGGATCCCCAACGATGAGCTACCCTCCTCACATGAAGGCATGCATAATATCGTCCCAAGGGGAAGTGTTCTTGAAGTCTTCGGAAAAGAACCATGGTTGACACACCGGGTCTAATGAAAGAGAGAAATCGAAGGGAAGAGTTGCTTGTCAATCCCCTTGATTTCCATAACTGTTTCGAAAGCTCACAAGTGAAATTAAGGTTATATGTGGGCTTGAACTTAGGAATGTCAGTGGTAGAGAACTTGTGCGGAAGAAGTTCCTTATCCAGTGAGATTCCCTTGGTACACATATCAAGATACTTATAATCATTGGAAACTTGGCTTAGCTTCTCTTGGCATTTGATTGTCCTAGAGGAACTTGTTTATCAGTTTTTCAACTTTCTCAATCCGAGTGGTGAGTCCCTTGACAAGCTCGGCAAGATTCTCCGTGGTTTTTTGGAGAGCTTCAATGTCTTCCTTAGTGGCCGCCATTGGTTTCTTCTTCCTTCGAACCGTGTTTCTAAAGAAGATCTCTTGTATGTAGGAGTTGTCTCGAACTAATCGACCCCCTTTCCTTGACCAAAGGCTGTAGAAAAGGAAACCATGGACATTTCTTGTCAATTACATGACTCGAACTCGATTCAACATGCACATATGGGGAAATTCCCGAAAGAGCGTAGTGTATGAGGGAGAATGATATGTATGGGGAAAGCATGAAAGAGGAAAGTATGCAGTAAGGTATATGTATATATGGAAAGTATATAAATGTGGAAAGTGTCCAAGAAGGAAGGTGTATTTATGGAATGTATGGAAAGTCATGTAAAGGGAAAGAAGGGTATTTGTGGAAAGACATGGAACTTTACGGGAATAGAACAGACCCTTAACTCAAATGACTGAAAAGATGACTCATGGATGGATCTAAGACAATATGTACAAGGCGTGTATGAAGACTTGTGGGTGTACGTGATAATTACAAGACTCGTGTCATGACCATGTGACTAGACATGTGGTTAGACTCATACAAGACCAAGAAAGGCTGTATATTGACGTTAAAACTGGTTAACCATAGTAGTGGGACTCGATGTGAAGACGTTGAAAGAAGGACTGAACCATCGCGTGGCGATGGGAATATCGCGTGAGGATGGTTCCATCACGGTGCATCAAGCTTGTAGCGTCACGACGGCTACCATCATCATGCGCCACAAATCTAAAGTGCAGTGGTACGCCAATATTGGAGTATCACAGTAGCCTGTTTTCAATCGTTCTTTCGAAGGTTTAGGCCTAAAGTCTTCTAAGTTAAGCATGTGCAATGGGTTCATTTTACTTAAGCATAGTCTTTTTAGTCCTTGGGTTAGTATGTATAGACATATTTACAAGAAACAAGTGCAAGCAAAGGGTTAGTTTAACCGTAAACAAGCTATGCACAAGTAGTCAAGTAGTCACAATATGATGTAATTGTTGGGTATTGCGGTGTCCGACACAACGCGGAAACAAAACCCGATAACCGGATCGCATGCATAATAATTACAACATAAACAAAAGCATGCAAATAAACAAAACACAAACACATAAAGAGAAGAGAGAGAAAGAAACTCACCCTAGACACGTGCTTCGCTCACTCAACGAGCTCAAAATTGGAAAGCTTCAAGCTCCGCAAATGCGAAACCTCCGACGACTCACACCCTCGCTCACCAAACGGTAACCGGCCCCTACCCCGTAGCTTAGAAGGGGCTAAACCAAAATAACTTAGAGTTTACGAACTAAGGTTTTCTCGCTTTTGGAGATCCCTTAGAGTTCACCAACTCAAGTGAAATTCCCAATACCCAATGATTGGTATTTTAGGGAAATGTTCCCAAGAATTCTCATCATCTTTCAATGTGGGATAGTTGGTAAATTTCCAAAAAGAATGAATTAATTTAATTCTAAATTAAATTAAAAACATGAACAATAATAAAATGACAAGTGTCAACACACAAGAGAGAGTAGGTGGGAGGACCACCCTGACCTTGTAGAACAAGTCAAGGGGTTGCCCCAACTATCCCAGTCAGCAAAAGGGCAGCTGCCCGGCCTTAGGCAGCAAGGCCAGCCTTGCGCCATAAGTCTAGGCCTGCTAGCTTTTACCGAAAGCCCACACTAGCCGCAGGCCCCCGCGCATAACGCAAGCAGCAACTGCGTAGGCCCAGCAGCAGCACCGCAAGAGCCAGTTGCTTGCTGGCCTTACTCGGCAAGCCCATCTAGGGCTGCCATGGTGCGCAGGCCAGTAGGCCGCCCAGCCAGCCCGCAAGCAAGGTCAGCCTAGCTGGGCCTTGTAATGGTTGTGGTGGCTTGGTGGTTAAGTGCTTGCGGCCCCTAGTCATTTACCTTCAATCTGAGGCATAGCTAGGGCTCGTGATATGAATGTAATTTTTAGCATGATACGTCATTTGATTATGTTCTCGTCTTCGTCGATTCCTAAAATCGACTTGACGCTTTAAGCTCGGAATCTGACGTCTTAATTCATAAAATCTCTATTGACTCATTTAATCCTTCGGATTAATTCATCGCTTTGGTTCGGTTACACGATTGGGAGTGACCCGAAGGGTTCACTCAAGAGCAAGCTGTAATATTAATTATATATTAATATTACTGATCGGAAGCGACCTCCAACTAGGCATTCCGATTACTTGACCTCACAGAATAATTAGCTTTCCTAATTAATTCCAAACCCTATATCGGAATAATACAATTGTTCGAAGGACACCATTTCTTTCAGTAATGAGTTTGCCCCCTAACTATGGCTCTAGTTCTCTAAGGTCAAGGATTTTGGTTAAGAGTCTAGATGCACCGCACGGAAGCCTTACCTTAGAAGGGTTGGCGCGATGGACGGTACCCCACGAGTTAAACTCAACTCCATGGTTTGGTGAATTCATGAACTCGGATGAACCCTTTATTACACGGAGCGTTTAATAGGGTTGAAGGAGCATGAATTCCCAAGGGCTTAAACCACATGTAAAACACATATGGGTTCAAAAAAAAACAAAAAATCTTAATTAGGAAGTAAAATCGTCGAGACAGTACTAGACTCGGGCAAAACGCGAAGATAGGGAACTGGCGCAGAATCATTAAATTATGTCGTTGGACGGAAGTAGCCATCGTCCGGCGACAGCACTCTCGCGATGCGACAAAGCTGTCTTTCGACGTTGGTCACTAACACCATGGCGCTCTGCGGGAGACTCAGTCTTCGATATTTTTTCCAATTTTTAGCAGCATTTTTTCGATTTTAGTTGTGAAAAATATTTCTAGTCTTTCCTACGTGTATTTCCTATCTTTTGATGCATTACAGATGGTCTTTCCAACGCGTACCTTTTTTTGCTTATGCCACAATGTTAATCAAAATTACACACATGATCATCAAGAATCTTTCAAGTCTCATCCACTCATTCTAATTAATTGTTAATAAATTGGGAATTAATTTAGAAATCCTCCCGAGTGGAGTCGCCAAAAATTGTAGGGAATTTTTATCTCGCCCTATTGTGGGTCATGTTTTTAGGCGTGCCGGTGATCCTAGGAAAGAAGCTAGCAAAAAAGAGTCGCCAAAAATTTTTAGGAACTTGTAAAGCATTCATGATTGTGAAGGTTACACCTCATTAACAATCACATATATTGCTAACTCCATAGTGGTCTAGAGCCATGACTAGATGTTCGGGGATGATGGTACAAATTTAACTTTCAAATAAGTCAAACCCACCCTAAAATAGGCCTCTACTTAATTCTTATTGACATTCATGCACGCATTTCAATCAACCTACATACATCAAATTAATCCTAAACCTTTTTAATCTACGTTGGTTGATTACTAATGCAGAATTAAATATAATACTTGTGATCACTTGAATTAAAACCATGTTGAACCTAAATGGATGTAAGGACATTTTGGGTAAGGTTATAAAAAAGTCTTAGGGAAACTTGGCGCGATCTTTCAACTCTTTGCCGAACTCGTCAATCAAAACATGAAAGGCACTCATCACTAGGTTTGGTGTTTGGGGAGACACAATCAGGTGTCTACAATAGTACGAGGGAGGATGGTACGAGGGAGCCTGGTATGAGGGAGCGTAGTATGAGTGAGCGTAGTATGAAGGAGCGGGTGAGGAAGGACTCTAGTCTACGGATTGATTCTTGGAATTTGGTGTCTCTGATGAGTGTCATTTATGGCACTCATATGGTAGCATTGTAGGTTCCTCTCTTTTTATAGCTTTTCTCTTTAAATAATGGTTTAGTTTCGTTCATTTGCTTTTTAGTTTCTTCGTTTCCCTTATTTTATGATTTCTTGTGATTTAAGGGTATTTTCGTCTTTTCTACTCTACTCGCTTTACTTTCCTTTATTGTAGGTCTTGTTCGAGGCTCGATATTTATTTTAGAAGATTCTTCAAGTCTTTTGGATGCTCGGGACGAGATCTCATACCATTTGGATGCCTAAGGATCAAGTTGAGAAGCAAACTCCTACTCAAGGCTTTGCGGTCTCATGCCACGCTCCCATCACATCTTTTGGTCATGAACCCGCTAAAATGAGGATTGAAAGCTGCCCCCCTCATGATCATCATGTGAGAGTGTCGATGAGGGGCATGCATGTGCGCGCAAGGATCGAAGCATGGGCAAAGGGGCTGCTATGCTGCTACTATGTGTGCGGCATTACTACGGCCATGAGGGCCACGCACCCTGTGATGCGTATGCGCAGACCTCATGGTGTATTTGCACCACAGGCCTAGACTCCAGGCTTTTGTCTTTTCTTATTTAAAGCATTGACCTTGCTATTTTTAGGGAATGGCATTTTTCTAGTACTCTTTTGACATTTTCCTAAATTAGATAGTGAAGGTAGAGAGAGAAAGTAGAGAGAGAAACACTTAGATACTTGATTTGTACTTCAATTTTACTCTTTTCAAGCTTGGATTTCCCCTTAATCAATGATAATTACTTAGATTTATTTTCCTTAATTCTTCTCTTTTTGGTTTAATTCTAGCTTTGATCTTGGATGATTGTTTGATTTAGCTTAATTTCTTGATTACTTACTTAATTACTTGATTTTCTCTTATTAGTTAAATATGATGATGATGATGATTAATTAGCTTTGTTTTGTTTCTTCAATTCATAATGTTTAGTGTGTAGATTTCTTAGCTAGGGTGTTGGGGAAGCATGTATGATTGCTAGATTATTGCTAATTTGGGGATTTTGATCAATATATTGTTGTGATTAAATTGATTGATGGATTTGTGCATGTGTTTAGTTTGATAGGATTGATCAACCTAGATTGCTAAACTTGATTGCATTGTTGATCTTGATGACATGACCATTTGATTTAAGACTTATAATTTTCAATTTGTTTGAATTTTGAGTCTACTAGTTTATCATTCATAGTGGAAACCTAGCTTGACAATTAGTCTAGATAGCCTTTTGAACTCTTTCATTGCAAATGCCATTAGTCCTTGCAATACTCCATTGCTTCAATTTACCCCCAATTAGGCACCTCTATCATGATTATATGTGGAAACTAATCCCTAGCGTCTTAGGAATTGATTCGTTCTTTCTTGATTTCTTGCTTGCTTGATTAGTTTAGCTCAAACTACATTCATACTTATGCTTTGAAGTAGCTTGACACGAAACTATAGTAACCTTAGCTTCCACCCATTCTCCGTGGATCGACTTGGACTTGCCCCTATACTAGGTGTAGGTTAGTTATAAATTTAGATGACTTAGGTAAGCTAGTCTAACGACCCTAGTTTCAGCCATTGTCAGTCTCTTACGGGGAAATTAGTAGAAGTGGAAGAAGTGATGAAGAGAAGACATGTAACGTTATGTGCCTCCAAGAGACAAGGTGGACAGGAGAAGGAGCTCGAGGCTTTGTTTTGGGGTATAAGGTGTGGTGCATTGGACAGGAATCAAGCCACATGACTAGGAATGGTGGAGCTAGAAATGGGGTTGGTGTGATTATTGATGACAGGTTATCAAAAGAATGATAGGTTGATAAGGGTGAAGTTGCAATGTGGCAAGGAGATTGTGAATGTTATTAGTGCTTATGCTCCTGAAGTTGGTTAAGATGCAGAAGAGAAACGACAATTTAGGGAGGACTGGGATGAGATGGTACTAGGTGTCCTCCACACAGAGAAATTATATATTGGAGGTGATTTAAATGGGCATGTTGGGGTAAGTCGAGATGGCTTTGAGAGTGTCCATGGAGGCTTTGGGCGGGTATGGGAAGAGGGACGCAGGTGGTGAGGCTATTATGGATTTTGCCTAATCATATGACTTAATTTTGGCTAACACTTTGTTTAAGAAGTAGGATTCCCACTTGATAACTTTCCGGAGTGGAGCAAATGCAACACAAATAGACTTCCTGCTCATAAAGAGCATGAATAGACAAAGTTGCATAAACTGCAAGGTCATCCCAAGGGAGAGTGTCGTCACCCAACACCGTCTTTTGGTTATTACTATTCGTTTGAAAGAGAAGGCTAAGAAAAAGGGGAGATAAGAGGATCCAAGGATAAGATGGTGGGCTTTAAAGGATGCAAATGCTAAGGTTTTTACAAAAAAAAGTAATCAAGGAGGCGGATTGGGATGTGGAGATGGATCCAGACATGACTTGGTTACGAATGAAAATTGTTTCTTGAGAGTAGCCAAAGAGGTCTTAGGGGAATCAAGGGGGAGAACTTCAATGTAGAGAGATACTTATTTGGTGAAATGAAGAGGTGAAAACAGTAATTAAGCAAAAAAGGGAATGCTATCAAGCCTTGGGAAAATGTAGGAGCGACGAAATTTTTGCAGCGTATTAGGAGACTAACAGTAAGGCAAAGGCAGATGTTCGCTAAGAGAAAGAAAAGGCTTATTAGGAGGTTTATGAAAATCTTAACCCTACGGAGAGAGAAAAGATCATTTATAAGATGGAGAAGAGAAGACAAGAGGCAAGGAAGGATATTGGCATGCTAAAATGTGTCAAAGATAAGAACCAAATTTTTCTACTATAAGATGAGGACATCAAGGATATGCGGAAGGGCTACTTCGATGAATTGCTTAATGGAAGTCAAGGAATTGTGAAAAGCAATACCTCTGTGAGTGATGAAGAAAATAACGTGGAGTATGTGCAAGGAATTAGGAGAGTAGAGGTGGAAGGCGGTTGACTCTGATAGTATACTAATAGAGGTGTGGAGGTGTTTAGTAAGTTTGGTAGTGAGTGGTTGACATACCTTTTTAACAAGATATGGAGGGCTACAAGGATCCCACAAGATTGGAGGAAGAGCACCTTGGTCCCGGTCTATAAAAACAAAGGAGACGCTAGGGATCAAGCTTATGAGCCACACTACGAAGTTGTGGGAAAGAGTGATTGGACATAGGTTGCGGGCATGCACAAGTATTATGGATAACCAATTTGGTTTTATGCCCAGGAGATCTACTATGGAAGCAATCCATATGATAAGACAAATGATAGAGTTTTATAAGGATCTACAAATGGTATTCATTAATATATATAAGGCATATGACAAGGTGCCAAGAGAGGTACTTTGGTGGGAAATGTTGAAGAAAGGTATCCCACGAAGGTACGTGGATCTATTTAATTATCTGTATCGGGATGTGTCAAATGTGAGGACATGTGGAGAGTTGACAAAATATTTTCCTATTACAATTGGATAGCATCAAGGGTTTGCAAGCCCTATTTCTTTTTGCAACGGTTCTAGATGAAGTAACCAGGTCAATTCAAGATGAGGTTGCATGGTGTATGTTGTTTACGGATGATATCGTTTTGGTGGATGAAACTAAAGATGGGGTTAATGCCAAATTGGAGCAATGGAGGCAAAGGTTGGAATCTAGAGGGTTTAGGCTAAGTCGGAGTAAGACTAAATATTTGGTATGTCGCTTTGGTATACAGAGGGGGACAAGCGATGATGTAATGAGCTTGGACGGTAAGGACTTGACCATGAGTGAATGTTTGAAATATCTTGGGTCGATCATCCAGAAAAATGGTTGAAATCATATATTTGATTTTTTTCCCGGCTTCCCACTAAATGTGATAACAATAGTGTATGGAGTCTGTGGTGCTTATTGGTTTAGGGTATTTGAAGTGACTCTCTCCTTATGGTTTGGGAGATAACCTTAGACATTTAGTTTTGTGAATATAAATTGGCACATAAGCTGGTTCAAACAGCAAATGAACATAGTTTTACTTTGTAATGATCTAAAAAATAGTTCTGCTAGGTAAGAAGCCCCTAAGTTAATCATCTTAGCTATAATTCGACTGAAGTTTTTCAATGATTAAGTGCATTAATAACAATGTAATCTCCTAGAAAATGTTGTATGACTAACTGCTCTTGACCACGAGGTACTGTTTCTTTAGTAGGTGAACTAGTTATTTCTTTTTTCAACTCCGTTAATATAGTAAAGAGTTTATACTCACCTTTGGCTTCAGCCTAATACACCTCATAGCCCACGAGCTGGTTCTAGGGTTTACCACTTGAGCTTTAAACTCTGCTAGAAGAATAGTAACGAAATGACACTCTATATCACACTCTTCTTCAGAATACTTTGCTAAAAGAACGTGGTATGACTTTGACACTTCCAAATCCAAACCCTCCAGATCAAAGTCTACTAGCTCAAGGTCTGGCGATGATCTGTGGCGATTGATCGGTCTCCATGGGACCATCGCTTGAGCTTTCTTTCCTATTTTTCTCTGAGATATGTTCATCTTCTAGAATTGCCTTCAAAAATTCCTTTACTATCACAGGATTTGAATATTATTGCAAGGTAGATCACTGGATGATGCACCCTCTACGGATTATTCAACTGGAAGATCATCTTCTAGTTACACAACCATGAAGGAATGGCTTTCAACACTCCTCCCTGTAATGCTTCTTCATCCAACTGAACTGACATCGCTTGAACTTGACTGCCAAGATTCTTTCTGATTAATTTCACCTTTTCATAGACTTCTTCTAATACCTTGTATATTTGTACGCTTTATAAATTAATTAAATAACTTATAAAGCTAATTTTTGAGACATTTATGGTTATTTACTTTTATAAATGTAGTTATGCATCATTTCCCATCAATTATTTTTATAAAAGTAATTTTGGAACATTCCAATTTATAATTAAATTTTGGGGAAACTTTATTTAATTAAAAAGAATTTAAAGCCAATGCAATTTAATAAAGCTAGTTTGAAAGTCAACAATTCTAATTTGAGTAGGGAAAGGAGTCATTAAGGGTAAATTAGGAAAGATAGGAATGGAAGGTTTAGGTAGAAGAGGTATAAATACCCACCTAAAGGAAAAAATCAAACTTTGCCCAAAGGTGAATCAAATCCAAGGTGAACTATCTCTCTCCTCTAAATTTCTCTCTTATTTCACTCACCTCACACACGCACACCCACACGAGTGGCCGACCACCACCACCACCACCAGCACACCCCGGCTGGACGTCCCTTCCCCTCCCTTCTTCTTGCGTTCATGTTGTGTTGAGTATAAAAGAAATTCTTTGTTCTTAAATTTAATTTCAGCTTTAAGATTATAAATTTTAGGATGTTTAATTTATTTCTTTATGAATTTATGATGGATTATACAAAGGAATTTTCAGATTTTGTTTTCCCTTCCTTATAAAAAGTATAAGATAACTCTTAGGAATAGTGTGCTACAACTATACCCTCAAAAATGTGTACAAAAATATGTACAAAAATGTGTATTTACATTTTTACCGTAATATATATAATGTTTTTTTTTTCCATTAAACATATCATCAATTTATTCAAAGTTTTTTTTCTTAACAAAAAACTTGTTATGCTGATGTTTTTTTAATAAAAGACTTCTAATAATTTATACTTATTATAAAAATAAAAAATAAATAAAAAACTTTATTTACGAAGAGATTGTTTATTACCAAGAGACTATTTATTTTTACTCCTTCGTGGTTACTCTTCTTATTTACAATCTTGTCATCCTTTAACTGCAACTATTGTTATGGTTTATTAGCTTTTGAAATTTACATTGTTTGATGGTACATAAACAACATTATGGAATTGTGAATGGGATTCATATTAAATAGTGATATTTGAGTAGATGTTATCAAGAGGTATAAAGAACTTAAAAGTCCTATTATCAAGGGAAACTGATGAAAAAAAAAAGGTATTAATTATGGGAGAGAAAATGAAGGAATTTAAGAGGAAAAATATAACTAAGTGGTTATTGCTTTAGTATTAGATATAGATATTAGATAATCGTAGAACATTAAAAAACTTACATTTAAGATTTTTTAGCTGCAACATTTCACATATTAATACTCTGTATGACCTAAGCTCACAAAAAATTCATCAGAAGAAAATAAACCACGCTAGAAATATTTTACTAAGTATTATTGAAACATCCTAATCAATTAAGTGTTCTAAATAAAAAATTGTCCCTTAAGATATGAAGGGATTATAATATGATATGTAGGGATGCAAATTAATTACATATTATTTAATAATAATTTTGGAATAATACTGTCAAACTTTAAAACGAGGGTTTTAAAAAATAATCGTCATAAAATATTTAGGTGTGCTCTCAATCCCTTCTTCAAAGCCACCACATAAGCACATAAACCAAATAGTACGTATAAAAACTATCTCCGTAAGAGCTAGCTCCTCCGCGTGCATAGGCCACCCTATTAGAGTAAAAACCCTCAAATTTTGAAACCCTCGTTTGTGAAATTGATGAGTAATGATAAGAAATTAATGTTGTTGGTTTAGATTGTTAAAATTGATGATTTTATAACAAATTACAGCAAGTTTTAATAGTTTATTTATGCTGGAAATTTATTGTAGAAGCTAATTTATTGTTTTAATGAAGGAATTTTAATTACACATTAATTGGGTGTATAACTAAGGGTTCTAAACTAATTTACATCATATTTAAAGGGATTTAAAGGTTCTTTTAAACAAGTTTAAATTGCCGCAAATTGTTTAAGAATGGATAATAGGGTGCTTCAGTAATTATTAGTTGTAGGAAAGTACGAATGGAGTGATTTCATGCAGTATTGGCGATCTTGCGTTCATATATATTCGAGGTACGTATGCATACAAGAAATAATTTATGTGTGTGATATAGGGTTTTAAACACGTCGTTGAATGCTTAAATCCCTATGACCAAAATTTGTAAACACTCAACTAACCCTAACAAGAGTATAGGGGTAAGTCAAGGGTTGATCCACGAGGAATGGGAGAGAGGTTACTAGAGCCTAAGGTCAAGCTACTTCGAAGCAAGAAAGGTGTTGATTGTGCAAGCTATGGTATCAAACCAACTAAATCACTAAAGAAATTCAATATCAAAAGTACTAGGGATTAGGATCCACATGCAATCAAGATAGAGATGCTAATTGAGGGGAATCGATCAACCAAACGTTGCAAGGGAAAATAGTAATTGCAATCGAAAGAACTCAAAAGGTTATCTCCTAGAAGTCAAGCTAGGTTTCCTCTATGAATGAATAACAGGAAGAATCACAATTCAAATTCAATCAATATATGTAATCCCTAAATCAAGTGGTCATGTTATTAGGAATCACAATGCAATCTAGCTTGAAAATCAAGGTTAGCTACTCCTACTAATCCAAACTCATGCACAATTCTATCAACCAATTTAATTACAACATTCAATCAATCAAATTCCTTCAATTAGCAATGATCCATCATTCATGCCTGCTTCACCAAAACCCTGGCAAAGATTCTACTCACTAATCATTAAGAATTAAAGAAGCAAAACTAAGCTAATCATCATTAACATCATCATAATTGCAAAGCAAACTAATTAAGATTAAATCAACCAATAAATTTGAAATTGCAACAAATAACAAAATCAAATGCAAAGAGATTGAATTAAGAAGAAGAAGAATCTTACAAACTTTGATCAAATTCAAGAAATTGTGCTTGCATTCAAAGTAAAAGAAGATCAAAAGTAGAAATCACCAATTTCTCTCTCAAGTTTCTCTCTCTAAAATGTAATACAAAAATAAAAAATGAAGTCTAATTCTAGTTGTTCATCAAAATAGAAGGAAATAACTATTTATAGTATAACTAACTAAGGAGGAATAAGGAAGAAGTCCAAAAATAGACTCGTCCGGGCGCGCCCTCTCACGAGCAAGCGCGCCCGCAACGATCTGGGTACGGAGCACAAAACCGAGGTGGCGCGCACGCATGGAGATGAAGTGCGCCTGCACAAGCAGGCTGCGCGCCCGTGCCATTGGAGCAGGGGACTTTCCTTGTGCACTCGTGATGTAGGTGGTGCACTCCTCTTAATCGTCACTAGATATGGCAATTCCAATATGGAGTTACGGTGGGTTCAACACCATATTTTCATTCGAGCGCAGCACACGAGCGCAATCACCAAATCTTGAAGCTAGCCACTCCTTGCCTTATGAGCTATGTAAGAGCTTCCACCTTGCACTTTGAGCATCCTCCAACCCAAGAAATAATCATGAGGGATCATGGGCTTCACCTTATACCTACAAACAAGGAAAGGAGAACAAATAAAAGAGAAAACACAATAAAATCTACAAAAAGAGAAGAAAAGGTAACATAAGCAAGAAAGAGATAAACTAGAGAATAAAAGGTCAAAACTAGGAGAAAAGATAGAAAGAAAGCTATAAAAGAAATAAAAAAAACATTCTAAAATAACACCATTTGAGTGCCATAAATGACACTTATCAGTGTGTAGAAGCATGCTAGGTTTTATTTGGTTGATATCAAGTTATCATGTTAGGAATGGATTGTGATTATTGGAGATTTTGATTGTAAATTGTGGGGTGGTTGTGAATGTTGTTTCAAGCATGATTTGTTGCATTGATTATCTTATTGGATTTGGTGCTTGTTGATTAATTTTTTTTTTTTTTGGAGCATGAATTTATTATTAGCATGATTATGAGAATTTTTAATTAAACTAATTGTTTGATTGGGTTTGAAATGTTGAAAAAGAATTGTAGCATGGTTCATATGATTTTTTATTAGTGCTTCTATGCATGGGGAATTGAGATAAATTAAATAGGGTTCTTATCCACAATTATTGAGCTATTTTATTTAAGTGTTTCGACACAATGTTAGGATTTTGGGTGCTTTATGCACACAAGGTGTTTATACACCGAGCTAGTTTAAAATGGGTTCAACATTAAATATTGAAGGTCATTAATAATTCAAGAATTAACTCAAAAATGTTGAATGCATGGATGATTATTGTATTGATTGGTTGTTTTGTTGTATAACTGTAGACACCTGATTATGTCTCCCCAAAAACCAAACCCAGTGATAAGTACCTTTCATGTCTTTGATTATCGAGTTAGGTGAAGGATTGAAGAGTCTCGTGAATTTCCTTTAGCCTTAATCATTCCTAGCCTTTCTTTAAATATTTAAAACTCAAAATCGTTCATTTCGTGTCTCTCAAAATCATTCATTTCGTGTCCACTTTATAAAAACGTCCAAACCAATCTATTTATGTCCATAATACAGGTCCAATTATTGCTTAGTTTGATGGGGTTTGAAAAGAGATTTCCAACGATATATTATATGCCGACTTATAACGAATAAGTTATGGCCAAAATACTAAATCGAACCCAAACCGAGCCTAGCTCCACCGTACCTACTACCCAATGATCATGTGAGGGTCCAAATACTTTATTCCCATTCCTAAACCAATTAGGATTTATTACAAGCTTCTAGAACCTTCTAGAAGCATGTTTTTTATCCTAAATCCATAGGATTTATTATGAGCTTCTATAATCCTCTAGAAGGTTCTGATTTTTCCTGTTTTCGAAAGATAAAGACTAAAGAATTTGATATTGAATAAAATATCTCTTTTTTTATAATCCTAATCCCGGTCAAAACTGAATTTTGTGCCTCGTATTTTTTATCCAAATTTTGGATGGTTGAGTAGCCCTTGAAATTATCTTTCCAATGATATATCATAATCCCAATTCCGATTAGAAACGACAAAGATATGATTAGAATACCAAACTCTATCCAAAACTGACATTGTTCCACTATTTCGACCATATCTTTTATTCTACAAAAGATATCAATTTGATTCTAATTGGGTTGGAAAGTAGACTTCTAGAGCTTTGCAACGATATATTATTTATCTTATTCCTAATTCTAGATTAAAAGTTATGATAAAAACAAAAACTGCAAAACTGTAGGACCATCGCACCGCGACAGCACCATCGCGCTGCGAATAACCTGGCGCGCCGCGATACTCCTATCGCACCGCGATAAAAGGAGTTTTATTCTAATTTGAATTCGAATCTTTTCTGATCGCTTCGACCCTCTTTTTTCCTTTAAATGGAGGTCGTTTCACCCCATTTTAAATCATCAACAAGCTTGATCACCAATAATCATCATCAATACCCTCTCTAATATTTTTTCTCTCTCTCTTAATTCTTCATGTTCTTAGCTACCCTAAACACATCCTTGATATCCTCCCAAATCAAACGCCATACCTCATTCACGAGATTTGAATACTCCTAGCCATCCTTGACGTTGCATTCGACCTCGACGTGAAAGGTTGATAGCTCTAAGAGTTTGGTCCCAAATCTCTATTTAAGCTATTATTTGATTTATTTACTTTGTTGATTTTAATCTTTCTTGACGTTACTAATTTTTTTATTGTTTTAATAGCAAGAAGGGAGGAGCATCAACGTGAGTAATTCGATCACCCTTATTATTATTATGATTTCTAGAAATCATGTTTAGAATATTATTTTAATTTCTAGTATCATGTTAGGATGTTGATTTTGATTTCTAGTATCATGTTTAGGATAATGCTATGATTATGATTTTTATTAGTGACATGTTAGGATCCGTTTAGTATCATGTCTAGGATCTTACTAATAATGTTTTGATGATTTTGATTATGATGATGTTTGTTGTGTCAATTATACATTGCTTGATTATTCATGATTGATTGTTATTGTTTGATCACGCCCTTTCTTGCAGGTTTAAAGGGAAGTTGTACTTGAAATCATGCCTAATAAGATAATTAATAATTTGATTTTAGACTTAATATGATTTTAATTTAAGTGATCACCAACAATAGATTTGATTGTGCATTAATAATCAACCAACGTAGATTAAACAGGTTTAGGGCTAACTTGATGTATGTATGTTGATCAAAAAGCGCACATGAATATCATAAGAATCAAGTAGAGGCTGATTTAGGGCGGGTTCAATCTCTTTTAGGTTAGATTCGTACCATCATCCCCGAATATCCAGTCATAGTTCCGGACCATTATGGAGTTAGTGATCTCCGTGATCGTGAATGGGGTGTAACCTTCGCACCCGTGGTGAACGGTTTACAAGTTCCAAAAACTTGTTGGCGAGTCTTCTACCTTTAGCTTCCTTCCCTTGGAGCGCCGCCATGCCTAAAAGCATGAATACATTGGGGCTCAAAAGGTTGAGTTTGGAAAATTAACTACCGTTTTTGGCGACTCTACTAGGGAGGATTTCTATTTTTGATTCCTAAAATTTATTTTGGCAATCGATTTAGAATGAGTGGATGAGACTTGAAAGATTCTAGAAATTTATTGTGCGTAATTTTGATTAACATTGTGGCATAAGCATAAAAAGGTTCGCATTGGAAAGACCATCCGTAATGCGTCAAAAACATAGCAATTTACACGTAGGAAAAGCCGGAAATATCTTTCACAACTAAAATCTAATAAACGCTCTAAAAATCGGAAAAAACATCGAAAACTTGAATTTCCGCGACGCGCTGGAACTGTCGCGAGACGTCAGTGACCATCGCCAAATGACAACTCTATCGCGGCGCGATAGAGCTGTCGCTGCGCGATAGTCTCTGTTTTCTCGCGCCGAGTTCTCGCGACAGTGCGCTAGTTTTCTTCTTTCCTGTTTTGACTGATTCTAGTATTGTTTAGCCGATTTTACTTCCTGATTGAGTTTTTTCGACTTTTCTGAACCCTTGGGAATTCAAGCTCCATTCACCCTAATGAACGCTCCGTGCAACAATGGGTGCATACGAGAGATTGTGAATTCACTAAACCATGGAAGCGAGTTTAACTTGCGGGGTCCCATCCATCATGCCAACCCTTCTAAGGTAAGGCTTCTACGCGATGCATCTGGACTCATAACCATTTGGACACCATAATCCTTGACCTTAGAGAACTAGAGCCATGGTTAGGTGGTAAACTCATTGCATCATATTGTGACTACTTGACTATTTGTGCATCTCTTACTTGTGCATATCCTTACTTGTGATTAAACTAACCTTTGGTTTGATTTGTTTCTTGTACACATGCCTATACAAACTAACCCTTTTTCTTAACTTCATTCTTGTACATATGACTTGTATATACTGACCTAAAGGACATTGCTTATTAAATTGGTTAATAAATATGAACCTATAAAGTCTTAACATACTTGACCTAGTAGACTATAGGCTTAAACCTTCAAAAGAATCACTGAAAACATATTGCAATGACTTTCCAATTTTGGCGCATCGTTTTAATCTGTAGCGCAGGACGCTTGTGTCCATCGCGCCGCGATGGAGCTGGCGCCCCGCGATAGTTCCATCGCCATGCATGGTCTTTCCCTAGTCTTGTTTGAGTTTAACCACATGTCTAGTCACAAGGTCATTACGCGAGTCTTGTAAATATCACTTACACTCATGAGTCTTTGCACACACTTTGTACATACTTTCTCCACATCATGACCATGTCTTAGGTCCATGCATGAGTCATCCTTTTTGTCATTCGAGTTGAGGGTCCTTCCCATTCCCGGAAATTTCCATACCTTTCCACAAATGCATTCTCTCCCTTTACATCACTTTCCACACGTTACGTACCTTATACCTCTCTTCTCAAACACTTTTCACATTCACATACTTTCCTCTTTCACGCTTTCCCCATACATATCATTCACATCATACACTATGATATTTCCCCATCTATGTATGTTAAATTGTGTTCGAGTCAAGTAATTGACAATAAGTGTCCATGGTTTCCCTTTTGACAACCTTTGGTCAAGGAAAATACAAAGCACAAGGTGGGCTTCAACGACAAGATTTCATGATTCTTTTCTTATTCTTGATTTCCCTTTCCCTCAATAGAGTCTAGCATAGGCACCCCCTATCACCTTCCATCATTTTACTTCATGAGTTTGTTTTTACCCTTTCCATTTTAACAAAATGAGCATTTATTTCTTAGCATATGATTGTTTCATTGCATTGCATTAAAAATAAAAAAATAAAAAAATGAGCTAAACATAAGGTATTCCAATGATTTGAGGCACCCTTTTTAGCCACATCATATCCCTTTTCATTACATGATCCCCTCTTGATAAACCACTTTGAGCCTCGTCTAACGATAGACCTTCATTTTTTCAATCCACATCTACCTAATAACCTTGGGATGGGATGGCGTGCATCTTATGCAATTCTCAAAGCCAAGTACAAAAGCTTGAGTGATTGTTCCAAAATTTAAAAAGTTCAAAAAAAAATAAAAGTGTGCAAAAGGGCAAGTGTTCCAATGTCTTTGATATGAACATGTCTCGGATTGCGCCTCTTATCGAGTGCTCGGTATCGTGCCTGAGAAACATGAATGCCAAGTGAGTGATAGACTTCATGATCGAGATTGCCCACACTTATCCAAACAAGATTCAATTATAAAATACAAATGCAAAAATAGAAAAACAAATTCAAAAGTGAGAAACCTCAAGCATGCAAATACCAAGATTCAAATGTAAGGTTGTACACCTTGGGGGCTTATTTTGGGTCTTGAGAATTTATCCCTTCTTCTTCAACCTTTAGCCTAACCCCATTACAACCCTTGAAAGACCTTCTTGAGGTGTACATACACTTGTGCGAGGTTCGCCTAGAGCTACGTTTGGCCTGATTCCTAACGGATACGTAGGCAACCTCACATTGGGGTGCGGCCGTAACAAAAATGCATTTACTCATAATCACATCATGATCATATCAAGGGATCTCCAATGCTCATCCCTATCCATTTAGAGCTAGACTTGGGGGCTTGATCCCTACTTCATTAGCTTACCCAACCTAAGAGTCACCATCATTAGGCTATTCTCAAAATATTTTTTCCACACTCCTTAACCTTTGCAGCCTAACCTTAGTGTCACTCTCACACACATCACAAAAACATAGTCGAATAATCATTCCCTTAGGAACCCTTTATCATGAAATCTTGATACGACCTTGAAGCACGCCTTGTCATCTTAGAATCACTCATTATCACTCATAATCATCATCGCATCACAAAGTATGAAGTACTTAGCCTCCACGCCTAAGTTACCCAAATACTTTCATTATCAAATCATCAATCCTTGCACCATGAGATACAATGATTAATACATACACTTGATTAAGTTCACTCAACATGCACCATCGCTTGATTCATTCTTTTCATCACTTTTCCATTTGAGGAAGTTCAAAAACTTCATTTTTCACCAACACTTTACCTTCATCCTTTTTCACGTCTTTCTTTTCAGGAGAAAGTCGCTACCCTCCACAAAAATGACGGAAAATTTTTACTTTTCTGCATTTTCGAGTCGCACGAGCACAATCACCACACAATGCACACACAAATCATACACATTGAGTCATGTCATGTCACCACATCGAGTTGAGTCAACACTCTATACACACGTGTCAAAACACATCGAGTTGATTTAAACACATTAAGTCACATAGTGAGTTAAGTACACCAAGCCTTGAGTCAACCTCAAGTCAACCAACCACAATGATTCGAGTACACTAAGTCTTGGGTCAACCCTAAGAAAACAACCAGCAAAGTCCTTTTGCAATATTTGATTTTACAGGATATACCTATTCATCGAAGCTTCTGTTCGGAGTCAATCGAGCAATCTCACCAAACCATTAAAGCTCCTGTTAGCGGCCAATCGAACAATTTCACCATCCGTCACCGATTCGTTGAAGCTCCTGTTCACAGCCAATCGAAAACTTTCACCCTTTCAAAGCTCTTTTGTTTAAAGACATGTGGACATTCCATTTCAAGCTCTTTTGTTTAGAGACGCGTGGGCATTCCTTTCAAAGCTCTCTTGTTCAGAGACACATGGGAATTCCTTTCAAAGCTCTTTTGTTCAGAGACGCGTGGACATTCCTTTTCAACTTCTTTTGTTCAAAGACGCGTGGGCATTCCTTTCAAGCTCTTTTGCTCAGAGACGCGTGGACAATCCCTTCCAAAGCTCCCTTGTTCAGAGACGAGTGAACATTTCATCCAAAGCTCTTTTGTTCAGAGACGAGTGGACATCGGCAACACTCCTTGATAATTTGGAGGTTGTCACTTTGATTTGGAGATGGCAAAGCACTGCAATCTTCGACGACATTGTCACATTTATTTGAAGATGGCGAAGCACTGCGATCTTCGACGAAGTTTGTCACTTTGATTTGAAGATGGTGAAGCACAGCGATCTTCGATGACGCTCCCTAGGTTTGAAGGTTGTCAAGCAAAACAAATTGATGTCACCCAGAGACGTGTCCTCGCCATACCTAGATACGCGTTTCTTTCTCCTTAACTCCTTAGGTTTGCAATCTACGACGACGTTTGTCACTTTGATTTGAAGATGGTGAAGCACAGCGATCTTCGATGACGCTCCCTAGGTTTGAAGGTTGTCAAGAAAAACAAATTGATGTCACCCAGAGACGTGTCCTCGCCAAACCTAGACGTGTCCTCACCCAGAGACGTGTCCTCGCCAAACCTAGAACTGACGTTTTCTGCAAGTGTCGGCATTAAAAAGGATGATTTAGGATCGCAGAATGTTCTGAATCATTCTCGGTCCATTTTGACCTACTTTGACTTTTGTTTTCAAAACTTACGTTTCTCCAAACTTAGTCACAGTGGGGGCTTTTTTAGACACCTGATTGTGTCTCCCCAAAAACCAAACCCAATGATAAGTACCTTTCACGTCTTTGATTATCGAGTTAGGTGAGGGGTTGAAGAGTCTTGTGAATTTCCTTTAGCCTTAATCATTACTAAACTTTCTGTAAATGTTTTAACTCAAAATCGATCATTTCGTGTCTCTTAAATTATTCATTTTGTCTCCACTTTATAAAAACGTCCAAACCAGTTTATTTTGGTCCATAATCCAGGTCCAATTATTGCTTAGTTGGATGGGCTTGAAAAGATGTTTCCAACGATATATAATAAGCCCAAATCCGACTTATAACGAATAAGTTATGGCCAAAATACTAAACCGAGCCTAGCTCCACCTAACCTACGACGACCCAATGATTATGTGAGGGTCCAAATACCTTATTCACATTCCTAAACCAATTAGGATTTATTACAAGCTTATAGAATCTTCTAGAAGGTTGTTTTCGATCCTAAATCCATTAGGATTTATTTTGAGCTTCTAGAATCCTCTAGATGGTTCTCATTTATCGTGTTTTCGAAAGATAAATATTAAAGAATTTGATATTGAATAAAATATCTCTTTTTTTTTATAATCTTAATCCCAGTCGAAACTGAATTTTGTACCTCATAATTATTATCCAAATCTTGGATGGTTGGATAGCCCTTGAAATTATCTTTCCAATGATATATCATAATCTCAATTCCGATTAGAAACGAAAAAGATATAATTAGAATACCAAATTTTATCCAAAACTGACACTGTTCCCTATTTCAACCATATCTTTTATTCTACAAAAGATATCAATTTGATTCTAATTGGGTTGGAAAACAGACTTCCAAAGATTTCTAACGATATATTATTTATCTTATTTCGATTTCTGGATCAAAAGATATGATAAAAACAAAAACCGCAAAATTGTAGGACCATCGCACCGCGACAGCACCATAGCACCGCGAGGACTCGGCGCGCCGCAATACTCCTATGGCGCTGCGATTAAAGGAGTATTTTTCCGATTCGAATTCAGATCTTTTCTGATCGCTTTGACCCTCTTTTTTCCTATAAATAGAGGTCGTTTCACCCCTTTGAATCATCAACAAGCTTAATCACTGTAGACACCTAAAAATGTCTCCCCAAAACCAAACCCGATGATGAGCAACCTTTCACCGCCATTATTGGTCGGGTCAAGTATTTAATCTTGGGAGTGCTTAAAACCCACATTCAGTCAAACATAGCCTTCAAATCAATCAACAGATCAGTCCAAATGTTTATTCAAACTCAATCCAATCCACATTTTAGCCCAAACCCTTTTTAATTCATTTCCTGTTATTTATTAATTAAGCTCGATTAATAAATAAAAAACCCTAAGCCTAAATTAAGTCCGTAACTCTGAAACGGCGCCTAATTTATCACGTGCTTAATGCAAATTTAAAAATAGAAATGAACCTAGACGATTTTCTAGAAAACCAAAATGGCGCGACACGGCAATGACTGCCGCGACACGACAATTTCTGTCGCGCCACGACAACATTTTCCGCGTCATGAGAAATTCTGCCGCGTCACGGCAATTCTGCTGTGACACGGCAATTTTTAGGTTTAATATCTTCGCAGCGCTTCAATTCTAGGGTTCTGTGCTTCACCCCTCATATATTCTTTATAAATACGAGGCTGATTTCTCAGTTTTGGGGCACCAAACAATTCTCTCTTTCCCTCTTATACACCAAATCATTCTCTCTTTCTCTCTTATGCTCTAGCCTAAACACTTGCCTTCCCTATTCTTCAACAGTACATCCCCTAAGCACTCCCCGTAATCCGTACTTTTCCCGAGGTTCTAAACTTAAACCAAGGCGTGAAAGGTAGAACTGTTTGAGGTTTTGGCCCCATATCAACTCTACTTTTATTTAATTTAATTTCCATTATTATTTATTTTTATTGAAGTTACTAACAGTTTATTCATGATGTAGCAATTTAAAGGAGCGCATGGAAAGTGAGTAATTAATTAATTTAACTAGTTATTTTATTTTATATTGCTAGTATCATGATTAGGGTTATTATGCTTTGATTTGACTAACGTTATTATGGTTAAATTTCTTCCAATGTTAATGTTATTTTATTATTGTAATAATCACCATATTGCATGTTTAAAGGAAATATGTAATTGAACATAACGCCTAATAAGATAATTTGGACGACTGGCTTAGGTTCCTTTTTAATCTTGTTGTTTAATCAAGTAATCACGATATTTTAGATTTATGTGTTGCATTAACATTCAACCAATTTAGCCTAATACTAGTTTAAAGCAAAATGAATCTTTGTTTACATGCCTTTGAGATTGTAGAAATAATTTTCACAATAAGAATCGAGTAGAGGCCAATACGGGCGAATGTGACTCCATGACTCACTTCGTACCATCATCCTCGATCCTCTTTTCGTGGTTCCGAACCATATGGAGTTAGTAATCTCATGGATTATGAATGGGGTGTAACCTTCACTGGTCAATCGTTGTTGCCTATCATTGTCCCTTTTCGTGGTTGCCTTTTAATGATCCGTGAACGGTTTACAAGTTCCTTAAAAACTTGTTGGCAGCTCCCTACTTTAATTTGTTTGTCGCTAGTCGTTGTCCCTAATCGTATATGTCAATTCCCACTTCCTATGAGTGTCAAGCATATTCACAACATGCTTTACGTAGGCGCGCTTCGAATGATGCCTACAATCACCAACAATCATCATCAATACCCTCTCTAATATTTTCTCTCTCTCTCTTAATTCTTCATGTTCTTAGCCTACCCTAAACACATCCTTGATATCCTCCCAAATCAAACACCATACCTCATCCACAAGATTTGACTAATCCTAGCCATCCTCGACGTTGCCTTTGACCTCGACGTGAAAGGTTTATAGTTTTGAGGGTTTGGTCCCAAATCTCTATTTCAGTTATTATTTGATTTATTTACTATGTTGATTTTAATCTTTGCTGAAGTTACTAACATATTTATTGATTTAATAGCAAGAAGGGAGGAGCATCAACGTGAGTAATTCGATCGCCCTTATTATTATTATGATTTCTAGAAATCATGTTTAGAATATTATTTTAATTTTTTGTATCATGTTAGGATGTTGGTTTTGATTTCTAGTATCATGTTTAGGGTAATGTTTTGATTATGATTTTTATTAGTGACAAGTTAGGATTTGTTATTAATATGTTTAGTACCATGTCTAGGATCTTACTAATGATGTTTTGATGATTGTGATTATGATGATGTTTGTTGTGTCAATTGTACATTGCTTGATTATTCATTATTGATTGTTATTGTTTGATCACGCCCCTTCTTGCAGATTTAAAGGGGATTTGTACTTGAAATCACGCCTAATAAGATAATTAATAATTTGATTTGAGGCTTAATATGATTTTAATTCAAGTGATCACCAACAATAGATTTGATTGTGCATTAATAATCAACCAACGTAGATTAAACAAGTTTAGGGCTAACTTGATGTATGTATGTTAATCGAAAATCGCACATGAATATCATAAGAATTAAGTAGAGGCCGATTTAGGGTGGGTTCAATCTCTTTTAGGTTGGATTCGTACCATCATCCCCGAACATCCAGTCATGGTTCCGGACCACTATGGAGTTAGCGATCTCCATGATCGTGAATGAGGTGTAACCTTCGCACCCGTGAACGGTTTACAAGTTCCTAAAACTTATTGGCGACTCTTCTATCTCTAGCTTCCTTCCCTTAGAGCGCCGCCAAGCCTAAAAGCATGAATACAATGGGGCTCAAAAGGTTGAGTTTGAAAAATTCCCTACAATAACCAAATCTAAAATGTAAATAACGTAAAGTGTAAGAGGTTATGCACCAAAACTCTTGGAACGTATACACCAGGTGTATGAATGAACATATGGGAGGTGTTATGGGATTTTATATTGAACCATGTCTTCTACTGGGGGTACAAAACGCTGTACTTTCCTTTTTATTATGCATAGGGACATCCGTCACTTTAATTATAAGTGGCCAGTTTGATACTAGCACGATTAGCTCCTGCTGCTAGTCCCCTTTTATGGGGCTGTTGAGCAGGGGAAACTCATTCGATGCATAATCGAAATAAATAAATTGTTATGTCGTTGTGTCTATTGAATGTGTGGTTGATTCAAGGGCTAAAGGTAAGTTTTGATGATGATAGGATATATTAATGCTAGTGTGTTTCCTTTACGTTTATGTATTCAGCTTTGCTGATTTCGTATTGTGTATGTGTTTGGCCCTGTCTTTATCTTGGCCCTACGATGAGTAGTAGAGACAGTTTAAAGAGAAGATGCATCATATTCATGTTGGGTATTGAGCGAAGAGAGAATCATGTTTCTCTTATCTACTCGTTTATGTGATTTATCTTTAGTTATTGAATAATTATTGCTTATTGGGACTAACATTGTTGTTTCAAAATTGGTTTGGTTTTGAAAGGGTTTGCAATGGTTCCAAGTTGTAGGTTTAACTTTTTGTTTGACTTTACTTTACTTGGTTTGACTTAATTGGACTTTGAGTTCATTTTTACATGGACTTTGACTTGGTTTGAAAGCTAAGGTTTTAAAAAGTCTTCGGATGTGTGTCTTTGATAAAATACTTTAGCCGTTATCACGGTGGAAGTAATGTCTTAGTTATCTCCTATTTGTATTTTTAAAAGGGCAAAACAGGTATTTCAAAAAGAGGAAATTTCTAGGGTGTTACACATCCTCTTTTCCTTGAGTCTAAAATTGTCATTTTTACCAGTCCTTTTCCCTAAATATCTCTTTTGTCCCTTTTTGCACTCAATTTTTCCTCTTGATTTTTAAAATTGAAGATCCTTCCATCATTCTCTTTCCCTTCAGCATTCCTACGTACCCTTCCCAAGTTTACTTAGAATAGATACTACTAAGAGATTGTTAAAAGACTTTTTTTTTTTCTTCCTTATCTGAACCTTTAATACCAAGGTACCCATTTTGGATCATTAAGGATGGTCTTTGTCCTTACTAACTCAAAATGGAGGAGATCAACACATGATATGGCAAAGACTATGACATAATTTCCTCAATTCATCTATAGCTTTTGCTTGTAAGGAAATTTTTTGGACAACTTCTTTGTATGTCTATACTTTCTGATCTTCCTTAGTAATTCCATCAAGAGTATTGTGGTGATTGGGATCAGTTTCCAAGAACTTGACTCTTGCAGCAAAGACCGGAGCTCAATCTAAGAGTTCCTTTAGGCCAAAACAAAGTCGATAATTTCCAAAGGCTTTCAAATGTACTATCTTCTACACTTTCTGTGTTATTTTGCAAAGTTTTCAAAGCATGTTTTACTATACAAGTGCAACCACTTGTAGCGTGAACTAGGGTTCATTCATGGTGCCCACCATGATAAGGCTTTCACTCTTGAATCCTTGTCACCTATTTTGCAAAGTTGTGCACTTTATTTCAAAGTCTTTTAGAAATGGTTCATGATCAATCTTGATCTCTTCTTAATCTAACCTAGATAATTTTTTAGCGTGAAGGCCCTCATCTTAGTTGAGGTTCATATTGCATTATTCAAAGTTACAAATTTTATGTTTTTAAATGCATTTTCAAAGCCTTCTTCTACTCAAACAGGGAAACCATCATCAAAGGCAATCTTTTGAAGGGTGAGGACTCTTAAGGGATCTAGTGATCACCATGTATGTGTGATTATTGACCATCATCAAAAGCTTCTACTTTTTATGCTTTGCAAAGTTTGTCCAATGATGGTTAGAGATTTGAACCATTCCTCCCTCAAAACTAAGATCTTTCATGGAGTGATCTTTAAATAAGCGTCATATTCTGTATGTCATATTCACATTTTAGCACCTTCCATTATTATGTCATTATTGCTTTAATATTGCTATTTGCTATAGTTGCACTCTTAAATCTATTACTATTGCTTTGTAATTCATTAATGCAAATGATGTAATAGTAATTAAGCATCTCATGTATCTCTCTTTCTCCACATAATCTCTACTTGCAAGCATTGACCATTGCATGTACATTGGATTAAATCTGAAGTGCCCACTTTACAACTCTTTTCTCTAAAACTGTTAAAACAAACCAAGTCAATAAAGCATGTTCAATCAAATGGATGCGCTTTCAAAGTTGTATTTTGTGATCAAACACTAACTTGGTCAACAAAAGTCGTCCATTCTAGACCTGAATCTAAAAGGTTTTAAAAAGCACATGAGCTCTTATTCAAATGGAGTCAATATTGAGGTTTTCGTAATAAATATAAGAACCCCTAAAGTTGGATTATTTTATAATAATCCAAAGTTAGGTTTATTAAAAGAAAATCAACCAATCTTTTCTAAGAAAATAAAGAAACAAAGGATTTACTCCCTCCGTTCCTTAGATAATTGACACAATCAAACATGACACATATAAAATGTAATAAATAGAAGAACCCCTAAAGTTACAACTATTCTACAATAATCCAAAGTTGAGATTATTAAGAGAAAATCAACCAATTTTTTCTAAGAAAATAAAGAAACAAAGGATACACTCCCTCTGTTCCTGAATAATTGATACAGTCAATACTTGACACATATGTCAATACACTAATTTGACCTTAGATATATATGATTAAATATTAGTAAAAAAAATTAAAAAAAAAATTGACATTATGAAATTTTATATTAATACCTACTTACTCCGTTCCAATTAGTTGGAACGTTTCTTTTATCACGTTTGTCAATGCATGAATTCAACTGTATATATCTCTCATTATCAATAAATTAAAAAAAAAAGTGGATATTTTGAAAATACATATTAAGAGGATTTCAATAAAATCTCACATAATTATGTTTTTTTTTTCTTATTTATAAATCACAAAATTTAGTCAAAAGTAAAGTTTGTGAATAATGTCAAATGTCAAAACATGTCCTCTAATTTGGAATGGAGTATTTGAGTATTGGTCAAAGTTAGTATTTGAGTACCAAGCAAGCTTGGTGGAGTTAGTGGGGAAATCACTTTGTGACTTTGAGGCCACGAGTTCGAGCTTCACTTCACCTTAAAAAAAAATTATTAAGTAAAAATAATTTCAATTCAGTAAAAATAAGTTTAGTTTAGTAAAATTAATAAACGGGGCCTAAATGGGTTGATATGAAAGAGAAAAATAATAAAATAGGTGTATGTCGTTACCAAATAAAGAAGTGTTGCAATTATTATGAAAGAATTAAAAGAAAAGTGTTGCGATAATTACGAAAATAATTGAGGAATGGGGACCGGGGAACTATAACAACACTCAAAACAGAATGAAAGTTTGTTAGCTGGGGGGCTCCAAGCCAAGTTTCCAACAAAATTAAAAAAAAAAAAACCAACAACCGTTTTTAACAGCCCTGAATGAAGCTGCCTCCCAAAGAGAGAGAAACCAACACTTTTGCTTCTTGCTTCCACCGGACTTTGGGGTTTCAATTTTTGTGGGTATTCTTTTGAAATTTGTAAAACCCTCAAAAGTTTAAGTTTTTTGGGGTTTTGAATTCTGATCGACTGAAACAAAGAGGGAAAAAATAAAATCAAAATAAACCGATGGGTTCTGAAGAAACAGTTGATAATCTGGGTTACTCGTTGTTGAAAGATCTAAGCTTTGAAATTGGTGAAAATGAGACTTGTTTTAATCTCTGTTTCTGGGTTTTTCTTCTCAGTTCTACTCCTTTTCCTTCCACAATTCTTTACCAGGTGAAATTATGCAACTTTTGTAGCTTATTCTTGTTATTTTTGGGGCATTTTGATTTATATTTTGCTCTTGATTGTAATAATGGTGAACGATTTTATGATTAATCTTTATATGTATATGCATAATCCTCATTTTAGGTGTTATTGGACAATTTAGTTTACTCTTTAATAGTTTAATTTTGTGGGTATTTCTAACTTTATTGTTGTGATTAAATAAATTAATGCAAATTAGTTTAGTTGGTTAAAGTCGGGGTTGATCTCGGCTACATTAGTGCATTTTTTTTGGGAATTGTTATCAAAGTAGTAGTTTGTGTTTTGGATTATAATAATGATGAATATTGATGGACACAACTCGACATTGTTGATTATAATCACTAGAGGAATTGTAAATACAACATTGTTTTGCCTTGATTGTGATTTTTGGCTTGTTGTGTTGTCCATTATAATTATTTTGACTGTATCCTGTCTTTGTTAGTTATCTTGAGAAATTTGTTTATTTGCTGCTTGCTTTATTGAGGAAATCATGATGTTGTATAGGCTTACTTTATAGAATTTCACACCCTTATCACATTCCCCTCCCCGCATTGGGAGGGTTATGTCTGCAAACGTCGGGATGTACGGTTGACACCTTGGCTTAGATATGCCATGGAGGTGGTAAAACTTTTTGGTGATACATGCATTTGTACATTCAAATCTGTACTTGTTTTGATTGCTTTGCATTTGTTCATGAGCATGCCCTTTTTTTTACTTTGTAATAACCTTAATGTCATTTTGCACTATCAAAATTGCTGATCCTCTGTGTCATTTTTTTCTTTATATTTTCTCTTTTTGGCTTCTTTGCAGATTTATTTCCTTTGGACAAAAAAATTATTCGTTTATTCCTTAACGTGTGTCTATTACAGCAATGCAAATATATAGAGGGACAAGTAATATTTGCATAGGTAGATTAAAATGACAAGCAATAATGTGTTGAACTTTAAGTGATAGATAATGTGAGAATAATAAATAGAATTTGGATTTATAAATGCGGCATAGTTTTGAGAGTTCCATTACTAATGTTTTGTAATATTTTCTACACCAATAAGAAGAGGTACTTTATTGTACGACCCTAATGAGGATAGTTTGGAACTGAAAATTTGACGGTTGAGATAGTTCATTAAGTAGTTCATAAGTTTTTAGTGATCTATTTTGAGTATTTTTTAGTGATTTTGCTGTATGAACCTGCTCATTCTTACTAGTTGAAACTGATTTATGATTCATACAACTGATTCATCTGTGTTTTTTCTCTATGCAATTACTTATTTTAACTTACCCAAACTAATTTGGACTGTAAAAACTGATTCTTTTCAAGTAAAATCAATTTTTTAACTGAAGACAACAAGAGTTAGTTTTATGTGTTCATTCTTCCTGAGAAAGAAGGATATCATTCTCTAAGTACAAAAGGTTTCTCCACGACTAGGTAGAACTTCACAGTGCTGGTTATTCCAATGTTAAGGATTTCACGGTGCTTCTGTTCATGTCTTGTCTTCAATGGAGTTGTGGTAGACAATAACACTGACTGAAGCAATTTGCTTTTCATGTGCAGTTGCACTCTGAAATATCTTTTCTATCTTTGAGTGAAGACAAAAGGTTAATACTCTCTCCTTCACTTTTGTTGCGAAAAGAGTCTTCCGAGTCAGGGGAAATTGCATCATCCACTGAAGTTGCTATTTCTAACGTGGAGCTTCCTCTAGGACAATGGGTACATATTGGATGCCAGGTGTGTGACAAATCATAAATTACCTACTAGTAAACTGCTAATTTGGGTTCCAAGTCTTTTTTTCAGTTTAATGCTGTTGCCTATACTATTTCTTCTTATCTCGTGATCTTGTTGTTAGACTATAATGTGCTGCCTGAGCTCCTCTGTGTAAAATGTTTTGATAATGTCAGGCAATTGTTGTAGGCAAGGGGAGAAGTTACTTAGATGTAGCTTCGACTTTTTGTTTGATGCAAATTTCTCTCTTTTGAGATTTATAAATGTGATGTCTAGCTTTTAGAAGATCTAAATTCTTGAAATGATTTAGTATTCCTTGCCTATATTCTGGTGATTTGGCAGTTTGTTTGGTCGTATGATTCCTGTACATAGTTTGATGGTTTGGTTAATAGATCGGGCTTCCTTTTATCACTCATTCATATACAATAGACACATTGATTTGGATTTGTTTTATGTCTTCTTTGTGTCTGACCACTTCAAATGATATGTGATTTCCAGCTAATATTCTTGTTTTCTTTGTCTCCAACCTTAGGTGTATAGCAGCATTATACGCATTTATCTTGGAGGAAAGGTAGTGGGTGAAAGGCCTTTAGATTCATTAATGGCCAGGCAGGCTGATCTTCAGAGTTTCATGAAGATCAAAGGATTTAAGGATCTTGATGGCTATGTATACAATGCAGTTGTTTTTCCTTCTACAAATTCTATTGAGGACCATCATGCTAAGGTTTATATCTTTATATTTGCATTTATTATGAGTCCAAGACTTACATAAAACTTATTTATCAAGTTCACATGCTGCAGGATCCTCCTTTGTGTCTATGTATTGATAGCTCATCTGTTTCTGATGTCGAATTGGAAGGTGACGGCATATGGAAAATATTTGGCGGCAAGGTTGACTAACATCCTTTTTGATTTCCTCTTTTGGTTATTGTACTCGTTTGAGTTTATTCTCTATGACTCTGCGTTATTTTTTAATTTTGCTTTTGACGGGGAATGGGATGTTGTGGTAAGATGGGGCTCTTTCATTACTTGTTAGTCCCCTATTCCTTGCACGTCGAAACAAAGATAATGTTCTTTGCAATGTTGTAAAACCTACATTAGGTTGTAAGTGGTGATGTTTGTGTGCACCAAATTACTTATGTAATGAAAAGAGTTTGTTTTTGATAGAACATGATCATATTAATGTATGCAAGTGTAGAGTGCACACACTTGGACTTGCAATTGCAAATTCAAATAGTAAAATGAAGAATGAAATTGAGGACACTTATAACAAAAAAAAAAAAAAAAATCTACAAAAAAAAAAGAAGAATCATGTTGCTATATTAGTGTGCGTAAGTAGACAAATAAGTAAAAGAGTATATAGCTCCAGTAAACCAAGAAAGGTCTTTTTTCCCTCTCCTCTTACTTGAGTAATTTTCATTGATAATATCTACTATGAAAGCCATATTTTTAATCCAAAGAAGCAAGCTTCTTTCCCATTTTTGTGCAGGATAGCTTCATCACTTGACACCTTGGCAGTTAGTAAAAAGAGGTTTGACATGATGAGATTATTTGCATGCAGTTCTTTGTCATCTTCTCCTTAATCGATGAAACTGTCTGTCTGTTGTTCTGGATCTTCTATATTTCACCATCATAAAGTCCTATAGAGTATAACACAATGTTACCTTGTTCGTGGCTTGGCTTCTTGTATTACTAACTAGTTTACATGCTCCAAGTCACAGTTTGTTCGTGACCTGGGTTATGCTGGGGGCACAATTTTGTTAGGGAAGCCCAGCACCATATTGCTGATGTCCCTCCGTCCTCTGTCCACACTACCTTTGATAAATCTTTGTATTAGAAACACCGAAATATATGGATAGTAGGAACTATCAGTTGGGATATGCTATATCTGCATACTAATGCAGTAATGCATTAATTGAAGTATATTACTCAGATTTCGTATGTTGGATATAAACATATAACCGAGTCTAGAAGCAGGTTTGCTGAATTTAAATGACATTTCCAGGTGTTTTTTTTTGGGTGGAGGGGGGGGGGACAGACGTTCGTTATAATTGATACAAAGGATTAGTATTTTGTAGTCTATTTTTAAGATGACTAGAAATAATAGACATTCATTTAATCATTTATCAGCATGCACACACGCATTCATGCATGTTGTACTTATACTTGTATGTAAATATACATATGTATTCACACATGTTTGTTTAGTTTTACAAAGCGTGCCTAGGCGCGCTTGAGTGCTACGCGATGCAAAGAGCCAGCAAAAACGCCTCTCAGCAATAAAGCGCCGAGGGGTCCAAGAAGCGTGTGCTTTTGCTTCGCATTTTTTCAAAGCACTAAGCGCTAAAAGCGACGCTTTATATCCCAGCATGTTTGTTTATATGCATGTATGTCTATACCATCTCATACATGTAAACATATACATGATTATGTGTCCGTGGAGGACCCAGCCTCCTAATTGGTCTGAGATAGCATTCTGCGGCTCTGTGCTCCTTTACCTTATTGTATATCAAATCGTGTACATGGTGGCATTGATTTAAGGTTCTTATGTCAGAGAGAGTGTGGTATGAGGACAGGGACAAGGAGAAAGAGAGTGGAAACGAGATGACTCTTAAATTGAATGATTTAATGATCACATTGCTTTTTATTTTGTTTCCAAACTTTTGTCCAACTTTTAATATCTACCATGTGTTATGACAGGCTTCTTGTCGCAAAATGTTTTCATCAGATGTCGTACTATTAGATGCCTTTGGTGAGCTTGTGGACAAGGATTTGGAGGTGCGTGGCTCTCTGCATTTTTGATATAATGTATTTAGTTAACAGTTTAACACCTTACATAGAAACAGAAGAAAATTTTGTGCGTGGCTCTCTGCATTTTTTATATAATGTATTTAGTTAACACCTTACATAGAAACAAAAGAAAATCTTTGCTAGTCTATTTACATCAAAAAATGTGTATATGTAAATAGGACGCCCACTTAATATATGACTCCGATTTTTTCTTTCTTCTATGAAGCACTTGGTAATTGGGAATACCATGATGGGGGCATTGTCTTTGAAGTTCCTTGTACCTCTCCCAAGATTCACACAAAGACTCTCCACCTCTTTGACGGAACCCTTGAATTTTAGAACGATTATATAAGCCCCTTTTCTATGTACAATTAGAAAAGCTCCATTTTGCATATCTTGACTTGGCATTTACATATTATAATATTTTCAGGTTGTTGCATCACTTATCTATGCTGATAATCGGGTCCCTATTGAGAAATCAAAAGGTGGTGAAGCTCCCCTTTTGACAACTTGCAATGGGCTTGAATTCCCATCTGATGATAAACCCAGCAAACTATTGCGGGGACGTGCATCTTTTCAACTGAACGTAACTCGAGTATGATATTCTGAAATATACTATCTTGCCATTTGAATATGTTGTGCATTTAAGAGTGAACTTTTGACGTTTCCAAAGTGATTTTTGTAGATTCATAACAAGGGAGTTGCTTTCTTTTTAGGCTTAATGTCTATATTCTTGTTAGGTTCTAATAAGTGCTTTAGAAGGTAGTATCACACAAAATTGAGTTTTGTGCATAATCTTTCAGACTGTTGCACTTAATCTATGTTATTCTAAAAATCTGAGAAAGATTAGACAATGAAGTTTTGATATTTGAGGTTATCATTTTCCTTGGGATAGACTTGCTACACTCTTCTGCCAAAGCCATTCCTCAGTGAATTAGTGCTCCATATAAGCAAGATATTGAATGTATCCAGTGGTAATTGCACAATGTGTGTGTGTGTGTAATATATATATATATATATATATATATATATATATTATTTTCAATCTATACATTCCACAAGGAACATCTTTTGTTGGTTTCATGTTGAGTATTTTTAATTTTTTTTTTTTTATATAATCAATTCTAGGACTGAATTCCGATCTTGATTTTTCTGTAGTTCAATTGACTGTCCTAATCTTCTCTGCAGCTGTCATCCGAATGTGATAATAAACTGTTCTGTGTTAAGTTTCATCTCCTGAAATTGGGAAAATTTCCTTTTTTCGAGGCATATACTCCACCAATCCGCAGCATCCTAAAGTCGTGCGACACCAAGGTATCTACTATCAAATGGAAAAAGTTATCATCAGGCTTTCATCTATTTAATAGATCCAGCTTACCTCAAAATGGTATTGAGCATTCAGAGCTACATCAGAAGCCTGTATGTGAAGCAATACCCAATCCTCCATTAAAGAGAAAGAAATCAGGACAAGATACTCCATTGCCACACACTAAGGTTGAGTCTACTGTGCAAAGATCTGATGAAGAAGGCAGTTCATTCAACATGTCTGCAACTAAGGTCCTTGGATTTTCCTTGCAATATATATTGTTCTTCTGAGTTTAGAATATCTTGAAGCATATTTATCAGCAAAATAATGTCTCCTGGACAATCATGATAGTTTGATCATCCCTTTCATTAACATTACTGTTGAATTTATAAGATACAAATCATACAATTCCTCTTGAGATGCTTATTTATGGTATCTATAATCTCATTTATAATGCCTCATTTTAAGGCCCATTATGTGTTATTCATACTGGTGTTTGTTATACAACACGTAACCACAAAGCTAGAGTTCTTTATACTACTAATGGTTACTCCTTTCATCCTTAATTTTTTTTTTTTTTTTGAAGAAACTCCTTTCATCCTTAATAAAAACCCTGATTCTCGCAAAATTTTTGTTTCTATATAAAAGCCCTATTTCTCATATGTGTGGGGTCTGCCATCCACTAACTTCTTTCTTTACTCTCTTATAATCAACAAAACCCATCTAATTGCGCTATAATTTTTCTCACTTCCCCTAAAAAAAATAAAATATTCTCACCACCTTTTTTTTTTAATATAATTTTAATTTACATTCCCCACTACAATTCCTCTCTTGAACCCCATGCCCAGGAGAAATTGGGGCTTTTATCTAGGGACGAAGGGAGTAATAAATCTGAATCCTACTATCATTGAAGGCTAAACTCTGCATTATGCAACTTTTCTATTGTAACATCTATATCTTACTCCTTAATTTCCAATACAATGTGCAGAATGTAGTAGGGACCAGTTTGGAGAGTATCCAAGAAAACTATGGAGAAATAGATAGCTCTGCATCAGATTCAGATAGTGCTGGCGCAAGAAATACAGAGTCAAAGAGCTTTACTTGCAACATAGAACTCACTTCAGATTTGACAATTTTCAGATATTGCCTTGGAGGATTATCTGAAAGGTCAGTCATGCTTAAGGAGTCCTCGTTATATGCTTCTGAGCATGAAATGGCAGAAATGGCTGAAAAGGTCTCATTCTTTTCTGGATGTGATCACCATAGGTAATAATTAGATTAGAGGTTTGATGAATGAAAAAGCTATCTTTGTAATCAGCCATTGGTACTTACAGTTGTCTCCATTTCCCCTTAGGCACCAAATTATGATTGCAAAAAAAACTGCTGGAGGAAGGAGAAAGAGCTTGGAATTTGATTTCACAAAATGGTCATCGAGTTCAATGGACAATGTTGTTTTTGAGATAGAAGAACAGTTCATGAGGATTGCTAGCTGCAGCACTAGATCTCTCACTCAACAGGTAACTCCTATTTTTGACATTTTTAAGCTCTTTGCTACATGTTTTTCCACCTAGCTATAGCCTCCAAATATGTACAAGGCCATATGATAAACTTATAAATATACAATATTTTTGCATACGAGATTTCACCAAGAGAATATCTGCTCATGCATCTTTACTATTATTAGAAAGATATCTGAAGATTCTGAACACCCTGTGGATGATGTCTTCTTCGGCATGAACTTTTTTTTTTAAATGCTGTGTGCTCAACATGAACTTCTTTTCTTGCTGAGGAGACATAGATCTTAAGCAGAAATTCCTACAGTATGTTCCTTAAATTTCTTGCTCCAACTAGATACACTTAAATAGCTGCTCACATCTTATCAAAAAGGAAGCCAGAAGCCATTAGTCACCAAAATGCTGCTCCAGATTAAATACAATGTGTAAATTACTAAAACTTTTAGCTGCTAATTGTCTGCTCCTTCCTAAATAAAAGCAGAATGACCGTCTCTCCAGAAACATCTGTATGTTTGTAAATTATTAATTATTAAAAGATAAGTTATAGTTTGATTTGAGTGTTTTGTTGTATAATTTTTTCTTTTTTCTTTTTTTTTTTGGCTTCTAGCCATCTAAGCAACAATTGGTTCACATAACAATAGATCACTAATTAGCATAAATTGGCATGGCAGGACTTGAATTTTCTGAGGAGAATTTCGGGAGGCAATGAGTATCTCACCAAAGATGATTTTGATAAATTGTGGCGTTGGTTGTATCCAGTGGCATTTACAATATCAAGACACGGGATCAATTCACTGTGGGCTTCTATCTCACCAAAGTGGATTGAGGGATTTGTTACAAAGGAAGAAGTGGAGTATGCCCTTCAGAGTCCGCAGGGACTTCAAGAGCCTGGAACATTCATCTTGAGATTTCCAACAACCAGAAGTTGGCCTCATCCAGATGCAGGTAGTTTAGTTGCATCCTATGTTGGCAGAGATTTCTCTTTGCACCATAGGCAGCTATCTTTGGACTACAGGTATTTCTGGTAATTTACTATCATCTATCTTCGCCATCCTCTTTTCTCTATAGATCAAAAAAAAAAAAAAAAAAACAAAAAGATCATGATTATCTCCACTTGTTGAACAGATGGCCATTTTGAATCTGTTCGATTAGTATGCTATATTCCCCTAGTCCACAGATAATTGTCAAGAGTAATATATATGAAGATGACCTTTGTCCTAAAACCGTCAGGGATATTGCTACTTAAAAGACTTCTTGGATTGATATCATCTTCTTTCTCTCTCTCTCTCTCTTTTCTTTAATATATTTGAAGATGACCTGGACTTCCAATTTTTACAGTTTTTTAATTTTTTAATGCAACAGTTCTGAAATTTTTGACACAAATCAAAAGCCACTTCAGGAGCTGCTTTTGTCTGAACCGGAGCTTTCTCGAGTAGGAAGGTATATGATCTATCACCTGACATTTATGTCTATCATATTCTCTGAGGCTAAAGTTTATCTATTATGATGATGACCTGTATGGGCATGTGTGATCCAGGATAACGAGGAGTGATTTGACCGTTTAAATTGTCACTATACTTGTGTAAATATTTTCCAGCTTTACAGACGCATTTCGTTTGGAGTAAGCCTCTTGTTCCTACTTTTACTTTCTGCATTAAACTTCTCATGTGCACTTGTGAGTTTTTGTAAAGACGAATGTTGAAATTTTGCATCGGAAAACTTTATACATGCAGTATTGTTTCTCAAGTGTAATTATTGATGATTTCTAGTAGAAAAAAAAAATTAACATACACCCCTATGGCTGAATGCTGATTGTGATTCAGCAAATTGAAATTTGAGGTTTTATTTGTGTGGCACTCCCTGCATAAGTGCATCCCATAATAAACTTCACACTTGGCATTTCAAGATGTTCCAAATTAACTTCACACTAACTTTTAAGTTAAAAGTCGATGATTTGAATACTAGGTTTTCCCTTTTCTCTCCCTTATCCATCGTATTATTCGTATCTTGCTCCCTCTGCATCCCAACAATACCTTATACTCTTTATTCCCTTTCTATCCACTACCAATGTATTGTTTCTCATGTAACAACTATATAAATGGGATGAAGGTTTTTGAAGTTAAACATCAGCTTTAGAGAATTAAATAAATAATTGGGAGTTCTATACATTAGAATGATTAGACCACATTACTTGATGTTCTTTAAAATGTCCCACCTCAGGCGTAATTATTCTAAATCTACTGTACTTAAAAAATGATCATATAATCCATGATACAATGTCTGTAATGCTTCAAGCTAAGTGTCTCGACTTTCTTTTGAGGTCAATAAAGCAATTGCAATTTTATTTGAAAGATTCCTCTCTTCTCCCCTCCCCTCTGCTCCCCTCATAAAACAAAACATAGTAATCAAAAACAAAAAATACAAGAAAACCTTTCATCAACAATGACATGATTGGCCTAACGCTTGCGGAAGCATGGAAATGGTCACATTCTTCTATGGAATTTTGGTCTGGCAGTTGGGGGGCCTGTACATAGGCTGGATCTCAGGTCAATAGGCTCTGCAGCTTGAATTTTTTTGTCTAAAGAATTATTTCAGAAATATTTGATGAATATTGGCTCTTTGTTGGTGGGGTTTGGCTTGCTGCCATTCGCCACAGTTCAACCTCTGTAGTCAGTGCATGCAGCAACAACGACTAAATCCAGGTTTTACATGCCTAAGAAAGAAACCGTGCTGATGATCAATGGACTTGGCTCTTTTAAATCGGAACATGAGAATAGACAGATTTAGGAGCAGAATCCTATACTTTTCCCTTCACCTAGCTTTGTATGTTGACTATGCTCATTTATCTCACATCTGCCATTATACATCTTTATTCAGTATATGAAATCTTCAAACTTTCTATGTTTCTAAAATGTCAAATATATCAAGTACAGCACTGTTGCTTACATAAAACCTGCCTTTCACTGGGAAATTATTCCTTTTTTATTTGTATTCTTTGCGATAAGGCCTTAGACAAGGATTTCATAATATTTGTTGTTTTTTCCCCTTCTACACGGTCATGAGTAGTCTTGTTTTCTTGAGCGGATTAGAGGATTTTGATAAACTGTGATGCGCTTCAAATTTCTAATTAGTTTGTTTTGAATCTGTCCAAGTTCATTGCTTTAGTTTTCTAACATCAGTTAATTATGTCGCAGATATGAGTTCTTAGTACAGGAATATAGGACGACTTCCATTACCCATCCAGATTTCGTGTGCTTAAACTATGAAAGCTCTATGAGTAGATGTTTCAGTGCACTTCTTTAAAGAGGCTTTCTCACATTGGTACAAAGCAAAGGGCAGATGATAAAATTAATTTACATCTGCGAAGCTAGAGCCCCAGATGAACCTGTGATTTCACTGTATAGCTCTTTTTTCTTTTCCAAGCTCAAAGTGATCTAGTTATTGCCTTGGTGAATTTGTTAGTAGAATATTTTTCGGATATTATCTGGCATTCAGATTGTTGTACGAAACCAAAAAAAAGAGCATGACATCTTTTCATGCATTATTTTTTTCAGTAATTTGATTTGTCTTGTGACTTACGATCCTCAAGTTGGGCATTCGATGAGTCCATTCAAGATTCAACCATAGTACTAGCAAATCCAACCAAAATTCCTATATTCCATATTTTCACAATTAGCCAACACACTAATTCAGAGCTTTACAGCAATTTCATAAATTTATGGGTAAATAAACATTGTTTTTCTATAAATCATGCTACTCAATTCTCTTATATCTACAAAGATGTACTTGATTTGAATCCAACAGCCTGAAGTTATACACCGCAGACTTAAACAAGCACAAGTGTACAAGCCACTTTCTCAGTTCTGAATCAGCTCAATGCATCATTTGGAGGTGTTCTTCGGTTTAAGCTTCAGTGCAGCACTGCATAATGAAATCATTGAGCACAGAATTAATTAAAGTTCATCAATACTGACTGAGTCACTGAAAGACCAAGCAAAACTAGGCATCCAATAAAGCTTTACAGTCAGAAATCGAAGATAACTTGACCTATCCTAAATAAAAATAAACCTAACCCAAAATTTAACACAACGCAGGAAAATAATTGGTTTATTAAAAGATTCCATGACCTGAAACTCATAATGAATTGAGCAACCTGACCATCTTGTTAGCCAGGTTCAGCCAGAAAGAAACAGGCTTAAACATAGATAAACCATACCTGTTGATGCAGTAACGTTTTCCTGTTGGAGGGGGACCATCATCAAACACATGTCCAAGGTGAGCATCACAAGCTGCACATAGTACTTCCTCTCGGGGCATGAAAATGATTGACAAATCCATCTTTTTCTTAACATTGTTTCCTACAGGTGCGTAATAGGATGGCCAACCAGTCCCGCTGTCAAATTTGGTAGATGATCTACACACAACAATTATACATTATAAATTTAAGAGTGATGTTATCAATCTGCAGCCAATTATATCTACAGAAACCTCATAAAGAGCAAGCACTTACTCGAACAAAGGGGTGTCACAGCATACACAATGATAAGTTCCGGGTGTTTTTGTGCTCCAGTATTCCCTGATTTAAATGAGAAAGTTAAGTTTGGTAGTTTTAAGTGTCAGCTGAAAACAGTAGTCTTATCTTCAACATGAACCTTACCCTGAAAAAGCGCGTTCAGTGCCCTTTTGACGACATATATAGAACTGCTCTGGGGTTAGGCGCTTTTTCCAGTCTTCTTCAGTTAAAGAAGAATAGTCTTTTTGACCTGTCTCTGGAAAAGAAACCCAACAAATGAAATTACTAATCAGAAATCCATGATGTAATATTTAAGCTGTGTTTAGACGAGAAAATTGAAAGCGGAGGGCTGGGGAGGGAGGCTAGGGGATCCATCTTCCCTTATTTGTATATTATAAATGGGAACAGGAATGCGAGGAGAATGGCAGGATTCCATATACCTTCGCCTTCTAATAAACCAAATCCTTGAAATGTTAGAAAGATTTGAAAGGAAAGGTCAGGCCACTCCTTCCCTCCCTCCCCTATACCTTTTCTACTTCCCTCTCTCACTCCCTTCCCTTTACTATGTAAATGCTAACCCAAAAACATGATACACAATTAATACATCAAACCCAATCATAGACAGCAGTAGAGAATAGAAAGGCATGTTAAACATAAAATGCTTATTCCATATGCCACCATACCAAGGTAGCTATAAAAGCAGTAAGACTGTAAGCAGCAGAAATAGTTAAATGAATTTTGAATAACCAAGTCCGGATTCTTATAGATATCTCTTGAAATCATGCTGCCAAGCAACATTTTGAGAAAACTCCAAAACGACTCCTAAATTAGATAATCATATAAGATTCTTATTAAAGTAAACGGCGTTATAGATAGCTACTCCAAGTTCCTTTCAGTCTCCATACCTAGTAAAATTACAGTGATGCTTAAAAGAGTTAAACTGTGTCTAGGTGTACTGGAAATAATGATTTATGCACTTTGACAGCAGTCTAAATCCATTTCTATATAAGAGTCCCTTCAAAAACATATACTTGTATGAAGCATCTTTTTTGAGTTTAAAAGTATCATTCTACATTGTCTATATTCAAAGTATTCACTTGTTCAGCTTAACTATAGCTACCAATTTTTATGTTCCAATAATACAGAAACAATAGAATCAATACTTTAAATTTTCAATACATGTGCACGATCCTGAAAAATCATCTATCAAGACATTGAAGAAGTACTCATATCTAAAAGCGCGACTAAAAGGGTATATAGCATGTAAACTCCCATAGAGTCATAGAGGTCATGTGTTCTGTATCTAAAGTGTACGATTACAAAATTACCAACTAATTGACGGATTGTACAGCAGTCTTAAGAACATAGCAATAAACCATGATCACAAAATCAATCATTCACAATTTTTTTTTGAAAAATTGAAAGAATAATCCCACATTTGCTCGATCTGCTCAAAACGAGCCGACCTTTGCAAAATCTGGGAACAGGCTTACCTTTACCCCTTATTTTCTTTAGATGGTCCTTTTTACAGGTTACCTGTTGAGAAGATTAACTTTTTTTTTTTCTTTAATCATCATTCATCTCCTCCCACTTCAGTACTTCACCACCATGACCACCAGCACCATTCACCATAACCACCACATCACCACCTAACCCCACCGCCACCTCTGAACTAAGCTGACCCCACACCCACAGCTACTGAACACAGTCCACAACCCACCACCCCTTCTCACCTGACCGCACCCCAACAAACCGAAATCCCATCCCCACCTTGAAACCCACCTCGTCGACCGGAACCCCACCTCACCCAACCCCAAAACGGCAAAACCAGTCTGTGAAGGGTAATTGAAGCTGAAGCCTAATTAAAATATATATACATCAAAAAATAACAAAAATCAAATCTTCAACTCAATCTACAACAATAACTATGCTAATCCTATTTCAAAATTTTCAGTAGTTAAAAACAATAACACAAAAGAATATTATGTTAAAAATTAAAGAACAAAATAAAAGTGGAAAGAATCAAACCTTGAAAACTGTCTGGTTTTGGAGAAGAAGCAGAAGAACCCATTGCTCGAATTGCTAATGTTTTTCCAGAAAATTTGTTTATCAAATTGGAAGTTAATAAATTGGTTGATTTTGGATGAAATCCTAATTGGGGTTTTGAAGATACTAGCGTATTAAGGTTAAAACTACTTAAACTATGAGAAGCCATTGCCAGTTTGCCACCCTCTTAAGAACAAACTAGTCCATTAATAAAGTTAATTTTCTTGGGTATTTTTTTAGAAAAGGAAAATGTAAGGGTGAAATATACGAATGGAATTGATTTAATACTGGTTATAACATTGCCACGTCTCGCTAAGTTGCTCATTATTTAGGATTTTTTTCCAAAGTGAGCCTAATTACAAAACCATTTTGTAAAGTGAACTCGTGGCCAAACTATTTACCAAATTAAGTTTTTAGGGTAAAATCATGTCTCGGACAGCGTTTTATACCCTGGTTTTTTTTTAAAAAAAAATTCAAAGTATGAAATGTTGTCCTATACAGTGTTTTACATGTTGACTTGTTTTTTTTTTTTTAAATTTCGTAATTTCTGATTTTTTTTTATTATGTACTGAATTAAACGCTGTCCTAGACAGCGTTTTTTCTGCTGGACTGCAGTAGCCAGCAGCCTCCCCACTCCAAATTCTACCCCAACATACCACCCCCAGCCTTCAATCAGGCACCACCCTCTAACACCACCCCCACCACCAACCCCAACCGTCCCACCACCGTCGACCACCACCAACCACCACCTCCCACCACTTTTGACCACCCTTAGGCACTTCACAACACTCCAACCACCCTCAACAGCACTACAACCACCCCCACCACCAACCCCAACCTTACCACCACCAACTACCACCTCCTGGGACTTTCGCCCACCCTTAAACACTTCAGAACACTCCAAACACCCCCAACAGCACTACAACCACCATGAACCACCACATTAACCACCACCGGTCATCGCTTCTACTCCATTTCTCATTATGGAGCCCAAATGTCTTGTGTTTGATACATATCGGCCTAGAATGATCTATTTTGACTGACATAAGTCCGATTTGGACAAATAAGGAAATTAAACTTCAAACCACACACAGATTCATTCAAAAAACATTTATTATATTAATAATGTAAGTGTTATATACATCATTCTAGAATATCCGGCTACAGTTAATAATACTATCCCGACTCATTTATTCGGGGTAACGGTTCTCTATCCTGTCTGTTGTCCCTCCGTCTGACACGACGCTGCCTCTAATGAGTAATGGTGGTGAATGGGTCTCGGGGCGGTGGCAGAGTCTGCTGGCTGGACGATGGGTCCTCCTTGGTAGGGGTGGGCGTAGAACTGTGGATGATGTAATCTTTTGCGACTCTAGGTGACGTAGAATCACCTCCACCGTTACTCTGGCCGAACTTGAACTGTGAATGGACGGAGTGGCCATCATGACCGTCCTGCGGGTGGACGAGATAGCCGTGACCATATCTTTGCAAGGTTGCCACGCCCATATCTCGCACTCGCTCGACCTAGGCTCTGGTGGGTCCGTCTGCAAGGGCGTCTGATAGTGCATTAACCATCGCCACCATATCCGCCGCCTGCAGTAATCATCATATCGATCAGTCAGTTGTATGATATAGAAATTTAAAAAGTGATGAAAATAAGTAGATTAAATAAACTCACATATCCGCTAATGACGTCACAAGCTGAATGGTGGGGTGTAGCTGGGGTTGACGAAACGCTGTGTAATACGCCTATACCAGACCATGTATGGATCGTGAGGGTCCATAACGCCCTGGATCGGATCACCTGCAACGACGAACTCCAAATGTCGCTGCCACAGGTCAATGTAAACCCTATGCTCCACTGGCCAGTCTGTCTCCCCCTTTCCCTGACGGTCAATGCCGTGCAGGCGGATACTAGTGTCACACTGCTGGGGGACAGGCTGGCGTAGTCCAAACTGTCTCATGACTCGGTCGGGTAGGTGATTCTTCACAACCTCGAAACATATCATGGGGGTCCTGGCACGCCACTCTGCCTTTGTATGTGACTAGGGTGAAGCCACAACCGTGCTCACTTGTTTTAGTACCTCGTAGCGACCAACCACATTTCTTCTTGCACTGCAGATGAAGGACATTCTCATTCGAGGTCACTGTGGTGTAGAATTGATTCCTCTGTATAGAATACATCTTCACCATTTATTCTTGAAGCATTTTCTTACTTTCAAAATACATGCCCTTCTCAAATTCTCTCTCCCAGGAACAAACGATGTATGGTTACCCGATTCGGCCCAATACTGATCATCTTCATAGTTCTCGTTTATCTGACTAAACCAAGGTACGGGAGTTCTAACCATGGGCTCACCAACTTCCATGTGTGCAGGTTCAACATCCATGTTCTGAAGTCCATTTTCCTCCTCTCCGCTCTCGGCCTCATCATTTGTTTCCGCATACACATCATACACAAACAATTCGTTATTCACAATAATTTCAAGATCATTTGGCACAGGTTGAGACGGTGATGCTTGAACATCATCTTGCATAGGCGAATAACTATGCAATTGCATCGGTGAAGGTGTGACGGTGTTTGATGTCGAAGGATCAGGTTGGCCGAACATTGTCACATATCCCCCCCCCATGTACAGGTGAAACTATATGAGAACTAAACGGCATGTGAAATTGATCGTCATGCAGCATTCTACTGAAAGATCCCATCCCACATTCATTCGATGGAATGTCGTGTGAGAGCACTTGGAAGGACTCTGTGTTGTAACCGGAAATATATGTAGCTTTTTGTTCTGGCCAAGTACTTTGTTGGGTATGTACATATAGGCACCATTTCTACATATATCTCAGTGGGAACACCCTTCATTGCAACAACGCTTCTCAAAGCTTTCAAATGTTTATTCGTAGAAACAGGTTACACTTGAACCCCATTGCCAATCTTAAACATCATTTTAATGTTTAGTTCAACATTCATTGGGTTTGAACCAATACTACTATGAATCTCGTTCATCAAATCATTGAAAGTCATGTTCGATTCAAGTGTTAGTGGTTCCATATTTCCTCCACTATACTCGACATTGTTGTTTAATTATGGCGATTTAAGGATGATTTAGTGCCTTTGAGTAAAATGTGTTTTAGTTGTTATGTAGGATGTGGCTGCACAAAATGTAGTGTTGTTATGCCGGTGGGGAGGTGAAATTCTGTTTGATGGATCAAATGTCGAGTATATACCTTGAGTATGAAGATATGGGGGGATTTATGGAGTTTTATATTTAACCATGACTTCTACTGGGAGTACATTCGAAATGAGTAAGCCACGGTAGGCTTTTTCGAAAGCACTGATCAGCTTTGCCAATCAGGTAAGACCGAATGGGGACAGTAAACTGCAAACTTTTCTAGTATTCGTTGCTCGGTTGGCTGGAATCTCGCACAACATGCGCAGGACATCCAATCACTTCATGTGGCATTTGCCTACCTGGTTAGCTCCCGGTGTAGTTTACCTCAATGTAATTGGGGCAGGGATTTGGTGGGAAACCCGTTCGATGCGTAATCAAATAAAATAAGCAATTTATTTATCCATTTTACGTTGGTTGTGTTGTGTGCTTGAAAACAGGTGCAACAAGGTAAGTTGTGTGTTGATAGGATTAAAGCATGTTAGTGTGTACTGTTTACACTTATGTACTCAGCATTGCTGATGGTGTGTTGTATGTTTGTTTGGCCTTGTCTTTATCTTGGCCCTACGACGACCCATTTCTAATGGCGAGTAGTGGGGACAAAGTAAAGAGTAGCTTTTCAGGTGATGAAGCATGTTCATGATGGACATGAGTGAAAAGCGAATCATATTTAGCTTTCATAAGAATATGATGTGGTTTTGTTGCTTTGATTATTATATATTTTGCTTGTGAGACTAACGCAAAGGTTTTCAAATGTTTTATATTGGTTTTATTAAGGGCCTACAATGGTTCCAAGTTGTAGGTTGACTTTTTTTTATTTTGGTTGACTTTACTTTCATTTGGTTTGACTTTTTAAGTTGACTTGTTTTGAATGGTTTTAAAGAGAGTCTTCCGCTATGTGTCTTTGAAACCGCCGAAAACCCCCCAAAAATCGCCGAAAACAGTCGAAAACATCTTCAATTCCTCTGATCGTCCCCTCATTTGCTGGAGCTCATGCTATTCCCACTGCCCGTGTTTGATCTGGGTTCGAATCAATTAATTTGGGTAATTTCGTCGGGGTTTTTGGTGGTTTTGGGGGAGATTTTGGTGGTAGGGCTGGTCGTGTCGGGATAGATCTTGCCGTCGGGGGAGGTTTTGGCGACAGGCAGGGGAGTGTGGCCTGGTCGTCGGCGAGGCAAGGGGAGGGGGGCTATCGACAAAAGGCTAAGACAAAGTAAAGAAAGAGTTTACCCAATGTACATGTTACCGGTTATAAGGGACTGATAAAAGAAGATCCCCTATAAAGGTGGGAATATTAAATACTTATCCAAATGCGAACCAGCTAAAGGTGGGATTATTAGAATCAATTTTTATTTTTTTTAATTAAAATTCTTAGATAAAAAACTTATTATATGTTAAACGGATGGGTGATGGTTAGCAGGTGAAATATGGTATAATCCACATCCGATCCTATCCATCACCCGCTTTATACACCATTCGCTTCTTATCCATTTAATTTGGGTTTTAGTCCATTTATTTAAAGTGGGTAGATCAAGTTAGCAGATATCCATTTAATATTGACATCCCTAGTCCTAAATTAGGATCAAGCCTTAGACCCATTGCCATCCCTAGTTTTGACACCTCTACTTGTACATACGACTATCCAACAATGCATCTCTATCGTACACCTAGGGCGTCCGTAAGTTGGGCATGGGTGAGGTCGATCAACACAAAGGTCATAAGTAAATGACATAAAATGGCCAAATTGCAGCTTGCTTTGACTCTTTGAGACTAAGTGTCTAACCCACTTTACTTGATCATGTGAGAACCTAAGGCTAAAATGAGAACTGGTTTATGGTCGAAATCGACCACTTAGGCCCTAAATTGATTGTTTTCGACCCTTAGCAGCCATTGGTGGTCGGTTTTAGGTGTTTAAAAAATGGTCACCTGTATCAAGCGGTCGTTGGGGAGGGGATGTCGGTTTTGGGAAGGGCGGAATTTGCGGTGGCTAGGGCTGGGAATAGAGGCGTTTGGGTGGGGCAGAGGACGGAAGCCAACGACGGGGATGGGGTGGCTGAGATAGTTTAGAGTTTTTTTTAAATTTTTTTTTTTTATTATTTTCGTTCAATAATATGTGGTGACACGTAAGCATTATGGACCCCACTGACGGATTCCATCCATAAATCAGTTAAGTGGTGGTAAAAGCCAATTTTTTAAAATTTTGGTGGTGTTAAACTAAACTTTTTTTTTTGTAGTATTTAAATTCAATTGTTTGCTTTTTTGTGGTGTTAAAAATCAAAATTTATTAAAGAAAAATTTGGTAAAAAGTAATATGTATATATACATAGCTTGAAAGGAACGAAAGCAAACAAAAAAGAAAAAAAAAGAATAAATAACAACTAATTGAGTTAGTAATATAAGGAGGGGGTGTAGGGAGAGATTTGTGGACTTCAGGACTTGGGTATACTGTTACGACGTCGTGTAAAGGGGGGTGTAGGGAGATGTGGATAGTCTTGGGTGTAGGCAAAAATTTGTGGTCGGTTTCACAAGATGAGGTCTCAAAATATATACAAGTTGGTACATCAAGTGTTTCAGTGCTCTCTGAAAGGTTTTTTAAGTGCTCCAAAGGCATCTAGGGTGAAATATTTCAACAAGGATGATTCTAGAGTGCGTAAGGGTCTTCTTGTACATAGCGAAATGTATTTAGAAACTTCTATAGTTCGTAGGATGTTCAAGGAGGTCAACGTCTAGAATCCTCTATTTGAGGAGGATGGGAAGGTTCTAGATTTAAGGCTAGCTAGGATGAATTCCTATGAATAGGCACCAAGGTTTTTTTTTTATACCATCAACTCAACACAATACAATCAAACACTTTGTATTCTCTTTCAAAGCAATCTAAGCTTTTTTTAAAACCTTATTTGCATACTTGCCTTCTTACTCGATCGTATTTGGGAGCCTTGACTAATAAACGTCTAGCATGTGTTGACCAATGCTAAAGGAATATGGAGATAATGACAACTTAGAGCCCAAACTTTTCACTTTTCAAATGCTATATATGGTGGCAAAAATCTACTAGTATAACACGAGCGGAGGTGATGGAACCAAAAAATAAAAATAAAAAATTGATTCACCCTTAGTTGTTATTTAACGTTAAGTACTCAATTATCCTTATAACAAGATTAAAATGAAATCAAATTATTTGTTTTTCTACTACTTGTAATAAATAAAATTGAATGTCATGTGAGTTTATTTAAGAAAAATGGGAATTAAAAAAAGTACTATGTAACCCTAAAAAGTTTAATGAACAATAGAAGTATTTCAATAATCCAATTTCTTCGAGTCGCAGATCCTCTTTTTATTTTTTGTGAGACACGGCTCCAAAAAACACACATTAACTAAATAAAGAAAATAAGTGAAAAACCTCTTAACGTTTAGTAATTTTCCTATTGTGAAAGTAAGTTATCACAACAAAAAATTAAAAAAAAATAAAAAATTTTTTACAAGAAAATATATTTTTAAGGACAGTAATCCATAAGCATGACTACATTTATTATTGTAATTATCATTACAAGCTAAGAGACACACGCACATTGCGTGTGCAATATAAAAAATCTACAAATTGATGAAGCATGGAGGCTAACAGTAGGATATGACTTCCCAAAAAAAATAATAGTAAAAAGGATGGTTTTTTTTTTTAAAGATGGTAGTTACATTAAAAAAAAAATGAGAATGGTATTTTGGGAAAGTAAAATTTATCACCCAAAACCCCCTTTCACTTTATATATTACTATAGAATATAGATATGTAGTAGTAAGTGGGCAAGCGAGTTTGGAATCAGAGGAAACTCTAAACCCCTCACTCCTAACACATTTATTGAGAGTAAACAATTAATATATACCTAAAGAGCTTAGAAATTAGAACTTTACCATTAAAAAAATTTATAATCCTTCGATTCCTAAATATTGTTTGACTTTTTTTCACTATTCATTTATTAACTTTGACCATCGTTTTTTTTTATGTTTGGTTTAGATTCCTAATATTAACTCAAGAATGATGGGAGTACAAATTTTGCTTATTAGACATCATGTGGAGTAAAGCATAAATACGGTCCATGTACTTTTGTATTTGTGCACTTTTAATCACCAAAAACAAATTTGTGCACTTTTGTCCATCAACTACCACTCTTGGTGTTTCTGACCAAAAAATTAAGGGAATTAGCCTAGTCAGCATTAGTTTAGGGACCATGACTCATTGATTTTTTTTATTTTAAAAGGTATCTTGTTATAATTGGAAAACTATTGGCGCATAGCGCCTACTGGTTTAGTAATCAATAGGATGACAATTCTGAAATTAAAATGAAGTTTGGTGAAGGAAAGTGGGCCATGCTTGTAACGGTACAGTAAAAGCAAAACGGGGGAAGGAAAAAAGGTAAAAAGAAGCGGGATTCCGGAATTGGAAATGGAGGAAAAAAAAGGGAATGGAAGCTCATGAACAATGGCGACATCACTGTTCTTATATTCTTGAATTCTAAAGACCAAATTGCAAAATAGTGGTGAAGTAGATTATTAGGATGATAAATCAGTTAGGCCACATTTTGGGTGTCGATCTAGCCAAAGCATTGGTGGAAGATGGCGAAGTCCGGCATGGATCTGCAAGGGAATTGCGATTCGACGCTGAGAATGTAAGTATTTAACTTTGTTAGTGTTGTTTTTTGAAATTTAGGGTTATAAAATTGAGTATTTGAAGTGGGTAATTATGAAATGTAGAGTCTTTTAATTAGAATAATAGGGCTAGGGTCGTTTGTTGTAAATTTCATTTGAACTTCAATCCATGTAATTGAGTCAGTATATGGCTAATTGATATTGTTTAATTGAGGAAATCTTTTATATGAATGTTGATTGTTCATTGTTATTTGGTAAAATGGGTATTGTACTTGAGTTAATGAAATTTGTTGTTTGTATTATAATTTTTGGGAATGTGTTTTTAGAATGGGAATGGATTCAAGGATGAGTATCTCCTAATTCTATTAGTGTAATTAATTTATTTTAGAACCTATTGGTGTGGGAAAAAAAAAACTTGTGTCTTTTCGAACCAGTTGTTATCAAAGAAGGGAAAAAAAGTATTGAGCTTGTGGTTTTTCCTTGACAGTGATGGGATTGTGGGTATGCATGGGAAGTTGATGTGGTTAGATTGATTTTTTATGAATTATGTGATGATATAGTATGTTGGGTTTGGTGTTTTTGTGTGTGATTTGGTTATTGGTTGTTTGTTGTAATGCTTTATCTAGAATAAGTCATGGTTGTGTATGTGAATTAGGTGGATGTTGGTGATGGATATGAAGATGGTGGCGAGGATGATGTATCTGTTTATGAGGAGAGATTAGAGAGTGATGATGGATTTAGAGAAGTAGATGAGCAGGAGGTTGAAGAGGGGGGAGGTCTGGAGGTTGAGGATAAGGGGGAAGATTATGAGGAAGATGAAGTTGAGCCTGGTGATGAAGGGGAGTTTGATGGGGGTGGTGCAGAAGGTTCCTCATTCATAACCCCAAAGAAGAACACGGTAATGGTGAACACTGTGTTTGGTGTGGAAGAGGAAGTACCACCGACCCCCAACTTTGGGCATGGTATTTGGGGGTTGGGATGAGGTTGGATACCTATTTCTGGAGTTATGCTAGACAAAAGGGTTTTGGTATAGTGAGGGCTGCTTCTGGGTGGGTGGATGTGAAGAAGGAATTGGAAAAGGGAAAGTGTTGTAAGGAGAGAAGGAATGCTAAGTGGACTTGTGACTGTTATGGTTATGCTTCAAGGAAGCGTAAACAGGATGCACTGAAGGAAGGGTTTTTGCAAGATGAGGAGATAGTTTAGAAACGGAAGACTAAAAAGTGCGGTTGTCCTGTGGAGTTGTATGCCAGTGTTAATGAGGAAGGGAACTGGGTTGTTTGAAGGCTGAATTTGGAGCACAAAGGTCACATTGTTACGCCGGGAAAGTCAAAGGATGTAGCGATGTACTGGAAGCACGAGTTAATGGTGAAAAACAATCACTTGGTTAAGCAGGTGCATATGGCGAAGAAGTCTAAGGTGAAGGTATCCCAAATGTACAGTTGTTATGCTCGGGAGCGTAATGGAGTGGAGGAGATGACATTTACGCAAAGAGACTTGGAGAATGCAGCGGCTTAGAAAACCAGACTTGAGCTTACTAAGGGTGATGCAAATGGCATGATAGAATACTTCAACAAAATGAGTGCCGACAATCAGAATATTTTCCATCTATCTCGGTTTGGGAAGGACGACGCATTACAAGATTTTATGTAGGTAGACGCGAGGAATAGAGCAGCGTATGTGGAGTTTGGAGATGTTGTGTGTTTTGACAGTACGTATTTGACAAACAAATTTCACCTTCCCTTTGCTGTGTTTATCGGTGTGAACCATCATGGGCAGAGTATTTTGTTTGGGTGTGCATTGATTTTCTCGGGAGACGGCGGAGACGTATGAGTGGGTGTTGAGGACTTGGCTACATTGCATAGGGGGTAAAGCTCCTACCTCAATCCTAACGATCAAAATTCGGCGATTAGGAAAGCTGTAAACTTGACTATGCCTGAGAGTTGCCATAGGTGGTGCATATGGCACATACTTCAGAAGTTTTCGAGGTATGTTGGTAAGCATGAGTATTATGAAGCTGTGAAGGATGAGTTTGAAAATATCATTTATGGTAGTTTAGATGCTGATGAATTTGTAGATCGTTAGGCGGACGCAATTGATTATTACAAACTAGGAGATAATAGTTGGCTTGAAGGTACTACACGTCCTTTTTTTTTGTGATTGTTAGTGATTTCTGTTAGAGTATGCAGAGGTGGTGTAGCTGGCTGTGTGCAGGGGACTGGAAGCTGTTTCAGTTCTGACTTAGAGTAGGAGCAGGTTTAGTGGTAGACTTTTGTACCACTGAATGTTATTTTTTTTTCCAAATTTCTTATTTGTGTCACATTTATGAGGTTTGTTTGGTTTTAGATAAGTCAATAATTGCAATTTAATATCATGTAGGGCTGTATGAGGAAAGGAACATGTGGATCCCAGCGTATTTGAAGCATTTATTCTGGGCCAGGATGAAAACGACCCAACGATCGGAAAGTTTCAATCACTTTTTTAAAGGTTATGTTGACAAGCATACAACGCTGTCTGAATTTGTGCTTCGATACTACGATGCAATGCAGATAAGGGCTGAGTCAGAAAGAATTGCGGACTCCAACACGATACGATACGTCAGGCATTTAGCTACCGATTTCCCAGCGGAGGAAGTGTTCCGGAAGTGTTACACGAACTCCAAATTCAAAGAAGTTCAGCGGGAATGCAAGAGGATGTTGTACGTGCGTCGCCTAGATGACTATGAAGTTGGTGAGAATCAAGTTGAGTTTGTTATTGAGGACCGAGTGTGGATCAAGCCAAAATATGCAAAGAAAGAATCTGTGACTAAGATTCGGAGATGCTACAGGGTGTGCTATGACAGTAATACATATGAAGCAAGGTGTGACTGTAAACACTTTGAATGCCATGGAATAATTTGTCGACATATGATCTTTGTGTATGACCGTTGTGGTGTTTCCATTTTCCTGAGAAGTATATTCTACGTCGTTGGAGGAAGGATATTCAAAGAAAACACACACGAGTGAAAGTAGCTTACCATGATCCACTTAAAACCGATGAAGCCAGGCAATATCACAAATTGATGGGGATGTATGAACCTATTTGCTCAAAGGCTTCAGCTTGTAAGGAGGGTGTTGAGGCTGTGGCAGACTTGTTGCAATTGATGGATCTCAGAGTCGATGAAGTGTTGGCAATGGTTGCCAAAAGACAAGAATAGGCAGCTAAGGATAATGAAAACGAAGGTGAGGATGATGGCGTACAAGGTGTTGTTCAGTCGCCTTCTTCTGTGGCTTTGAACAAAGGGCCTGGTTGTACAAATACACCAGCCACACATGCATCTGGGTTGGGGAATACAATCCATACACCAGTTAGTACCTTTGTGGGGAGTTGTGATGGATCCGTCCCGGCAGTGATTAAGGATCCACCGCTGCCCAAGAAGAAGGCCCATCATACAACCAACGTGAGGTATCCATCTTGTACAGAGAAAAAGGGAAAAGAAAAGGTTGCTAGGGCAAAAAATGCAGGAAAGAAGCAAGCTGCGGCGGCACATAACAATATGTCATTGTCAAAAAATGACTATGTACGATCGGTTGGAAGGATTCAAATGAGGGATTTGGATGGTTCCTTAGGGTACTTTACTTCTGTTAGGGGAACAATTTCTGGTGGTTTTTTTTTTTTTGCAAGTGTACTAGGTACTCCTGGTACATCAGGTTCCAATCACTTGTAATGTAATCGATTCAATTAGTTGATTAATGCATTGGAATGTATTTGTTGTTTGAACATGTCGCAGTGGTACACTTATCGTGCATGAACTGTACCATTGGGCAGTTATATTCATGTGTTGAAAATAGAGGCGGTTAAAGGAATAGTTTCCTGTGAATGTGTACCTTATGATTCGCAGATTGATCTTGTAATCAACGTGGTACATTCTCAGCATATTTAGGATTTGAAGGTCAGAGTAGACGTTGTCAGAGTTCAAATCCATATTGATCTATTCTTTTATTGGTGTTATTGTAAAATTTTATTGTTGTTGTTCTGTTTATATGTCCTGAATTTTTGCTTTTGATACAACGTAAACTAATATAGGTTTGTTTGATTATGGAGTAGCTGAGAACATTACAGCTAATATTGTAAACTACTGTGTTTGTGTGTGTTGTTTTGAACTGTAAAACATTTTATTATATACAACAGAAACACAAATTTAACAAATCATAATTTGCAAGTTAAAAAAAGAAATGTCATTATACAGATAATATTTATCATAAGTGACGGATGAGTAGACCATGTACTATTGTATAAAACACGCTTATTTCCCTAACACATTTATAAGTTAAACAAGATATTGTATTTTCAGCATCCGCGTCATAAAGACCAGCCCATGCAGATAAGTTCTTTTCGTGCTGTAGTTTTTGTTTGCAAAATAATTGCGGTTGTGGCATATAATCTACCAAGAACTTATTTCTCATCCAATTTGACCTCGCCATGTCACGTAACTTCCTTCTGCACTAGACGATCCCTGCAGATTCGATGTTGTTGATAGTGTTCTCCAAAAGCTTAACACCTTTTCCTTCTTCCCCGGTGTATATATATATGAGGCTTACTATATATGCTGCCTCTGTATTTTGCAATGCAGTTGCTCTTTCCAACCTCTTCAACCCTTCGTCAACCACCATATAGTTGAAGTATTGTCGCTACAATAACGTAAAATAGAAATTTTTTAACAATTATCAATAGGTTTTTTTTTAATATTATAATGAATAAAATTGTCAAGTAATAAGAAAGAAGCCTTACAAATCCAAACTCAAGCAGAGCTTCAGGATGTTCATTCTCCACGCACTTCATGAAGAATGCGTCTGCCTCTTCTCGGTGTGACCACCTTCGTGTTTGAATCCAAGGGAGGTGAATTTGTTGAAGGACCATTTTTTCTTCGGCTATCCTTCGCAAGGTCTTGCAACTTTTTCATGTCATACGCCAAAAATTACATTATTAAAATCTTTGTGTATAGGGGAATGAGAAACAGAGAACAAATTATAAGTAAAATGAATCCTCCCTTATTTTGCACTGAAATAAATCTGCATGAGACGACTTAGCACAACACAGAATGGTCGCTAACACTTCCGCAAGGTTGTCAACCATGGAAGTTGAAATTTTTCGCCTTTGTGCTACTACATCCATGTTTTTTTTTTGTTTTTTGTTTTTTTTTTTTTTTTTTTTTTTTATTTTTTTTTTGCGTTTTTATAGAGTCTGACCTCTGTTTTTTTGGAATAGAAGGAAGTCAGTTATTTTTTAATCTTTGTTTATCTTTGAAAATGTTTGAGATGAGTAACTTAGTCAGTGAAATGCCTTATATGTAGACTGTAAAATGACGGTTGACATTCTGCAAGGGAGTGGATGTAGTGGGTTGGATATGTAATGATGGTGGTTAATCAATGTTAAGCGCAAATGATGATTTAATGGGGGAGATAAATAAATCTGGCACGCATAATCTGGGGAACTGCCATTTCCCAGACCCTTCACTTCAATTCGTCATTTCAACGCATGCATATAATAATTAATGGTACATGTCTTAAGCAATAAGTGTACCACTGAAATATGTTTGTGCTTATTAAAATCCAACTTTGTGTGATTTTATGTTTGTACTTGTAAGTGAAGTATACGTTATACTGATTACAATTTTAGGTAAGGGATAATAAAAATTGAAAAATGTTGGAATTTTACGAAGAAGAATAAAAACGGAAAAAATTATAGCACCACATTAGCATTTGTCGTTACATGTTGTTACATTAGCACCACATTAGCATTTGTCATTACATGTTGTTACAATTTTACGAAGAAGAATAAACACGGAAAAAAATTTGTAGCACCACATTAGAATTTGTCGTTACATGTTGGAATTTCCCGTGCCATGACTAAAATGATGTGGTGCAACAGAAAGATAGGATTTACAGGATATACAGAAGCAAAATACGCAAAAAAGAACAGAGAAATTGTCGCGGCAACACAAGATTGTCACGCACGCTGGCAACTGTCGTACCACGATAATATTATTGTCGTGACACAACAATTTTATCATTTCAAGACAATTTTTGTCATGACGTGGCAATATCCATATCTATGGAGATGCATTTTAAAGTCAGTTTTATCATATGTGAAGGAAATTGATCTTTGATAGCTTTTTTTAGACGCATTTTTCCATTCCGAATTATTCCACAAAGCTCGGATTAGGGTTAAAATTAGGTTTGTGTGGGTTGGATTTGGTAGAAATGATGGAAAAAGCATAAAAGGAGGTAAGGAAATGTCTTGGATGGATGTTTGGGATAAAAAGGAATTAGATTAGGTGGATTAAAATAAAAATGGGTTGAGTCAAAGAAAGAAATTCAAGCAATTCTTAGATCTAATGTGTAACCAGACCAAGTTAATTATTCCCTCACGTAACTACTATAAGCTAGAACAAAACAAATACCTTTTCTCTTTTCTATATAAATGCAATATTTTTTTAGAAAAAAAGAAGCATTAATACTTTATTTTCTTTGTCCTCAAAATTTTTCCAACTTTTCCACTCCATTATCTCTTTCCTAAAACTGCAAAATATCTCTAATTTCTGTTAAAATAATCAAAATACTCTCATATCTCAACTAAAACATTAGATTTAAGTGATGAAATTTCGAATGAATTCTTCAAAAGAAAGGTGAAACAATGTAAATTAAACAAATCAGAATTATTTTATGTCCTTTAAATAGTAAGTCTGTGGGAAGTCGAAGTTTCTCCTTATTTGAAGTAAAAAGACTTTGTTCAAATTAACATATTTGTCAGCCAACTCAATATCATATGTTTCTTGCATTCTGTTGAGATTGCGGTTCCACAACCATTCGTGAAGAATCTGGAATCAAAGCTACAGAAACAGTAGGTGATACCAAAGATGCTGATACTGGCACATGCATTAAAATGAAGGCAAGAGATACAGAGGTTTTAAGAAAAACCATAAAGAAAGAGACTATTCAGGCTATTGACTTCTAAATTTTCAGTCAGGAAGAGGAAGATGCCTGCTTATTGTCGTGACAATAAGGCCGACCAATTTGTTAAATTATACCTGTCCTTCACCTTTGATTCTTTCTTAAGGCCGGGCTTAGAAGGAGTTTTCAGGTCAGAATGTGTATGATTGTCTTACCACTCATGACGCCAGCATAGTGCTTTTCTCCTAAGAATCAATGGCTGTAGCAAATCAGGCTACTCAATCTTACACTGAAAATTCTGGACAGAAAAGAAAGAGATATGATGTTGATGATGAAACTGGTATCACTACACCAGCAAAGGATTTCATAAACCGGCAAAACAGTCACCAGTCAAAAGGACAAACTCCAATAAAAAAAAAAAAAAAAAAAGCAAAACAAGCTTCTCATGCTGATCTTACAGGGAAGGCTATTAGCTTCGGGGGAGAAATAATTTATCCAGAGAAAGAACAGGCAGTTAGGCAAGAAAAAGAGAGCAAGCGTCAAGCCCTAAAAGGGAAATCAATACCAAATCTAAATCTTCTATTAACAAATTTTCACAATCAGCAAAAACCTTACTACTCACCTCAGTTAAACTTTATTAAATAAAAACAAATTCTATTAAATTAAGCCATATTAAAATTCTGAGAAACAAAAGGGTAAAGAGGATTTATCTCATGTCTGAATGGTATATCAACTTTTAACCTAAAAAACTGAAAGCTAGATGTCAAATAATAAGCATGAATAATAGTGTAATAGTCTTAGAATGCTACGGAGAAGTCACTATCATTCAACAATCAATACCTAACCAAAGATCATAAATCATAATGCAAACAAGGAGTGCTCAGTCTGCATTCAAATTTAAAGGCAATGACAAAATTACCTATGATTCTGTCCACAGACAACACAGACAACGCAATTCAGACATGTGTACTTTGTGAAATAGTTACACAAATTACACATGTAAAACACAGCTAAATAAAACACATCAAAACCAGACTTATGGCAGATAAGTTGGGCAACAGCTTCATCTATTAAATCTTTTGTTATGTATCTACTAATTACGACTAGGCTTTAGTGTTGAAGTTTTTGCGAATGTGGCTTCCAGTTGAAACAAGAATCCTTAGACTACTTGTTCTTATACAGTGACACTTTAACTAAGGAAGTATCCCCTATGATTAAACCTTTTGAAGAATGTAATGTTGAATAGGAACAAGCCAGATTTCTTAACAATACCTGTTCCTATGTAACACAACTTGTAAAGTACCAAGGTGGACAAATAATGTAATGAGTATTGTTTTTTTGCTGCCTAATTACTTAGGCGTGCCTTAAAAAATAATCAGGCATTATGTACTTAGAATATCAGAAGGAAGTGGCTTTCTATTTCTATAATATTGTAGCCATATGACCTTCTGCTTATTATGTAAATATAATGTGAAATATTATATGGTTAAGTACTTCAAGTATGTTATCTCTTTACTTATTAGAATCACTATAAAAATGAGCAAATAAATACTCTACCTTATCATTCTTTCAGAGTAGTGTAAAAAGAATAATTAGTCTACAGAATCATCAAATGCTATATCCATAAACCATCACAAAAGATTACAAATAAATGCTGAATTTCCATACATGAACAATAAAATATATCCATTAATCAAACCACCTAATATGTAACCCTCTAATTTCACATATGACCGCATCATCATTTAACCTATACCAAGCATAAATATAAGCAATATAAACAATAAAATTCAACACAAAACTAATGCTTTTAAAACAAGATCAACGATTACTTAATTATACATCATAAGTGTAATCATTTAGCAACTACTACCTACTGTTCATACGTACTAATTGCATAAACTACGGATTAAACTACATCTTCACAACTAGTTCATAAGTTTCTGTAATCAAATATAAAAGAGCAAAAAAAAATCTGTAAACAACTGTTGCTTCATGTCAGCACTTTTAAAGATCAGCAAAGGAAAAGAAATGACAAAAGATCCAAAAATGCATCACATTAATCAAAATCACCTATTACAGCCTTCAATCATGGACTTTTCCTTCTGTACATATCAGAATCCTCGCTTGTTCCTTCATCTTCATAGTGTTTCCCAAAATCAGAATCAGAACCACTATCATTGTCATCATCATCATCAGAATAGTTTCCAAAATCTGAACCATTGTCTGATTCAAATGATGCATCTGATTTTGGAACAACTTCTTCTTCAGTCTTGGTTTCTGAATCAGAATTTAGGTCACTTTCAACCTCTTCCTCACTTTCGCTTTCTTCTTCGGTCCCACCTTCTTCCTCAATCACGACTTTATCTCCATCACTATTTGATTCAAACACAATTACTTTCTGTTCACGCTCATCACCACCAACCTCTCGCTTTCTTTTGTTGCTCAGTTCTCCTTGTTCCATTTTGCGCTCCATCTTAGAGGTACCTTGTTGCATTAAGGCCAGATGATTGTTCATCTTCTGTGTAACATCGGCAAAATATAACAAGAAACTTGAAATATTCTCTTCTTGTGATTTGCTTGCATTCGGCTTCCAAGCAGGTGGTTCGAAGACTTTCCAAGAGGTCGCAGTACTATCACGACTGGCCATTTTTTTTGTTGGATTTTTTTTTTGTTTGGAGAAGAAAGAAGATGAAAGGATTAAAACAGAGTAAACGGAAAAAACAAAAACAGAAGAACAAAAAAGGAAATGAAAGAAAGAAAGAAGAGTTTCTAGTACACAGTTTGACCAATTAAAACCAAGTTTGGTAATTATTACACATTCTTGAAAGAATAAAATAGTTATGTCTTCCAAAAAAAATAAAACTATATGTATCCAGTTCAATACGTAATGTTTTGATCCGTTTCGCTATAGTGCAAACATTTTAAAAATCTAAAAATAGAAAGTAACTTTTCCTATGTTTCCTATTATGCTTATGCATCATATCTATACATACGTGAGTTGGGAGCGTTTCTGATTTTCGTCAACCGTTTATTTTTATTTTTTATTTTTGTTTATACGCCATTTTAAACTGAATTATCTTTAAATCTTAAATTTTAAACGATATATTTCATTGTGTCTCATACATTCGTATCCCTTTTAATAAAAAATAAAAAATAAAAAAAAATAAAACAACGTGTTACTATCTTTTAATACAAAAAATTGCAGTTTATTATTATCATTATTATTTTTACAAAAAGAAAATGACTCTTAAATACCAAGTTCATATTCATTTTTAATAAAAATTCAAATAAGACAACATTAGTAATAATTAGGGTATCATTATGATCAGGGTGGGGGACAAATGAACTCATAAAAAGAACCACTAAAAAGGAAAAGAAATTACGCACGCTAAATCCGGGGAACTGCAATTTTCGTCACACGTCATTTCAATATGTTATTTAAACGCATGCAGATAATAATTAATGGTACAAGTCACGAACAGTAAGAGTACCACTGGAATATGTGTGATTTTATTATGGTCGTTGTAAGTCAAGTATACTTTCTACTAATTACAATTTTTGGTATGGGATAATAATAATTGAATAATGTGCTAATACAGACAACTTAAATTCAGTATAATACATTAACTAAGTTTCAAGTTCCAGATGCAATACATCTACTCGAGGGTACCACTAAGACAATTAGGGTACCACTGTAGTCAGGGTGGTACAAATGATCTTATAGAAAGAACCACTGAAAAGGAAAATGCATGTTTCTCGTTCATGGTGGTACAAAACCTTCATAGGAGGGCACTGTTTAATCACAATTTTGGTATCACTAATATCATTCTTATTACGCTTCAATAATATCTTTGGTCACAAATAACTAATTACTAGAGTTGACCTCATTAACCAATTCATAATATGTCAATGAATTTGGTAATCACAACCCTAGGGAAATTTACGTTGAGAGTAGGACGCTGTAGAACATTTTTTAATGACATGTTGTTGCTTCACCAGTATTTTGTTAAAAAGACGTACATGTATGAATACTAAAGTTTACCTCAGTAAAAAGACGTACATGTATGAATTTATGAAGTTGTATTCAGAACCCCCATATGAACCTTAAGTTCGTAATCACGACCTTTTGGATATTTACCTCATCAACTAATTTAATTACTTTGTAATACAATATGTACCTTAAGTTACTAAGACAATTAGGGTACCACTGTAGTCAGGGTGGTACAAATGACCTCATAGAAAGAACCACTGAAAAGGAAAATGCATGTTTGTCGTTCATGGTGGTACAACACCTTCATATGAGGGCACTGTTTAATCACAATTTTGGTATCACTAATATCATTCTTATTAGCCTTCACTAATATCTTTGGTAAAAAATAACTAATTACTAGAGTAGACCTCATTAACTAATTCGTAATATTTTAATGATTTGTTAATCACAACCTTTGGGAGATTTACGTTGATAGTAGTACATTGTAGGATATTATTTAATGACAATCTTCGATTTCACTAATATTTTTTTAATAAGACCTACATGTAACAGGTTGCCTCAGTAACTAGTTCGTAATCTTTTAATGATTTCGTAAGCACAACCCTTTCATGTACCTGAAATCCGTAATCACAACCTTTGGGATATTTACGTCATTAACGAACTCAGTTACTCGTTTGAGTTATTCAGTTGTTGCTTGGTTCGGTCATGACCTTAGTTGTTGTCGATTGCTAAATGATTTAACCAATTACACCCTGCAATGAACAGTATTTTTATGTAGTCCTCCTTAAGAAATCAAACTTACTACTGACTTCGTTAACCTAATGACAATGAAATTTGTGAAGGCCTTACTACAGTGGTACTTTTTCACGTGTTGATTGTATCATTGTAGACAGAGTGGTACATTTTATGAAACAGAGGGTACCATATATAAAATGGGGCCCATGGTGGAAAACTGGCGTCTAAACAAAGGAAGTTTCTCGCTCTTTGTGGTTTCACTCCACTATATATGCTTGGGTTTGGAGTGAAAACAGTCATTTGTCCAAAAACGTGACCGTCCTTCTCAAACACTTTCTTCATAAATTACTTACAATGTCAACCATGTCCTCTGCATCGTCAAAAAGTCAAACAATTTCCCGGTCGTTTGCATCTGCGAACATCTCATGGATATCAGTCAAAACTTGCAACTGCTTGGGAGATGACGCAACCCTCGTGGAATTTTGGATCTCAATGTCGGAGAAGAATCAGAAGCGGCCGTACTACAAATGTCGCCACTGCGGGTACTGGGAGTGGGTTGTTCAGTCGGACCTCATCAAGGATGGTCCACCAACCAACATTGGCGGCGTTGTTCGACGGGTAGAGGTGTTAGAGCACGAACACATAAGGATCGTAAAATTTGGGCTGACTATTTTTGTAATTGCCGTTTTCGTTTATTTTAAATTGTAATTGTCGTTTTCGTTCAACTGTGGTTAGTAGTAGCGTAGTTCATTACTAGTTATCAAAAGATTGTTTGCGCTTATGTATGCTAAAATTTCCATATGCAGATCTATGTAGTTCAACTAGTTCAATTTCATGTAGAAACAACACATATGCACTGGTACCTAACACAAAGGTCTGTCAACCACTACAAAATTACAGCCCACTAATAACAGGATTTAGTGCTGTGAATGTACCACTTAATACAGTAGTGGTACATTAGACGATGAGTCCCTATAAAGAACACCCAAGTAGTTTTTTATGACAAGAAACATAACCAAGTACCATTGAACAGCCAGTGGTACATTAAACATAGTAAGACGTACCGTGGTAACGAGAATGGTACAGAATGATACCATTTAACTGGCCAGTGGTACATAAAGTCATAATACATACTAAGACTAAGAAAGGTAATGCGTACATGCAACTAACGTTGAAAATGCAACAGAACACTACGTAACTAGTCGAACACAAAATCATGGTTCCCTTCCCACGAATCCCCATATGGGTCACCATAATCAGGTTCATAACCATCCCATAAGTCACCGGAATCAGGATTGGACTTGTTCTCGAACCTATCCTTCGCCTCGGTCAAACGGCGCACATACCAAGATGGGTAGTCGTTTACTGAAATGGCTCCCTGGTGATAAGATCTAAGTGTTGCATCTCATCATCGTACCTGTTTTCAGCCAACATCTTGCTTCTAAAATACATGCATTGTTCTTCGCTCGTATGGATCATGTCAAAAGGATCCTCTGCAGAGAAATTCAGCCACTCTACCGTCACGTGAATCAAATCTTTGTCGTAGTTCGACGTGAAATCGTGACCAAGTAGTAGAAGACCAAATTTATCACCTTCCTCACAGTGGTTATTGAGTATGTACTCAACATTTTGATGCCAATCACCCATAGGGAGGAAAAGCTCCCAAAATTTTATCAAGTTTCTGCAATAGTATGGATATCGCATCCAGTAGATCATGTTTTCCATGAACTCACGGAGATTCACACTTACAGTGATCTTGTAAGCATCAACAACGTAGTGCATGAAACAGAATGCTTCCATTCAAAAGTACCCGGGACCTCCTACTTTAAAAGGAGTTAGGAAAGGGTACTCCGGATGGAAATCTATTTCAGTTATGGGATTTTCAAGCCCTCCACGAGCAATTGTGGCTGACTGGTGGGCAAACATCATTTCTTTATCTCTTTTGGGGAGGTAAAAGTCTCGAACAACACCATTTGCATCGTGATACCCATTTTTTTCATGAATTCTAACCGCTTCATAAGGCGGCTTGGGCTCTTATCAACGTCCAATCCCTTATCAGCCACCACTCTCTTATTTCTTTGGCTACCCTTTTTTTTTGGCAATTTCTGTTGCTCCAAGGAAAGGAAACCAGTCACGAGCTAATACTTGCCCCCCTTTTTATACTCGTAACTATGAGCATGCGCTAAGTTCACTCTCAACTACTCTGTGTTAGTTCTGTTACTTATAGTGGTACAAAAAGTGTACCATTACGTTAAGTGTTCCTGTATATTTGTGACTATAAATTGTTCCACTGGAATGAATGTGTGTTTCTTTTGAAACGAAATCTCTGAGTACTGGACCTAGGCCACCTAGACTGCAACAAGGTGAGCATTCAACATTCACCACCGTAACTGAAGGTAAAAATTAAAACAATTCATATAGTGGTACATGTAATTGAACTGAATACAACGTCAAATGTACCACCAGTGACTATCTTGTACCATTAGCCAGATTTTGTGCTTCTTTTGACAAGACAACTCCTTGGGGAACTGCCATTTTCGTCACCCGTCATTTCAATATGTCAGACCATAATGGTACATTTCGTGAACGATAAGTGTACCACTGCCAGCTGTTCGGACTTATTTTTAGACAACTTAGTGTGATTTTATGTTTGTCCTTGTAAGTTAAGTATACTTTAGAGCATCAATAGTGAGAAGCATCTTAAATGGGGTTCTTATTCTTTCTCATGCTCTCCTATGCCACATTATCACCAACTCCTACTAAGAGTCACCCTTTATATAATCTAAGAAATGCACTAGTTTTTACTAATTTTTGTCATGCAAACTCCTTTGTGTTAGTTCCGTTACGTCTAGTGGTATAAAAACTGTACCACTAAATCTTTACGTTAAGTGTGCCTGTATGTTTGTGACTATAAAATGTTCCACTGGAATGAATGTGTGTTTCTTTTGAAACGACAGCTATGTGCTATAGTACTGGACCTACGCCATGTAGCCTGCAACAGGGTGAACATTCAACATTCACCACTGTAATTGAAGGTAAAAATTAAAACAATACATACAATGGTACATTTAATTCAAGCAAATACAAAAGTCAAATGTACCACCCAGTAAATATCTTGTACCATTTCCCAGACTTTATGCTTTATTTGACAAGACAACTCCTTGGGGAACTCATGCACCAGGTTAAAAAAATTTCAAAGCATTTCATCACAACAAAATTAAGTTTCCAACCGTACTCTCCATCCATTGCCTTCCATTTCTCATTTCAACTCATCTCCATCCCCTTCCCCGGTTACAAGGTACTCAAATGGCCGGAAATACCGTTGTCAAACACTCTAGCTCAGGTCATCAAATGTTACCCCACCCAGATCAACCAATATTGTACTTTCAAAAAAACCTGAGGGGGGTGTCCGAAATAAACCTGAATTTAGTAAAATATTTTAGGAACACCTACAACCTTTACAATGGGATATACCAGCCTGTGCAATCCATTAGAGCACATCTCCTCCAATCAATGTGTTGCCAAACTGATTGCATGCAATTACAAGATAACAGGCCGACTTCGGAACACCTTCCTCTTTTAGAGGACATGGTGGGTTGCTATGATGAGGGAGCTTGTGTCATGTTGTATTGGCTCATAGAGAGGTTTTATTCCTCGTTGTCCTCGCTTACAGTACCACATGAGATAGAGGAAGCAATTGACTTGAAGCCCAATCTTAACACCGACTCCATAGTTGGTTACAGTTTCCCCACGCTTTAGCGCCACATATTTGTTGGCTCTTTCACGGATACCCTCCACATCATGACGATTGATACTACTAACACCCACCTGAGGTTCCAAGTTGAAGGTTGTACCTTTAATCCGAGGCTTAACATCGTTGGCCCATTCGTAAACGCTACCACCGTGTTAGCTATAAAGGAGAGCATAATTTCTCAACCGAAGAGTATGGCGTAGTCGATCGGGGGTCGCTCATTCTATTTTGGAACGCCCGAGGGTGCACAAGGCCCTCCTTTGCCGAGCACTTCGCGGCCCTACACGAAAAATTTAACCCCATGTTGGTCATCATTTTGGAAGCTCGTATTGGTAAACATGGCGCGAGCAATTGCCTTGTTCATAACCTCCCAGGTGAATACCAAGAAGAGATATGTGATCCGGAGTCAAGGCTTGGTGGAGTTATGATGTTTTGGAAACCAAATATGCTAAGGGCCATTTTCTTGCACAAATAAAGTCAGCCAACTGGGTTGCTTGTTGATGCTGTTTTCCAGGTAATTTGTTTGTTTTAAAATATTGTTTGGAATGTAAGTTATTTAGCTAAATAAATGTTGTTTGCAATTACAGGCTCCACCTTCACCATCATGGCCTCCACAACAAGTTGAATTGAACAATGATCCGTGCAGCTCGGACGAGGAGGCAGAGCCAGGTAGTTTCTACTTCAATTCTGGTTTGGCTTTTGATGGCTCCATCCACCACTAGGGATTTGGAAAAGACCTATGATGAAGATGCTAGGGATCAAATACTACTCAATGCTCTGTGTCTTTGTTGAATTAGTACTGTAGTTTTATTTGCCTTTCCCCAACACTATTTTTCTGTATGCCTAAGACTATGTTTGATTATGCCTTCACTATGTTCGATTATGCCTTGACTGTTTAAGGCATGTATCAGCTCTAAAGTTATTACGAATAGGGGGAACCTTGAATATTCCACTTAACTGTGTTAGTGGTACATTTAATTCTCTAAAAATGCACCACTGAAATCACGTTGGTACATTTAATCATAGTGGTATGTTGTGTACATACTATGTACCTATGCTGTGTACATGAATAATGACCATTTCCTATGCATCATGTGTACATACTACGTTCCTATGCTGTGTATATGAAGTCAATATGCACAACTGCAATCAAAGTGGTACGTTTGGTACTTTTAATTGTACCACCAGAAAACTAGTGCTGGGAGAATACTAACCCTTTCATAAGGGGCAACCAGTCCAAAACTTGGCATCTCAATGAAGGGTGAACTTTAAATAGTGGTTGGATTACGTTCCATGTTTTGTTTGCGTTCCTTAGCATTATTCTATGAATTATGGATTGTAATGTTCAATTTCGTTGCTGTTATTTTACTTGATTGCACTTCTATCCTAATTCATGAATACATTGACGGAGCAATGGTACAAACAACACCATTTTAATGTACCATTGCAAACACAAATGACATTTATACTATACCATTGCGAACTAAATTGTAAGAATATCATTTACATTCCACTAGTGGCACTTGCAAGGTACCTATGATACTGTACATTGAGTTTAAATTACCCTGTTCATGTAGATTGCAAAAAGTAATTAAGGTACAGTTGCTGCATAATCTGCAAAATGCAACAAAACCTAATGCAGACATCACATCAAACACTTAGCCATGAGTGGACAGACCACCTCCATAGCCAAAGCAACCTCTAATAGTTACCCCTGAGTAGACAGACCACCTCAGGGAGGAGTACGTTTGCTAGCAAGTGTTCAAATGTTTAATACACGGTACTTAGAGCCACCACAGTTCAACCCCAGAAAATAATTACACCATCGCCTAGGCTACTAACATAACACATCACATTTTTCGTGTTGTTTTTCTAGAACCTGGAATCAAATCCCCCAGACCATCTTTCAATTCGTTCATTTCACACTGCACGTCGTCCAAGAACAAATTTGCCCGGGCATTAGGAATCTTCCCCTGTAAATGTATGAACAAACACTATAGCCAACCACTTCAGAGATCTTAACACAAAACACAGTTATATACACCACTTACCACACTAAACCTCGTGGTGTCTTCTGGCAAAGAACTTAACACACGCCAGCATAAGAACACCACAGTAAGAGCTGCACATTGGAGGATGACAATCAACATAAAAGTTGAACATACGTTCTTTGGACCTTAAAGCTAGGCTGAAAGTTATTGGCACAGTAAGTAAATAAGGAAACAAGTGTTTACTTATCCTTTGGCTCTAAGATCTCAACAATGCATCTCGTCCAAGAATGTAACTGACCAGTCTTCCATGCTGGGTCACACAGTCGAAAAAGGACGTCGATACCACTAACCTGTAGTTTGACAAACACATTAAACATAACCAAATGGGTCCCAGTAAATACCATGTTTGTTTAGAATGAAAGGCATTAGTATTAGTACCAGAAGATCAAACTCTTTGGCATGTGTGGTGAACGGGTCAGGGTACATAGAATCTATCATCCACAACTGTCGAGCCTTCATGTCTAATGATAAGCACCACTAGTGCGACTCATCAGGGGAATCCTTAGGAACTTCGAGCACTGGGACAAAGACCTGATAAAATGATAATGTCAATGCCATAAGCAAAATTTAGAGTATATGCATGAAACACATTTAAGCCTAGAGTATTGAACTATGAGAGTAAGTAGCTGACCGCTCGAATCAGCGACAGCTTAAAGCTTAGGAGAAATTTGGCATACTTGTTACAAATATGTTCTTCTTTTCCTTCGTTCAACAACAGTCGATTCTACGATCCAAATAAAAAAAACAACAACCATGATCATCATTTGTGCACGTAAATATGACACCCTAAAGCTGAAATGAACCACGAACCACTTACCGAAAAGCTTGGGTCAAGCAAAATACACTTGCTTCTATTCCAGAAGTCTTTGGTGGCCCATTGCTTGGTGTATAGCACACTGGCCATTCTAACATAATCACTAGAAATCCGCGATTTATGGTGCACCACTTCATAGCGATCCCTCTGGTTGGCTTCCATGTGGTCACACTTTATCAGCACAATACCAGTGCTATGAAGTGAAGCAACAACATAACACCAAGTATACACATAAACATATTAGAATTTACAATTAAAACCAAAAAATTACAAAAGGCATGCACAAAAAAGACTTTTCACTCAATTACACGTTTCTGAATTACCTAAGTGGATCCTTCAGGACCTTCCAGCGCTTTACAAACTGCAGCAGACGTGCCTCGACCGTTGTATGGCGTCGGGTGTTTGACACATTGGTGAACATGGCTGACAAGGCTGCCTCTGTAGGTTTCACCACCCTCTTATCCGCAGTTCTGCCCCCCTTCTCAGTGGACTCATCTTCCTCATAAGATGAAGATGAATTTTCCAAACTGCACCGAGCATTAACCAACACAGTAGTTCCCCTCGTCCTAACCAAGCCCACAACTATTTCAGGTCCAGGCACCATGTTCTCATCTTCCGCTTCAGAATCAGAACAACAGCCATGGAACTCTAAGACAACACCTTCACCAACCCTATCCACCTTGGATTCATCCCCAACCACCTTGACATCACCCCCAGCCTCTGCAAACAATGGATCAACCGAAATCTTTTGAACCACACGGTTCAGGTCATCTTCACCTGAAACTGTATCAGCATGCCTAATTTCTTCCCCACCAAGTCCTTTCCCACCTTCTTTCAGTGGTTCCTTCTCCAACAAACAACTACCCAAAGCCTGATCTTCATGTACAACAACTTCCCTCTCTATTGGCTTCCCCCTAATCACTCTCTGGGCATTAGCTACGTCAACACACTGTGACATCAACTGATGCATTGATTTCATAACGTCACCTAATTTCAAGTCAATCACAGACATCAACTTTGGAGTAATTCTATCCAACACCTTCAGGAAAACATAAATACAAACTATTAACAACTGGCATAGGACATATCACTTATTTTATAAAATACAAAGATACATCTAAAACTATCATTGACTTGCATTATACCTACCGCGTAATTTTTTCCACGTCTACCTCCTGCGTAGTCTGTTGCACGTCAACTCTTTCCACCCTTTGCTTTGGAACCTCCCGAGGAGTCAACGGATGCTCCTCCCCATATGTTATATCCAGATACTACAAGAGAATCAAACACAACAGCTACAGCAGTATTCACATCAAATGAAAGTCAAACTAATACTAACTGGCAATTTTCCAAAATCCCCAAATTCTTTTTTATCATCGCCAACCGCCTCATTGATCTTTTCTTTGGACCATGCCTCAAGTCTCGGTCTCACACCCCACCACATTGGGACGCGACTTAGGTGATCTAGATAAAAAATCTACAATAAAAGGACAGGATGGATGATTTAGTTCAACTAGCCATTACAAAAGATAACACTGCACAATTTGATAAAATTACTCAAAAAGCTTTTAATGTACGGTGGCAAATACCCAATTTTACTCACCAACAAAAAAAAGGATACAATCCCCCGAACCTACAACATATCCATCACGAGCAAATTTCTTTTGGAAACGCCTGGCTGCTACAATCATCCAGTTAAATACATAAGTGCACCAGTCATACTCATCAGCTTCATCGTAAACCAATAACGACGGAACAAGCTTCACCCCAAGATAGCTTGTATTTGCCGTAGCATACAATAAATAGCCCAGAGCTGCTATGAGAAAGGCTATCTTGAAATCAGCCTTCTCGTCATCCGACAGCGGCAACACATTACCTTCCTCATCCTTTCGAATAAGTGCCCCCAAAGCAGCTACTAATGAAATGCTATCATTTTTCCCAAACTTTTCCAAAATTCTAATGTGCTCTTCCTGCTTATCCTCAGGAATCGTACACGGCAATGCCTTCAACCCCATGGGAATCCCAAGTACGTACTCGACCTGAACGGGACTCAAAGGAAGCACACACTCATCTCCAAAAGTTATCGAACCATCACCCATCACCCTTGTCAACAGCCAGTACACAAACTTCCGGGGTACAAAAGTTAAGGGTATACTTAACGACCCTCCAAAACCCATTTCTGTGACTAGCTTCTTCCTAGAGTCATCAGACTTCTTCACTGCGGTTGCAAAAGCCTTCACGCCATGCAAATTTGGGGCCTACAACATTACATTCAAATAAGACAAACTTCAATCAAATGACACCGGCCCAAGCCTCACAAAATAAAACCACTAACCGATTAAATTCCTTCTAGGTTACTCAAATTCTTCAATTCTAACTAATTCCTTTCTAGGTTACCTCAATTTTTTACATTTCTAACTAAATTACAACAAATTACAACAACTGCCCTTCCATATAAACCAGCTAAAGAGACACTAATTATACAATCCTATATAAAATTACTTGTGATATTCTATAAGGGATTTTAATCTTGCACATCCAATTAAGGACTCACAATATTCATACTTAACTTAAAACTCAAGTACAATTTACAATTAATCTTTAGTAATTCAGTCCATTTTCCCTACTACCTAAACAAAGGTCCAACCACATAAATCCCAACAAACATTTCCATGTCATGGATATCAAATAATGTTCAGAGAGTACCTTCTACGTACTTCTTAATTGGATTTTAATGACAACCCCTTTCTCCTTCACCACCTCTCCCTTCGTCTTCTTGACCTACACATGACATTACACATTTCATTTCTCCATCCAAGTATTACATAACAAATAAGCTTTTATCATTTCCATCTAACATGACATACCTTTAGCTTGCCCCTTTTTCCTGTCCTTTTCTCAATATGACCTCGCTTGCGCTTCCCTTTCTCAACCTTTTCCCGCAATAACTTGATCAGGAGCTCCTGGTAGCTCACTTTGTCCTATTCTGGTTTTTCCTCACTACCTACACTGTGGTCCTCCGCATCCTCATAATCACCAGCTGTGGAATCAGCATCATCAATTCATCCCCACTAGATTCACCATAATCGCCATCATCAGAACCAGCTTCATCAGAGTCCTTTAAATACTCTACCTCAAAAACTGGATTAGATTTCAATTTCTTCTTCCCTTTACTAGCTACTTTCTTTTTAGGTGCCTCCTCATTCACGGCTTTTGCCCGCGCCTACACAAACACAAGTATTTGCCACAAAAAATCAACTACAACACACAACCATTACTAAGCAAACACACAATCTTTTAATTTCAACAAACAATAACTCACCAATCCTGATCCCTTTCTCTTCCTCGACATAATTTCCTCCTGCCAAGTTCAGATGAACGCTCGATAAATGGGATTTCCTTACTACATAAAACCATTTCAACAAACCCTTAACTCTTCACATATAATTTCTCCACTATATTCACATATACATACCACGACAGTCATAATTTCTTAATGTAACAATATCACTTATTCATAATTTAATACATCTTCCACCACAAAAAATCACAATTAATCACTCATTTACATGGATTCAAATTAAATTAAACAACAAAAGGTCACAAATTTCAGTGGCTAGCAAAGCATTACATAATCTAAATCATCATAACAACAAATTCATTCCAATTACGGGTTTCACAACCTCAAATTAATTCCAATTATAAACATGAACAACAAAGGAAACCCTAACTCGCTAATTTCACTAGATAACCGTAAATCACATAAAGAAAAATATCATAACAAAAAATTCATTCCAATTAAGGGTTTTAGAACCACGCCCACTAAAATTTTTCCCAACTAAACAAATGAACAACACAGGAAACCCTAAATCGCTAAACTCACTGGAAAACCCTACATTACATAAACTAATACTTCATAACAACAAACAAAAGTCACAAATTCAACATTTACACATAAATTCATAATTCGAGAAGTGTTTTGCGCCCATACCTTCAATCAAACAACGAAGTTAGTAGCAGCTACCTACAATTTACGTACCAACCACACCGCAGTAAACTTCTTTTTTTAACAACATTGTTTTTTTCATTTGCATAATTAATTAAAAAATCTAAAATAATTAAAAAACAATACTTTTCTTAAAAAAAATCACTTGTTCTTTTGACCGAAAAAAAATTTAAGCTTTTTTCATGGCTTCCTCTCTTTCTCCCTCTCTTTACTATTACCCCACTCTGGATTTTCTCTCTCCTCCCTTCTCCCATGGCTTCCAATTCCCTCTCCTCCTTCGAAAATGGCTCCTACCCCTAAAAAAACCCAACCTATTCCACAAACAAAACAATGAGCAAACCCTAATTTCCCCCTTTGAAATCTCGCTGAATCCTCCCGCGCACCATGATTCCACAATTGCTCGCAATATTCGCAGATAATTCAACTTCAACAGCAGGAATTCCTCTGCTATCAAGGACCTGCCTCGCCTTCACCTTCGTTATCACTTATTGCACCGATTTCAACATATGATTGCCTAATTATTTAAAAATAAAAATTAATAAGCAGAAATTAACATGAAAAACAATAATTTGCAGCTAAATTAAATGGAAGAATTTACGATAAAAATGATTGGATCGTAAGTTTAACCCTAACAGAGGCATTTACGACATCTTCAAACTTCCGAGTCTTGCACTGACAATTTTCCTACAGATTTTGATGTTTGATTTCGACTTGGAGATGGATGATGTTCAACACGAAGAAGATGAAGAGGAGAGAGAATTGTCGAGTCTTTGAATTTCTAAAATTGAAGTAAGACTGGTTTTTTTTTTTTTTTTTTTTTTTTGGTTGAAATTCAGTTCATGGACATGTTTGTTTTTTTGGCTGAATTTACATATGATGTCATGTATCATGTTATTGTTAGGTAGTGGGCCACATAACTTCTAGAGGTCTCTAAACTATTTATCATCATACCATTTGCCACATTAGATAGAAAGATTCTTTTTTTTAATTAAAATTCTGATGAAAAAAAAAATTTAAAACAAATTATTAATGAGTAATAGTCCCTAAACTTTTGCTGACTAGGCTAGGCCCCTCAACCTTTTGGTCAAAAATACCAAGAGTGGTGGTTGAGGGACTAAAAGTGCACAAATGAGTATTTGGTGACCAAAAGTGCACAAATAAAAAAGTACAAGGACCGTATTTATGCTTTACTTACATCATGTGTGTGCTTGTATTATTGCTTTGTTACCAACCTTATCATCATATGACGCATGACACAAAACTTCAGCGGTTCGAATCAAATTAAATCAGATTAGGTACTAATACTCGGTATTAGATTACATTAGATTAGATGAGTTTTAGATTAAATAGATTAGATGAGTTTTAGATTAAATAGATTAGATTAGTCTTTATCATGAGCTATAAGACGACCATAGAAAGAAACTAGCACTTCAAAGATGAAGGCCTTTTCATGCTTCTCACACTCAAAACACTCCCTTTTTTCCTCCTCTCAAATCACCCCAATTCCCAATAATGATGAATCCATCTTCAAATTCAATCAAAACCCAGTTCAATTCACCCCAAAATTCCCCCAAAAAACCCCTAATTTCCCCTCATTATCCCTAAATTCATCTCAAAATCCAACCCCAGAAAATCTCCCACCATTAGTAGTAGTAGGATCAGCAAATGCAGACATATACGTCGAAATCGACAGACTCCCAAAAGAAGGAGAAACAATCTCAGCAAAATCAGGTCAAACTTTAGCAGGAGGAAAAGGAGCAAATCAAGCAGTTTGTGGGGGTAAACTTTTATACCCAACTTACTTTTTTGGGCAAATTGGTGAAGATGCTAATGGTAGATTGATTTCTGAGGAATTGAAAAATGGTGGGGTTTTTCTGGATTATCTTAGGAATGTTAGTGGTGCTCCTACTGGTCATGCTGTTGTTATGCTTCAATCGAATGGCGAAAACTCGATCATCATTGTTGGTGGTGCTAATATGAGTTGTTGGCCGGATGAGATTGATGATGCAGATTTGGAGATTGTTAGGAATGCTGGGATTGTTCTTCTTCAGAGGGAAATTCCTGATTCTGTCAATATTCAAGTTGCTAAGGTCTGTTTTTATTTGTTATTTGGTAATATGATTTTAAAGTTGTGTTTTTAAGGGTTTTATCTTGAAGTTGTGCATTTTGTGTGTGTAAAACTAATTTGATTTGATGATATGGATATATATATATGTGATGTTATAATGGGTGCTAGAAACATAATGAACTAACAATCGAAGAATGACAAAGATTTCACGTGGTTTCTAAACGATTTATTAGCAATGCCAGTCCATTTGTACAGGGGAGTATGATATATTAGGATTTTTGAGTTGTTGAAGGTTCTATATAGAATTACTAGGTGTTACCCTGCAGAGCAATTACAGGTTTCAATGCTTCTCCTGTAGCCTAACATAGACTCTGTAGTCTGAACTAGATTGATTCAAGTATCAAGGCATCCCAACGCTATTAATCACTATTGGTATTTGAGTAATAAATAATCAAACTGTTTCGATTTTTTCTTAGAAGAGTTTCCAACACTTATCAGATCAAAGAGTGATCAAACTATGTCCAATGCTAAAATTGGTACAGTATCTCCTTGAGAGTTTAGACCCTCTGCTTTATTCTGAATTCCTCTATTGTGAGTGTTACATGATCATATTCGCTTGATAGGTAAGCTATTAAGATTGAGAGATGAAAACTACGAAGGTGTAAAGAAATTTGAAACCTGAGGGGGGCTGTGAGAACACCTTGTTTGGCAGCTCAGCAGTTGGAAAGTGAAGAAGACTTTGCTAAACAAGTAACAATGTGATCACCCTGGACCAGCCACTGGCAGCCATATGTGCTTTAGGTCTAGAAGGAACAATTCAGTGTATTAAAAAATACAGCTTAAATACTATATCTAGGTTCCCCGTTTTATTAGTTATATCTGCAAAATCAGGAGGAAAATATGAATCCAAGACTGCTAGTGACCGAAGTCTAGCTTCTGCTATTCATCCTAGAACTTTAAACTGGTCTGTCTTTAACAAAAATGATGCATAAAGTGTGAAATAAGTTTCTTGAGAGAGAAAGTTTCTCTCGAAACTTCCCACCGACCCCTAGCAAAAGCAGCTCGCCGCTGGCCACTTTGCTTCTTTCACTGGTCGCCGGCGAGCCTAGTTAAAAGGCCCGATTCCGATCCCGGTGTCTAGTTTGTCTAGCTTGTTGCTTTTCATCTTAACCTCCGGCTATAAAGAGACTATGGTGTTTAGCGTCTAGTTCTCGAACGACAAGGTTAGTTAATTGATTTTTCCTTCTTTTCTCAAGCTAGATCCTGTGTTATATGCAGTAGGTTGGATGTTGTGTCTTTTGCCTTTCTTTGCCTTTTGAAGTGGTAGCCTTGTTATCTACTCCTAGTTTTTATTAGTGTTCTTTAACCTGGTTCTTTTGGAAGGTATGGAGGAAGAACATAGATTGTCTACCATCTTGGTCCACCTTTTAGATGTCCTAGACGAGGGTGATATCGACGAATTATTCAAAAACAGATAGCCTTGAGGAGGCTATTTTCTATGTGACTTCATTGAAATTAGATGGGAATTCACTCTTCAATAAAGGTGAAGTGTCCAATGCTTTTGATACATACAACAAGGCCTTCAAATATCTTTGTGTCACTCTTTCTGCCATTTATGATGATGTTCTAGCCACAAATATCAACCTTGATCATAGGGACCTTATCATCTCCTTACATTTGAACATTGTGGCATGTGCAATCAAATTAAATAAGTTGAGCAAAGCCATTGTCTCGTGTTCTGTGGTTTTGATGGTTGATAAGAGAAATGTGAAAGCTCCCTTTAGAAGGGGCTTGGCCCTTGTAAAGTCCAGAAGCTAGGAGAAGGCGTATATTGATCTACTGGAAGCAAGAGCAATAGAACCAAAAAATAAGGAAATTGTTCAGACAATTAAGAATGTGGAGAATATCTTGTTTGGAGAACTCAGAGATGGTGATGTTGACTTAAGCAAGAATCAGCATGTCAATGTGCATTTAGGGTGATGAAGTTCAAAGACTTAAAGGGAGATACCAACCTCTTCCCAGGCCCCAAGTAGTGATGAAAGGAGCTCGAGAAGGGGATAACACTATCGAACCCTCCGCGACAACTGGTAATGAAGAGACCAACCAATTAGAAACGAATGAGGTGCACATGGAGGTTGGGAAGTCAAAGAACTCTAGTCTGGAAGGACCTCCTGTAAGTAAGAACCAATGTGGTGAAGTTGTCTATGTGAACAAACGGAATCCATCCAAACGTATGAAGCTGTCACAAGTGGATGCTATCAAGCTAAGGAAAGGGAAAGAACTTTACTTCTTTCAAGCTCACTCAATGTCATTTTTGAAGGTTCATACCTTCACCAAAAAATCTAATATCTCGAGGGAGACACCCCACAATTTCAAGTTGAGGGAAGCAGCGGTCTCCAATCCGGATCTCACAAGCAACGAGGTCCCCCATGAGGCTTTTTCGAAGAAGCCTCTGAATACAATGGAAGAGCATCAATTTAAGATTGAACCCCATTCAAGGCAGGACAACAGGGTAGCAAAGACAGTTCACCAGACACAATGGCTATCTGGAATGAGGACAGGAAAGACAACTCTAATGCGCCCAACAAGAAGGCAAGGAGGCTCATAGAGAGGAGACAAAGATCAACCACACCGGAAAGTCGAAAAGGTATGGCCAACCAAGCTCTAAGATTGAAGAAGAAGAACAAGAGAATGATCAACAGCTCAACCACTCACCGTGTAGGACGAAAAAGGAAAATGGATACCCATAATCTTGTTGTTCAAGCAGGAGTAAATGGGACCGGATGATCTGGTAGGATTTTGCTTTGTGCTTGTCAAAAAGAAAAAAGAAAAAAAAAAAAAACACAAAAATGATGCATAGCTTTTCATAATTTCGTACGGCTAAGATGCAAAACAGTGAAGCAATGTAGCTTATGCATCACAGTTTTCTCCAAATCCTGCTCATCCAATCATGAAAAGCTAACTGAGATAGAAGTTTCTGCTATACTGGTATACCCTACTTTAAAGGAATATTGAAAAGGACATATCGGTTCATAATAAACTGATAATGCTTTACCCCTTTTCTTAATATGGAGTACATCACTTTTGTATCAACATATGTGACGAGAAGCATGTTTTAGTCTTTTCTATCACTTGTTCTAGAATAGTTTCAGCCTCGTTTAAGAACTGGCTGAAAGATCGTAGTGCGGTGGTTCCACTTGGCAATTTAATATGAGTGTGAGCAGTTTTTCTATCCACTCCCTTTCATTATGCGATAAGTTAACTCAAGGAATGAAGAGGTAATGTATATCTAGGCATCAAAATATGTAAGGCTTGATCTGGCTAGAATGTGGCTGTTTGACACTTGAGACCTTCTAGATGGTGCAAATGAAGATGACTTTTGTAAGAAAATGTAACTACCAATGAATAAGAAAATCTCAAGAGTCAGGAGGTCATCAGGATTTTGGAAGGCATTAGCAAAGAGGGGCGTCTGTTCTTTTGTTGTAATTAATGCATTTTAAGTGCGCTTAAAAGCGTGGGTGAGGTGAAAGCAAAGATCACAATGGAATGGTGTTGATAAAAATAAGATAATTTGGGTCACTTCAATTTAAAACTAAAGGGCAAAGTGTGGGTTTTGTTTTTTCTGTGTAGCTTGTCTAGTGCTGGTAGAAGTGCAGAATTTGGTTTATAAGATGATTTATCTTGGTGGTGCAAGTAATTTTGGCTATTTTGGTTCCAAATTCTAAAAGGTTACTTAGTTTAATGATTTATCTTGGTGGTGTAATTATTTTTTCAAAAAGTGTTTTTTCACGAAAATTTTCTGAAACACTTCCTGTAATTAAATGTTTGTTTTTGTATTCTAGTCTTTTTTCCCATTTGTTCAATAATTGTTGATCCTTTTTTTTTATTTACTATATGGTTTTTGTGTTTCAAGCATGGTGAGCAAAATACATCGAAAAAGATTTGAAGAAATTATTTAAGAAATATCCTTGAGTTATTTCTTTTAACCTGCGCTTGTGCATTATACATTGTTGATGCTGGTAAAAGCAAGCAGGTCACTTTGTGTATGTGCAATGTCAATTTAACTGCTCAAGAGACCGTAATCAAGCCTATCCTTTCTGCACCAATGTGGCCCAACAAAGACCATTTTGATTATGGACAGGGCACTGACTTTATATAATGCTTACTTAAAATGTAGAAGAATTGTGTTGCTCATTCCAATTGACCTGCAAGATTCAAATTAGCTTCATTAAATTATTGTGAGTTTGGATCTTTTCCTGTTCAGCTGGCTCTTCCTTTAATATCCTATCTACCTTTACAATAATTTACAAGAAATGTGTTTCTCATTCCAATTAACCCGCAAGATTCAAATTAGCTTCATTTAATAATTTTTGTGTTTGGGTGTTTTTCTGTTCAGCTGGCTCATCCTTTAATATTAACCCTATTTTACATTTAAAATTTTTCTATTCACACTTGTAAATATTCTTGTTGGCTGAAATTTTCCAGGCTGCAAGAAATGCAGGGGTTCCTGTTATCTTGGATGCTGGGGGAATGGATTCTCCTTTTCCACCAGAGCTGCTAAAATTTGTTGATATTCTGAGTCCCAATGAAAGTGAACTTTCTCGTTTGACAGGGATGCCGACTGAAAGTTTTGAGCAAGTTAGTCAAGCTGTGACAAAGTGTTATGGAATGGTGAGCTCAATATGTTTTTTTTTTACTAATCTCGCCATTTTTAGTTCTGATGTTTGATGTCTGTTTTTCCATATTGTGAGAACCAGCTACTCATTTCATATCCAACTGTACCACAACACTTAATGTATAACTATGAATCATTAGTAATGAAACTAAATGCAGAGTTAATTAAGTTATTTTATACTTTTATTGACTGCCATTGTTTGCAGGGTGTAAAGAAGGTATTGGTCAAACTTGGGGATAAAGGTTCAGCCTTATTTGTGGAAGGTGAAGAACCGGTCAAGCAGCCCATTATATTGGCTCCAAAGGTCCTTGATACAACTGGAGCTGGCGATACTTTCACAGCCGCTTTTGCTGTAGCCCTCGTTGAGGGTCGATCAAAGCAAGAATGTTTGAGATTTGCTGGTATGACACTTGCTTCACACGGTCACACCCCTTTTTCTTGTCATTATTATTCATGCAATTGGAAGAAATATGAACAAATATTCTTGTACACGCTCTTTGTTCAGCTGCGGCCGCATCTCTTTGTGTTCAAGTCAAAGGAGCAATTCCAAGCATGCCTGATCGTGATTCTGTATTGAAGCTTCTCGGGTCTTCTTAGTGTACCGGTTTCATTACAGCAACTTGCACATAGAGGGTGTTTGTTATTTTGTTTCTTTCATTTTTCTTTAGTCTTTCCTTTTTCTCTATTTATAAGAAATAAATCATCAGGGGCTGAGTGATGGATGGTACTGGTGGACGCTCCAAAGGCTGCCACAACAATATTCAGGTGTAGAAAGGAGTAGAAATAAGCTTGGTAGAAAGCTGTTTAATTAGGTTTTATCAAGGATCAGTGAGAATGCAAGCTTTGCATAATTTTGTGGATTGGGGAGCATGTAAGCTTGGTAGGAAGTTAATTGACTGACTTTGTAATTTTTATGCAACCCTTGTGTGTGGTTTCCTTTTCGACCTATTTAAAACTTTGTCACCTTCAACCTTACACTTATTTCCTCATAATACAACTATTTGACCACACCTGACCTTACCATATTAGCTACTTTCTTTGAATTAAGACATAATAAAAGGTTAAGTTCATAGATGATGTCTTATTTAGAAAGTAAGAATTTATTTACCTTGCCAACACAATATTTACAAAATTATTTCTGGAGATAAGAAAATTTTATTTTGTCCATTTCAGAATATAATTCAGAGATTGTAGGTTTGTACTTTTGCACTGATGAGAACTTATAATAGACGCTCAAACTGATTTATAACGAACCTAGAGCTCGAAATCAGGAGTTTGAGATTGTCCTTATCTACTTACCCTACCGGAAGGGTATAAGGCCAGAGCATTTCCAGTAGACTATCAATTGTCTTACTCGAGCTTTAGAATGCGCATAACCCTTATCCAGGCCCCTGCGTCGGTCACAGATTGGAAAGGGTAAGAGCAATCACCAAAGTCTTTGCTGGTTTACTGGTCAGTGAATTACGTTTGGTGCTGGAATGCTGGTGTCGGTTTAATGAGCGTGTACATGTGATACTACTTAATCAGAAGACTGTTCCTTACATAGACTCCATAAATTCAAAGATGCTTGATTTTATATGGCTTTGTTTTGGATAATTTGTTAGTACAATCAAATCTACACATCTACTAATCTGCACCAGTGAAAATGGCATGGCTGTTGCTCCCTTTTGCCCTTGAACACGGGTTTTGTAGAGGAAAGATTGTAGAATGGTAGTGCTATTGTGTAATTGTGTTTGTGTCCTTACATTTGGTAAAGATGGCTAGTTTGCTCATTAAATGCTCTAGATGTTAAAGAAGCCTCAGTTTATCCTTTTTCCAAGTTCTTATAATCATTTTCCAAATAAACGATCTTTGTTTATCTAGAAACAAAAATCGTTGGTCTTTTTTTCAAATTAAGATATAATCATTTTCCAAACCTTTTTCTAAGTTCTTATAATAATCTCTTATATACTATGTACACAAATTCTTATATGTGGTTTATCACACCGTATGACCAACTCGTAATGGGGGTTACTTCGCTGGTATTATAGGGGTTACTTGGTCAGTGTTACAAGGGTTACTTTGTCAGTGTTATAGGGGGTTATCTGGTCAATGTTACAAGGGTTACTCGGTTAGTGTTATAGGGGTTACTTTGTTCTTTTACTGCCGGTTATATGGTATGGCCAAACGCATACAAGACGGATTCTACTATGTATATATGTTAGGATATTTTATTTTATAAATCAATTATCATGTGCTTACTTATCACAACATCAAGACTAATTCCGTCAAATCAACGAAGATTTTTTTTTCTTTTTTCTCATTGTATTTGTTTGCAATCTTTAGCATTTTCATAGATAATTCATAATTTCATACTTCATTATCATCACAACCCTAATCTACACTTACTCCCCTCATAAGTCATACCCATACAAGAATCACAACAACATCAAGAACAACGAGAACCTTAGCACAACTAATCTCTACGAGAGTCCTCTCTAGAATACTAGAGCCGCACCCTAGCCACCGCTAATCTCCTCCACTGTTCTTTGCTTCTTCTCACCAACTAAGCTTCAATTTATTTTCAATTAAATAAAGTATTTGTTGTTTACTCGAACTCATCTGTCGGAAAGTTCGATTTCTTGGACTGAGTGGTGGTACTTTCACTCCGCCCACCTCTGTTTTGCTTCCGCTTTTCTGTTCACAGGTGACCCCCAAGTTCATCGGCGACACTTCCCAGATCACAGGTGACGATATTCATAGTCTTTTTTTTTTCCTTTCCCCACTTAAAATGTCAGGAACTCAAACTCTCAACCATTCGTTTTCGCACCCTTTTGTAAATAAACCCCAAAATTCCCTCGAAACAGGGAATTGTGATCCTCCAACTTCAGATTTCCTCCCTACTTCCCACTTCCCACTTCCATCTTGTCTTTGGCAAATTTTTAGATTATCGAAATTTCTCGGAGAGCCGTATTCAAAACTGGGTTTCCACTCACTGGACTACGTTTTGGAAAATCTCTGTCCAAAAGCATAAGAACATCTTCCTGTTTCTGTGTGAAGATGCCCGTGACAGAGACGCTTTGTTAGAGCAAGGGTCAGCAACATACCAGGCTGCGTTCCTACTCTTCAAGCCTTGGAAGCAGGGCGATTCCTTAAGGGATATCAGATTTGAGGATGCTCCTATATGGGTTCACCTTGATGAGGTACCTTTGATCTTATGTGAGATTAATGTCTTTAAACCAGTGCTTGCTTTGGCCGGTAGCATTTTGTATGCTGATGAACCCCATCCAAGATCAATTAGATGCTCCCTTAGAGTAAAATTACAATTACATGTTTTCGGACCGCTATTGCCTGGATTCTACTTGGACCTCGGGAACTCAGAGTTTAAATGGATTAATATCAGTTATGATAATTTGTTTATTTTATGCTCTAGGTGTAACAGAGTTGGCCATAAGAAGAATTCCTGCAATTTTAATCCATATATGTCTGCTCCTTTACTCGTCAATACGAATGGTTTGTGTTTATCTGCCACTCATCCCTTCCATCGCCTTTCAAAGCTGAATATTGGCTTGAAAAGAATTGAAAAATTCAGAACCACCAGAGTGAATCTTCGGAGTAGTGGTAGAATCATTAACACTCCTCAACATCATGCAGACCCCCAGAGCAGCCACTCCAAAAAAAAGTCTCTTATTTTTGCTACTCCATCCATCTCACCTTTGAAAAAGAAGAAATTATGCTCTGAACCAATATCACCTTTTACACTTGCTTCAAAAGGACCTAACAGCACACTAAAACAACCCAACTTCCCAATCCACAAAAAAAACCCTCCCCTAATCTAAAGAGAAACCAACACTACTCTTTTACTACTCTACTTAGGAGAAAGAAGAGAGCAAAAACCCCAAGTTACCAAAACGAGGACAGCAATAGAAGACCATATTCTTTCAAGCAGCCAAAACCTCCTTTTTGGGATAAGGGCCGAAAGATAGTGGGGGACTGGTCTCCTAGCAGATCGGAGACTTCTGGGGGTTAGTCTTCTGATGTGTAGTCAATTAAAGTGAAGAGCCGGCCGTGTTCGCCGATTTGCCATGATAGGGGTAAGGTTATGGACAATGCCGGGGCTAAAATTGCAAATTATTTATGGGGTCCTGTTCAACTTTATAAAATGGGGCCTTCTACTCGATATATTTAACACCCAATTTTTATTTGATAAAAAAATTTGTTACATCAGAAAATTCGTCAAAATTAAATTTTAAATCCTAGAAATCACTTAAAAAGAGTAGCTTTGTTTGCATGTTTTGTAGCAAAATCATCGATTACATTCTCTATATCGACTTCATCTAAAAGATCAGATTCAATTGCCATCAAAGCGAGTCCATTTAATCTTTCTTGTGACATGGTCGTCCTTAAGTACGATTTCAGCAACTTTAACTTTGAAAAACTCCGTTCTGCAGAAGCAACAGTTACAGGAATTGTTAATAATATTCTATATGCAATTGTTGCATTTGGGAAGCAAGTATATCGTTTTAAAAAATTTAATAAATCAATTGCTCCCATTTTCTCCTTGGGTAAAAACTCTCTAAACCATGTTAATTCAACAAATAAATCTTGTCCATCAACATCAGAAGCCTCACCTTTTTTAAGAGCATTTTCAAAATTAAAACAACAAGATAAAAGTTTCTCATCATCCATTGAATGCAATTTATCAGAATTGAACAAAAAGCCAAAGATATTCTCATACAATTCATATTGTTCAAACCTTTTTTCCAATGATGCAATAGTTTGATCCACAATGTATATAAAATATTGGATTCTAAAAGATTCCTCAGGAGATAATAGTGTTTCATCACCATCTATTTCATCAAATTGTCTTTTTCTACGTATTATGCGTCTTTGAGGAAATATAGGATCAATTCCAATTTCAATAGCTATTTTTTTTTTGCAATATCCATGGCCTTTGAAAAACCATTCTCTCTATATTTTTTAAAAAAGGAAATCAGTCCTTTAATCTCACTAATGGCAATATCAATCAACATATCCTGGGATTGTAATTATTTACTAACAAAGTTTACAGCACATAAAATTTCATACCAAATGATTGTAGCAAGCAAAAATTCAAAACTACCAAGCTCATTATTTGCTAAAGATCTAGCTTCACTTTGAAGTTTATGGTCATTATCAGCATCAGCTACTTCAGCTACTTCAAGTAATGCTTCACGTAACTCAGTTATTTGAAATCTAATTGCTTTGATACTTTCAACACGACTTTCCCATCAAGTGGCAGATAATGATTTAAGAGTTAAACCTTTAACATTTTCTTTTAAAATATGCCATCTCTTGGTAGAACTAACAAATATAGTATAAATGCGTTGGACAATTCCAAAGAATTCCCTTGCTTTAGGTGAAGCATTTGCAATGTCACACAAAACTAAATTAAGACTATGACAACCACATGGAGAATAAAAAGCTCTAGGATTCAAATCCAATAGTCTCTTTTGCACACCTTGATGTTTACCTTTCATGTTAGAACCATTATCATATCCTTGTCCCCTGATATTATCTATGTCAAGATCATGAGCTATTAACACATTTTCTAACACTTTAAACAGTCCTAGACCAGTAGTATCATTAACTTGTAAGAACTCAATGAAAAATTCTTTTACTTTATAAGAATTTGAACATTTATCAACACACCTTAAAATTAAAGTCATTTGTTCTTGATGACTAGCATCAGGTGTACAATCCAACATCACAGAAAAATATTTTGCTTCTTTTATTTTTTTTTTATAACAGCATCACTGATTTTAGAAGCAAGTAAGAGTATTAATTCATTCTGAATATCATGGCTAAGATAATGATGATGAATAATTCCATTCTCAATACGATGAACATGCTCAATAATCACAGGATCAAACTCAGCCAACATTTCAATCAAACCTAAAAAATTTCCATTGCTACTTTTATACAACCTTTCGTGTTTCCCACGAAATGCAAGGTTATTTTTACCAAGAAACTTCACAGTAGCAATTATTCTAATAATGACACTTTTCCAATACTCTTTTTCTTTTTGAAATTGGTCTTGGGCAACTTTGTCTATTGTTTCATTATTTTTCAATATATTTCTTAGTTCACACCAAGCAGCCATGCTCAAAACGTGATCAACACTTGTTTCATGTTCTTTAAGTCTATGACTAATATGTGACCAATCATTATATCCTTCATTAACCAAATTGCCTTTTCCATGACCCTTTTGGAAGATTTTACAGCAAAAACAAAATACTTTGTCAATTTCTTTACAATAAACAAGCCAATCTCTATCACATGTTTCACCATTAGGCAAATATCTAGTATACAAATTTGAAGTAAATCTCCTAGATACTTTGTCTTTAGGGCCTTTCACTATGGTTAAGTCTCTTTTAGGGCCATTGATAGCCAAAATATCAATCGACTTTTGATCAAGAGCTCCCCATATCCTTGGATCATATATATCATGAGAAACAAAATCATTTTCTTAAACATTGTGAATATTATGGTCTAAATTTTCTTCCACATTTTGTTCAAAACCATCTACATTATTCACATTCACATCATCTTGCTCAACATTAATATTATTATCATCAACATTAACATTGGCATTATTCACATCTACATTATCATTATCAATATTAACATTATCACCACTAACATTATTTTCATCTAACAACTCTGAGTCAATAGGATCTTCACTTGATTGTGGCACTTTAAAAAAAAACTTATCTAAAGCACCTTTTTGTGATTGAATGAATTGATCTTATTTCTTTTTTTTACTACGTTTTTCATGTCCAGATGGGTACTTCCGAAACATATTAAACACAATTGCACAAAATACTTGATAGAGAGGAAAAATATCACATAGCTTGTAATAAGCCAACAATTGAATTCAACAGATCCGAAATCGCTAATTGCTATGTATAATCCAATTTTCCATTATCAATCTCTGTAATCTGTGTAAAAAAAAAAAAAAAAAAAAAAAAAAAAAAAAAAAAAACCTATCAGTAATTAAAAATAAAATTAAAGGAGCAAATGAAAAAATAAACAACAAATTATTCAACAATCCCACTATTCCCACCCACAAAATTCTGAAAGTGTTCTTCTGCTCATACAACAAAAAATAAACAATAAAATTAAATGAGCAAATGAAACTCTGAAAGTGTTCTTCTGCTCCCACAATCCCACGATTCCCACCCACAAAATTCAACAAAAAAAAAGTTAATAAAAATCAGAAAAATGCAATTAAATTAAACAACAAGAAATAATTGAACATACCCAGATATTAAAATTTAACAAAAAATAGTATCCGGGATGAATCCGAAATTCCGAATAAGTTTGTGATGTTTTTTTTTTCCGATTACTAGCTATAGCCTATACTCACAATACTTGAAAAGAACTTTGGAATTAAGATTATCTTAAATATTTCTTTTTTATTTGTAAATTTGAAAGAGTAAATAAAATTCATATATAGGAAAAATTGGGAGATTAACAACGGTTTAATAATTAATTTCATCTTCAAATTGAAGATTTAACCGTTGAAATATGAACTAATATTGGGAAAATTAATTTTGGGAGATGAAAATTTTGAAAATTAATTGAATAATTGTAGAAAATGAAGAAGATAAAAAAATAAAGTAAATGAAAAATATAAAGTTTAGAAGATGTATAGTTTTTTTTGGAATTGAAATAATAGATTGAAAATTTTTGGGGAAAAACCGAAAAAGGAAATCAGATTTTTTTGGGCGGAGTTTCTGAGACTATTGAATACATGTCTACATTCAATGTATCAAGCCAGCTGTCAGCTACCAAAAAATTTAGAAAATTGTTTGATGCATGTCTTGAACCCAAGACCTTGGGTACACAAGACAATTGTACTAACCACTACACCAACTTCAATTTTAAGATATTATGCCAAACTTAATTATATATATCTAAATTTTGGGGCCCCTCAAATTTGGGGGCCCTGTTCCGTCGACCACCTTGCTCCGGACTAGAACCGCCACTGGTTATGGAGTTGGTGCGGCGGGTTGAAAATATATGTCCGGCTAAGCGGAATGCTTTTTCTGTTGCTTCTTCAGCTCCGCCGTCTCCAGTTTCAGATGATCACAGCTCTAGTTCTTCTGGATGTTTGCAATGCTTTTTACTCTTCAAGAAGAGGAAAGGTCAGGATGGTTCGGGTTCTCCTTCTGCTGCTTCGGATATGGGTTTGGTGGCTCCCCCCTCAAAGCCATCACAGTCGGAATGAGGCTAGCCGCGTAGAACTGTAGGGGTCTAGGACAAGCGGACTCCCCTAAAGTTCCGTATCTTCGCTCTTTAGTCCGCTCTCATCACTTGGATGTTTTGTTTTTGATGGAAACAATGGTCTACTGGAAATTGCGGAAGCTACTGCTGCTTTTCTCTACTGGAAATAGCGTGCTAAAATTAAATGGGATGTCGAAGGGGAGTCACACTCCAGATTACTGTTTTCGGTTGTTCAAGCTCCTCGTCGTCGTAATTTGATTGTCAGTCTGAAGAATGAAGCTGGAAATTGGGTGTCTAATTCACATGGTCTTCGTTCTCTTATTCGGGATTTTTACTCAGATTTATATTCTCCTGTGTCTCCTTCTAGGAGCGACCCTCCTTTACACTGGGATAATCTTGGCCTTCCGACGATATCCCTGTGTCAAAAATACATGTTAATGGCCCCTTTCTCGGCTTCTGAGATTAAATATGCAATGTTTCATATTGCCAAATCTCCTGGCCCAAATGGTTTTACCTCGGCCTTTTTCAAGACTCATTGGGAGGATACAGGCCATTTTGTTATCTCGGCGATTCAGTACTTCTTTACTCATGGTTACATGTTGAATGACTGGAATAAGACCTTTTTAGTTCTTCTCTCGAAGGTGTTTCAGCCGGACATCTCAGTTTCGCCCGATTGGGTTATGCAATGTTCTGTACAAATGCATCGCGAAATGCATTATTGGCCGTCTGCGGGGGGTTCTGCCCTATCTTGTTTCAGGGTTCCAGAATGCCTTTGTACCGGGTCACCTGATTTCTGATAATGCTCTGGTAGCTCACTCCTTTATGAAAGCTTTTAAGGCTCGGAAACGTTTTTATGCAGCTCTGAAGTTGGACATGAATAAAGCTTTATGATAGAGTGCGCTGGGACTTTTTGATTCAGGTTTTACGGGCTTTTGGGCCCCCTTATTGGGTTCATATTATTAAGCAGTGTGTTAAGTCTTGTATCAAGTTTTGGTGAATGGGAGTCTAACGCCTTTTTTTTTTTTTTTTTTTTTTTTTTTTTTTTTTTTTTTTTACCACAGTGTGGTCTTAGATAAGGAGATCCTCTGTCGCCGTATCTGTTTGTGCTCTGTATGGAGGTGTTATCGGCCTCTCTTCGCCGTGAAGAAGAGCAATCTCTGTTTTCCGGAATTCGTGTTTCTAGGGGTTCATCTTTTCTTTGCGGAGGACTTATTGTTATTTTTTCAGGTATCGCCACAAGCGTGTGAAAATGTCTTGGTCATACTTTCTGCTTCATGTTCCTCTTCTTTCAGAAGTCCTTTGTCAAGTTCAGCCCGAATACTCCCCCTGACTACCGTGATTTTTTGGCTCATAGTCTTCGCCTACAGTCAAAGGCTTCATTTGGTACCTATTTGGGTCTACTTGTTGACTTGGGAAGGAGTAAAGTTTTGGAGTTCAGGTTTCTCGTTGACAAAGTTGCTAGCCGATTGTCTACTTTTGCTTCTCTTTGGTTGTCTACAGCGGCAAAATTGGTTATTATAAATTCGATGTTGGTGGCTTCGTTAACAGTATGCTTGCCTGGAGATCTTCGGGTCCTAGGAAGGATTTGGCGCTGCGCTCGGCTTCTCTGCTTCATTTACCGAAAGGTTTGGGGGGTTTGGGTTTACGTAACATTGACTGCTTTAACTCTGATCTCGGCACAGGGTGGAGGATGATTCACAATCCTCAATTATTGGTTTCTAGGCTCATGTTTTCCAAGTACCCCTCTCTTGATGCCGCTCTGTATGCTCGGATAACTCGACCCTCCTGGGGTTGTTGTGGCTAACAATGGCTCTTTTCGCGGTAGCTCCCGCTGTACGTTGGAAGGTGGGTAGTGGTAACAAAGTTCGTATTACAGCTGACGAATGGGCTCCTGGGGGTCCAATTTTTTTCAAGGCTGGTTATCTCAGTTGGATCTTCCGACTCATGTGTCTGATATTATTGATCCGCGATCAAACGCGTGGGACTCCTCGAGAGTCCATCGGTTTTTTGATGGCCTAACTGCCTCTCGGATCCTTAGTCTTGACTGTTCACTGGAACTTATGAATGATTTTGTGTATTGGAAATTCACTAAGGATGGCACCTTCTCTACGAAGTCTGCCTATGCCCTCTTACTTCAGCAGACTACCGGACATCCAATTGTAGGATTCATTTCTGCATCCTGGTGGGGGAAGTTTTGGGCTCTCCCCCTTCTTCCTAAATGGAAGATCTTTGGCTAGAAAATTATTCAGTTTGGACTCTCGGTTGGTTTTGTTCTAGTTGTTCGCGGCTTTTCGATTGATTGATCAGTTTGCTGCTTTTGGTGGCGGGAGCAGGAGACGGTGGACCATTTGTTTCGAGATTGTGACTTCGTTGCTCCTTTGTGGATCCATAATTCTTTACATTTTAATAGGCAAGGTCTTCTTCACCTTTCTTTTCTCCAATGGTTTTCCACTATTGTCTCTCTGTTAGGGGTTGCTAAGGACTGGGCGAGCCTGGTGCGGTTTTTCTCCCTTTTATGGGCTATTTGGCTATCTCGTAATAATGTCCGGTTTCGGCATCAGATCGTAGCTTCAGAGAATGTTTTGCTTCTTGCTAATGTCCGGTTTCGGCATTAGATCGTAGCTTCAGATGATGTTTTGCTTATTACTTCTCAGTGGGATGTACGGGGGCGGCAAGCTCAGGATTTTTGCAATCGTTATTCTTCTTTGGGTCTTGGTCCTAAACCAGCTGGTTCGGGTTTCACTTCCACTCTTTGTAGGGGTCCTACTTCTTATTTTGATATTTGTATGATTTGTGATGGGTCTTGGTCTTCTTCGGACAACTCGGCCCGTGCTGGTTGGATTTTTCGCTATTGTGATTCTCCTTCAGTCCGTGGGGGAGGGGCCCGTGCTTCTCTCTCATCTTCAACTTTACATTTCGAGTTACAGGCTTGTTTCTGGGGATTACGCAATGCCTATTCCAGAGGTTTTCGGAGGATCCTTATTTACTCGGACTATGAGTCTCTGTGTCTGATTTTGGCCCAAAAACAGCGGGATGAGATCTCTTTATGTTGGTTACTTCGGGATATCCGGGCTCTTCTGTCTACTATTGATGCTTGCAAAATTCTGAAGGTTCCAAGGAAATGGGTGTCCCCTACGCATTGGTTGGCAAGAAAGACTCTTGCTCGGTAGTGTCTTTTTTTTGGTCATTTTAAGTTTTTTTTTTTTTTTTTTTTTTTTTTTTTTTTTTTTTTTTTTTGTTCTCACTGTCAAAAAAGAATAAAAAAACATATATTAATAAATAAATACTTCGTAGGAGTGGTAGGACTCACTAATCATCCATTTATTATACAAATAATATGATCGAACATCTCATTTTGACTTGGGCAATACCTAAATGGCGCCTAAGAGCTAGAATTTTCTTCAAATAATATCTTATTAATTAATTAATCAAATATTATTATTAAAAAAAAAATCGTTCTTTTTCACAAGTATGTAGGCGGTGAGATAAAATAAATAAATTATATCTTATTAATTAATCTTGTTCTTTGAGGAAGAGCTTTGACTCTCACCATCACAATTTCAACAAAAGATTATATACCGTTGTTAATTGTCCAATTAAATGATGCATAATTACAACATGTCCAATTGTTATTTGTACCAATAATGAGGTAATCAACTAGTTTAACTCTTTTGCATTTTGTCGGCCAATTCTTTGCAAAAGATTTAATACCGTTGTTAATTGTCCAATTAAATGATGCGTAATTACAACTTGTCCAATTGTTATTTGTACCAGTAATGAGGTAATCAACTAGTTTAACTCTTTTGCATTTTGTCGGCCAATTCTTTGCAACGGAACGTAGGACCAAAGGTATCCCATGTAGCATGTTACATGCATAGAGCGTTACATCATGGCTTGGGAAAAAAAAATGGGAACACTTGTATACAACAGATATATCATTATATTATATATACATAATAATAAAATTAATTAGTCGAAATCACGTATAAGTCAATTTTGTATAAAGAAGATTTGTATGTGATTTCAACAATATGAATGTTTTAATTGTGCCAAGCGATTGTGTGTAAAAATGAGTAAAATTATAATTGAGGTCATCAAAGATTTTATTTATGACCTACAAGTTAAACTTTTCATCTCAATTATCAAGCCACATGCAATCAATGTAAGGTACAATTAGCTGTACTTATCAAGTTATTATAAACTACTCAAGAGGGAACACATGCCCACCCCCATGTATATCCACCTTTAATTAACCTTAATTTTCACAGATTTTTGATTTAATATTTGTGGAGTAGACACTTTGAAAGTGGGGAGGTTGGAGGGTAAGAGATCTCTACTTTTAAAGTGTTCTTAATGTGCAACCTTTTCTACTAGATTTGGTTTTTTGGGTGTATAGAGAGCCACAAGGTCGGATAATGAGAATTGATTTCATAATCTCTTGGGACCGAGAAAGAAGCTCTAACCAACTAACCTATCCCTCACTCTCTTTCCACTAGACTTGGTAATTACTCCATATATTGGTTTTAGTTCAACATACATAGAATTGACACTTGATAAGAATAATAACATTTTGAAAAATATCGTATATTATATATAATATCGTATATCTTGGTTAAAAGAACTTAGGTTCAAAATTAGTAATGTAGTATATCAATAATACTACAAAATCCAAATTATTTCGCTCAATAATTAAAGAATCGAAAAAGTATATCCATACACATGGACGTTGTCTACGTACAAGATCAATTGTAGTGGAATTAGTGGGATGGGGACTTGTTAAAAGATATGAACCATCTCATCTCATATCTAAATCAATAATTTGAAGCTTACGTAATTAACGATACTTAATTAAAATAATTAAGTACGAGTAGTTTCGTTGCACCTCGTCGTCAACACCAAAGGACAAAGTTTTCATATTTATTGATATGTTGTCCTTCATTACTATACATTGCAATTGGAGCACTTGCTTATCTGATTTTGTCGTGGCTTCTTTTCATTTATCCACCAAGGACCACTAGCTAGCTACGGCGAGAAGGGCCCTTAATTTGTCGGTTTAAGTATTAAAAAAAACTTGTGTGGACTTGGGACCTGAGTCCCCTACATGCATAATTAGGGGTGGGACTATTCAAACCGAACCGTGAAACCGTCCGTTACCGAACCGAACCATCACGGACCGAACCGTTTATAACCCGCTAATTTTAAACCGAAAACCGAACTGAACCGTATAATGTCAACCGAAACCGAACCGAACCAATTAAGGTTAACCCGTTACGAACCATAAACCAATAACAAACCAAACCGTTTATAAACCGAAACCGTTTGAACCGATTAATGTTAACCCGCTAACTGTTTAAACCGAACCGTTTATAAACCGAAACCGTTTAAACCGTAGGAAAAAACCGTTTAAATCGAACCATTTACAACCCGCTAACCGTTTAAACCGAACTGTTATAACCCATTAAACCGTTTAAACCGAACTATTTTCAAACCGCAACCCGTTTAAACCGATCTGATTACAAACTATTTAAACCGAACCGTTTACAACCCGTTCCATTCAAATTGAACTATTTACAGCCTTTAACAATTTGTTAGAATTCCACGAAATATATTTGAGTTTAATGTAATTTAACAGTACAATTTTTTTTACATATAATTATTGATTTAAATTTGTAAATTTTTTTGCTATTATAAAATTAAAATTATATTCTTGTATAACTAAATTAGGAGTTATAAATTAAATAAAAAAAATGAAAAAATTTGGCCACCCACCCAATCCAACCACCCTCCACCCACCCACCACCGTAACCCACCCTAACACCACCCTCGCCGTCACCCCAGACCCACCCTAACACTACCCCCCACCCACCACCGTTACCGTAACCCACCCCCACCCCACCACCGTTACCGTAACCCACCCCCACCCCACCAACGTCAACCCAGACCCACCCTAACACCACCCCCGCACCCACCATAATTACCGTAACCCACCCCACCCCACCCCACCACCCACCGTAAATAAAAAAACCCAGACCCAAACCTTACCCCACCCCATCCACCACCGTCACCGTAAATAATAAAAACCAAGACCCATACCCCACCCCACCTACCACCATCACCGTAACGTACCCCACCCCACCCCCCTTAACAAACCCCACCCCACCCCACCCACCACCGTCACTGTAAAAAAAAAAAAAAAAAAAAAAAAAAAAAAAAAAAAAAAAAAAAAACCAGACCCAACCCCAACCACACCCACCACCGTCACCGTAACACACCCCACCCCACCCCATACAAAAAAATCGAAAAAAAACCCAAACCCACCGTAACCCCACCCCACCCACCCCCACGAAACCCAACATTCTTGAAACCCCCCAACTCACTCTAATTGCTCACCCACCATAAAACTCCCTCCCTCCCTCGAAAAATCCTCTCTCCCCACCCACCCGAACCCAGTCTAACCGCCGCCGCACCCACCCTAACTCGGCCCCCTCCGTTGCCCACAACTTGAAAAAAAATTAAAAAGAAAAACTAAAATAAAAAAAGGAAGAACGAAAACACCTTATATATTAATCCTGAATTTGGCCTCGAATTTGGTTTTAAAAGGCCAAATTTGATCATGAAACAACTAGATCTAGAGTTTCGTGGTCGAATTTGACCATAAAAACCGTCGTGCGTGGTGCCGGTGGACGGAGACGGAGAAACGAGATGGAAGAAAGGAGAACATAGACGGAAGAAGGGGGAAGAAGGAAGAAGAAGAAAGGAAGAAGGAAGAGGAGATGAGAGAGAAAACGAGAGAGCAGTGAGCATATTATTGATAATATTACAGAAGAGGATTAAGAAAACGAGAGAGAAATCAAAAAGAGTACTAAAGAGACGATGGTAAGAGTGATCTGATTGGTGGAAAAGAAAACACACGGATCGTGAATTGGAATGTGTGCGATGATAGGCCGTTAGATGACATGCAAATCAATGGCTGATATTTAATATAAGACGGTGACACGGATCATGGGATAATGGATTTGGATAGTATGGTTTTTTTATTCATAGCTACGTACTAATAAAAACACTATTGTACTCTTAACTTTATGTAACTTATAAATTGTAAGAAACACAAATGTTTGGAAATTGGAATTGATTCAATATGACATATTTAATGTATATTAGTTATATGTATATCAGTATATGTAATAAATAATAATGTATGGTACGATTGGTATCATACTATCATTGGTATGTATAGATAATCGATAAATGTATCTGATTATTAAAACTTAAAACAGTTGATGATCGATCTAATTGAATACTTCTACTTCCCCACCCGTTTTCTTTAACTTGCAAGTTGCAACATATATATGTTGCAGCCTTGTAGGCACGTAATCTTAAAAGGTGATTAGAGAGGGTAAGACAACAGAGTAATTCAGCAATATAACTTTAACACCAAAATTATGGAATAGTTACAAACAATTGTCAATTATTACTTTATTAGACTAATGGGAAATTGAATAATCGTGATTTTAATTAAACATCCAAATATAGTTCCGTAACATTAAATTATTAGTTTATTACAATATCAATTATCGATTTATCGTATTCAAAGTACCAATTCATCAAATCATGGTTATGACGCGATCTTTAAAACAATTAAAACAAGAAGCTGATAGCCTGATAATATTTGATAATGAAACAATAATACATTAATCCTTATAAATTTGTAATAGACTAATATTTAATAAACAACAACAAGACTATAACCAAATTTGAAACATAACACATTAACATGATATAGAATGAATGAGAATTTCTGTAATTCTATATAATCTGATATCTGAATCGATTTATCGTATTCAAAGTAGCAACTCATCAAAACATGGTCATGACACGATAAAACAATCCAACAAGAAGCTGATAACCTAATAATATATATTTAATAATGAAATAATAATACATTAATACATTATAAATTTGTAATAAACTAATATGATAATATCGAATAAACAACAACAAGAGTATAACCAAACTTGAAACATAACATATTAACATGATATAGAATAATTGAATAAATGAAGATTTGTGTAATTGTATATAATCCGATGTCTGAAAATAAAGTGACGAAGTCCCAACTTTATATAAAACGAAAATAGCTAACCGGTCAAAAATCTCTTAAAACCCAATTTCTACTCGATCCATTATTTATTTCACCAACCTATGCCGACCCGCTAATGAAATGGAAATACTAGTCCCAACTTGATATAAAACAAAACGCGCTAACTGGTCAAAACCACTTTTTAGAACTCGATTTCAACCCGATCCAATTTAACTGATTACCAAACTAACCCGAACGATTTTAGCACCAAACCGAGTATAATCCGAACCGATATGAATCGAACTAGCATTAACCCGGGTAAACCCGCCCCTGAACCGACCCATTTCAAAATAATCCGTTCATGACCCGAACCGATATGAACCCGGACCGACGTTGACCCGGTAAAACCGCCCCTGAACTGATCCGTTTCAAACTGGTCAGATCATGACCCGAACTGTTTATAAACCGAACGGGCATTGACCCGGGTAAACCCGCCCCTGAACCGACCTGTTTCAAACCGACCCGATTATTAACCGAACCGTTTAAAAACTGAACCGGCATTGACCCGAGTAAATCCGCCCCTGAAGCGACCCGTTTCTAACCGATCTGACTATGACCCGAACTGTTTATAAACCGAACCGTTTATGACCCGAACCGAATTTAAATCGTACAAAAATAAACCGAAATCGAACCGACCTGTGACTAATCAAAACCGAACTGAACCGACCCAGCGTCTAAATGAAACCGTTTTAACCCGAACCGTTTCAAACCGAAACCGTTTCAAACTGAGGTCAAACCGAACTGCCAGACCGAAGTCCCACCCCTATGCATAATCGAACATAGTGAACCTAATTTTAACATAGTATTATTAATTAAAATTCATGTGACCTTTAATATTGTGAATATGAGGTATGGTTTTATATTTTTAATATAACGACCTTAGCTTATTTTAATATAATGACCTTTTGTTTTCAAAAAAAAAAATGACCTTTATTATTCACATTGACCAGTATATTAAAAATTGCATTAAAAAAAATAATCTCTTATGACCTTTATAATAACACAGTGACTTTTATTTAAACATAATGCAATATTTTAACATAGTGACTTTTTCTTCAAAAAAACAAAAAGAAAAAAAAAACATAGTGACTTTTTTTCTATTAATAAAACGATCATAATGTCACTAATATTGGTGATCCACAATAATCTAATGTGAATCAGGTTTATTTAAGAATTTGTGTCAAGTACGAGTAGTTTTTTTATTTTAGCTGGCACGTTTTGATTTAATTTGGACATTATTTATATACTCTATCTTATGTGATAAATGATTATTATTATTATTATAAAATATAGTTAGATCTTTTACCAAAATGACTAATTTAATAAAGGATTTACCAAAATGGCTATTTATAAAATATAATTCCAAAACTAGCTAAATTATTGACTTGGAAGAAAAATTATTTATTTCTTTCATTTCCTTTGAAGTGGTTTGATTTACTTTATTGGGTTTTAATTTAGTTGGAATTTTTTTTGGGTTTTAATTTAGTTGGAAAATTTTTGGGTCTATTGCTAGATTTACTTCACTGGTCTATTGCTAGTTTTAATTTTTTGGGTTTTAATTTAGTTGGAAAATTTTTGGAAATTTTATGGCTATTTATAAAAAAAAAAAGGACAATAATTAGCCGTTATTAAGCAATCCTTATTTTAAGAGCACAAAAAATTATAAACTTTTGTCTAGATCATATCACAAAAAATTGTAACTTTAAGTAGTATTGTTTTATCAACGCAATCGCAAATTTATACGACGGTCAGGGATTTTAAGGTACCGTACGTTCATCTTTTTCATGTCTGCTAATTATTATTATATGCTCTATGATAATGTCTGCTAAATTTGATTTATATATATTTTTTTAGTGTAATATGTTTAATAAATCAAACTTACATATATTTATCTTTTTCTAATGTATCATTTTTCCCTGTAAGCACTAGAGGTTTTGCTGTCCTCAGCTCTTGTAAGGTAACATTTTGCCTTTAGCCCTTAATATATTTCTAGACTTTATGTGATTAAAAAAAAGAGGGTCGCATATTTTATTATTTTTTTTATTAATTAGAAGTTTGGGATAACTACTTTTAAGGTGATATCTAGTTCTTGCAAGGTGATTTTTTATTTTTATTTTGTGTGGTTTTAAGAAATTGAGAATTTTTAACTATGTTTTAGAATTTTCCTCATAGAATTTTCCAAAAAAAAATCCCTAAAAAACTTAACTAAACCGATTCAAAGATAAAAAAAAAAAAAAGAAATAGGTATTCCCTTCCAAGTCAATAATTTAGCTAGTTTTGGAATTAAAATTTATAAATAGCTGTTTTGGTAAATACTTTTGTTAAATTAGCTATTTTGGTAAAAGATTCGATATGATTTTTGTAAGACTTGTTTCAATTTACATTTCATCAAATAGATTTTTTATTAATTATTTTTACTTATTGATAACTAGAGATGTTAATTGTTGAATTTATGCATTGGCTAATGTAAAAAAAATGGAGTAAATAATGAGTACATGATTATGAAGTTTTTGTTTTTATATAAGAGGCTAAGTGATCAAGTGTATAAGAGAATCTTTAACTAAAGTATATTCTGATTATTCTCATCCGTCATTGATGTTGATTTGGAGATTTTATTACACTTTAATATAGAAATTTAATGTGATCCTTTAACATCACTCTTGTGAGAGTAGGAAGCTATTTTGATTATAGTGTATCTAATATTAGTGGTCTATAAAAAATTAATGTAAATTATATTCATTTAAGAATTTGTATCCTATGTTTGGTTAGGAAAGTTGTGCGAGTAAATTGAGTTAATTATACTATTTTTTCTTTGACGATGGTCATTTTCGTCTATTAAACTAAGAATTAAACAAATAAATAATTTGTTGGTGGTTAAATGGTTAATGTAAAATAGTTAGATAAGTTAGTTGTATGTTTGAATTTGGGTGAAGGTAGGTTAGAACATGACATGATACATTGTTGAAATGTATAGTTTTTGGTGTTAAGAGAGCCACAAGGGAGGGTGATGATAATCGATCCCAAGATCTTTTAAAATGTATAGTTAAGTCTTTAACATCACAATTAATCCCTCTGCTTTTTTTAATAGTGCAACAATACGACTTTTGTGATGAAACAAATGTACTTTGAGTAGAATTTTATTAATACTTACATTACCGTTCCTTTATTTTTTTAAATATTGTACCATTGCACTTTTGACACTATTTAATGAAGGTGACAAGACTACACATTACACATTCATTATTAACCTTTAAATTGTAATTTAATATACAAACGCTTTGTTAAACATTTCTAACATGTCAAATAACTTTCATGAGATTATTTATTCTCAAACACAAGAGTAAACAAACACGGTCTTAGAGTGGCCAAAATCTTTGGAAGATAGATTGCGTGAGCCAAAGGGGAAGAGAAGTTAATAAAAGGGAGTGTGATTGTGGATTAATATAAAAGCACTATAATATTGTTAGCTTTATTTAAAGTAAATCCCACTAATTCAATTATTTGTGGGGCTCAACAAATTAAAGGTTTATTATTTTATTTATTTTTGTCCATCATTGATGTGCCAAGCGAATGCATGTTGCTTAACATAGCTTTTCAATTGAAAGGTACTTGTATGACTGTGTGTTGTATGATACAAATACAAAATACATTAATAAAGTAATGGACCCAATTTGAAAACAAAGTACCATACAAAATTTGGTGGAGTTAGTAGAAAACTCACTTTGTAACTTTGAGGTCAAGAGTTTAAGCCCCGTTAACCGTATTTGCTTTAGAGTAGAAGGTTTCTCTTACCTCCTTCTTTAATCTCAAGTGCTGACCCTGCATAGTTGAATTGACTTAAACACTTGACTTATGAGAGGATCCTTCATTCTTTCATCTTACCAACCAAAAAATAAAATAAAATTGCCTACTATTTTTCTTACTCCATCAAATTAGCGTAGATTAGATATAACTTTAATTATTGGGATAAACTCAAGCTGTGAGGTCCCACAAAAGTGGGTGTTTAGACAAGCTAGTGTGTTTAATTTACTCAGGAAAAATAAATTGACAAAGGAAAACAGCAACACAAAGTACTGTCAAACTGAGTTTGCAAGATTGTTCCCTGGATTCTTGACGTTGGTATCTTGCATGCCACCAGATTTTCATATGAATAACCAATAAGCTACGTGCATATCTATTTTAAACCTTAATCATTCTTCGCTTTAGGGTTCTTCAAAATAATATGTTTGTGTGTTAATATTTACTCCGTAAATGTGTTGTAGGTAAGGTAAAAAAAAAAAAAAAAAAAAAAATCTTGTCGTCTCTTCTCTATTTTCTCTACCATTTTTTCTCTTAAGGGTTCTTCAAATAAGAGTTTTATATGCCGAAAATAGCTAAATTTTTTCGGAAATTTGGCTATTATTCCCGACCCTTTCCCTTTATTTAATTAATGTTTTTGTTATTGAATTCAATAAAACTACATTTTGAGTGTCGAAAGTATCCCTATAGTGAGTTTGAGTGTAGTAAATGCTCCTATGGTGGGTTTTGTTCAAATTTTATTTTTAAAAGATTAGTATAACAAATTGTTTTATGGGTAAAGATTTGTGCGGGATCGAAAAAGAGGTTAATTATTCGATTACAATTAGATGAATCAAACGAAAAATGTACTTTACGGCTGCAATAGATCGATAGACCCCTCGTCGAAGATCACAGCGATATGAAGAGAGTACAAAAAATGTACGACTTGCAACAACGATCATAATTTTGTTGAAATGATGTTTATATTTGATTCAATTGTCATATATTTATTAGATATAAATTTCTTTGTAAATGTTGTATGACTTTTTATTTATGAATCAATCTTTACTAAAAAAAAAATACTATGTAATAACTGTTATTAATCCTCATTTATTTACACATACTATGTTTATATAATTACTTATGCACATTGGAAAATAACTCATTGATTAAATTTTCTTTATTTAATATGTTAAATTATAGATTATATTAATTTAAGATTTATTCATCTCTTCTCCTTTATTAATTACATATAAAAATTTCTACGCATGTGCATAGAGAATTAGTATGATGAAATATAAGTGAGATACGTTCAAGTATTGAAAATTATAAGAAACTAATAATATATTACCTCTAATAACATATTTTAATGGAAAAGCAAAGATAAAATAGGAATATTATGTATTTTATAAAGTGAAATGTAAAGAACAATGGGTCTTCAAAACGGAATAATTATAGAATTAAAAGGATCATAGGAAGTAGGGTTTTTTTTTTTTTTTTTTTTTTTTTTTTTTTATGAAACAAATCAATTCATTAATAAAAAGTCATACGACATCTACAAATGAAATCTAAATTAACAAATACATAAAATTGAATCAAATTAGGGTTTCCTTCATAACAGCTACGATCGTTGAATACATCTTGCACTGTGGTACATCTCTCGCATACATCGCTGGAATATACCGCCGTTTCGGAGAGACGGTCTAACGATTTGTTATAGCCGTAAGAATGATTTTCATCTGATTCACTTGAACGCATTTGAAAACTCAACAACCGATGCGATCCCAAACAAATCTTTACTGACGAACTGATAATAGGGCAAAAGATGATTACCTTTTTGATAAACCCTAACACACAAACAAACCCTAAACATAAACAAACAACTAAAAAAACAAAAACTAACAACTCCATCATAGGGAGACACTTCACCATAGGGAAACGGACGAATTCTACACTACTCGTGTAGATTTATTGAACTTAAATTGCAAAATTAAAGAAAATTAAGGGAAGAGGGTCGAAAATAGTCTAATTTCCAAAGAAATTAAACTATTTCCGGCCTAAACGGCCAAGATTTTGGAGAAACCCTAGAAGAGAGGAGAAGAAGAGAGCCTAGAGATTTTTTTTTTTTTTTTTTGCTCTTGAAAAAAAGTCCATTAAGACAAGAGTAACACTTCACAAAAAGAAAAAAAAAAGGATCATAGGGAGTAGTAGTGTATCAAAATGGTTGTGTAATAGGGCTGTTCATCGGTCCAAGGCCGGACCGGAGCAAACCGACCCGAACCGAAGACCGAAAATTAGAATTTTAAGAACTGAACACCGGATCGATTAAGCTGGGATCGAACCCGGACCGGATTGGTCCAAACCCTGGACCGGACCGCTTTGGACCGATTTAAGAATTTTTTATAAAATTAAATCTAAATTTTTAATAATTTTTTGGAAAAGTTGAAAAAAGTAAAGGAAAAATTATATTTTAACGTTTTTTTTTTGTATGTTTAATACAAAAAAACTCATAAAATTAAAATTTTCTATGCTTATTAAGAATAATCTTAACCATTATTTAAGGTTTCACACATAATTTTAAGCTAAAAATAGGTTCAGTCCAAGACCGGTTTTTATAAGGTTTTAGATCGGACCGGATCGGAAAAAAATTTTCTAGACCCAAAAACCGGACCGATTGGTCCGATCCATTTTTTTAGGTCCGGACCAATTTATGAACACCCCTATGGTGTAGCATTAAAAAAAAAGTCAATTAAGACAAGTGTAACGCTTCAAAAAAAAAAAGGGTGGGAGTAACAGTTTTTAAAAAAGTGGATGCTATAGGGAAAATGTAAATAAAGTAAAGGAAAAGTGTAAAAATGTATTTTCTAGGTGAGTGTAAGAAAAAAGTGGGAAAATAAAGGGGCTGGAAATATGGAAATGTTGTTATGTAAGAAGGATGGATATTAACTAATAAGGTATTAAAGAGGTTTGTCATATTACTCAAAAGTGATAAGAGCATTTCCATTATTATATAAAATAAACTTTTTCATTAAAAAATAATTACGTAAATAATCTCTCATCAATTCTATCGTTCTACTTTTATTAAAATAACAATCAATTATACAACCACATTTTATCTCCTAATTAAACTCTATGCAATAATAATTTGAAATAAACAACAATAGTGTATAGAATCCCATATGAAGTAAAAAAAAAAAAATAGCAAAAATCAAAACATTACAGTTATTCAGGCCTTATACAAAATTTTGAGTTTCTTACCTCAAACCACGCATCGCGTGCATATAGGACTAGTTATATCTTAACATAATCGAATTAAATAAATAAATCCTTTCAAGTGAAATGTACAAATCCATACGCAAAAACCCCTAATAATTAATAAAAACTAATTTAAAGAATAATGTAAGTTCTCAAAAAACTCCATGAATCTTCAAAGTTGCAAGAAAATCGCAAAATTCTTTACTAACAATTGAATATTCTAAGAATCTTCAAGAAACTCATATAGACGATTGTTCATGCATCATATTTGGTCACTGTTTTTTTGCATGTTACCTGCAATACCCGGTGAATCAAATAACATGGAAACAAAGTAAGTGTATATATATATATATATATATATATATATATATATATATATATATATATATATATATATATATATATATATATATATATATATATATACATATATATATATATATACATATATATATATATATACATATATATATATATATATATATATATATATATTACACAAATGCTTTAAAATTGCACAAACATATTACACAAATGCTATAAAAATTGCACTAACGTACTACGTAGACGCAACAAACAGGTGCATGTTAAGATATGTAGTAGAAGGTTCAAGCGAATCCTCACTCATTGTTACGATCTTGCCCTAGTTTGAAACAAAAGGATCGAGTCAACCACACTCCATTAGTCAAATCGTAACAGAATTCATTTTCTCTAGTGACCAACGACTTTTTTCTTACTAAGGACAATCAACAATAGAACAAAAACTTAGACCTCTTTTAAACTCCCAAGTGAGTCATCTCTCAAAATGGTATACCAAATGTGGTCAAAATCATCTTCAAACTGATGGATAATAATAATAATAATAATGATAATAATAATAATAATAATTTCAAAAGTCGTAAGGATATATTGGAGATAAAATTCTCTTAATTGGCACCAAGGTTGAAAAATTAACCATAGTGCCCTTTTTAAGGTTTATGGCTAACTTTTTAGTTTTTGGTCTCTTAAGTGGCACCAAGGTTGAAAAATTAACCATAGTGCCCTTTTTGAGGTTTATGGCTAACTTTTTAGTTTTTGGTTAACCATAATTAATTAAAAAAATTAAGTAAATAAAAAACAAACCACCTACCAAACCCCACTGCCACCACCACCACCACCTACACCGGAACCCTAACCCCACAGCCCAGCCGCCGCCGCCCAGACCTCTCCCACCCTCTTGCGCCGGTCAGCCAACAAGCCCAACCCAACCAATCCCTTTCCTTTCCCCAACCAACCACATAACCTCCCTCACTAGAACCGCGAACAAAATTCCACCAACCTCCTTCACCGGAACCGCGAACAAACTCCCACCAACCTCCCTCACCGTAATTGCGAACAAACTACTAAAACCCCCCAACCCAAACCCGAAACCCAAACCCTAACGAATTGCGGATGGTTTGGGCTATGGGGTTTCGGGTTAGGGTTAGGGGTTTTAGGTTTGGGGTTGTCGGCTCACGATGGAGGAAGGGGAGGGGGTTCGTTCCGGTTAGGGGGAAGGGGAAGTTGGTCGAATCGGGGAAGGGAAAAGGAGTGGTTGGGGTTGGGTTGATCGACCGAGCGCCCGGCACGAGGGGGAAGGAGAGGTTAAGGGCGACGTGGCTGGGTTGTGGGGTTAGGGTTCCGGCGATTGAGTTGGTGGTGGTTAGGTTGGTTGGGGTGATTTTTTTTTTTTTTTTATTGTTTATAAAATAATTTTTTAATAAAAAAAATCAAAGGTTAACCATTTTAACTAAAAAAAGTTAGCCATAAACCTAAAAAAGGGCACTATGGTTAATTTTTCAAAACCTTGGTGCCACTTAAGAAAGTTGGAAAAAAGTTCGTCTTCCACGTAGAAAAACTGAATCCTTGAGGCCACCATATAGAATTTCCCTTTCTTTTATACTTGTGCATTGTATGGTCTACTTTTGATTTTATTAATTTTTACCACTACTTTATTTTCTATATTATACTTTGTAAAATTTAATATATTTTGACATTTTTATTAGCTAAATTGCATAAATATTAGAAAAAATAAACTTACGAATTTGCGCGAGATGTTGATTCAAATCCTATACACGAAATCAATGTAATATAAACTTTATATAATCTAGTGGAGTCTTATGATGACTCAACAACCACCACGGGTATACACGAAATGCAGATCTAATTTTTGGGATTCAATGGTTAGTAAAATTGGGCTTGGTTACGACCAACTGGAAGACTCACATTACGAAATTCTCGGTGGGAGGGGTACAGGTTACCTTCACCGGGGATGCCTTACTTGAAACAGGGCAGGTTTCCTTGAAAGAAATGGTCTGAAGTCTATGCAAGGATACACAAGGGTTGTTGATTGAAGTCAGTAATGTGGAGAAGAAAAAAGGAAGTGATGTGGTGGTGCAAATTCTAGAGTACTTGGTTGCCACATTGCAACAATATCAGGGGGTCTTCAATATGCCAAAGGGCTTGCCGCCCATTCATAACCATGAGCATGCAATTACACTCAAAGAGGGAGCCAAACTCATTAGTGTGCGGCCCTGTCGCTACCCGCAAGTGCAAAAAGACAAGGTATAGAAAAATTGATTCATGAGATGTTGGAGGCAGGGATAATATGACTCTCTACAAGCCTATTTTCTAGTTTGGTGATCTTTGTCAAGAAAAAAGATGGGTTGTGGCGATTTTTTGTGGATTATTGTGCTCTAAACAAGGAAATTGTACCAGATAAATATCTGATTTCGGTTCATCGATGAGTTGTTGGACGAATTGAATGGTGCCACGGTGTTAATGTGATTTGAAATCGGGTTATTATCAAATATGGGTATCAAATACGGAAACTCCTTCGTCCCACATCTTTCTCAAATCACAACAAGGTGCTCAAGGTAAACATCTATCTATGTCGTTTCCAGGTTGCCTTGACCTCGTTATCAAAATTGAAAGCCTTAAATTTCTGACTTCATCATCAAATGCTTTTAAAATGATGAAGTCAAAAAGGCCTTAAATTTCTGACTTCATCATCACCAAACTCATATTTGGTATATATAACATTTTTACAAGTTGAAAATGCTTGAGAAATATTATGTATCATGATCATAATATGAAGGAAAAGGCAACCTGGAAACGACATAGATAGATGTTTACCTTGAGCACCTTGTTGTGATTTGATTATCGCGCTAAAAGCCTAGTTTGGCATCGGGTTATTATCAAATATGGGTATCAAAAACGGAAACTCCTTCGTCCCACATCTTTCTCAAATCACATCAAGGTGTTCAAGGTAAACATCTATCTATGTCGTTTCTAGGTTGCCTTGTCCTTCATATTATGATCATGATACATAATATTCGTCAAGCATTTACAACTTAAAAAAATGTTATATATACCAAATTCAAATATGGGCATCAAAAACGGAAACTCCTTCGTCCCACATCTTTCTCAAATCACAATAAGGTGCTCAAGGTAAACATCTATCTATGTCGTTTTCAGGTTGCCTTGACCTCGTTATCAAATCTGAAAGCACTACGTATTTCCGTTTCATGCACAACCACGGAGGCAAGTTGTAGATCACTAAAAGTATCGGCCATGTGCTATACTGAATACTAAGAGTTCTAAATGGATTCATACTGTCTGTGCACAACCCAAGCCTTAAATTTCTAACTTCATCATCAAATTCCCTAAACTTCATATCAATGTCCTTCCATTCTGGAGAGTCAGCCCAATGCTTCAACAAACCGTTTTTCTTTGTTCCTTCTACATGGCCATCTTAAGTTCTTAGCATCGTTTGGTATTAAAAATAAAGGCTTCAACCTTGGAATAATGGGAAGATACCACAACACCTTGGCAGGAGGTCCCTTCATATCAGCATTGCATCTCTTTCGCTTGTGACGCGACTTACCGCAACGTGGACACTCCTCCAACTCTTCATATTCATTTTGATAAAGAACACAATCATTAGGACATGCATGTATCTTCTTATACTCCAAACCAAATGGACACATGAGTTTCTTTGCAAAATAGTAGGAATTAGAAAGTTCATTCCCATCTGGCAACATGTCACATAACACAGTCAACAAAGAAGTAAAACTAGTGTCGCTCTAGCTATGCTTTGACTTAATGTTAAAATGTGTTAGCACGGCTGAAAATTTGGTGTATTTTTTGGACCCAGGATACAAAGGCTTTTTGGCAGCCTCTGATAAAATACATCAGATCGGTCACCAAATTCACCTTCAACATCATGCATCATCTAATCCAAGTGATCACCACCACCATCCGGGATCTCATCCCCCTCCTCATCCCCATCCCCACCATCATCATTCCCATATTCCTCTTCCACACGAATCTCGGCACTTTTATCATGCGTATCATTCCCACCAACATTCTCTTTATACGATCCCTTTTCTCCGTGCCAAACCCACTGACATATAGGTTGTCGTACACCTGTCAAAAATTAAAACCTAACAAAACCAACTAACAATGTAGTAGGGTAAGTAGGGTCGAATCCACAGGGAGATGGTATTCAATCTAACTTCTAAGGATTAGAGAAATTAAACAATGTCACGAATTTGGGATAAGAATATTATCTAAATTAAAATAAGAATAAAAATCAATAAAAAGTCTTAGGGTTATGGTTCACCATGTTTATAGTTCTAAATCTATCAAATATCAATAACAATTCAATCAATCAATTATCTAGAGCCATTGCTAAGTCTACGATCGGGTCTTAACGCTCTCAATTCAACATATGTAGTTCGGTTGCTAACATAATCAGAATAGCTAATTGTAGGTAAGCCTCTAAAAGTAAGACCTTTCAATTCAAACTCTTATTAACATTAATTAAGCAAACAATTGATCAAGTTGCAAGATTAACAATAAAACACTATCAATTAGAGGAATTAATAATTAAAATATCAATAACGTCATTCAAGATTCATCATATAAACATAGATTCCCAAACCCTAGAAATAAACTACTTAAGCATGAAATAAATAATAAAAACTAAATCTAATAAAGAAAACACAATTAAAGAGAGAAATAAAATATCTTAATGAATTAAAATAATAAACCCAAGAATCATCCATGGAATAATCCATGGAGATGCCATGAGAAACTAGGGTTCAAGAGAAAACTACCATGAACGTAAAACCGACATAAGGGAAAAATAATAATCCCTTGAAATATTTATATTATCCTAAAACTAATCTAAAAAATAAAGAAAAGAAATAATGAAAGTATAAATTACATAAGTGCAACACTATTGGATGATAGAAGGTGACGTGGCATGAATAAGATTGACGGAATCGAGGGACGAGTGAAAATATGGAGCTCGTGGTCGTGGGCTGGTCGTGCACTCGCCATATCCTGCGGCCGTAGGTTTGGCCGCAGGCTGGCAGTAGCTACGAAGCTTCGATTGGGCGCGAGGTATGGTTGCAGGCTACATAACTCGGATTAAAACGGCCATATCTTCTGTTCTAGAAAGCTTCTTGGGTCTTGTAAACTATCATTGGAAAGATATTCAAGTCTAGTTTCTAACGCAATTTGAATCGCTTCAATCCGATATGTAGAACTCAAGTTATGATCAAAATAGTGAGCAAAGGTCTGTTTTGACACTTTGTAAACCATCGTTTTTCTTCACTTTAAACTCAAATTCATTTCCGAAAGATGCATAGCAACCCTTGTGTATGCTATATTCATTCCTCATGCACATTAATCTCAAAATCAACATCCACAAACATGGGATCTTTGATTAATAAGCTCAATTCATTGGCTTCCATCTAAATATCATTCGAATCAACTCCAAACACTACGAAGGCGTCCAAATGACTATGAAATCACCCTGAAACATTAAGAAAAACACAAACGGGGCGTAATAGAGCACAAACAAACAACTTATGCATTTGCGTCCTAAAAAGCAACAAAAAGACCTAAAAAGCAACTATAAAATTAGCATAAACGTGCCTATAAATCCTATATACATGTGATTCATCACCCACACATGATATTGAGGCCTAAACCCACGACATACCACATGATCCCTGATGGTATCAACACTATCGACCATTGTGACATTATTACAATTGACATAGGGACAATAAAGGTAATTTACACCTGTTCTGAGCTGATTTTACGAAGCACTCATGCAAAACTCTTGAACCCCATTAAAGAATTCCAATGTATCACGTCTACCATACATTCAACCACGATCCATCGACGTTTTAAATTGCCTTTAAACATACCAACACATTACTAAAAATGTCTAAATGTAATATATATTATGTTAATCCAAGTACATAGCATATATATCATTCATATAGTGTAATTAAAATGAATGCTCCCTAAAGGTCCTTATCACTCCAACCTAACCCATCCTTGAACGTCTAATCTCACCAGTGAATGTATGTCAACTTTCCAATTTTAAGGAAAATCCGACAGCATTTCCCCCCAGTTTTCCAACTACACAATGTAGGTAATTACTTACCTACATATGCACCTAGAGAACATGTTGAGAAAATGATAAGCCGAGATATTCCTTAAAATCGAAAAAGAGACATACATTCACTAGCTAAGTGAGATTAAACGTCCAAGAACAGTCCCAACCGAGGACTATTCAAGACTTTCTCCTAATGAGAAAGAGTCGAACGGGTATCTATGCAAATGATGACGCAAGCATTCAATAATTTGCATTTATTTGAGGCTTAACAATACACAAGTTCATTCATTTATATAATGCTAATTAGACTACCTACAAGCAAACTAAGCTTACTTAACAATCCATTCATTCATTCATATAATGCATTACCAATATTTAAATCATCCATTTCATTCATTAAAATTGCCAAAAATCCCACTACATTATATTTTACGAACCAAATTTAACAAACTAACTAGTTAACTAATAACTATTCTATTCAAAAAATCACTTTAAGGCTACTTAAATTCAAACAACATATAACATTTAAACAATTAAAGTAACAATTAAAATTATGGAAACAAATAATTAATAAAGCAATTAAGATAAAATTGGGTTAAATAAATTTGAAACCTTAACTTTAAAGTTTGGGGAAATTGTTGAAACATATAGATAAGGAAGTAAAATTCAGCATAAACTCACCCTAATTTGAGAGTGAGAAAGAGAAGGAATGCGGGGTGAGAGGGAGAGGTGTGGTGGTGGTGCCGTGTTAAGTAGCTGCAGCAAGGGATCGAGAGAATGCGAGATGAGAGGGGCAGCAGGGACTACGTAGCAACAGCAACACGTGCCTGTGGTGTGGCCGACTGTGGTGGAGGAGGCAATGGTGGCTGCGGTGGTCGCGCCGTGTCAATACCCAATGCAACAACATCAACAGTAATAGCAATGTTAGTTGTGGTGGTGGTGGGATGTGTGAAGCAACGACTTGGTGGTGGTGGTGGGGGTTAAGTGAAGCAGCAATAGTAGTAGCAATGGTGGTGGTGGTGGTGGAGTGCCGACATTTGAGAGTGAAAGGTGGTGCGAAATGAAAAGGAGGAGTGAAATAGTGAAAAAAGATTAAGCGGGGAATTAAAACCGGGGAAGGGTTTTATTTTTAAGATCCCGCTTTTTTTTTAAATTAGCAGCGGTTTGAACCACTACCCATTACATTTTTGGGAGCAGTTCAACCCAACCGCTTGCCATTTGAGGTCTGATTTTTTTTTTTTGGGGTGGGTTTTTGTAGGGATTTCGAAGCGGATTTTAATAACCGCACCCCATTTGGGGCTTTCCATTTACCTTTTTCTAGTAGTGAAAGTTGAAGAGTTTATGGACTCCGAAATGCATTATGAAGTAAGTTAGAACCCTTATTTGAGACCAAATTATCTTAAAGCCTATTCCGATTACTAATTAGGCCTAAAACGTGTTCATACATGTTTATCTTGATTAAAAAACGGACCTAAATGCGTCAAATGCAATGATTGGATCAAATAGATCTTACATTGTTGAAAATCGAGCCCATCAGAACAGTTAAACACATAATATCCGTTCAAGGCCTATATAGATGGATATCCTTTTCATAGATCTTTCCAACGATATATTATAATCCCAATTCCGAGTTAAAACAAAGAAGCTATCATCAAAATACTAAACTAGGCCCTAAAACCGACACCCTTGCACACAAACGGCCATATCTTTTGATCCATAAGAGATTTTAACATAATTACAATGACATTGGAAAGTAGACATTTAGAGCTTTCCAATGATATCTTATTTTCCTTAATCCAACTTCGTAATCAAAAGTTATGGAAGTTTTAAAAACGCGTTTTTGTATAAGGCAAATAGCACCGCGCGCAACTTCCACAAATGTGCGTGCCAACCGCGGGCAAGTCCCAGAATTGCGCTCGGAACTCCAGCGCAACTTTGAGAGTTGCGTGCACCTCCTGACGCAGTGACTTTAAAACCCTAAACCTAGATTCCTGCGCCTATAAATAAGGGTCTTTGTTAGCCCTAATTACAACAGAAAAATCAGAATTAAAACCCTAGAATTCTAAAAACCCTAATCTCTCAAGTTCTTTATTACTATCATACTACTTTTCCCCTCTCTTCCCAAATACCCTTCAACCCTAATCCATTCCATTGAAGTCCTTGGAGGTACGAAGAAGGAGGGAAGTCCATAAACGCCCAGAACAAAGATCTAGCAAAAAAGGAGAATAGCTAGTTTCCTGAGCACTTAGTTAAATCATTTTTCCTTTCTTGTTTAAATAACTTTAAACAATTAATTAATGTTGTTTGTTCACTTTGAACGGTTCTCTAATTAATTAATTTCACATAGTATCTTGCGTTAATTAAAGACTAGAATCGAATAACTCAATTGTTGTTTTATCACCTAAGTCAAGGCAGATATTGTTTTTTTCTTGTTTCTTTCACGAATTTAATAAAAAAGAATAACGACATTCAATTCATTGTAATGTAGAATTTTTGTGATTAATGCTTGTAAATAAAATTAACAAGCTTAGTTTTTAGGAATCGCATTGCATATATTATTTGGTAATGAAATTGTGAAAAGGAAGAACTAGTAGAGGTCGCACTAGGGCTAGGATTGCGATTCTCAAAGAGAACGTTTTTCTAGTACCCTTGCTCCCGAACTCATTTCTAGTTTTGTAGACCAATTTGGGCATGGGTAAACTTATGATCATGATTAATATCCCTTGAACTCTACTTGGGAGAAAGGCGTGAACGAGGCTTATGAGTTTTTCTAAAACTCATTGGCGACTCTCTATTGTTTACTTATAAAAAAAAGTAATTACAGACTCAATTCTAATTCAAGGTCTTCCAAACAGTCAGGAATTCAAATCTTAACACACCCTAAAAAGTGTAAAGTACTAGCCTTTTAAAGGGCCAAGGGCATAAAGGAAATGAAATCCCCAACGACGGGCCACCCACCTCACACTCGTCATGCCTTTCGGCCTCACAAATGCACCCGTCACATTCCAATCGTTGATGAACAATGTTTTCCGACCTTACCTTCGAAAATTTGTATTAGTCTATTTTGACGATATTCTTGTGTATAGTAGAAACCCGAAGAGCAAGAAACTGGTTTAAGAGAAGCTGGCAGCCCATGAATTGTATGTTAACATGAAGAAATGTGAGTTTGGGCGGGAAGAAATTGCTTATTTGGGTCATGTGATATCTCGGGAAGGGGTAACAATGGATAGAGAGAAGGTAAGAGTCATTCTTGAGTGGGAAGAGCCTAAGAACTTGAGGGAGCTGCCTGGCTTTCTCGATCTTACCAGTTATAACCGAAAGCTCGTGGCACGGTATGCCTTAATTGCGGGTCCATTGACAGCTTAATTGAAAAAAGATAATTATGGGTGGTCACCGGATACCAGCCAAGCATTTAGGCAGCTCAAAACGGCCATGTCTACAACCCATGTTCCGGTATTACCCGATTTCAGCTTTGAGTTCGAAGTCGAAATAGATGCGTCAGGGTATGGACTTGGAGCAGTTTTGATGCAGCTAGGTAGGCCCGTGGATTACTTTATTAAATTGTTGGTGGTTCGAAATTAGGCCAAATCCACATACGAGAAAGAATTAATGGCCATTAGTCTCTCGATGATTATTCGAACCAAGGACCAAGATTTAGCCTTTTTCCCAATAGGACGTGGCCCACAGGATTAAGTCGGGGTGACTTAAGTGGAGAGCGGCCACAGGGGTGTTATGTGACCAAAGCATTCCCTTACAGTTGAAGGGAAAATTCTACAAGACTGCCATAAGACGAGTGTTTCTCTATGGTTCAGAGTGTTGGGCTTCTAAGAAGGAGCACATAAAAAAGATGGAGGTTACGGAAATGCAAATGTTAAGGTGGATATGCGAAAACACTCTAAGAGATAGAATTAGAAATGAGGTTATTCGCAAGAAGGTCGGTGTGGCAGGCATTGCAGATAAACTAAGGGAAAATCGTGAACGTTGGTTTGGGCATGTAAGACGAAGACCCCAGGGTGCACCGGTATGAAGAGAGGAAGAGTGGGACCAAGGAGGGGTTAAACGAAGGAGATGGAGACTGAAAATGACTTGGTTGGAAGGATTTAGGAAGGATGTGAAGTATATGGATTTGCATGAGGATGAGGCATTGGACGTAAGGGGTGGATGAGGAGGATCTTTGTCAATGATTACACGGAATAATCAAATTTGGTTCATGTAGCCGACCCCACTTATGGGATTAAGGCTTTGATTGATTTATTAATTGAGTCTCTCGATGATGAAATTGAAGCATTATTTGACGGGACGACACTTCATAATTAGAACAAACTAACAAAGTCTCTGTTATTTGTCATTGCAAATGGGATTCGACTTTGAAACTCAATAAAAGCCTAAACCTACAAATCGGGTAGCCAATGCTTTGTCTTGGAAGGGTGGGCCAACTGTGTAGTTTAGAGCTCTCATATCCACCCTGAGAATCAATCAGGAAGAGTTAGAGTAGGAGTTAAGGGGGGATAAGTGGATGACTGACCTGAAGCAGAGTTTGAAGAAGGAAAATGGAAGGCTAGCTGGGTTTTCATTAGTGGGGGACCGGGTCATGTACAAGGGGAGACTTGTGTTACCTAAAAAATCGCAAGTTATTCCCTTGTGGCTTCGGGAATATCATGATTCGCTAATGGGAGGTCATGAAGGAGAGGTGAAGACCTACCTATGCTTAGCGGGTGAGTGGTTTTGGCAAGGGATGCGCAAAACGGTAAGGGAATATGTTCAGGGTTGTGAAGTGTGCCAACGCAACAAAACTTCTCAACAAAGACCTTTGGGGTTACTTCAACCACTCCCTATTTCGGAAGCCATATGGGAAGATATATCCATGGATTTTGTGGAAGGGTTGCCCTTGTCTAAAGGGGTGGATTCAATTCTTGTGGTCGTGGGGCGTTTATCAAATTATTGCCATTTAATTTCTCTTAAACATCCCTAATGCATTGAGGGTTGCGAATTGTTTTATAAAGGAAGTGGTTAAACTACATGGCTTTCCATCATCGATATCAGGATCAAATTTTCATGAGTCAATTTGGGAAAGTGTTGTTCCGACTTCAAGGTACAACACTCAAACGGAGTACAGCTTACCATCCTCAAACGGATGGCCAAACCGAAATTGTGAACAAGGGTCTTGAAGTGTACTTACGTTGATTTGCTTCTAGTCTGCTAAGAACATAGGCACAATGGTTTTCATGGGCAGAGTATTCACACAATACTTCGCCGCATACGGCTACTAAAATGACACCCTTTAAGGTTGTTTATGGGCCGGAGAGACCCTCCTAAACTTTGGAGGTTGGCGCACAATGGTATGGCAGTGGACAGTTTGGAGGAAGGGTTGAAGTAGCGTGATCTGGTCTTGGATGAACTTCGTATGAATTTGAATAGAGCATAAAAAATTATGAAAGCTAGTGCTGATCTTAAGCGAAGAGAGGAATCATTTGAAATCGGGGATAAGGTGTTCCTTAAGTTGCAACCATATCGTCAGCGTTCTCTTGCAAGCCGACCCTTTGAGAAGCTTGCAGCACGTTTTTATGGTCCATTTCAGGTGGTGAAACGAGTTGGGAGTGTGGCGTATCAGTTACAATTGCCAAAGGGTAGTAAGATCCATCTGATCTTTCATACTTCACAGCTTAAGAAGGCTATTGGGGTTGCTTCAACTAGTCCAACCTTACTGAAATACCCCGTATTTTTACATATTTTAAATTATTTAAGTATAATTTATAAAATATATTTTTAAGTGCTCAATTATTTTAATTAAATATTTTAAAGGGTTAGAGTATTTTAATTATAAAGTTTTATAAAATTAAAATATATTTTACACTAAACGTTTGTTAATTATTTGGACTTGAATTGTTTAAATACTCGTATGTAAACTATTCCTACATACTCCTATTGGACCCACCTTATTTCATTTAAATAGGCCCAATTTTTTTATATGAACCCTTGTGGGTCAAATATTTCATAACTCAAGCTCACTTATTTATTAAACCCAAACCTACTCTCTATTCTCTACTCATAAATACCTCCCAAAACCCCAAAATTTCCCACACAAAGAGGCTCAAAATCAGATTTTATCAAATTAATTATCCTTTTCTTTCTTTTTCTCTTTTCCTCCTTTTCTTATTCTTTCTTTTCCTTTTCTTTTGTTCCCTGATGTGTGCTTGAGGTTGTGCATGGGTGCCTTCCACCTTGCCACATCATCACTTGATGCACCACCTACCACGTCATTCCTACCGGCGACCCGCCTCATCACCACTACCGCACCAACGATCAGCCGGCCAGCCACCTTGGCCGTGAGTTCTCACTCACTCCTCCTTGTTATGAATTACTACTCTTATAATTTATATTTTGGGTTTTTGATTATAAGTGTTAAAATATGATTAGTATGTTTTATAATTATGTTTTGATTATTAAAGAGTATAAATTTCAGATTTTGTATTGTTTTAAATTATGATTTTTATAAGTGTTAAAAGTTAGGTTTTTAATTATTAAAGTGTTGATTTTTAGGGTTCTAAGTTGCAAACAAATTGGGGGTTTTATATACCCATTGTTTATAACTAATAATTAGCCCTAAAGACTGTGTTTTTATGAAGTTTTGATGAGTTTTTATTAAAATAATATTGCTGGAATTTTTATTTAAGTACTAATTTTGGGTTTTTTATGAAAAGGGTTTGATTACCCATATAAAGAGAAGTATTTTATTGGTTTTAATGGAATTTTCAGATTTGTTTGAAGGGTTTTAAACATTAAAAGTTGTGCTGAGATTTTATTATAAACACTATGAATGAGTTTTTATTTTGTGGTTTTAATTACCCTCTTAAAGAAAGAGTTTTGAAGGTTTTAAACCAAAATTTCAGCTTATTAGATAGGTTTTAAAGTGTTTAAAAGTTGGTGGAAATTTGTGTAATCAAGGGATTAATTGAGTTATATGCTTGGTATTGTAGGAGACCTTAAGTTTGATTGGTTTCTACCATATATTGTGGCTAGTTGGAAAGACGGTCTAAGGTATGTATGCGCGTAGGATGTATTACTTACGCGTAGTACCATGTTAGGAAGTTAAATTTGGTATCAAGTAAGAAATTGGTATCATGTTAAGTTGTTGTTATGATACTAGGAATGATTGATTGATTATCTATGTCTTATATGTAAGCATGTGAGTATGTTGGAATTATTATTATTATTATTATTATTATTATTATTATTATTATTATTATTATTATTATTATTATTATTATTATTATTATTATTATTATTATTATGAGCTTGATACAAGTTGAAAATAATTGAATCATGTTATATTATTTATTATTCATCATCAAGAAGTCATGTATTTAATAAGTAAGGCTTATGTTTATTAAAGGAGCTAAAGTTATATTTATTGAGCATGATTCATGATTTTATTCTCACCCATGTATTATTGGAGTTGAGTCAAGAAAGTTAGTTTATTTATTTACTCACCTACATAAGTTGAGGTCGAGTCAAGGAAGTTAGTTTATTACTCACTCACATAAGTTGAGATTGAGTCAAGGAAGTTTAATAGTGCATTTCATGCACCAAGGTAGTAATAGTGCAATTTTGTGCACAAAACTAGGCAAGAAATCTTAATTAAAATAAATTGTATGTGCTCACTAATTAATTCAATAATAAAATGAAAATATGTGTTGATGATTGTTATGTTTGTTCTTGATTGATTGGTTGGAGTCATCACAAGTTAAGTTGGTAAATCACGTAAAGTGTAAGAGGATACGCACCAAAACTCTTAGAACGTATATACCTTGAGTATGAACATATGGGGGGAGTTATGGGGTTTTATATTTAACCATAGCTTGTACAGGAGTACGGGTGAGCAAAAATTCCGAGTACCCGGAATTGGAACCCGATTCGGTTAGGAACTGGCAGGTTCGGAAACGGAATTGGACCCGGTGGTTCCAATTCCGAGTAATAAGTTAAGGACCCAGTTGTAACCGGTTCCAATTCCAATTCTCGATTTTTTGGACCCGGAACCGGTTAGATACCCAGTTACCCAACATATGTTACACTAAATAAGTTTTTTAAAATAAAATTATGTTAAATGTATCTAGTTAGTAAAAAAAAAAAAATTAATACCTAACATAAATAAAATAGCTTAATGCATATATAAATACAAGTGTTAAACACTAAAAATGAAAATAGAATAAAATATATAAGTATTATAATTTATATTATATTTTAACAATTATATACATAAGTTGGTACCCGAAACCGGAACCGGTACCCGGTGGTTCCAATTCCAAGTCCTAAATTTTAGGACCCGGTTGAACCAATTCCAATTCCGGTTCCGAATTTTAGGACTCGGTCCCAACCAATTCTGGGTCCGTGTCCTAAAATTTGACCGGGTACCCGGTTTGCTCACCCCTATACAGGGGTACAGGACGCTGTACTTTCTTTTATTATTATGTGCTGGAATTCCTTCACAAGGTGACACTAATTGGTACTCGCTTGGTTAGCTCCCAAGTGAGGGGTCCCTTATTATTAAGGGATAGTTAAGGAAGGAAACTCGTTCGATACGTAATCCAAAGCTATTTATTAATAAATGAAATAGAGTCATAAGTCAAAGGTAAGTTGACTTGTGTTGTATGGCAAGCATGTTTTATTTATTTATTTATTATTTATTGTTAAGATATTCATGTTAGTGTGATTGTTCCTATTGGTGCATATGTACTCAGCTTTTACTGATTCGTACTTTGTTGTTTGTATTTGTCTTTTCTTTGGATACTAAGCTACTTTAGCATAAGAGGACAAAAATCATTAATGTTCCACTATAGAGGCAACACAAGCATATGAAGTTGGGAATGAAAAGCAGCAGTGCAACAAGAAAAAGACTATTAAGATAGTACTTGTAATTCAAGTGTTATATAAGGAAAAGGGTAGGAGTAGGAAGGCATGTCTTTGTGAATTGAGATTGACAGCCTAAAGTTGTTTAGAGAGTGATAACCTAAAGTTATCTTTGGCTGGAGAGTGATAGCCTAAAGCTATCAAGTTATCTTGTTCCTTTGAGTATTTTCCCTTCTTTATGAAATTAGTCACTTGCTTGCTGCTATCATTGTGTGTATTGTTGTGTGAGTCAAGTCAGTCCATAAAAAGTCCAACCATGATTATCAAATTGATCTCACACGAGTTCAAGAGATTATTCGAAAATCATCCGATCCCAACATATTGAATATTGTACCAAGCGTCGATAATTGTAGTTATTAATTACTAATAATCCATATACGAGTGCAAACCGTGTATTCACTTCGAGTTGCTTATAAATGACCTAACGAGTCGCCTCAGAGGCAACTCCATAGCCACCGACGCGATAGCTTCCGACTTTAGTTGTTAGATGTGACTCTATATGTTAAGCGATTGATTCACTTGTACTAGATGAGGCGACTCCATAAGTTAATCTCTTGTGTCCCACAAAGATGCGACTCGTAAAAAATAAATCAACAAATTTTTCCAATTCTTTTTAATAGCTCATATAATGTCAATGTTTATGCTACTTAGCATGCTAGATCTCTGATTCTTTGCCATAAAATTTAAAGTTCTTGCCATTATGCCAAAGTTACTATTTATATATTTATGAGTTGTAATATTTAAAATACATTGTAACAATGAACCTATCGAGTCGCGTTATATGTATTAGGCGACTTAATAGGTATTGGTCAAGTATGTCAAATTTCAGTTAAAATTTGATAGAGCCCCTAGCAAGTCATCTTATATGTATGAGGCGACTTGATAGGTTACGAGTCAGTGCCTCATACACATGCGACTCCAAAAGTCCAACTTATCCGCTGATTTGACTTTCTTACAATTTTGATTTTTAGAGTCGCCTGTCTAAAAGGTAGGAATCATTAACTTATCGAGTCGCCTTTATACACATTAGGCGACTCATTAATTAGGTGGGAGTCAAAGTTAATAAAACTCACCTAATGAGTCGCCTAATATGTATTAGGCGACTCGACAGGTTTTCGAGTCGCACCTTATATACACGTGACTTTGAAAATCTATTTTAAACCATCAAATAAATCGTGCTATAGAGTCGCATGCATATATGGTGCGACATGTAAACCTAGGTGCTTTGTTGATTTTAACTACAACGTAACAAGTCCCCTAATAAGTATGAGACGACTGGATAGATTTATAAGTCGCACCTTATGTACAGGTGACTTTAAAAGTCCAACTTATTAGGGATTTTTGTAGTAGTGATTAAATTGAAGTTGACATCCAATGATAGTGCACCAGTTTGTCATTGTGCATAATGTATCCATTTGCAATCTTTAAATAATACACAATACAATTAATAATTTATTTTTTTTAATAAAATTTACGGAATAACCCACGTTTATATATTTTCTAATTTTCTAATTTTTTTGTGGATGTAATTTGTTAATGAGGTGATAAAATATAGAATTAAATTTTTATGATGGATGGTAAAATATTATTTTTTTGGTTTGCAGGGTAAGAATGATTTTAAATTCGGTAAAAATAATTATTATTTAGTAAAAAACAGTAATTTCAAAGAACAAATATAATTTTAGTTTTAGTTAAATTAATTTAAATTTAGTAAAAATAATTAAGTTTAGTTCAGTTAAAAATAAGATTAAGAAAACATGTCCTAAGTACGTAACAAAAGAAAATTTATCTAACAAACCACATCATGGTCAAGGTTGATTGAAACCCCGAAATGGGTACGTACTCAAATATTATAACGAAATGTAAAGACCAATTATTTGGTCAAAGTGTTACATTACTATCAAATGGGTGTTTACAGGAAATTTACTTCATCCATCTTTATTCCAAAATAAAGATCGAAAGATATGGGAAGGTTGCCCAAGGCAATAGATGGGTGCCCCTATGTTGTTGTTATATACATGCCATGTTACACACCCACAGACGCTAGCATAGGATGTTTACAAAAAATTTACTCCTAAACTCTATCTAATTATGCACACAATGCGTGCGTGTGTGAGTTAAGTCATTCGATGAATTATATTTTTTCAGCAAATACCCTAATCAAGTGATGAAAATGATATAAAAAAAAATCATGTAAATGATAAAAAAAAAAAAAAAAATTAAATAATAAAGTAAAATGAGTGTTTTTTGAGTAAAAATACCCTACACTATCAACGTATATCCTTTTCTCCGCTTACAATTAAACACTAATAGGGATTTTTCAGAACTTCGTTGTTCAAAAGGAACCCATTTCTTGGCAATGTAACTATTGATGGGGTTATCTCAGAACCAGATTTGAGAACTTGTGGTAATTTTGCAGGAAATGGAGGCAACACTTCCATGCCAGAGGATATCAACGATTTGTTGTTTGCATCAATTGTTCGGAGAAATTAATGGTGTATATTGCTGTAATGAGAGCAAAGGGATCCAGATTGATGACAAAAGTGATCATTTGTACAATATGTAGCAAGTGGGTGAGGCAAATAATTAGTATTGCTTTGGTTAATACATGTAGGTCATGACAAAAATATGCTGTTGTTGTAATTTGTTGTTATAAGTTATATATATATATATATATATATATATATATATATATATATATATATATATATATATATATATATATATATATATAGGTTTTTGCAATACAAGTTTATTAATAATATGCATTATAAGTTTTTTTGAAAGGTGTTTGCTGTTAGGAAAAAAGCAAAAAAATAAATAAATAAAAAAAATTAGGCACTATTGAGCTCCGGCTTACAGCAAGAACTGGTGCTAAAGTTTTTTCTTTTTGTATCCCTCAAATCTGCACCGGTTCAAAACCGGTGTGAAAGGGGGGTTTTGAACCGGTGCGCATTTGTGTTATTCTACTAGTGTTAATTCCTATTCTCCATCTCACAAAGATTTTATCATAAAATTTATTTGCCTTAAATCATTCTTGATTATTCCTCAAGTAAAGCCATTTACTATTTAATATTTCATGACTACATACTTACCTTATTTCTTCATTTCTTAATCACCATAAACTAGACAATCCTAAATTCTTTAACTCTCTTTTCCAAGTAATTCCTTAAACTAAATTTACCATAATTCTTCCTATAAAATCTTACCTTAATTCTTTCATTCATGTGCTTGTAAATACCCCTTAATACCTCTCATATTCTTCACACCAAAAACTTAAATTCTCTTCTTCTCTCTTCCTCTTCTTTTCCCTCATCCTTTCCTACTTTTCTTTTTCTCTTTTCTAAAAGAAAATCAGCCCGTATATCTTTGGAGCCAATTTTTGGGTACTTTTGATTAGTTTTGGAATTTTTCTATTTTACAGAAAATTGTTCCTCTCGAAAAATCCTTAAGTTTAGGCTCAAGAATCACCCAATTCAGAGTTATATTAAAGAAGTTATAGCCTCTGCAAGTTCTGCCTATTCTTTCCAACGCAAATTCAATTCTCTTTAATCCTATTCTTTTATTTTCTTCATGGTTAGTTTTCTAAAATATAAATACTTATTTCAAAGCTATAATACTTATTAATGTATTAATTTTTAAAAGAGTTTTATGGTCCATGCACATTAGATTTGGTTTATGTCTAAAGATGTTGTGATAACCTTATATTTATGTTAATTGCAAGGTGTATTCGTGATTGAAATTTGAAAATGCGAAATGTTGATTGAGATTCGAAATCAAGGTACGTTTAGGTGGGTAGATACCTTTGAAATAAGATGAGCAACAATTTAAATGGAGGAGGAATGATAGAAATTAATTGGGATAGGAAGGCTCTTAAAAACTAAAATGCTAGTCTTTGACTCTTTGTAACTTTGTTTCCTTTTCTTCAACTAGAAGAGTTGGGAATCATGTTGGCCACTCTTTAGCTAAGTTAAACAAGAACTATGATGAATTTTTTTTCTTTTTTTATTTTTATTTGAGGATAACTATGATGAATATAGAGTTTGGTTAGACAAAAACTTTATTATTGTACATCGAGGTAACTTTTATTGAATTTAGGGTAACTTTTAGACTTTTTAGGTAACTTTTATCAATAAAGAATAAATATATAACTTTTATTTATATCAGCGTAACTTATATATACTGGGTGATTAGGGGGACTTTTCCCTGTCGCGTGGACCAATCAGAGTCTTCCACGTGTCATCCACGTGGACTAGTCAGAGTCCGCCACGTGTCACCTTGTGAGAGTTCCAAGGTGGACCAATCAGGCCACGACACATGGCAGGCAGATAGCCAACCAGGAAAGCTAGCCTTTTATGGCCCAAATTCTCAGGCAAAGCCCAGTCAGCCCTAGGTTTACTAAAACCTAGTACTAGGCACGTTTTCTAACACCCTATAAAAGGGAGATGTTTCCCTCGGAGGAACAGCGATTCAAAAAATATTTTAATTCACATTAACTCTCCATCAGAGAAAGTTAGACACCTGACACCTCGAACTGAGCAATTACACATTGCAAATTCTCTCTTGGAATCCTAGAGAGACCCTTTACTTTCCGCACTTTACTCCTCATACACTTTCTAACTAGATCGTCGGAGGCGGAACTCCTACCCACCGGAGTCTCCATTGTTTTGCAAGTACAGGCGTCCAGAGGTCAGTCTTGGAATTGTAACTCTCCCGAAAGACATCAAAAAACCCCGAAACATTTGGCGCCATCTATGGAGAGAGTACTTCAAAGATGACTTCACAAAAACTTGTACCACCTCTTAATGAGAAACAGCCTATGGCCGAAGTCCAGGTCTACTCAGACCAAGATACGGATGACGACTATGAAGTCGCCACCCATATGGCCCCTGACGGGTCTCTCAGGACACGGCGCATTCGTCCCACCAAAAGGAGGGAACGGAACACTGACCAGGCAAGCCCTAGCGAAACAATCGGCCAGCCGGCTAGACAGCTACAGGTGGCCAAAGGATCCACCCCCATCACTAGAAACAAGCTAATAACCCTCATGACAAGTTTCAAAGCGGAGATAAAGGATCTTATTGAAAAGCGGATGGTTGTTCCCGCCAAGGAACAGTCGGCCAAAAAGCCCTCTCATTCTGGGAGGAATAAGTCGGTCAAAGACCGAGAGGCCACTCCTTACCCTAAACCAAGGGAGAGACAGAAGCCCTTGATAAACTCGGCTGGACTTCGTTTCCCTGAGCCAGGAAAGAGGAAGACCATCCGGCATATACAGCCGGATGGTTCCAAGAAAACATATTCCGATGCTCGAATGATAATCCAGCAAAAGAAGAATATGCAACTGTCAGAGTCGGCCTCCACGTCGAACTTCAATGACATCTTTCAGAATGCCTCAATGTGGTATTCCCAATAAAACCAAGAGGACCAGATAGATGGCTTTTCCGCCCACTCTAGTCCTCAGATTTTCCAAGCGGCCCCGTATGCACCTCAACAGCCATACATGCCGTATAGACCACCTTATATGCAGCCTACCCTCTTCGGGGGGCAGGCGGCACCCAATATCTAGCCTTTGGATTGGCAACTCCGACTGCTAAAAATTGGAAAACAACCTTCAGCTTTCTCAAAGGAAATAAATGAGGCTGCACAGCCGGCCAAGGTGAAGAATGTGTTGGTAGGCACTTATGATGGTACCTCCAACCCAGAAGACCACCTAATGGCATACACCAACCTTATGTATCTTCTAGGGTTGGACGATGCTACGTGGTGTAGATGCTTCCCGGCCACATTGAAGGGCTTCGCCCAGCAATGGTTCGGCAACCTGTCAGCCGAATGCATCAATAACTTTAAGACGCTTGCATACTTGTTCGCGTCAAACTTCTCAATGAATATCCCTACAAAGAAGACAAGTCTTGACTTGGGAGCCATACAACAGGGAGAAAAGGAGGGGATGCGCTCATATATCAGGCGCTTCAATCTAATGAAAATTCAGATTCAAGGGCTGTCTGATGAGGTAGCTTACACAGATTTTTTCAAAGGTCTGAAGGACGGGTCAGCCTTCAAGTTCGACCTCGTCAGAAAAAGGGTGGCTACCCTCCAAGCGGCACATGATGGAGGCGGACGCCTATATACAGGCGACCGAGCTCTGCAACATCGGTAAGCAGTCGGACTCAAAGAGGTCTGACAAAAAAGAAAGTCGGCCATCACAGCCGGCTAAGAAAGAAGAAAAGAAAAGAAAACAAGTCTTGGTGGCTGAATCCTCTAAACAGTCGTCCCAGAAGAAAAAGAGAGAAGCGAAGACGTACTCCCCAAAGTACGAATTCAATAAGGACTGCTACTCCATCCTCATGGTGATTAAAGAACGGGTCTCTATTGACAAGCTGGCTCCTATGAAAGGTTCCGCCAAAAATCGGAACAAAAACAAATACTGCCACCACCATGAGGATATTGGCCATGACACCAACGAATGTTATAGCCTCAAGCGGCTGTTGGACCGTCTGGCTGATAAAGGGGTCCTCAAGTCTTATATCTTAAGGTCCAAGGTTACCTTGCAGACTAACCCTGGACAGTTGTCCAAATAGAAGCCCCACTCTGCTAATAGCTCGGATACGGATGAAACTCCGATCTATACAATAGCAGGCGGCTTCGCTAGAGGCGGCCTTACCATCCGGGGCAATAAAGACTATGTCAGGCGCCTCGATGTTAACTCAGTCGATGAGGGACAAGTGTCTAAGGACTACTTCCCCGAAGTCGTTATTACTAAGGATGACAAAGGCAAAATTAGGAGGCCGCATGATGACCCTATTGTCATCGAATGCAAAGTAGCCAACCAAAGAGTTGGCCGGATCCTCATTGACACTGGGAGCTCATCTGATCTCATTATTCACAAGTGTCTGGCCAAGCTCATGTGCAAGCCCGAGAGTATGCACCAGGTCTCTCATCCCTTAATGGGATTTAGGGGTGGTGTGGTATATCCGGTAGGTCGAATAGACTTACCCATTCGTCTGGGCGAGAAATGGAAGGGAAACCACATGGTGGTGCGGTTCTTAGTTGTTGAAGAACTGACGACCTACAACATGATTTTGGGGCGCCCCACCCTGAATGAATCCAAAGCTGTTATCATCCCTTCTCTTATGCTTCTCAAGTTTGATAGGGATGATGGAATAGTCGGCTCCCTACGAGGAGACCAGAAGATGGCCAGGGAGTGCTACCTCTCTGATGTCAAGCCCACTATGGTCGCAGCCGGCCCCAGTGGAGAAACTACTGACCTTGACCAAGTCAAGGAAGCCTCGCGTGCTGCAACAACAGCCGGCAAGAAGAGAAAGGCCAACCAAATGATGGCCGAGAAAAAAGACAGGCAATAGCAATCACTGCCCGGTCAAAGGCCAGATGAACTCCGTCCCCAGCCGACTGGTGAACTCATGGACATTGTCCTAGATGACTTTTGTCCTAACCGGACTGTTAAGGTCGGGACGACTGCTTTTGCTGAACTCGGTGCAAACTTGCACCACTTGTTGAAAGAATACAAAGACATCTTTTCCTTTGAAGTGGACGAGATGCCAGGCATTAGCCCGGATCTAGCCGTCCACAAACTTGTTGTGGATCCTAAAAAGAAGCCGGTACGACAAAAGAAGAGGAACCATGGTGAAGAAAGAAGCCAGGCGGCAGCCGCCGAGGTGAAAAAATTGTTAGGTGCTGGTTTCATTCGGCAATGCTACTTCCCTGATTGGGTTGCCAATTTTGTGCTTGTAAAGAAGCCAAATGGAACTTAGCGCATGTGTGTAGACTACACAGACTTGAACAAGGCATGTCCGAAGGATAGCTATCCTCTCCCAAAGATCGACAGGTTGGTCGACTCTACAGCCGGTCATGCCTTGATGAGCTTCATGGACGCCTATTCAGGCTTTCACCAGATACCCTTGTGGAAGAAAGATCAAGAAAAGACGGCATTCGTCACTGATCAGGGGTTATTCTGCTATACTGCGATGCCGTTTGGTTTAAAGAATGTGCCTGCTACCTTCTAGAGAATGATTAATACAGTCTTCGCTAATCAAATAGGAAGGAATGTGGAGGCGTATATTAATGATATGATTGTTAAATCCAAACGCCAGACGGACCATTTTACAGATCTCCGAGAAACATTCGCCGCACTCAGGCGGCACCAGGTCATGCTAAATCCCAAGAAATGTGTTTTTGGTGTTGAGTCTGGGAAGTTCTTCAGATTTTTGATTGATCAAAGGGGGATAGAGGCCAATCTAGAGAAAATACAGGCGGTCATAGACATGAAGTCGCCCCGCACTGTAAAGGAAGTACAAAAATTAACAAGTTGTCTAGCGGCATTGTGGAGATTCCTTAGTCAGTCAGACAACAAGTGCCTCTATTTCTTCCAAGCAATTAAGAAGAAGACTATGTTTGAATGGGGGACGGATGCAGAGGCGGCCTTCCAAAAGCTGAAGGAACACTTGCACTCTTTTCCAAGGCTCGTTAGCCCTCTGTCAAAGGAAGTGTTATACATGTACTTGGCCGTCTGTAATCATGCTCTCAATGCCGTTCTTCTTGCTGAAAAAGACGCCTGCCAGCTCCCCGTCTATTTAATCAGCCATGTCTTGAAGAATGCAGAGTTACGATACCCCATGGTTGAAAATTTTGGCTTGGCCCTCTTCATGGAAGTTAAGAAGCTGAAACCTTACTTCTTGGCACATCCGGTCGTGGTCTACACTGATCAACCAATCAAGCGGCCACTGACAACCATGGAATCATCCGGCCGAATGATTAAATGGGCAATTAAAATGCAAAGCCTAGAAATTACTTTTGAGCCAAGGAAAGAAGTGAAGAGGTAGGCATTGGCCGACTTCATTGTTGAAATGACTAGGCCGGCTGATCCGGAAAATCCTGACCAAGTCTGGAAGGTATATGTGGACAAGAGCTCCACAATGAACGGTTGTGGTGCAGGCGTCATATGTCAGTCTCTTGAAGGGGACAAATATGAATATGCACTGCGTTTTAAGTTCCAAGCCTCAAACAATGAGGCAGAATATGAAGCTCTACTAGCCGGCATCCGCATGTGCAAGGCGGCTGGGGCAAAGAAAGTGGACGCCTGTTCAGATTCAAAACTTATTGTTAGCCAATACCATGGTGACTATGAAGCCACACATCTGGCTATGATCAAGTATCTACAGGCGGTAAAAGAAGAGGCCGGGACACTTGAAGAATTCCACCTAAGTCAAGTGCCCAGGTCCGAGAATAACCACGCGGATGCCCTCTCCAAATTGGCATCATCCGCCTCCTGTGACACATCAAGGTCTGTTTTTTGGGAAGTGATGGAAAAAAGGAGCATTAAGGAGGAACCTATTAAAGTGTTTGATCGAAGCTCAACCTGGATGGATGGCATCCGATCATACTTAACAGATGGTACCCTACCGGATACTTACCTAGAGATGATTGTAATGAAAAAGCGTACGTTTAACTTTGAGATTCACAAAGGGGAACTTTTCAAGAAAGGTTATCTACAACCTCTTTTGAAGTGTGTTACCCTAGAGAAGGACCGAGAGGTCCTCGAAGATTTGCATTCAGGATTCTGTTCCTCCCATATAGGCGGCAGGACACTAGCAAAGAGAGTCAGGCGGCAAGGCTACTTCTGGCCTACCCTAGAAGCAGACGCCATGGAGATGGTTAAAAAATGTGACAAATGTCAAAGGTTTGGCAAGCTCATCCATTGTCCGGCCACTGACCTGATGACTATCCATACCCCAGTACCTTTCGCCAAATGGGGCATGGACATTCTGGGTCCCTATACGCCTGCTACAGGAGGACGGAGATATATTTTGGTAGCAGTCGACTACTTCACCAAGTGGGTAGAAGTGGAGGCAGTCAAAGGAATCAAAACCAAAGATGTCATCTCCTTCATTTGGAGAAATGTCATCACTCGGTATGTGGTACCATTGTCTATGGTTTTTGACAATGGACCTCAATTCGAGACGCCTGCTCTCAAGAACTGGTTGGGAGACCAAGGGATCTCTCATTGTTTTGCATTAGTCGGCCGCCCCCAAGAAAACGACCAGGTTGAAGCATTCAACAAGTTAATCTATGATGGCATCAAAAAGAAGATTGAAAGAGTCGGCGGCCAATGGGGTGACGAGTTACCGCATGTTCTGTGGGCCATCAGGACGACTGAAAAAGGGGCGTCTGGTAAAACTCCCTTTCTCATGGTTTATGGGGTAGAGGTTGTTTTGCCTATTGAGCACTATGAGCCGACTCTTCGAGTCATGCTTTATGACGAAGAGGCCAACTGGAAAGCCATGTTGCTAGCATTTGATTCATTTCCCGAACGCAGGGGCAATGCAGCCTTGCGCCATGAGATCTATCGTCTGAGAATGACAAGAGCTTGCAATAAAACAGTGCACAAGCAGCCTCTAAAAGTAGGGGACTTTGTGTTACGAAAAATGGAAGCAGTCGGTAGGGCCAACGAGCAGGGAAAGTTGACTCCTAATTGGGATGGACCCTACCGAATCTATGAAGAAGTTAGAGGCGGCACCTACCGCCTGGAAACACCAGACGGCAGGCAGCTAGCCAGAACTTGGAATGTAGACAACTTAAAAAAGTACTACTTCTGAGATTTGTAAAGCATTTGTAAACATATCAATAAAGTTTGCAATTTATTTCAATTATTGTGCAAGTCACCTTAGTGGGGCAAGCCGCCTGTGCAGAAAACGGTCGGCCTTATTTCTTTTAAGTACTTGAGTAAAAACGTTAAGTCTAGACGACTTAGCAATTTGTTCTTTTCTGAACAATCTAATGAGGCCACGGGCCGGATGATCAACCTAAGGCCCATGGCCGAATGATCTTTTTAAAATTAAACTAATACGTATGTCCCAAAGCTTGAGCAGGGGTCCGACGACATCCATCCGGGTGAATTCGTCGAAGAGAGCATCTCCCATTTGGGTGCATTTGGGTGGCACATTGCTCTAAAAACCAAAAATAAATGGCCCTGCCGTGTGTTTTATAACAAAACCTCGCAGTCGTTTGACCTGAGACAAAGATAAACGTACCGCTATACTGTAAACACGCGGTAGACAGTTAAAATCTAAGTCAAAAACCGCCTGTTATTGCTTGGGACAATACAGTCGACATAATTTGAGTAAATAGCTAAGCAAAACTTGGCAAATAAAGAGGTACCATGCGGCTAAAGCCGCCTGATCTTTCTACTCACTCAAATCAGTGATAGAGATTGATTAACCCCAAGGGTTCTCATAGTCACTCCGACAAACTTGAGATGGAACCTAAACGGTGCGAACCAAGCCACCTGTTTTTTGGCAAACAGACAGTATTCGGCCACTATTCCTCTAAGTTGCAAACACAACAGACGGCCACAACCAAATATTTCTTTTGATTACTCAAGTACAAGTGACGGAGATTGATCAACCTAAAAAGTTTATAGTCAAAATCTACATTTGGAATCTAAAAGGTACGAATGAAACCGCTTGTTTTTTGGAAAACAGACGGCTTTCAGCCATTGTTCCTATTTTTGCTAGCACTGTGGAAGCTACCTTGATTAAAAACGTCCAGATTGGCGCCTGTTCTATACAAGCACCAAGCAGACGGACTACTTACAATCAATAAAATAAACTAAGTACGAAACTTAGTGACAAAACCAAGGTTCGTCAAGAACTATATTGAGGCCGAGAGCCGAGTTATGCTAAGTATTCGCCTGGGAAATGGCCGACTGACCGCCTGGTTTGGGGAAATCATCATAGTGATTGATTGACCTAGAATTAGTAATACTCAAAAGCTTCAAAAATTCCAGGTCAATCAGCTCACCTTTGAAAACCAGGCGCCAGTCGCCCAGGGGCAAGAACAGTCGGCATATAAAGCATTCATGAAAGCAAGAGGCAAGCCACATACACTTGGAAAAATTCATGAAAATCAAAAATTTAAAAACTTCAAAATTTGGAGAAAACGGCAAAAATAGCCGAATGATTAATAATAACAATCGGCCAGGAGACCGACAGAAATGTTGAAAATTAAAATTCAAACTGTCTAGTAAACCCCGACCACTTGGTCGGGTAATGATACAAAACAAGCGGCACACAGGCCGAAGAAAGATGACATAAAAAATGGGAGTTCAAGAAGCTGGAGGAGGACCTTCAGTGTTGGCAGCCGCTTAATTTGGATCATCAACCAGCGGTTGTTCTTTATCGGCATCCGCCTCCTCCTGCGGCGGCTCCTCCTCACCATCCGCCTCTTTCTTGTCCTCCTCTTCCTAATCCAACTCCCTCCTCCTCTTCCTAATCCAACTCCCAAGAAGTTAAGTCGGACGCCTCATCATCCGCCTCCTCCTCGCCGCCTGCCTGCTCCACGATCTTCTTGTTGTATTGATCAGAACAGGCGGCGAATTGGCCCTCCCATTTTTCATAGCCGGTATCAGGGAACAGGGCCGCCTAGGTCATCTTCATAATGGCGCTGCAGTCGTCCATCATGTCCTGAACAAGGGTCATCTTCTCCTCGCCAGCTTTTTTGTTAAGTTTCTAGGTAAGGTCAGCCTCTTGATTCTGCAGGCGGCCCTTGAGTTTGTTCACCCGGGCGCGAAGTCCCTCGGCCTCCTTGTCTGCCTCCTTTAGAGGCGCCATCTCAGCCTTAAGGTCCTTTACAGACTTCTTCAGCTCCATGATCTTCTTCCTGGCCGCCTCTAAGTCCTTCTTGACCTGCAAAGTGGCGGACGCCTGGTAATACAGTGTGTCAGTGGTTAGAATCTCGTTTTGAGCTATCTGGAACATAGCTATATCAGAATCAGAGGCGGCCATGGCCTTCGCAGCTTTTACCTCTTTGTTCTTCTCGGTGATGGGTTTGCGAAGACCATACACTCGCGGCATAGACTGCAGCCGTCCAAAAACAGTCGTCAGTTACAGGTGACCAGGCAAACGTTTAAATGAAAAGAGAGAGAACTTTTTTACTAAGTATACCTCGGCAAGGAGAGCCGGGATGGCTTCAAGGTTAAGGGTGCCGACTCCCTTAACAGATTCCCTGTCCTTAGCAGGGATGGCCTTCAGCATGACCTTGGCCATCTGAACCAGGTCCGGCTCTTGAGGGGCATTTGCAAAGTAGACTGATTAATACGCCGCATAAAAACAGAAAGTCAGCCGCCTGAAATCAGAGGAGTCGGTTGCTTGATTAAACTTCGAAGATTTGAGCAAGTAATACCTCTCGCCGCCTCCTTTTCTCTTGGAGGTCGGCTGCTCCCAAGGGTGGCCGGAGTCCTTGCCCCGCTTTGGGGAGTCCTTCCTTGCCTCTCGGCCGTCTGTCTCCTAGCGTTGACAAGAGTCGACACATCCCCAGTCGTCTGTTTCCTGACCTTAGGGTCAGGCTGGGTAGAGGAGGAAGGTCTAACAGTGTCTCTAGGCAACAAGTCATTGAATTAAAAACAGGCGACAGATAAAAAAAGAGGAAATTGTGCTAAGGTAAAGTAGCTCACCCTAGGCGCCTGTTTGGCAAGCGACTCCTCAGTGGACCGAGATTTTGCTTGTTGAGTTGGGCCGAGTTGGGCGGCTACTTTATTGGAGGCCGAGATTTTGTCCATAGCTTTACCTGCAAAAGATAAATCAAATGGTTAGACACAAAATTAGTCAAGTCTATCAAGACACTCTAAACAAGCGGTCCACTACCTCTCGACATCTCCTCACTAAGGCCGCAGGCGGCCAGGTATTTCCCATCGTATAACCATTTATACTTTGGGATGTAATTTTGAGGGATTAACTCCCTCACCCCAGTCTCAGGGTTCCCCTGTATTTAAACTTTGAAGAGCCCTCTGTCCAGGATCTCTTCTTTTGCTTGTTGAGGAACAGGCGGCAGATAAGATCCGCCTATTAGGTAAGGTGGATCTCTGTTCCACCTGTTGAACTTCTTATTCTTGACCTTATTAGGGTGGGAGACTATGTAGAAGGTGTTCCTCCAATCCTTCCACTTGATCTCCTTTCCCATGGTCATCATGTAGCCTTTATGGCTAGACAGCTGGTACTAGCCGATACCGCTTGTTTTTGGGGTCCGACTGAGGTAGTTCATGTGAGCAAAAGCTTCAAAGCTTGGCTCTACCCTGTACATCTCGCAGCCAGCAACATAGCCCAATATGTTGAACCATGAGTTTGGGGCCAGTTGCCAAAGACCCAGCTGGTACCCATCCAAAATCCTCTTTACAGCCGGATGTAGAGGAAATCTTTAACCAGCTTTAATGGTCGCCTCATAGCAGCCAAAACATTCGTTCCTCTAGCTGGACGCCTAACGTATCCTCGGCATCCGGCACTATTAGAATGTAACCATGACCCATTACATGGTAAGCCCTAAAACTCCCAATTTTTTCAGACATGGCCTTGCGCCTGCCTTTAAGAACATGGCAAAAGTAGGGGGTATACATTTCCCTTTGGGTGGCAGCCGGCTCTGCCCATCTCTCCCCTTTTTCCACCTGATGGCTTTCTCTCGCTGTATGTAGCCGAGAGTGCTTCTCCTCCGAGTCGTCAGAGTGCCGACTAGAGGTACTGGGCTCAGAGTCGTCGCTCGAGCTCTCGGGCAAAGCAGTCTTCTGCCCGAATAGATCAATGATAGGAGGGTCATTATGAACCTCCTCCCCTGATTCTGCAAAAATAGAATCACTTGGGGTGCTAGGGACGCCTGTCGGCACGTCCGAGATCTCGTTAATTGGCGCGTAGAATGAGGAGCCGTCTGAATTTGTTATTCTGGTCGTTCTCTTTATTCTGGCCATGGTGTCCTACACAGACACATAAACAGTCGAACACTGGGCAGTTCGCAAAGGGTGGTCCATCATGGGGCAGGCGGCACTCGTAGTTCTAGATTTAGCCGTCCTCGGTGACCGGCTGATCACTAACCTAGGTCGTGCCGAGTGCTTTTGGGCTACCATTTTTGAAAAAAGAAAAAACAAAGAGAAAGTGCAAAAGGGAACAGGCGGTTACCTTTGAGTAAAGAAGTCTTGAACTTTTGAAAAACTAAGCATCTGAAGAAGCAGGCGGACTGTAAGCAAGTGGCAGTCGTCCAAAATGTCAGAGCAAGCGGCCAAAGTTCTGTCTTAAAAGGTTTCTAGAATGTCCAAATGATTTGGACACCCTATTTATAGGGGGATGAATTCCAAGAGACAGAGAGAAAAAAAAATGGTAAAAACCGTTACCCAATCATGGCGTGACACCTGTCACAGGCGCCACGTGGCATGCCACGTCACCCCTATGAGGTGCAAATGATTAGGGGGACTTTTCCCCGACGCGTGGACCAATTAGAGTCTGCCACGTGTCATCCACGTGGACCAATTAGAGTCCGCCACGTGTCACCTCGTGATAGGTCCAAGGTGGACCAATCAGGCCACGACACGTGGCAGGCAGATAGCCAACCAGGAAAGCTGGCCTTTTACGGCCCAAATTCCCAGGCAAAGCCCAATCAGCCTTAAGTTTACTAAAACCTAGTACTGGGCACGTTTTCCAACACCCTATAAAAGGGAGATGTTTCCCTCAGAGGAACATCGATTTAAAAAATATTTTAATTCACATTAACTCTCCATTAGAGAAAGTTAGACACCTGACACCTCGAACTAAGCAATTACACATTGCAAATTCTCTCTTGGAATCCGAGAGAGACCCTTTACTTTTCGCACTTTACTCCCCATACACGTTCTACCTTGATCGTCAGAGGCAGAACTCCTACCCACCGGAGTCTCCGTTGTTTTGCAGGTATTGCGGTCCAGAGGTCAGTCTTGGAATTGTAACTCTCCTGAAGAACATCAAAAAACCCCGAAACACTGGTAACTTCCATTCATTATTATAGGGTAACTTTTAATCATTTTAAGGTAACTTTATAGCGGACGTACAATATATTATTGTACATCCGATTTTTTTAAATGTTAGTCTTGGTTAGAAGAGTTCCCTCATGATATTCATGAGAATGTAATGTTTGACATTGAGGCAATATTTGCTTAATAGTATTGACTTCCGTTTCGTCAAAAAAGAATTAAAAAGCTAGATTTTAGATGATAATTAATATACAAAATCGTCAATTTTTTTAATTAAAAATTTCCGCCAACACTTTATAAAACCGCTTTTTTTTAATGAAATCCAAAAATTAATAAATGCATGATATAATTTATAAAAATAGAAAATAATTAATTAAGGGCTTGTTTGACATCGTATTTTATTTTTAATTCTTCGAATTTTTTAAAGCAAAAAAACCAAAACCATAAAACAAGAAAAAGTTTCTCTTTTTTCACTTTTCAGTTGTCAGTTTTCAAAATTATCATGATAGTAATAAGTTTGACCATGTTTTGATTCATTATATGACATATATCATATGATTTTGAAAAAAAAAATAAAAAATAAACCACAACATTATAATACCAAATGGACCCTAAGATAATATTTTTTTTGTTACAAATCGAAAATAACTAATAATTTCCTATAAGATAATCGTTAGTTTCGAGGAAATCCGAAAATGTCTAGAATTTTGATTTGGGATTTTTCAGAAATTATAAGACAAACTATCATTAGATAAATGATTATTTATTGGATTTTTCATAAATAAAAAAATTTAGCTAAATTAAAATAATTAATCCGAAAATACTAAGGATAGAATTTGAATATGTAATTTGACAATTAATAGTATATTGTTATGTAATCAGGAAAATATTATTCAACAAATAATTTTGGAAATATTAAATTTGAATAATTAAATTCAAAAGATAATTAGTTACTTTAATTGTAAAACTAGGTTTGAACTCGAGCGATGCACGATTTATATAAAAACATATTTTTGAAATTTGTACATTAAAAGAAAAAAAAAATAGCTATTATACATAAATATAAATCAGAATGTTTCACCTTGTACAAAATATTTGTAATTTTAAAATTTTATATTTAAATACTTGCTTTATTTCTCCATGCGCGGAGTTTTAGGATAAATTAGAGAAAGTAATAAAATATGGAGGTAGTGGAGTAAGTGAAATAATAAAAAAAATGTAAAAAGCAAAAGTAGTTGATAGAATTGAAGGAGAGATAATATGAAATTAACAAAATACTACCTCCGTTAACTATTATCTGCAACATTTACCCGAAAGGGGTGCGTCCTATTATTTGCAACAAACTAATTTCTTTCTTTTTTTAGTAACTTTTTTAAGTGTGAAATTACCAATATACCCTTAAAAACAAATTATAAAATAACCATATTTTTAACAACAATTAATTAAACCTAAAACAAATCCATCTACCATAATCATTCCCACCAAAATAACCTACCCTATTCCTATTTTCTCAAAAAAATCAGAAACCTTTCATCTCCCATTCAATGTTCTTCCAACTACCCCATTCAATGTTCTTCCACCCACCACCATTAATGAAGGCTCTTCATCTGGGTTGCTTCGAGAAAAAACACAGATTTATTCTGTGTTTTTCATTTCCCCTCACGCACTCTCTCTTTCTTCTCGGAAAAAAATCGCCCCTTCACCTCACTCTCTCTCCTACTTGAAACCCTAACTTTTCCAGATCTGGCTGTTGTACTTCGTAATAATTTGAAAACCCTTCAAAAATGAGTTCCCCTAACCCCGAAAAGCCAGATCTTGGCGTGGTTGCGACGTACAAGTGCCAGAAACGCACCGGAAAAATGCGATTAATTGTTACGCGTAGTGCGACGTACCTTGATATGAAGCGTACGGGAGGTTATGGTGCAAAGCTTACTCCTTGCGACTCTGATGAGGAGCTTGGTGAGGTTTCGAAGCCAAATCTGGCCAAAAATGTTGAGGGTTCCATCACCAAACCTCCTGAAATCGTGATTCTTGACTGCGATGATGAAGAAACCCCGGTTGCGGCCACGTTGGTGGCAAAATCCGTTGAGCAGGTGGTGGATTATGGTGGACCTGGGTCTACAAAAGTTGTGGCTGGGAAAAAACGCCACAGATCTGAGTCCCCTGCGTCTGACGATGTTGAAGGTGAAGGGGATTACAACCCTTTCACCTCTCGCTCCCACTAATCTCGCAGCGTAAAACATGTCTAACCCTAGATTTACTTCAGTGTTCATTTTCATGTTTTCTGAAACCCTAATGTTACTAGTGGCTTGATTGTTATCCTGATTTGAGTTTCCATGGTTGATATGCTTTGCCTTGATTCTCCTTGTTTGCATGTTGATTCCATGACCTGGATCTGTTTCTTATACTGACAAATTTTGCTTCTAATTGTTGGTTGTTGTTTGAAGAATATTTGAAGTTGATGTGATTTTGTGACTTTGTTGCCTTAATTATGCTGTGTATGCCATGTTCACATCTGTTGAGAGTTATTTTATGCTGGTGATAGTTTCCCTATTCATAGTGTATGTTGATGGCCCTATTGGTATTGTATGGTGGTTTCTCTATTGATAGTGTATGCTGGTTGGCCTATTGAGACTGAGTTTGCTATGTTAATACTTGGTGGAAGTTACTGTGTGTGTGTTGGTTTGAGGTGAATGTTATCTTGTTTGAGATTATTTGGTTGCCCTATTGATACTATATTCTGTGTTGGTCTATTGAGACTGAGTTTGCTATGTTATAACTTCTTGGGAGTTACTGTGTGTGTGTTGATGGATGGAGAGGTTGGCTGGGAGTTACTTATATGGTTGTACGCCTGTGTAGGTTGTTTGTTGTTGTATGTGTATGGTTGGGTTGATGTGAATGTTGTATTGTTTGAACTTATTAGGTTGTTGGATGCCCTATTCTGTCTTTGGGGTTGTATGTGTTTAGTTATGGCTGTGTGGCTGAATTGCTTCAATTCAGTTCACAGACTGGTTGTCCTTAGGTTGTGTTTTGTATTGGTGTACTTGGATGTTGAACAACTCAGGCATTTGGCATTGGGGTTTGTGCAATGGTGAATGATGATGGACTAGTGGCATGAATCTCTATTACTGTGTGAGTCCCACTCTATGATATGTGCTGCCTGGTGAAGTAAGATTCCCTTACTTTCTTGTGTGTGCTTGTAAAATCCATGTGATGAAGGGACTCATTTGATACATAACATTGTGTAATTGGTATTGCTCCAACAACTCCTTATGTGAGTTGTTGTTGAGGGAACCAATCATGCATTGTCTGTGAAAAAAAAAATAAACCCTCTGATGGATTCATGTGTTAGTCTGTTTGCATAGTCTCCTCATTTAAAATTCGACAACTTCTAAATAAAACAGCCACATTTGATTTCATAAACTGAACCAAAAACTTGTACATTTTCTAAGTAGAAGGTGTTAAGACTGCCTTACAATATCAGTAGCCATCATCTTAAACAAAATACACCTAACCAATGATTGTCATACTATAAATAAAAAACAAACCAAAAAACATGACATACTATGTTGCATGCTGCTTCCTTGCTGTTCATTGGTTATGTGTGGCAGTCTCACAAAAATCTTGTTCACATGTCTGACTTGTGCTCAGTCTGCATCTACTTGCATGCCTTATTCTTCTTCAATCCCTTCACATGTTGAAAGGAATATAGAGTTGAGATAATCAACAACTTGTTGAACCACATTCTTGTCCACCTCTAGTTGCTCTGGCAGCATCCCAATCCTCTCAAGCCTTTTTTTTGCCTTTGTGGGGTGGGGTAAAGTTGTTCCCTCCTAGGTGTTTTAGTATTTCCTCCATGCAACACTGTAAAGTTATCTAACAGTGTTTGTTTGACAGTGGGTTGAACATGGCATAAGCCTCTTTAACTTTTTCAATGAGTTCCACTAAATTCTTAGGGAAAGATTGGTATTGTATGGATTGAATTACATTGAACAACCCTAGATCAAGAACATTTAAGTCTGGGGACTGAGCTGGCTGGTAAATGAATTGAATGTTGAATCCACCTGAGTGACAGGCTGTTTCAAATTCCTCATCCCTTGGAATTTGGTGAGGTCTGGCATTATCCCACTAGATCCAGATGTCCTTAGGGAGAAGGGAAGGCCATTTTGATTTGATGCCTGGAATGACATTATGCAGTAGCATTGTCCTGATTGCTTCTTTGTTTACATTCTGTGTGGCCTTGATTTCCACAACCCCAACCTCCCTGTTTTTGCTTTTCTTTTTGGCTATTCTTTCATACACAAATGGAAAAATACCATACTTTCCATCATGTAATACAACTCCATGGGGGTCAAAAATGGGCTTCCCTATGGCAGCCATGAACATCCCTTTCACTTTGAACCTCTTGGACTGTTGGGCCCTATATGGGTTAGGTTCATTTGGTATGAGGTAGAACTTCCTAGTTTCTAGGTTCAAAAAGAACCATTTCTCATCAATGTGAACAACTTGTTGCATGTCCATAAATTTTGGGTTCCCATTCTCTGTAGCAGGAAGTAGATGGTTTAAAACCCATTTCAACCTTGCTAACTTGTGGTTGGCTGTGAGCGCTGGGTGATTTGTGCTTGTATGTGTTCTGAGTTTACCTTGTTTCTTCAGCTTATGTATGGTGACATGTGAGATGTTGAGAGCAGCTGCATAGCTTCTCTCAGTTCCCCTTTTGTACAAAGGAGCTGATTGCATGAATTCATCTATGTATTCTCTGGGTTTGGGACCAGTTTTTCCCAGCTTCTTGCTTCTGACATCTATGACATTCCCCTTTGCCAGTTGTGCCTTGATGTCTGTAAATAGCCTAAGAATTGTTAATCTGTGTACATTGAACTTTTTTGCTTGCTGTGATAAGTACCCCCTAGGCAATTCACCCCCCTCTAGCTTAAGTAGATAAGCATCCACAAGCTCCTTTTTCTGGAAAACAGTTAACTGTTTTCTACCTTTGGGGTTCCTGAAGTCCTCTTCATGATCAGTGTTGTTGCTGTCATTGTGTTGAGTCTCATCCATGTTGATTGCTTCACTGTGGTCCATATTGTTTTCTTCCATTAACATTTGGTCAATGCTGTAAAACTCATCATGTGCAATTTCTGCCATGTTGAGTGTACTGATGTTACTGAGTTCCCAGTTGACAGGTCTAGTGATGAAGTTAGGTGGCTTTTTTTTTACTGATGTGTTGTAGCTGAACCAGAGAAGAAGAAGTAGATATGGCTGCAACTGACCCTAGATTTGTTAGTTTTTGGTTGTTAGTTTAGAACTAACTTTTGGGTAGAACAACTAATGTTTTTAAGTAGGGAATATTTGTGTACTGATTGTATGAACTTATTAAAACAGCAGGTGGTATTTATACCCTCCTTAAATGAAAAAAAGGGGGGAAATTTTGGGTGGAATCTGAAATTTTGGGGTTGGAGGGAAAAAAAATTCGTGGGGTTTTCTTAGGGAAACTCCCAAAATTTCTGAAAAATTGGGTGGGTCCACTCAAGTATGACATTTTCTCTCTCCTAAAAATATAGCAAAAGTTTCTCTCTCTTTTTAATTACTTAATCACATACCCCACTACCCCATTACCCACTACTAAACTACTCCTAAAAATTTTGCCTAGGCATGCGTAAAAAGGACGATTGTTGCAAATAACTAAAAACGGAGGTAGTATTATTTATGTTGGGTTCATTAGTTGAGAGAAATGAATTAAATATTGTAAATACTTTCCAAACAAGGAAATGGGGCAAGTGTTTAAAACCGGCTGAAAATGAAAAGTGGAGCAAGTATTTAAAAACGGGGGGAGTATTTCAATGCAGGAGGTATTTATTAGTGTGCTATTTAAAATTATTTCAATTTCTTAAGATAAATTGATAGGTCGTAAGTGTAAAGTAAAAGCTTCTAATATGCAAATTTCAAATATGTTAAAATATGGTAGCTTCACAAAAAAAGGGGGGGGGGGAAAGATGACATCATCTTTGCATTTAGGCGTGAAATTTTTTATTAAGAGAGTGCATGTGAACAGTGATGACGTCAGCATGCTTTGTTTTAGTAATATTTAATAGATAATAGGTTAGAAAATTAGTAATAATAAAATTCAAAAATTAATAATCATATTTATGTAAAACCAAAAATATTTATTAAATACTTGATAATTACATACTTCGAAAATCTTTGGTTTCTAAATTCAAAATTCATTTTGACTCCAAATTCAAATAATTAGGACTATTAAAGTACCCTTATTAAATACAATACTTTGGAAAAATAGTTCTCAAACTTACGGGGTATTACAGTCTACCCCTTAAAATATAATACTTGAAATAAGTTAGAGTTAAGTAAATTCAATATTTGAAATTAGGTAGAATTAAGTAAATTCGTGCACATCCTAAGAAGTTAAGTAAATTACTTATTGCATTATACCCCTTGAAAGAAAAGTCATGTCCCGTACCTCAACTACTCACCATAAAAGTTATGGGTATCTTTTACGCATTTTTGCTTCGAACTCCCAAGTTGCTTCTTGTGTTTTAAAATACACTTTATCAAATTTGATCAAAAAATAAACCTATACTTTATTATTATTATTATTATTATTATTATTATTATTATTATTATTATTATTATTATATTAAAATGTGTGCCATAAAGAAAGTTTATATGCCACATGACACTCTCCTCATTTAAATGTTCTCAATTGTCCATGTCAGCTCTTCAATTAAAAAATAAAGGATAGTCACTACAAAGTTTTGATCACATGATCTTGAATAATGCCCAATTTCTAAATATCGAAGGACATAAAGTAATTAATAGACCACGAAACTCGCCAATGGGATGTGCAACGCTTAGAAAATATCTTCAATGTGGACGACATTCGTAGCATCCTAGCAATCCCCTTGCGTCCGAAGGTCGTCCAAGACTCTATAATGTGGGCTTTCTCGAATGATGGCAGCTAATCTGTGAAATCAGCATACATGCTAGGCAAATCATGTAACCTTGACCTGTTTCACAAAGCATGGATGGAGATTTGGAAGCTAGAGGTTATCCCTAAAGTCCGTCACTTCTTATGGCGAATAAGTACGGTTACTCTACCTGTGAGAGACTACCTCAGGTAGATGTAGTAGACTGCCCTTGGTGTGCGGGCTACCGGAAACAATCAGGCACGCTATGTTTGATTGCCACACCGTTCGTGATCTTTGGATGGAGTGTGATTGTGTGGAGATGTCGGTCTGGCCAACTGGTATGTCCTTCTTGGAATTAATTGAATCATGGAGTAAGTTAGATGCAAAGAAGGTGAGTAGAGGTGCGATTTTAATGTGGCACTTATGGAATCGGAGAAACGAGATGATCTTCAATGGCAAGGAGGTTTACCACCCTGTTATTGTTAAGCGTACCCTCCGCCTGGCGACTGACTGCAGCTCTTACATGAAGAGGATATACGGAGGGATCAAAAGGCATCCAAGGCGCAGCTCCAAAGTTTGGAAAGCACCACCGAAAGGCATTATCAAGCTCAATTGTGATGCTTCGTTGAGTGTTGAAGGTTGGGTAGGAATGGGGGTGATTGCTAGAGACTGGAAGGGGGACACCCTCTTTGCTGTGACCTGAAGAATGAGAGCCCATTGGTCTCCAATAATTGCAGAAGGGAAAGCGATTGAGTTGGCTGTACAAATTGCAAAGCGCTATGGCTTGTCAGAGATTATAATCGAATCGGATAGCCAAGTCCTCATCAACCGCTTATCCAAAGCATCGATCTTCTTCACGGACCTTGATGCAATTTTAGAGGAGATTTTATCTTCTTGTCTTTCTTTTTCTTCTGTTGTTTGGTGTCATGTTAAACGTGATGGTAATGTTGTAGCTCATAGCTTAGCCCGTTTAACGCCTTTTGGTGTTGAACAGATATGGGAAAACCACGTCCCTTGTGAGGTTTCTCCCTATGTCTTGATAGACAAATTATCAATATCAATATAAGGCACCTACAACGTTTTCTCAAAAAAAAAAGGCATAAAGTAATTTGTTAATTTGTTTTATACTTGAGTTAACCAAATGAAACTCTAGTTAACTACCGTCAACCTCCCTCCTGCCTCCTTGCTAATCAAAATAAAACCTCAAAACACCCACACTAGTAATCTACTACAAAACAGAAAACTCAAAAATAAGAAATGCCCATGTATAAAACTCATCTAAAATTCAAATATTTAGCAACAAAAATACAAAAATCCAAAATTCAACAAATTTATTCAATCTAAACATTGCAAACGACACCATTAAAGGAAACCAACATTAAAATGAAACTATTATTGGCGGCACCACCGCCGCCGATATAAACAAAAAAAAACCTTTGGAAATGGTGAAATTAAGGGCATGGTCAATCCTGCCTAAAAGGTAAGGGTGACCATATACTTTATTGAAGGTGGAATTAAGCTTGACACTTAATTTCCTCCATAATAAGTTTTTGAATTTTCTCAATTACTAAATTTCTGAATAGGGGTGCTAATTGAGTTGAGCAACTCGTGAGCAACTCGAACTCGACTCGGTCAAAACTCAACTCGACTCGAATTCGACTCGACTTGAGATGTTAAAGAGCACGAGTTGAGCAAGCTCTAACTCGTCTCGATAAGCTCGTGAGCAACTCGATAATATATTTTATTAATATAAAATTTACAAACAAAATAAAGTTACCATGTTTAAACAAATTTGACACTTAATAAGTGAAAGAGTAAATCTTTAATAATAAATATACTACTATAAAAAAAGAAAACAATATAAAGTGAAAAAAAAATACAGGCATATAATTATAGAAGGGTCAAAATTTTAACGAGCAGATCTTGAGCTACTCGACTCAACTCGAAATTTTAACGAGCACAAGTCGAGCAGGTTTTATTGGCTCGAAATTTTAGCGAGCACGAGTTGAGCACATGTAAAAAGTTTACGAGTCGAGTCGAGCACCCCTTAGCTCGTAATCGACTCGCTCGAGCACCCCTATTTCTGAATTTTCTTTATTATTCAAAACATCAAATTGGAGCACATAAACCAAATTGACTCTTCAACATCAAATATTGGAGCTCATAAACCAAGTGTCTGTACTACGATCTATTTGTACCTCGACCTCATCTATCTCTCAACACGAAAACGAAATTTGACCAAAAATATTAACAGTATTGTGTTATGCCGTTAACGTTGTTCAACATTGCAATAGTAGACTGGTTAAGTTATTTAACCCAAGGTTAGTTGTCAGGTACGGTGTTGTTTTGAGTAATACTCCCTCCGTCTTAGTTTATAGTTCCCGTTTATATTTTTCACGACATTTAATAAGAAATGGGAGGAGAAAGTGGATGAAGTATATAAAAAAAAGTGAGAAGTACATTAGTAGACAAAAGTTAGAGAGATAAATTGGTAAAAAATACAAGGCATGCATGTGGAAAATTCAAGGGTAAGTTAGGAAGTTCAATGAATAAAGTTAAAAAAAATGACAGTATAATGATCTTTACATACTATCTAAAAATAGAAACAGGAATAACATTTTGGGTCTCCAAAATAGGAAAACAAGAACAATAATGTGAAACGGAGGGAGTATTTATTTGTCACGATACCCAAAGCAAAATAATTACAAAACTTGCCATTTAAGAAGTTTCTCTATGTGATAGAGAAATATGTATTTCCTCTATGATCTATGGGATGATAAGTGAAGACATAAACCCGGTACAACGCCTAGAACATACACTAGTTCAAATTATAAAAATGGGTGAATAATTAAACATAAACACCGTAGCCTAAGTCCTACCTTAAGCAAAAAAAAAAAAAGGAAAAAAAATCACGAAGTACCAAGCTCCCTGCTAGCCGACCGATAGGCCTGAGCACAGATCGGATATCCGTATCCGAAAATCCGGATATTTGATATCCGTATCCGATCCGAAAATGTCGGATATTCGAAATTTTCGGATCGAATATGTCGGATATCCTATATCCGACTTCTTTAATAAAAACCTAGATCTACTTATACAATTATCGTAAAACAATTATACATAAAAAAGTCCAAAAATTAGAAATTAAAGTAATTAATTATATAAGTATAAACTACAATTACAAACTAAAATTCCAATAACATCAAAATTAATAATATAGTAAATATAAAATTGAAAAAAATAAACCTAGATCAATTTTCTAATTTAGATCAATTTTTTAATCTAAATTAGAATTAGATCTAAAATACAAAAACCTTGAAATTTCGAAGCTCATGGGCTGCTAGAGTTGAAGCTTAGGCGGGCGTCGGTGCTTGGCTAGGGTTGAAAGCAGGTAGCAGCATGGGCAAGGCGGCAGCTTGGAAATGGGAACCCATCCCACCTAACGCCTATGAACCCATCCTACCCCACCACCAATTTCGACGCTTGTGAATCCATCCGACACCACCCCAGCCCACATTATTCACGTTGCTAGTGAATTTAACCCAATCCACTCCCATTCTCGAAGCTAGTAATTTAACCAAGATAATTTCAAAAAAAATGTAAATAATTCACTTGGGCTAGGTCGAACGGTGGAGTAGGAGGTGATGGTGGCTTGAGGTGACGGCGGCGACGAAGCCGAAGTTGCTAGAGGTGGCGGTGCTTGGTATTTTGTTTTGAAGCAGTAAATTAATTCACTTGGGCTAGATTAAGAGAAAGAACAAGATGAATTTTGGAGAAATATTTGGAATTTTGGAGAAGACGAATGAAATTAAGCAAATTTGTGTTCGATCTAAAATGAATAAGATGCTAAAGATAAAGAGAAGGATGGGGGAGAATGAAGGAAGAGGGATGAGAGAGAAATGAGTAGGGGGGCGGTATAAAGTATATCTAGGTTTTTAACTTTTTATCCGAAAATATTTTAAAATGGCAAAAAAGTATTTTTTTCGGATTTCGGATCGGATATCTGATTCGATATCCGACTTTTTTCGGATATTCGGATATCCGAAATCAAAATTTTCGATATCCGATCTCCGAAATTTTTGGATCGGATATCCTAAATTTCCGGATCGAATGCGGATCGGATGCGGATCGGAATTTCGGATTTTCGGATTATCAGATAGTTTGCTCAGCCCTATCAGTCGACTCCTCTAAATCGGCCACCCTAACGCTGACGCATTGCCGCTTTCCGTCACTTTCTCGCCGCCAAACCTCTAGCCTTAATAAAACCACTATACATGCCTTCCTTTAGCTCCTTGATCCGCGTCCTGCAATTTTGTTTGAATTCAAGTATTAAACCCCTAATTTTTTTTCCTTTTTCTAAATTGTAAAATGTATGTTGAAAATAATGAATTTGTTGGATGAAGTTGAGAAAATTAGTGTAATTATATAAAAGAAAAATTGGTAAAAATAATCCCAACTTTTGCCTGTTCGCTAAAAAATAATCTCAACTTTGAATTATTTTTAAATAATCCGAACTTTGGGGTCATTCGCTCAAAATGATCTCAAGTAACCGGTAACCTATTAAAGAGGTTTTTTTATTTAGATGACACGTGTCACCATGTGATTGGTTGAAAAATTAAAAAAAAATTAAAAAAAAAAACCAGCCCCCACACAACCCCAACTACCACCCATGTTTCCGGAAGCCCTACCACCAAGCCTAGTCAGGTCCCCCCGCCCCAACCCTACGCCGCACCCAAATCCCCTTCCCCATGTCGTCGACGACGCCCTCTACCCTACCTCTGATCGTCCCTAAACCACCACCGCAAAACCCCGGTCTCAATATCTCAATAAAAACCCCTCCCCCACCGTATAAACCCCAGCTACCACTCCCCCACCCTCGAAACCCCTAGTCGTTAGGGTTCCGAGGGTCGGGGAGCAGCGACTTGGGCATAATACGGTGGGGGAGTGGTTTTTTTTTAAATTTCGAGATGGGGATTGGGATTTTGCGGTGGTGGTTTAGGGAGAAGGATTGACGAGGCGACGAACAAGGGTAGGGGGAAAAGCGTCGCCGGCGTGGGGAGGGGGGTCTGTTGCAGCGAGGGGTGGCGGGATGTGGAGAGTGCCGATGGGTGGTGGCAGGGAGGGTGGTCGGTGGCTGGGGCTAGCTTTTTAAAAAAAAAAAAAAAATTACGATTGTCTTTCTAAAATTCTGCTATTCATATTCTTAATAATGTGAGAATAATTTAATTAAGTCAAAACCTTAAATGTTTGGATTAAACTGTGAATATAGACCTTTTCTCTGCCCTTGCTTAGCGAAGGCCCTAATTTTGTGTTATTTGCGGTGAACTTATGTTAGCGTAATTGCCATTTTATAAAGATTGTTTGCAATCCTCGATTTTTTAATCTTACTAGTCAAAGTGATTATTACCTGTGATTCGTTACTCGAAATCCTACATTGCAATTTGACTTGATTGTGGCCGAATGAGGTCATAAGGTTTCAAATTACTGATTAGGGTTGTTTGATGATGGCTGTATTGGAGAGCATTTAGCAAATTTGGAGCTAGTGAATCGTCTAGTTGTGATAAAATAAAGAACTCAGAGCATCAGTTAATTGTCATTTCAAGCCTTTATATTTCCTTGTTGCACATAGCATTATGTAGTGGCGGATCCAATGTGGGTTCATTGAACCCACTGATCTTTTAAAAAAAAATTGAAAAGTTTTTTTTAAAAAAAAACAAAAAGCGAAAAAGGGTTAAATAAAATATTTGTTGATATATGTCAAGAAGTAAAGCTGCAGCCGAGCGCTTTTTTTCACCTCCCATCAAACACGAGTTTGTGGTTTCAAGACCCATAACTCACACTTTTTTTCTTTTTCCTTTTTTTTTTCTACATTATACTGCTTCCTCAATTCTCAAGACAGAACACTACACTTCCTCATTCCCCCAAATTGTAAAATCCTAACCCTAAAATCCTAAATCCCCAGCCGGCCGCCGCTGTCCTCTGTCCCGTAGGCGACGCGTCATCAGCCAGGCATCAGGTGCTCCGACATCGACAGTCCGACGTCCTTGAATTTCGCTGAGGTCAGTGAATTTCATTTCGCTAATTTAATGTTTTTTTTTTGGTGAATCGCTGATTTAATGTTTCATTTCGCTAATTTACTTTACGATTGGGGATTTTTTTTGGTAAGTCGCTGAATTTCATTTCGCTAATTTACTTTACAATTTGGGGATTTTTCCTCTAGAAATTGAAGATTGATTTTGACTATGTTTTGTTATAGTTTTATCTTCATTATAAGTCCCAAATGATTTTTTTTTAATATGATTAGCCGATTAGAAACTGAAGATTGGTTTTGATTAGCCGATTTGGGGATTTTTCCTCTAGAAACTGAAGTTGTGACCGGATATTTGACTATTTGAGTTGAGTATTTGAGCCCTATAATTTCTGTTTAATTGATATTGATTCTTATTTCTGATTTTCTGTTTAATTGATAATGATTATTGAATTTATTATCATTCATTCATTCTGCATTTATCATGTATGTGTAGCAGTAACTGATGTCGTGCGTTTTAGACTCGTGGTGGTAGTCGGTACAACTGGCGGACCGGTACCTTTGGCTATCTTCTTCACCGTTAATTAGGTAAATTATGAACGCTTGATAGTTATTTTATAATTCTCCAATCAAAATTTTACTTTTATTATATGTAATGTTGAATGATAAAGTACTTGAATTTTCAGTTCTGCTATTCTCTGTCATTGTTGGTATATGATTTTTATTTACTGCCATTTAACCTATTAGGAGCTCTATTTTTGGCTTTGGCTAATTATGAACTATATTATGTTTGAGTTTTGTTGCTTGTGGTAAATCAAATCTCTTCTAGTGAAGAATTTCCTTGGGTAGTTTGGTTCTCTATGTTTAACCAGCTTTATAAAAAATAAATACCAAGTAAAAATGTAAAATGATATGATCAATTCGCTTGTTTATTATGAACCTTTGAAGTATTGATAAGGCCAGAATATATGGGGTTTTTAATTTTTTGTTTAGCGTCGATCAATTTGGTAACTAGTACGTTACTATGTTTGGTGACTTATGAATCTTAAAAATGATATGAGTTGCCGATCTTTCCATCAGCTGAATTTGTTGAATACTGAATTGCCTTGAGTTGCTTTTGCTTTTGAATTGTTGAATTTTTGCATTTTTCTTATGTGTAATCTATTTGTAATCCATAATTTGAACTTATGTACTGAATATTTAATTATTATATTTTTCATTCCTTTGTTAATTACGATTCCGAACTTTCAAAGTTTTGAACCCACACGTCGGAAATCTTGGAGACGCCACTGATTATGTTTATTCATGTAATTTTTTTTCCCCTTGTGAATCCGAATAAGCAATGAATTTTGGTGTTCCAGCTTCTCCTTCATTGCCTAACACTAAATTCTTTTTTATGCTAGGATCAATATTTTGGACTTTGCTTTAAGCGAGTTGCTGCCATGATAGGAAGTGCCCATGTTCGGATTAGTAGTTGGCAGCAGGCTGCAGTTGCTCTTGGTTCAGCTGTTGGTGCACTAGTTGATCCACGAAGAGCTGATCTCATAGCAGCCTTGGGAGAGACTACTGGAAAGCCTGCTTTCAAAAGAGTTCTTGAAAGAATGAAAAGAAGTCAAGAGGGCAAAGTAAGTCTTTTGGTCGTTTTTTTGAACTTCTATATTTCTATAAATTAAGTACCTTGCTTTCAAAAGAGTTCTTGAAAGAATGAAAAGAAGTCAAGAGGGCAAAGTAAGTCTTTTGGTCGTTTTTTTTAAACTTCTATATTTCTATAAATTAAGTACCTTAATATCTTATATGGGTGAAAGTGCGAAACCATTAGTTGTGTTTATAAAGTTTTGTTGAAATTTATTTATGTATGTACCTTAGTAGTAATATTAATACTTAATTTTATGATCATAGTTTTTGCATTATAACTGTATCATGTATGCCTTTGTGTAGACATAACAAACCTGTGCTCTTCTTTGTTGAAGTGTATAATAAGGATCTATTGCAGTTCCATCTTGGACAACTCCTCACATATATTAGTTTGCATCATATTCTCTAGGTTTTATTTTAGAAGAATAAAAATCAAGCTTTTCACAGTATTGGCAAGTAATAGCACCCTCCTTTGAAATTGAAAAATTACCAAGCTTTATACTGCTAAGAATATATTGAATTTTCTGCATGAAACATACACCAAAATGTTTTTGCATGGTTTGAGCATTTATCTTACTACTACTTTGAATTACCATGTAGCACCCTTGTTTGAATTTGACAAACTACTACTATAGTGATAATCTACTAACAATTTGCTGAATGTTATATACTTTTTCTCATATATTTATCGTCGTTTGTGTAATATGATTGTAGAAGGTATTAATTTAGTTATTACACATATTTGACGACCTGGCGAGTTCCTAACTTTGTTGTTTTGTGAGTGTCTAACCTACTTCAGCTGTGCTGAAGTTCGGTGCAAACTATGTAATTGAAGAATTGGCGGTTTTAGAACATTAAACTTGACAGTTTATTATATCATAGACCATCACATAGGCTCATCTCCCCAACTTTGATGCCTTGGCTTTCATTGGAGGCTTTATAAGAAAATTTCTGTTTATTACTATTATGACTTAAACTTAATTTTGTTGATATGCTTTTATTTACAGGAAATTCTCTTGGAAAGGCCACGATATATCTGCAAATGTTGGGCATGCATGGGACCTCCCTGAAAACACATTTGGGGCTGCATATGCCAAGTTCATGGGATCAAGGAATTTTTCACCAGATGATAGACCACTTGTACGGTTTTTGGACATTGAAGAGTTAGCATATGTGGCTATGCGAGTTCGAGAGGTGCATGACTTCTGGCACACTCTCTTTGATCTTCCCACAAACTTATTAGGTGAGTCAGCTTTGAAGGTAATAGAGTCCCAACAAATGCATCTTCCAATGTGCTTCATGTCAGTCATAGGAGGTTCAGCAAGATTCAACTCTAAACAGAGATCACTTTTCTTTGAGCATTACTTACCCTGGGCCTTGCGTGCTGGAAGGAACTGCACAGATTTGATGTGTATATATTATTGCCACTTCGACGAGGATATGGATGTTGTTCGGAGAAAATGGGGGATCATTCCTGCTCCTCCCCTTACTGCTAAGGTTTGAAATAATATATGGCCAAGAGTAACTTTTGTTTAAGACTCTTGATTTCCCCTCATATACCTATGTTAAATCCTTCGCACTGACATGGGCACTTGATAGTTGACACTTATTTTAGGACCAAATCATGGAATAAACTTGTAAAATAGCAAATTCTGACACTCGGGTGTACCCATGTTTGAATGAATGTGTTTGGGCAAACATAGAAACGGAAAGCAGGTGTAGTGTAGTATTACCTAGAGTATGAATCTGAAGCCCGAATTTCATCTTTGGATTTGTAGTAATAGTAAGACAACTAGAAATCTTTGTTTTAGTATACTGAGACAGCAACTTGAGAGTCCAAGAGTGGCCTTTTTCTCCCACTTTGCAGGATATTATTAGCTACTGCCCTTGGTTATGAGTCTAGGAGACATGCAATATCCAAATGATCAGCATTATGGATTAGCAGCTGCTTTAGGTTTTCAACAAGTGCTTCTATAAATATTAAATTGTTTTAAGTGTTGTGTTTGTCACTTTGTCCAATTGTTCTCTACTAAATTTAGAGTGATAAAATTGTTACTTCGCCAGGTCAAACTTTCTGCTTCGTTGATCTAAATGATAAGCGGAAAGACATGCCCATGATATTTGTTATTCATTCTTCAACATGTGGTCACCTGGTCAAGAAGGATCGATATGATGCAAGGTAATTTATGCCAGGAAAAAAGAGGTTTAACGGTAGTAGCCTATTAGGTAGATTTTGCCCGATATCTGGTTCTGGATTTGTTGGTTATCCTTTGTAGTTTGTATGAGGGCCAACATCATATGTACTTTCAAAGTATGAGGAATTAAGATTTTCGGGATCAATTTAGATCAAATGTTTTACTACCACTTTTCTTAGAAGGATGGAAAGTATCAACTACCATGATAAGGGTGGAACTTACCAAGGGAAATTTACTTGTTTTGTACTCCAATACTCCCTAATTTGAAGTATGGACAAGTGCCCATTATTAAAAAAAGGAAAAGGAACTATGTATTGCACTATCTTTTGTTGCACGGGTAATTCTTACCTTACCAGTGCTAGTCATTGTGTTGATTGTAGACTTGTAGACAATAAAAAAAAAAGTTCTTTAGAGCACATTTTTTATAATATGAAGTAGTACCAAGACTAGCAACCAAAAAATATATGGACACAAATTTTTCATTTTAAATTAATCATATATAGCTTTAAGAGCTACATATATATATCATCCCTCATCACTTAAGAGTGATGATACATGTAGCTCTTAGAATTTAAAATGGTAAATTTGTGTCCATATTTTTTTTTTGCTATGTCGACATCTAAGAGCTACATACAAATAGCTAGAAAGGGTAAATCGACATCTTCTTGCTATGTCGTTCGCCCTTTGAACCTGATCTCTTGGGACTTTTAAGATTGCACATCTTTGAAATGTAGCCCCCACTTCCCTAATATCCTCTAACATCCAAGTTATTGAGATATCCTTACCAAGATTATCCTGTAGATTGCTAAGAAGGGAAATAGAGTTCGAGAGGAGGAGGATCCCTTATTTTCCTTGTGCTCGGGCCCATTTCATCGCTTCGAGACATGCCCAAGCTTCACATTGAATTACCGACGAGGCTGCTCCATGTTTTCCACCCTCATCCATGTCGTTGCCTCGTTCATTCCCTGTGACTGCCAGCCAATCCCTGCCCTGGTAGTATTCTTGTCCCATGAGCCATCCACTTTCACAATAAAGGTGTCATAACCCCCCTTTCTCTTCCTAGTTGCACATAATTGAAACCTGGAGGTATGATTGAGTTTATCCTGATCACGTCTGTGTTGACATTGGACTGACTGTTACGTTGGGTGAAAACCTCATGATCTTGCATTGCTAAATTAGTGAATTCTGCTACTAAACTAGCGACCACGTTAGCACCCTTGAAACATTTTACATTCCTTGTCTTCCACAACCCCCACATAGTCACAATGAACAGAACACTACGGGTACCAAGCTTACCATCCTCTCTATAATAGAGCAGGATATAGTTCTGGATCCATTTCCTCAAAGAGTCGGACCTAGGAGAGTCAGGGCAAATTAGCAGGGAACCATTCTCCCAGACTTCCTTTGCCAGATTATAGAATCGAAAGAGGTGTTGGCTATCTTCCATTTCCACCCCACAAAAATCACAAGTCTCATTGACTTGTTCTCCTCTTCTAGCTAAATAGACTTTAAGTGCAGTGGCATCATGAAAAAGCCTCCATAAGAAAATCTTCCATTTTGGTTGAATATTCATTCTCCAAACCAACTTCACAAATTCTTGATCCCTTGTAGAGAAGGAGAATCTTTCTTTTGAAAGGTAATGGTACCCCGTTTTAACCGTATATCTCCCTGATGGGTAATATTTCCAGTAGAGGAAGTCATCCTCTCTTGAATGAGGTAACTCCATTGACATAATTGACTTTGCATTATTCCAGTCAAAACAATCCCTCATCTTTCCCGCATTCCAAGTGGTCGTTTCTTCATCAATAAAATCCTTCACTCTCCACCTCAAGGACAACCCCAATGTTTGATTTAAGTTTGCAATTGGGACTTCCCCTTTAACCCAAGGCATACTAACAACCTTAATATCCCTTCCATTACCTACTTTCCATGCAATTCCTTCCTTGAAAGTCTGAGTGACTTTCTGTAGGCTTGTCCCCCCCATTGATGGGTTCCCCATCCTCACGTAGGGTCTAGCCATATTTCAAATACCACATGGTTGGAACTCTTTATGCACTCTTGAAACCAGAAGTTGTGGATTGAGGTGCATCCTTGTTGATTGCTGGAATAGGAGGGCATCATTAAGAATTGATGACCCTCGAATCCCGAGACCACCCATACTTTTAGGGGTTTGAATAATAGCCCTACTTACCCAGTGCATACCTTTATTCCCATTGTTAGACCACCAGAACCGAGTAACAAGCGAATCAATTTTGTTGGCAATACTTTGAGGCAGTTTAATGCACTTCATGACATGTGCCGAGATGCTTACCAAAACCATGTTGATAAGAATTAATTTTGTCGCTTGAGAGAGACGTAGCAAAGCCCAAGAAAAAATTTTCTCCGAGACTTTATCAACTAGGTATTGGAATGTCGAACTTTTCTTCCCCTGAATATCTATTGGAGCTCCCAGATGAGTTCCCAAATTCTCAGTTTATAACATAGAAAGGATCCGTTTCATAGCTAACCTTGTGTTGTTGTCAAATCCTGGTGAAAATTTCACAAAAGACTTCTGGAGGTTCAATTGTTGACCTAAAGCTTTACCAAACATGTGAAGTATGTCAGTAATGCACAGGCATGACTCCTCATTAGCTTTGAAGAAAAGTATTGCATCATCTACAAAAAACAGATGAGAAATGGAAGGAGACCTTCATGAGACTTTCAATCCCTTGAATTGGTTATTATCCTCTGCCAGCGTCAGCATTCTTGAGAGGATATCCAAGATAAAGAGATATGGGGAAAAAAGGTCTCCTTTTCTCAACCCACACTTACAGGAGAAGTGTTCTGTGGTTTTCCCGTTGACTACAGCCTTGAAACTAACTGTTGAGATACATTGCAAGACCATCCTGATCTAGTGACTGGAGAAACCATAGGCCTGTAAGACCTTCAATAGAAAGAGCCAGTCCACTCTGTCATATGCCTTAGACATATCAATCTTAACCGCAGTGAAATTCGAGCCTTTCCTCGAATTGATAAGATGCATGAGCTCGTGGCTCAACAGGATATTATCCTCCATATACCTCCCTGGAATGAAAGCATGCTGATTTTCAGAAATAAGCCTCGGGAGAGCTGTCTTTAACCTATTGACAAGGCACTTGGAGATGCATTTATAGACTGTGTTGCACAAGCTGATCGGCCTAAATTGGTTAGCAAGTTATGGTACTTTAACCTTTGGGATCAATACCAGTAACGACTGGTTCCATTCTTTGAGCATGTTTTCGGTTCTCAGAAATTGATGGACACTATCCACCACTTGTCCTCTCACCTCATTCCAGTAAGTCTAGAAAAAGTCAATTGTGAACCCATCCGGCCCCAGGGATTTAGAACCATGCATATTGAACATTGCTTTTTTGATTTCCATATATGTGAAGGGTCGATCAAGCCCTATCCTTTCCTCCATTGAGAGTTGGGGGATATCCAGTTGTCGAAGTAAGAGATCGATATCCTCCCCATGATTATCCAGAATGGTAGGGTTATAGATCCCCTTAATAGAGGTTAGGATCACCTTCTCTACCTCCTTTTGCCCTTCCACTGCACCCAGGCGTTATTATCATTCCGTAGAGTTAAAATCTCATTGTGCAGTTGTCGTTGCTTTACCTTCCTGTACATTGTTGGAGTAGGGCAATCCCCAAATCTAACCCAGTTTGACTTCATTCTTTGCTTCCAAAAGTCGAAGCAAAGGTAGCTCTCTGGGATAATAAGATTTATATGTTGGATGTAGCTTTCCCCTTGTTGAATCGAATTAAAATTAGTAGCCATATCTTGTAGACCTTTTTCTGTTTCCTCCGGTTGATCCCCCAAAGCTTCTTATTTTCCAAACACCAATATTGAAGCTTTAACCTTAACCTGTTAAGTTTTTGTCATACTTATTGCAAAAAAAAATAAATAAATAAATAAATAAATAAATAAATAAATAAAAATAAAAAGAAATTCTTAAAATGTGGTTATTATTTGTTCCAAAAGAAGAGTAATCAAAGAACGGATTGATATGAACATTACTGTGTGTTTGGTGATATTCTTTGATTTTGTTATAATCGGTGAATTTGCGTGTCCACCAATATAATTTGAGCTTATAATACTCCTTGATTTTACTTCCAACAATATAACATTTTGAGTTTTGTATTATATTCTATAAAATTCTTGATTAGATTAATATTCTTACATAGTTAATATTAGTATAGTATTTTGTTTGATTTTATTTTATTCTATTATTGTTTTATTTATTTTTGGAAGAATGTAGATATGTTAATTTTACTATTATTTTTAAGGAAAATTTGTCAAGAATAAGTCAACCTTTACGCGATTAGCTCAAAATAAGCCAATCTTTTAATTAATTAAAAATAAGTTGATTTTTAATAGGTACTTTCCTTTAATATATAGGTCAAATGACCTATAACCTACCAAACAAGTTATGTTCTCTCTTTTTTTATTAAAAAAATAATAATTTACTAAAAAAAATTTAAAAGAAAAAACCAAAAAAAAAAAAAAAAAAAAAACACCTAACCCCATTACATACCAGCCCCCCACCCCTCCGCCACCACACTCCACAATCTTTTCTTTCTCTCCCCTTCCACCGTCAGCCCTCCCTCACCCCTGAGCCATTTCGATCTCTTCCCCTTCCCTAGACGCCCACCAACCCCTTTCTCTACCTCCTCTCTTAACGTCGCCCTTGGCTGAGCAAAACCCACCTGAAAACCACCATCCCCACCTTGAATCCCTACCCTAATCCTCTAAAATATCTACATATCTACCCGAAAACCCACTACCTAACCACTGAAACCCAACCCTAACCACCGAAACCCACCCCTTAACCACCGAAAACCCACCCCACACCCCAAATCAACCCAACCTGAAAAGCTTTAAAAGAGAGAGAGAGAGAGAGAGAGAGAGAGATGGGCGACGAGTAGAGGCGGTGGTGGGAAGGGGAAGAAGAGAAAGGGGTTATCGACAGTGGCTAAGGGGTTATTGGAGGTGACCAGCGAGGGGTGGGGTGGGGGGCTGTTCTATGGTAGGGGGAATGAAGGGGATTAAAAAAATTAATTAAAAATTAATTTTGTTTAAAATTTTAAAATGTATGATTTTATAAACCAATAACATTAAAACACGTGACATACTTAACCTAAGCAACCGGTTACCCCCAAAAATAACCAGGTCATAACTCATTTTAGGAAGATATATAAAGATCGACTTATTTTTTGTTAGTCAAAAGATTGACTTATTTTGAGCTAACCACACAAAGGTTAGCTGCGCTTATTTTTGACAAAATTTCCTATCTTTAATTAAGTGTAGTTTTTTTATGGAGGTCTTATTATTTTTGCATATTCTAAAAGGTAATAAAATTTTAGAAATTGGCTTGATTTGACAGATATTCTTAAAGGCTTGTAGGGGCACACAATTTGGAAAGTTCAAAATTGGACACTAACTTTTCACTCCCCCTCCCCCTCCCCTCTTAGCTTATATAATAGAGATGAGAGAGAGGGATAACTCAAGTGGTTAGAGCTTCCTTTCCGATTCCAGGAGATCATGGGATTGATTCTCATCACCCGTCCTTATGGCTCTCTAAACACCAATAAAAAAAAAAAAAAAATACCAAAAGGGGAAAAAAAACCTCACTTAAAAATTCCCTTAAGTATGACACATTCCCTACCCCTTAGAAATAAAATAGTTGGAATTAGACTCTTCTATTCTATTTTTATTCCCAAATTCCAATTCCAAACTCATTAAAAACAAATTTAAATAATTGTTCTTTAGGGATATCAAATTGTCGTTAGCATGTCCCCTAAAAAATAAAACACCCCATAACTAAATGAGCTTCACATTAATTTGCTTTATAGTTCAGAGACGTAGTTGAAAATCTGACGGTAATACTCTCTCATTTCTACACATGTTAATGTTTCATGGGAATGACATGCAAACAACCTTGGTGTGTGATTCATGCCTCATGGAGTCATGGTAAATTATGTCATGCTTTTTGCATTTCTTTGTAAAAAATAAAAAAAGTAGAACAAATAAAGGGGTGATTTGATTTGAATCATTTGATCATATAAAGGGGTGTTTAATAAACGACTTTTGACTTTTTTACATGGGCAGACAGTCAATGAAAGTGTTTGGTTTGGTGGATAAAATATTGATTTTTTTTCACCAAAAATAAAAGACTAGTCTTATTAGCACGTTTTTCGTACGGCTGGCCACATCGTGCGGCTGCTTGTAAAAAAACGGAGTAACCCCTGTTACATTGACAAAGTAACCCCCATTATAATAATAGAGTAACCCATTATTATACTTATTAAGTAATTAATCTTAAATAACAAAGTAATCCCTACAACACTAATGGAATAATGGTAAGATATATATATGTAATATTATGATTAGTCAAAGTGTATAATTAGTTACCTTAATTGTAGCCTAGATTAGGGGATTTGATAACTCTGTATATTGTATATATTGGAAGCTAAGCAATGAGAATACTCACGGAATATACTTCCTTCAAAAAAAAAAAAAAAAAAAATATATGTCTGCTCTTAAGCGGATAGTTCGGTATATACAGGGCACTCTTGCGTGTGGTTTGCATCTTTATCCATCATCTATTTCTACGCTTATATCATATACTGATGCTAATTGGGGTGGGTGTCCCGATACGAGACGCTCTACTTGCGGATATTGTGTATTTTTGGGTGATAACTTGATCTCTTGGTCATCAAAATGCCAAACAACTCTTTCTAAGTTTAGTGCTGAGGCAGAGTACAGGGGTGTTGCCAATGTAGTATCCGAATTGTGTTGGATTCGTAATCTATTATTAGAGTTACATTGTCCGATTGATAAGGCGACCTTGGTATATTGCGACAATGTGAGTGCCATTTATCTTTCTGATAATCCGATACAACATCAACGTACAAAGCATATAGAGATGGATATACTTTTTGTTCGAGAAAAGGTGGCCCGGGGTCATGTTCGTGTCCTCCATGTTCCATTTAGGCACCAAATTGCGGATATTTTTATGAAGGGCTTACCACGTGTGCTCTTCGAGGATTTTTGAGATAGTCTAAGCATCCGTAAGCCTCCCGCTTTGACTAGGGGGTGTGTTAAGATATATATGTAAATATTATGATTAGTCAAAGTGTATAATTAGTTACCTTAATTGTAGCCTAAATTAGGGGATTTGATAACTTTGTATATTGTATACTTCGTATATAGGAAGCTAAGCAATGAGAATACTCACGGAATATAATTCCTTCAAGTAATCCCTATATTAGTAACTAAGTAACCCCTATAACTGCAACAGAGTAAACCCTATAACACTAACCGAGTAACCCTATGATGGCTGGTCACACCATGTGGCCAACCATATATAAAAACTAGTGTATCCTTAAAGTTCATAGTCAAACAACCAACTAAAGTAACCAATTCTAATACATAGTTGGTCGAACTAGCCAAGTAAAACGACAATTAACAACCACTTGTCCATTGTAAAACACCACCAATGTGAATTTATAGTTTATGAGGGGGTGGTATAGCTAAGTTGTTAACCTGCATATTGCGAATTTCACTGCATAGACCAAGATTTGATTCTTGACCAAGTGAAAGGGAGTACTAAGAGGTTTGTATATTGATCTTCGACAAAGGGCTTATAACAAATTAGTGTACTAACCGGTTTGATTTATCTAACGTGTAACTACTTAATTTCTTATTAACTTGTCTTATTGTAGAGTAATCGATAGTAGGGGCTAATGTGATCTTTCTTAAGCTAACTTTTAATCAAAGAACACTTCATTCATTTTGATGTCAATTAGCTAACCTCTATGGTGTGACACATGACCTTATTTTTGGTTATGAAAGGACTTGGACTAAAACACATAAATATATGTTATTCTCAGATAGAGGTGTCCACCGTGCGAGTCGTGCGAGCTGGGTTAGGGTTAGGTGGGTCGCGGGTTGGGGTTTCATGACACACGGCACGACACACGTAGGGTAGGGTGGGCCGGGTCGTGGGTTGGGTCGGAGAAGTTGGACACACCAGGGTTAGGTTCGTGGGTTAGACGAGTCGTGGGTGGGTCGAGCTGGGTTTGTGGGTTAGACGGATCGTGGGTGGGTCGAGCTGGGTTTGTGGGTTAGACGGGTCATGGGTGGGTCGAGCTAGGTTCGTGGGTTAGACGGGTCAAGGTGGGTTAGTGAGTTAGGGTGGGTCGAAGGGTGGGTTAGTGGGTTAGGGTCGGGTGGGTTTGTGGGTTAGGTGGGTTAGGGTCGGGTGGGTTAGTGGGTTAGGGTCGGGTGGGTTTGTGGGTTAGGTGGGTTAGGGTCGGGTGGGTTTGTGGGTTAGGGTCGGGTGGGTTCGTGGGTTAGGGTCGGGTGGGTTGTGTGGTGTTTTAATTTTTACAAAATTAACAATTTGATGGCTTGCTCTTAATTAAGATGCCTACGTATCCTTATATTATAAAATAAGGAATCAAAGCCAGCGTAGTTCTTATATTGTACTTCTTTTGAAATTTGGGGGGGGGAGGCTTGGACCTATCTTTAGAAAACTAAAATTTAATTTTGCAATTAAATTGTAATTTTCGAAAAATAAGTTGCCTACGTATCCCGAAAGAATCAAAGCCCACGTAGTTCTTAGCGTACCTGATTTAGACTTTTCTAGCCACCCATGTTTGTTGCATCATCATCCCCGGAAGCTGCATCATCCGTTGACGACTCCAATATCATCACAGGATCATCTTCATCGTCTTCGTCTTCCTTTAAACCTTGAGTTCTTCTTTCAGCTTGATCCCAATCTTTCTTACAAACACAAATTTGAATGCTTTCCGGAGTTAAGCGAGATCTTTTTTCATCTAACACTCTTCTACCTGCACTAAAAGCAGACTCGGAAGCAACAGATGAAGCGGGAACTGCAAGTATATCTTTTGCAATTCTCGCCAATATAGGAAAACTTTTTTTATGTTCTTGCCACCATTTTATAATTTGAAAGTTGTTGTTGGTCTCATGTTGATATGACAAATAATCATTAATAGCAAGTGTTGAAGAAGATGATGATGAGAATGATGTAGATGCTTTGTGTTTTTTTTTTCATAACTTTATCAAGAAAACCAAATCTAGAATCGGAAGTGCTAGTAGTAGTTGGTGTTGCCAAATCAAAACCATAAATAGATGCATAATGATCATAAAGGTCTCCCAAAACAGATTTGCATTTGTTAATATATTCACTAACATCATAATCGATACTTAAACTTGTATAATAAAATTCTAAAAGATTTTCCAAACCTTCAGCTTTGACACCGGGGTCAAGAATAGCAGCCATTCCATAAATGATTGGAAATTCACTAAAATAAGTATGCCACTTACGTTTCATGCTATCAAGAACGGGACGAAGTCCATCAATCTTCATATGCTCTTCGATGGTGTGAACAACTTTAACACACTCAATTATGACTAAATGAACGTTAGGCTCATAAATATAAGAGAAAATATGAGTTGCACTATCAAAAGCATTTAAAACATCACGAACAAAAGAAGCATTAGTCCAATGACTTTCGGTTATTAACTCAGTAGGATCAACACGAGTCTCATTGTAAAGTTGGGTCAAAATATCACGATACTTTATAGCATCACTCAACAACTTGAAAGTAGAATTCCAACGGGTAGGGGTATCAATAGACCATTGTCTTTTCTTAAGACCTCTCTCTTTACACATAGCTATGTACTTTCTTCTAACTGACTGAGTAATCCTAATCCATTTTATAACTGTTCTAATTGGGTTTAGCAATGGTTGCAACTCAGCGAGACCCTCTTGAATAGACAAATTCAAAATATGAGCACAACATCTAACATGCAAGAGACTACCACCCAACAACAAATTCAACTCGGAGTCATTTTTCAAATAGTCAATACACTTTGTGTTTGAAGTTGCATTATCAAGAGACAAAGAAAAAACTTTATTATTCAAGTGAAATTCTTTTAAACAATCCAAAATACGAACTTTGATGTTAAAACCGGTATGCCTTTCTTCCATAGCTTGAAAACATAGTATACGTTTTTGAATAAACCAATCATCATCCACCCAATGAGCAGTAATGCAAAGAAAAGGTTCGCCAAAACTAGAAGTCCATGTATCACTTGTAAAACTAACACGACCATCAAAAGTACGAAATAATTCAATCAAACCACTCCTATACTTATAATAAGAAGTTTGTGTATAACGTCTTAGGGTATTTCGGGGGACACGAGTAAATGCAGGTTGTAATGCAACTTTATTAAAATGCTCAACGTTTGCATTTTCACCGTAACTAAAAGGGTATTCATTAGCAATAACTAAAGTACTCATTTCATCAATCATTCTATCTTTATTATAAATGAAAGGTGTACCTCCGCCGGGTTGGTTCATGTATCCACCCAATTGTGTTTGGACGCCACCCCCCGAAGGACGGGGGCCATTTTCGAACAAGTCGTGTTTATTTTGCAAATGCCGACTCAAGGTTCCGGTTCCATCTCCCGTTTTCCAATTATATGACTTGACATTTGCACCTAGCGCCTTGCAAACTAGGCATGTACACGTGAACCTCTTTGGTTGACCAGGTTGCCATCCCGGGGGTGTGACCTCAACTCGTTCAAAATGTTTCCACACCCAAGAAAAATGTGCTCGACCTCTACTTTCACCGCCACCACCTTTCATAAATCAAATTATTAAAATTAATTTTTAAATGCTATTCATGAAAATAAGCTTTTAAATTTTAAATATTTTAATTATACTTATTTAAACGCATTTTTCATGGTAATTAACTAATTGTAAATCATAGAAAATTGGAAACTAAACTAACTTTATAATCATTAATAATAGTTTTTTTAAATATTCATAACAATAAAAATTTAATTAGAAATTACCTTGAGATGAAGGTTGAGATGTTGGTTGCGATGGAGGTGGCATAGTTGAACTTGATGATTGGTGGGACTCGTGGGAGAAATGTTGTGGTGGAGACGTTTGAATATTTTGCCTATCTCCTAAACCATAATCTCCATATTCAGTGACAAATTGGTTTAAATTTTCCGTATTAATTTCATACGAAAAATTTGCACCACCACTCCTTTGGCTACCACTTCGACCACCACTTTGACTCCTTCCCATTCCTCCTCTTGAGCTCATTTTTTTTTTGTATGATTACTAATTATAATATGGAGAAGAACTTTTTTTTTTTAGAATCTTAAGAATACTAATAATAATATTAAGGAGATTTTTTTTAACAAAAATATAACTCTATATAACACTTGAGAATTTGAGAACAATAAGAATTTTTAAGTAAGAGAGAAAGAAAGCTTGAATTTGTGTGGAAATTTGAGTGAAATGGAATTGGTATTTATAGGAAAAATAGAATGGATGATCATACACTTAAAAAACTAGCCGTTAGATACAAAAAACTAGCCGTTAGATACAAAAAACTAGCCGTTTTTTTTTTTAAAATGGATGTTAGGCCGTGCGGGCCGTGCGGGTCGTGCGAATTGTGCGGGCTGTGCGGGCCGTGCGGGTTGTGCGGGCCGTGCGGGTTGGGTGGGTCATGCGTGCTGGTTGGGTGGGTCATGCGTGCGGGTTAGGTGGGTTGGCTCGTGCGGGTTGGGTGGGTCATTCGTGCGGGTGGGCCGTGCGGGCTGGGTTGTGCCAGGTGGGTCGGGTTAGGTGGGTTCACGGGCTAGGTGTGTCGAATTAAATGAGTCAAAACGGGTTGTGCGATTTGGGTCGAATCAAACGGGTTAAACTGAGCTGGGTTGAAATGGGTTGTGTCGAAAATTTTGGACCCACGACACAACCCGGATTAAATCCGAGCTGTGCCGGGCTGTGCCGGATTGAAACCGGGTCGGACCCACGTGACCCACCAGCCGTGCGAGTTAGGGTGGGCTGGGTCCAACCCGGCCCACTGGCCACCTCTATTCTCAGATATGAAAGGCACGTTCTACTAGTAGTAAATGGAATAATCAAGACTTAACATCCACATCTTGAAAAGGTATGGTCAAAATTTATATGGTTGTCCTCTTTCTCTACCTACACTTCATACTTTCTCCTCTCTAAATTAAATAAATGTATAACGAAATAATTATTTAGTTGTTTACTACTCCTCTTTGTGGAATTTTTATTATTTGTTTCCCTTTCAATATTAGCTAAGGTCCCATAAAATTAAATTAAAGTAAATTAAATTGAATTAATAATTAAATAATTAGATAAATTAATAAATAAAGGGGGTTAAAAAAACATGATGAAAGACATCTTAATAGTATTTTCCAACCCTCATTAGTCAACGATGTGGGGTTGGATGTCAAAAGTAATCTTAAACTGATATAGCTTAAATACTTTTGCATTCGCCTCTACGCCACTCCAAGCTGAAGGAGGGAGCAGAGTGGCCCAAGGGTGCAGCCCGGTGTTCGCCTCTACGCCACTCCAAGCTGAAGCACTCGCGGTGGAGCATGCCCTTGAGTGTCAAGGCCTGGACAACAAGAAAATTGAGTTGTGGACGGACTCCTCCGAGCTGGTACAAAGCTTTCAAATGACCAACGGAGCCAAAAGAGAGATCAAACCTATTGTAGCAAATGTGAAACGTAGAGCTGTATCCTTCTCTTCTCTTACCATTAGAAAGTCAGTAGAAATTGTATAAGTGGGGCTCATAACTTAGCGATTGCAGCTAGGAGACAGCCTCATTAGTGGTTTTCTGATTTATTGATTGTCCAAAAAAAAAAAAAAAAAAAAAATACCTTTGCATTGCATGATGATGGTTATAATACTTTAAATCAAACTACATAAAATTATTGTATATCTCAAACATAGACTCTTTTTCTTGAACTTTCTCATACATTGTATATATCTTTACCCTGGTTGTACCAAGGGGAACCAAAATAACATCACATAACTTCCAAATTTGCAATCAACATTGTCTTATAATCAATTGGATATGTCTAATACATTAGCATAAGTCTATTATGATAATTGAAAGGAAAAAAAATATATGCACGCAGTCCTTAGGACTACATATAAGAAGCTAAAAGTGAAAAGAAAAGACAATAAATAAACATTTATTCCACCTAGAGGTGTCAATTCAGATAATTTAACCGGATGGAGTTTGGGTTGATCCATGACGGGTTAGGTCTGTTCGGGTCGGGGCGGGTATATTTGGTTCAAATTTACCCTTTTAATGCGCCTAAATAAGCACGTTTTTAAAACTAGAGTAATTATTGAGAATTTTTTTTTAATCTTGTTATTAGGTAGATATCAAGTCATTCATGCGTTATTTTTCATATCGTGTGATTAATATTATACTTCTTCCGTTCTTTTTTACTTAACCTGTTTTGACTTTTATACTATTCACCACCCCTCCATTGACCGTCTTTTGTGAATAATATGTAAGGAAAAACATATTCATGTGAGATCTTTTTGAATTTGTCTCAATAAGTACTATCATAAAATATAACTTTTATAATTTTTACTTATGGAGAATTAAAGTTTTATCGTTAAAGTTTTGCATTGGCAAGCATAATAAAAGAAATAGGTTAAGTAAAAAAGAACAGAGGGAGTATGTTTTAGTAAAAAAAAAAAAAGGGGGTGAATAACAGGTTGGGTTTAAAATTATGGTTGGTTTGAAATCATGTCAAGTCAAAATCAGGTCGGGTTAAAATCGGATCGGGTTAATATCAATTCGGATCAAAAACAGATTGGATTTAATCGGGTATTTGTCAAGTCGATTTCGGTTCGGATTGAGTTCAAGTCGGGTCAAACCGGTTCGGTTTGAATTAAAGTCGGATCAAATCGAGGCTTCATGTTGAGTTCAAGTCAGGTCAAATCGGTGTCGGGTTAAGCTCAAATGGGTCAAATTCGAAGTCGAGTTGAGTTCATTTCGGTTACAGATCGGGTTTGGGTCTTGAATTTCTTCGGATTAAATCGGATCTGTTGTAGTTCGAAACGAATGGTTTGTTTCGGATCGGTTTTGACACCTCTAATTACACTGTTTTACTCGTAAATCGTCGATGAATTCCTAACTTAATACTAAAAGGAAGTATATTAAATGTTTATATACAGTTTTTAGGGTTACATATAGAACTAATCTAATTAAAAAAATGTTGGGAAGTAAAATATCAAAACTGTACATTTTCGATATACCAACTTTTTATTAAAATGGAGGAAGTATTACTCATGCGTTCATGCCCTAATTTTCAGTCAAAGATTCTTGAGAACATGTAGTGCCAAAGATGCTGATTCATAGGTTGAACAATTCTGGCACAAATGCATAATTTTCTTTTTATACAAGTATAAAGCCACTTAAATTTTTTCCAAAAAAAATTCACTTCTAACCTTTTCTTTTAAAAAAAATCATGTTACCATGATACCATGTCTACTTGTCTAGTATGTTGCATATTATTTTGGAAAAAAAAAAAAAACTTGTGTGGACTTGGTTCACTTAAGACTCATACGCGTGTAACTGATTTTATATTGAATATAATAACCCTAATATTAAATATAGTTATCTTAATTTTAACATAGTAACCTTTATTAAAACTTGTGTGACCTTTAATATTAGTGACTTTTATTAGTATTTTAAAAGTTTCATTATAAAAAAATTAACCTCTTATAACCTTTATAAAAAGATGACTCTGTTGTCTTGGGAAGCGTTAAAGTTAACAATGACTTTTATTTTAACATAGTGACCTTTTAAAAGTCATTGTTAACAATAAAGGTCACTATGTTATTTTAAAAGCATTAAACGACCCTAGTGTCTCTAATATTAGTGGTTAACAATAAATTAATGTAGACCATGTCTATTTAATAGTTTGTATTATTTAGGAAGGTATGTTTCTAATAAATGGAATAAGAAATAGAATTTTTTTTTCTTTTTGCAAGGAAACAATATGGAAGATATGATGTAAATTCAAAAAAAAAAAATATTATAAATTACTCCCTCTGTCCCTCATTTTTTGCCCTATTTGACTTTTCACAGTCTCCAGGACACGTCTTTAAACGTATATAATTTTTTTTTATTTTTTTTTCTTTTCTTCTGACAATAGCGACAGCTCAATTTTAAAAGGCAATAATATGGAAGATCATTTCAAGTTTAAAAAAATGTAACCTTTCTTAATATTATACGAGTAATATTTTTACACTCCGTGACTATTTTATTTCTATTTACAAAATAATGAGATGAACCTACTTTATACGGTTTCTCATATGCTTACTAGATGGGATATCGGTAGCAGTTATGAACTAGTGTGTATTGGTTCTGCTCCGCAAAGTTTCTCTAACTTGACGGAGATTGATTTAATATAATAAAATATCCTTTATTTTCCTAAAAAAAGAAAGATAAACCTACTTTAAACATATTCAAATCATATATTACTTCGTATTATTTACTCTTTAAAAAATTACCTCGACAAAATCTTATCGGAACTCATTGAATCTAATAATCAAAATGGAAAAATCCACATCCAAAAATTAACTCGAAAGAAGCACGAGCACCGAAAGAAAGAAGAAAAAGATATGGTAATGACTAATGAGCCGTACTCAAGTAATCGCCGTACACACAAAGCAAATAAAACTCTCAACCCACCCACCCAACTGGCAACTACCCACCCATTCATCTTCCCTCTATCAGCCGACAAATTCACAAAATTCACAAACTAAAACATTCAATCCAACCTAAAATATAAATCCCATAAAATATACTTTTATCAGTTTCTTTTTATTTTAATACAAAGTGTTGTTTCCGTAATTTATTACTTGCTCAATTTCTTTATGTGAGAAGTTTTAAGAGAAATAGTAAAAAGTTTTTAAGTATGAAGGAAGTGGGATTGATGAAAGAATAAAGTACGAAGTCTGATATTTGAGAGGAGAAAGATTTTGAAAATATGATAGTTAGACCCTGTTCACTTCACCTTAGTTTTGCTGAACTTAAATCATATTTATTGAAATTGATTTTTTTTTGTTGAACTAAAATAGTTTTTATTGAGCTACATTTTTTTTTATCTAACTGAAATTAATTTTACTGAACTGAAATTATTTTTGCTGATTCTCTATTGTATTTTTTTTCTTTAAAGTTACTGATTTTTACTGAACTGAACTTATTTTACTAAGCTGAGTATTTTTTTTAAGGTGAAGTGAACAAATTTATTGTAAAAGGTTTCTTAAAAAGGAAATGGAGCAAGTAATAAAATACGATCGCAAAATAAAAGTGAAACAAGTAATAAAATAAGGGACGGTGAATTAAATTGAGCCCGAATAATGTCCGAGTTATGTTCAAATCTATGTTAAAATGCGTACTAAAATAGTGTTTTGTAAGTACATAAAAACAGAAGAATATAATACGGAGTATTACATTGCAATATCAAATAAGCATCGATCATAATCAATCTCCCATAAATATTGATACTGTATCATTACTTTCCTAATAAGTTCTTTCATAAAGTATATACTTCCTTGTTTTTTTAATTGCACCTTTTGGAATGTTGCCCTATTCATAGAACCTCTATCAATCATTTTTTATGATTTATCTGTAAGAAAAAATATAGTCAATTTCGTTAGATTCGTCTTGACCAAAGTATTAATGGCCAAAATATTGCATCGACAAACATAAAAGAGTGAATGCTGCACTTAAAAAAAATAAAAAAATATATCCTGTATATTAGCCTGAGTTCATTAAGTTAGGAAAAATTGTCAAAAATAATACAACCTTTAACCCATTCTTTTTTAATAATACAACCTTCTGATTATTTTGTAATAATACAATTTTTAGGGAGTGTTCATTTTAAACAAGATAAAATCGAATTTTCGGTGGGTTTTGAGGTGGGAGAAGGGGAGGGGATATTCCCTCCTTCCCCAACCCCATCACCAAAAACTCATCCTCTCCCCTTTCCTAACCTTAAAATCCATCGAAAATTCGATTTTTTCTTGTTAAAAATTAACACCCTAAAGGTTATATTATTACAAAATAATCCCCAAAGGTTGTATTATTACAAAATAATCCAAAGGTTGTATTATTAAAAAAAAATCAATTTTGTATTATTTTTAGCAATTTTTCCTTTAAGTTAAACTAATAGAGAAGTAGATTAAAAAAAAAAGGGTCCATAAATAAAATAAAATATTAAAAAAAAAAAAAAGCCAAGCCACAGAGATATAAAACGATGCTTCCATCTATGTTCACAAATCTCTCTCTTCCTCTTTCAAATCTCTGACCACTTATCTTCCTTTCTCAATTTTCTCTCTCCTCTTATTTCTGCAAATTCTGCAAAAATCCCCATTTTTCTCTCTCCTTTTGTTTTTCGTTGAAGGGTAAAATTGTCAAAAATTTGTTGCAGAGATCCGTTGGAGGAAGAAAGAGGGGTTTTTGAAAGTATATGAGAAAGCTTGAGGTCTTACGAAAAGACTCTTCTGCCCTTCTCATTCGCCGTCGTTCTCGCTGGGGTTAATGCGGCTGATTTCTTCTTCTTGAAACAGAGAGAGAGCTAGAAAAACGAAAACCCAAAAAAAAATTTTAAACAGAAAAAAAAATTGATAATTTTTTTTATTTGGTGGGGTTTATAAAAAAAAATAATTGAATTTTAGGGTTCTTGAATTTGATCATCAACAAGATGCAGCAAGATCAGCGCAAGAAGGTTAGATCTCGTTAATTTTGAGTGTTTGTGAAGCAAGTTGAGATCTAATGATTTTTTTTTTTAATTTTTTAATTTTAGTGGGTGAGATTTAAGTGAGCTAATTCGCCTAATTGCATTGAAAATCGTGATCTGGGTCTTTGTTGTAGTTCAAGTAATTTTAATTTCTGAAATTAATTTGTTTAAATTTGAATTGGGTTTTCTGGGAAAGTTTATTAAGAGGAAGTTATTTGAATTGAGCTTAACGTTGGCCGTAAAGGGGCGATGATGTAGTCGGGATTTGAACTCGAACTCGGGTTTAGTTAGCATATCCTTAATTAAGTTCAATTTTGAATTAGTTTTTGAACTTTTTTACTGAAAAACTTAAAAACCCAGAAGTTATTTGTTATTATATATTTAATTTTGTTACTTAAATCCATAATATCATTAAATTGCTAGTTTTGTGTATTAAAAAGCATGGATATTTTTTTATTTTTGTTATAATTATTTTAGGGATGATGATGTATGCTATGTTGGTGGGAATATAATTGTCGGTGGAGGAAGAGTGAGTTTAGGGCATGTTTGGCAGGAAGTTAGAGAATCAAAGTCAATAGTGTGTGTATCAAATCAATGGCACGTATCACTTTTTCTTGTTATGACATTTTGACCTTTGTACCAAACAAAAGATATTTCCTGTTTTTCCTGTTTGGATATGATTTTGGAGTTTTATCAATTAAGTTTTGGTTTACTGATTTTGTACTAAAAACTTGATTTTGTTCCAAGTGTTTCGGTGTCGGTTTTGCCCTTTTTAGGGGACTAATATGAACTGAAATTCTTATCTATTATGTTTGGTTGTGGATGATGATGAGATGGGGGGTTTCATATACTGAATAATGTCATTTTGGGTAGTTTAACTTGGCTTCATTATTGGAGTGATTGGTTCTATCATCCGATCAGTTCAATTCGATGTCTGCATTTTCTGTATGGCTGTTACTGATGAGTTGATTTGTCCTTGTAATGTTTTGCACACAAGAAAAGGGTTGTTTGAAGTTTCACAATTATCAACAACATGAGCCCTAACATTCATTCAGGGATAGAGGGGGGTGGGGAGTGAGGCGTGGGGAGGTGGAACTAACATCTTTTTAAACAAGAAGGGCTTGAGATTTTGAATCTTTCACTCCGTTCCTTTTGGGATGATCAACTTTTTAATATCTTCTTCTGAGAGAGTTCTTGTCAAATAAGAAAGTGCTTATTTCATTACTGGCTGTGCTAGATAACGGCTATCAAATGTAAGACAGTGTGCTTGCTTGATATCTGTTGATAAATTTTTTTTGGCAAACATTAATGCAATGTTATCAAGGTTCAATTCAGAAAGTCTCTTTGGGCACAATACATATATGCTGGAATTATATAATCATGTACTTCTGGAAAGGGCGGGGCTAATTAGGTTGACAGTAGATTTTATAATGTGAAAGACAAAACATGTGTGGAATTCGTGGTCATAGCCTTTTTCTGCTGCATGGTGTGGATGATAGTTTTTTCAATTATCTTTTGCTTTCTCCTGGCACGTGTGTCTAACTAATTTATGTATGATCATTAGCAGGCTGTAAAAGAACCAGAATTCTTCACTGACTATGGTGAAGCGAACAGATATAAAATTCTTGAAGTTATAGGAAAGGGAAGCTATGGAGTTGTTTGCGCGGCTATTGATACACATACAGGGGAAAAGGTGGCCATTAAAAAAATAAATGATATATATGAGCATATCTCTGATGCTATCAGAATCCTGCGAGAAGTAAAGTTGTTGAGGCTTTTGCGGCATCCTGATATAGTTGAGATCAAACGTATTATGTTGCCACCATCTAAGCGAGATTTCAGAGATATTTATGTTGTCTTGGAGCTTATGGAGTCTGATCTTCATCAAGTCATCAAAGCTAATGATGACTTGACCCGTGAACACCATCAGTTTTTCCTCTATCAAATGTTGCGTGCTCTAAAATACATGCATACAGGTATCATTTTATCTAGCTCTAAAATAAATACATTAATTCATGGTAATTTTAATATCATTTTCTTCACAGTTTGACCTCTTCTCTCTTTCTGATTGCATATCTGTTTCTTTATTGACATTTTTATTAGCTTTTGTGAGCATGATTTTGAGTATATTCACTTGTATTTGATTGTTGCAGCTAATGTCTACCACCGAGATCTTAAGCCCAAGAACATACTGGCTAATGCCAATTGCAAACTCAAAATTTGCGACTTTGGTTTGGCTAGAGTAGCATTCAATGACACTCCTACTACTATATTTTGGACGGTACATCTTTCACCTAAAGACATTCTTATTTACTTATATTGGTGAATGAAATCCCTCTCATTTTGCTGACAATCATTTGCTGTATGCTTATCTGTACCATTTACAGGATTATGTTGCTACAAGATGGTATAGGGCGCCAGAACTTTGTGGATCATTTTTCTCTAAGGTATGTGTGCTTATCATACAAGATGATACAAATGAAATTTTGTGGTTGCTTAGTTCCTTGTACAACTCATTTCATACTACTATCCTGATTCCTATAGTCTATTTTTGTACTATTCCTTGACATGGTGTCCTTTGAACTTAATATCCGGGTTGTGGTCTCCGCTGATGTATTAATATTAACCTGTACCAATTGTTTTATTTGAGTATTTTTTGGCATTCTATTTGCTTACAGTGTAGTAGTGTTATACTTGTGTTAGTAGATTAGCCAGTAAGCCTTGACGTAGGGTAGGGATGAGCTAGGTATTATGGTAGTTGTTTCATACATGACCTATATAAGTTTGGAAACCAACGAGTTTCATTCTTTTTTCCTCGTGGCTTGTTTTTAGGATTTTGGGATAGAAAGTGTTTAGTAGTGTTTGCGGGTTTGACCCTATAGAATAATTATATTACATTTTCAAACTAAAAATAAACCCTTTTTGTTTATTTTACTATAATTAGCTGATCTTAGTAATGCTATCCAGCTCGTAGGATCTGTTAGAGAATTTAATGTCTTAAACTAATTTGGATAATCAATAAGATTAAGAGGATTTGAGGTATCAAGCTTAGTTTTCCTGATAGCTAATTCCTTTATTTGTTTACCAAAATACCAGGATGGGCTAATGGACTTGGTCAATTGTTTGATTGAACCCCATTAGGAAAATAGACAATGTTGTCAAAATTTTGTGTATGTTTTAGGTGCACCTATATAGGCTACATTTTACAGTTACTCATATTATACTATACTACTGTAAAATATTTGAAGACAAATGGTAATCCCAAAGTCAGTGACAGCTTGTAATATAGAGCAACCTATCTTAGATTAGTGGGTTTATAAATGCGGCCTGTTCACCTTTCGCCTGTTTTATCATTCTGTTTGTAATTCATTTTCGTATCTTTTGTCCTTGTTTCTGGCTTACCAAACTTAATTCAATTATGAATTGTATTTTTACATGTGCTGCATTTCAATAATATAATTGTATTATTAGTATTTTAAAGTAATAGTAATACGTAGATCAAAATAATTCTTGTTCAGGGAGGATTATTGATCTCACCTGGAAGTTGATATTATCTTGTCCTTCAGGTAATAGTGTCTAGTCTTGTGACCGTTTACTGAAGCGGTTTGCTTGGAGTCACATGCATTAATTTTGATATTTGGTCTGACTACTGACTTTGCCTTGTGCAGTATACTCCAGCCATAGATATTTGGAGCATTGGTTGCATCTTTGCTGAGGTATTGACTGGAAAACCGTTGTTTCCGGGTAAAAGCGTAGTTCATCAGTTAGATATAATCACAGATCTTCTGGGTACACCATCACATGATGTTATATCTGGGGTATGATTTTCTATTTCATCTCAGATGTGATTAACCTTATTTGTTCTATACATTACATAATTAGTCATGATCCTAAAATTTTATGCGAATTCAGGTCCGCAACGACAAGGCTCGCAAATACTTGACCGATATGAGGAAAAAGCAGCCTGTTCCTTTCTCTCAAAAATTTCCAAATGCGGATCCCTTAGGATTGCGTTTGCTACAAAGACTGTTATCTTTTGATCCAAAGGACAGACCGACTGCTGAAGAGGTTGGTACCATATCAGGACCTTAGTTTTCTGTTTCACTGTAAAATAACTTGTTTGCTGAGTATTTGATATGAATATTCTACAATTTGCAGTCAAGCTGTGCCCTAAACTCTTTGTAAACTTAAAATCACAATAATTATAGTCCTGTTGATATTGAGAATCTGTTTTTTATCAGGCACTAGCTGATCCATACTTCAAAGGCCTATCCAGAGTGGAGAGAGAGCCTGCATGTCAGCCAATCTCAAAATTAGAGTTTGAGTTTGAGAGGCGACGGGTGACTAAGGAGGATGTTAGGGAACTGATTTACCGAGAGATCCTTGAATACCATCCTCAGTTGCTCAAAGACTACATGAATGGAAATGAGGGGAGTAATTATATCTATCCTAGGTGAGATGATCTTGACTAATGTTCTGGTTTCTACTCTTGGCAATAACGTTTTAGCTATTGCTTATTATTCAACTGGTTTGTTTATGCAGTGCTATTGGTCAGTTTAAAAAGCAGTTTGCGCATCTTGAAGAAAATGCTGGTCGAAGCGGACCAGTCATTCCCTTGGAGAGAAAACATATTTCCCTTCCAAGGTACAGCTACAGCTCTCTTCCCATGGTGATGTTTGATAAATACATTTTACATGTTCCTGACCTCTTCATCTTTCAGGTCCACGGTACACTCTAGTACCATACCTCCCAAGCCATTGGCATCTTCACACAAGGACCATCAAGCTAAAGAGGAGATGAGACCATCTGAAAGTTATGGAAACTTATCAAGCTCTATAAGACAGCCACCAAGAGTCCCGCCAGGTATCTTTCATGCATCTACTGAGTGTTGATGGTAGCTCTTTTATTGGTCTGTTATCTATCAGTAGCATTGTTCTGATATCATCATGTCATCAGAGGAAATATTGAACATGGACTTTAAAAATCTTCTGATTGTTCATCTGATCCATAAATCGATGTCAAATGGCTTCAACAATTGCTTTGTTGTGTGCCTAATGGTTACATGTTTCTGCCTTTTTATTTAGTAGTTAGTGATTTGATCTGAATTGTCATGCCATCTCATGTTAGATTTGGTGTCCTTATTGTGCACATCGAGTTCTAATTTAGTTCTTTAAAAATGGGTACGAGTTCATGAAGCTGCTCGACTTTTTCTTATTGGCCACCTTTATAAACCGTCTATTAAGCCTCTTTCTACAACTAGCAACGCCCATGTTATATGTAATGACAGCATGAACTAAAGTGTTCAGGATAGACTAATAATGTGCTGAAATTTTGAATAGTGAAGTTATGGTTTTTATTTATTTAATATTATTGTTTATTTTTCTCTCGGCTCAAAAAGTTAAAATAATTATCAATCAGATGTGACCTTGGATATAAGGACGGATGGTTGAGGCTGAAAATGTATTGTGCTTTTGTATATCAGTATATGATCTAAATGAGATTAGGCTGTTGTCATATCATATTATTGAACCCTCTATTATGTTTTTGTCTTGTGTTTCAGCAGCAAGACCAGGAAGGGTTGTAGGACCTGTTGCATACGAGTCTGGCAGAAGCATGAAGGATGGCTACGATGCTAGAGTTTCTTTGCAAAATGCAGTAATACCACCACAGACAGCCTCACCACAGTATTACATCAGGCCCAACATCCAGCCAGCCCAATCCAAGCCGGGACCTGGGCCAGGAAACGAACAAGGCCACATTTCATGGGCTAAACAGCAACAGCTGCCTGTACAGCCAACCCATGAAGTTGCTATTGACATCAACACTAACCCGTACCATCACCCTCAGCCCAAGGCAGACCAATATAGTAGCAGAGTTGCCCTCGATGCAAAGATAATGCAAGCTCAGTCGCAGTTTAGCGCTACAGCTGTAGCAATGACAGCTCATCGAAACGTGGGTACTGTTCAGTATGGAATGTCATGAATACATGAATAATGCTAACAAGTGAGCTTTGGTCTTACCGTTGTATTAATAGGCATTGTGCTGGGGCTGTCTATCCAAGAAGGTTGAGGTTTTATGACCTCCCTTTCCATGGATTGTTAATGATGCCGGAATTATGTAGTGTGTCAACATCATTTGAGCCGTACGATTTCAGTAGATGCTAGATCCTTTTTAGCTAATATTTCCTGCTTTGTTATACAATTAGGAAGTTAGTACAAGTAAATAAATAAAGCAATCAAAATCTGGGAAGAGTCGTGTTGTATCTTATATTTTTATTCATTCAAACCCTACGTTTTCTCCCACATTTGTAGAAGTCAAGTGCATAAAGAAAAAAGAAGAAAAGAACACCTCCCACATCAGATGATCCAGATCTAACTCCGTAATTCGTAATTAACACCAAACGCTGAGAGCTAGTTCACTACTCGTCTACTACTATCATCTAAAATGAAATGGAACAAACTTAAAAGGAAATTGAGACAAGTAAATTAAGACGGATGGTTTTGGATTTGAAATTTTATATGGTACAGCCAGCTAAATTTCTCATTTTTTACTTGGTTTGTAAGATTGAAGAAAAATATGGAAAATGTCTCTTGTTTTCAAGTTTAGCTTTAAATGAGTAGTATCAATTGAGATGCATTAACCAGGGGCGTAATTGCATATAATAAAGCTGCATATCAGTACTGTTGCAGTATACATGAAGGAAATGGCGTTTCAGTTTGTTTGCACCATATTCTTACTGAATTCAGCATTAAGATTGTGAAATACAGAGTAATAGCACTTCTAACTAGTCAATACTATTTGTCAATATAAAAACAAAAAAACTTGTCGATACTAAATTTCTGTATTCCTGTGCCGCATCTCATTCTTAGGGCTTAGGAATTTTAGCCTTCAACAACTGCTATATAACATTGTCAGCGGCGTGTTAAAGATCATTCTTTAACTTGCAGGCAAACTGGTGAATTGATTCGAAAATAAAAGTAGTTCTGAACAAGTAGAGGCAGTGCTAAATGTAATATATAACATTGTTCAACAATCAGTATAGTTGCATAATTATTGAAGGACTAAATACGAATTCACATCCAATTGATGTAAACATAAATAAACATCTTTTATACTCTACTTGAATCGCAGATGCAAATCATGCAATTGTTCGATGACAGAGTACTGTCACTGAATATACGAAGTAAACAAAAACAATCCATTAGCATGTATTTCGGATCACATTAACTTCGAGGTCAGTATCTATCTAAGGTCAATTGATCCCTTATACCATTAAACCAAGAAAACTAAACAAAAAAACTGGAGTATTTGCTAAACCCAGAATTCAGCATCTTTCTACCAATCCCGAACTGTCAGAAGTTTTACTCCTCATCTCTGGCCACAATCTTGAACATTCCTGTTTGTTTTTGCTGCAAGAATGAAAATCAAACAAAGCGAAAACACATCAATCAACCATTTCACCTCTTAATAACATTATATAACATTACATTAGATAAAATTTGTTAAAAAAGATTACCTTTTTCCATAGTTCAGTGTGTTTTTTGCAGAACCCAGCAACAATTCCACCAGTATTCTTCCCTTCTTTAAGCTCAATAGTCAGATCTTCCTGCAATCCACAAGTTACATGAAACGCCAACGGACACTTAGGCTCAGAACACTCAATAGCACACCCTTTGGTTTGTTTACACAGGTAACACCTATCCCTCCACCTCTTCTTAGGAATCTTCGAGCAATCGATCCCATCCCGGCCTTCCGGATCCCCAAAGAAAACTTCCGGGACTAACAAAGCACAAACAATGTGAGCCCAACGCCCATCACTAGTAGGCTTCATAGCACCTTTAGTGACAGGACAAAGGCAGCATTTATGAGCCAAAGGCCGTGAGTTTGAGTCTGAGCACTGAGCACAGAACCATTCCCCCTCAGGAATACCCTTAACGAGAGGGTTTCCGTAACAGCTGGAATGCACCATAAGGTCACACCCATCACAGAACACAATCGGATCTGATGGATCACCATCTGTGCTTTCACATACAACACATAGAATCCCATCATCGTCCTCGGCTTCCTCCTCTTCTCCATCACCCTCTACTTCAATTTCGACTCGACCCGATTCCTCTTCTCCATCTTCACCCTCCATTTTAGATTCAACAGATGGGTCATACTCCAGATTCAGATCAATGGGTAGAGCAAGAGATGGAGGAGGAGACTTAATCGGGCTGAATTCGGGCTTAAAAGCCCAAATCCTTTTCTTGGCAGGTAAACAGTAAGGTGTAGGAGGGGTAATTGAAGGAGGAATATTTTCTTTCTCATCATTGAAATCAAAAAAATAATCTCGGGCATATTTTCTCTTTTTAGCTGGGAGATTGGATGGTGACAATGGTAAAGCTTTCGATTTCGGTTCCGGTTCCGATTCGGGTTTGGGCTCCGGTTGACAGAGCTGTTGCTGCTGCTGCTGTTCTTGTTGTTGCAGCAGCCTGAAACGTTTTAATGGTGGTAAAGAATTGAAATTTGCATCCATTGTTAGAAGAGAGAGAAGAAGATTGAGAGAAATTAGCAAAGTTTACTGAAAAGATTTGGGGGTGTTATGATTTTAGAGGGATTGAAAATGAATTGAAAGGGGAAAAGGGGGGGAAATAATGAAGAAGTCCGGGAAAATAAAAATGTAAAGGTTTTGAGTTTTGCGGGTTGAAAAATGAAATTAGCGCGGAGTTTTTAAAACGTTTAAAAGTGTGTTTATTTTCCAAGTCTTTATTTTGGTTAGAAGTTTGAAAGGTTTGGAAATGGCGCCATTTTGTGTTTTTTATTACTCCCTTTGTCTCAACTCTCAATATATAATTTTTGTTTGTGTTTTTTCACGGTATTTAAGAAATTAAAGGAGAAAGTGGATGAGGTACATTAAAAGTGGAAAACAAGCTAGACAAAGTACAAGGTAAATGGATAATTTAAGGGAAAAAAGTGAAAAGTATAATTTTAGAAAAAAGTTAGATAGAGAAAGTAGAAAAAAGTACAAGGCAAGTGGATAACTTAAGGGTAAATTAGGAAATTCAATTAATAAAATTAAAAAAATGAGGGTATAATGGTCTTTACATATTATGCAAAAATAAAAACATGAACAACATTTTGGATCTCCAAAATAGAAAAACAAGAACTATAATATGAGATAAAGAAAGTAATTTGTAAGGTTAGATTTTTCGTGGACTCGACAATGTTCTAAATTAAGGTTTTCGTGTACAAGTTAGCCTAATGACTATAGGTCTACAGCCGTAGTCATATACATTCTGCACACTTAATTTTTACCTATTTTAATATCTTTACCTTATTTGAATATATTAAACTTTGCTAGAACTTATTTTAGTTGGAAAAATAAGTTTTAATAAGGGCTGACAAGGAATATTCAAGTTCAAATTACATCTAAGATAAATTTTAATAAAGTCTAATAAGTTCATATAAGTCCACATAAATTCATTCAGGTTTAGATAAGTGAAAATTAGAAAATAGAACATAATCTTAACCCTTACCACTTACTAAATTATAAACCCTTAACCCTTTCCAGTTACCACTTACTAAACTTAATAAATCATCTGAATTTATAAACATTTACTAAACTTACCTAAACTTATTAACAATTATCTGAAACTGTTTCAGGTTTATATTAGAGAGGGCTAAATTAAAATGCTAGCTTGTTCACTACATGAAAACAACAATTTTATGATGGAAAAAATCCGTCAGAAACATAGGCAATTTCGTCGGAAATTTCTGTCGTAAAATATTTTATTGGAAATTCAACATTTTTCATTGGAAACCCATTTTTCGACAGATCATATTCTGTCGGAGACTAATTGGGAAAACTGAAAGTGCGTCGCAAAAATCCGTCGGAAATAACCTTTTTTGACGGAATATTCCGTAGGAACATGTCAATTTTTAGGACGCATTATAATTCAATTGGAAAATTGCGATGCTTTTGTAGGTGATTTTCCGACGGAATTAAAATCCGTCGGAATATATTCCTTTTACGATGGAAAATTCTGTCGGAAATGTTAGGTGATTCTGTCGAAAATTGTGAGATGCCTTTCAATCGATTTTTTTGAATTATAATCATAAGAAACTTGCACCTATACCTGCACCTAATTCATGATTAAAAGAAATTCATGATCGAATTATGAAATTATACTTTAATATACATATAAATTATGTACAAGCAAAATATACAATCCGAAGTAATTACATGTGCAAAATACACCTAAACAAAAGCTATGCTACACAATCGCCGGGGTACCGTACCCTAGCCTGCTCCACCAATACCCGAGTCGTTCCTGGGGTCTCGATGCTCAGGACGAAGGGTGGATAATGTGTCAGAGTTGGTGAAAGGACTCATCAACTCATCCATCATCTCCTTATTTCTCCTCTCCATTTCGGCCATCTGATATTCTATTTGGTGTTGCATCTCGCAACTTCCATTTCACTCCAAAGAGCCTACACCCTATGCTCAAACTGATCATGCATCTGAGAAACAATCGACGGCGTGTACTGCTGTGAAGAACTGGAAACTCGACTCATCCAGTTGCTGTAGTACAACTCTGCACTTTGACCAAGTCCCTTAACACGACCTTTCTTACTTCGCCCACCCACCGTCTCCCAGTACAACTCATTCGAAATCTTCGGAATCCCTTGATTGCTGCTTCTTCAATCTTCTTCTAGTATGTCTCCTACAACAAATAAATGATATGAAAAAAATAATGTTTTAAAAAAAAACTACCAACAACCTTCTTCTGGTTCATATTCTTGAACATTCAAGCAAATTTAGCCAAAATGACTCCTACTTTTTCTATTTTCCACATTTCTTATCAAATGAACTCATTCTTTCTCATAACATGTCAATATCACATAGTTTTAGGTAGCTAAGACTTGAAATCACATAAAAGGTGCACTTAACTAAGTTTTAGGACGCATTTTCATCCAAATTCATTCAAATAAGGCCTAAATGACTTCTACTTTTCCCCCTTCCTACATTTCTTATCAAATGAATTCATTCTTTCCCATAACATGTCAATATTATATAGTTTTTGGTGGCTATGGCTTGAAATCACATAAAAGGTGCACTTAGCTAAGTTTTAGGACGCATTTTCATCCAAATTCATTCAAATAAGGCCTAAATGACTTATACTTTGCCCATTTTCTACATTTCTTATCAAATGAACTCGTTCTTTCTCATAACATGTCAATATTATATGAGGGGGAAAGAACTCACTAAGGTAGAGGAGGCATCGGTGGTGGCTGTCCGAAAACCTTGGTGGAGGAGGCGTTCGTGGTGGCTGCAAGGTGGTAGTTGTTTTTTTAATTAATATATAATTAATTAATAAAAAGTAAAATTAAAGGGGGGGGGGGGGGGCTTACTTGCAGCACAATGGGGGTAGGCTGCAAGGTGGTGGTGGTTTTGGTCGTGGCGAGGGAGGAGGATGGAGGCTACACAACGATGGAAAAAAGAGGTGGTGGTGGTTAAGGTTTAGTGGAATAAAATTAAAAATAAAAAAAACAAAAGTTCATGAAACTTACTGAGTGGCGGCCGAGGACTCACAGGGGGCGGCAGTGAACGAGTCTCTCTTTCTCTCTCTTCCTCTCTCTCTCTTTCTATTTCGAATTAACATTGAACCGGAGCCCCCTTTTTTTTAGTAAGAGATTTTCCGACAAAATTATATTCCGTCGGAACTTAGTACTTCCGACGGAATATTCCGTCGGAAGTACTAATTTCCGACATAATATAATACTGTCGAAAACGTTCCGACGGATATTCCATCAGAAACACGACATTCCGTCGGAATATTCCGACGATTAAATTGCGTCAGAAAATTCGAAATTTCCGACGGAATTTTGGGTTCATCGGAAGTATTCCATCGGAAATAGCCCCATTTCTAATAGTGGTTTTAACAGAAAAAAATAATGGTCGTGTCGTGTTTGGTTGATTTTGACTAGCTGATTATATTAACTGATTTGACTAAATTATTGCATTAACTGATTGTATAAAAGTGTTTGGTAAGCTACTATTAGCTGATAGACGTTTGATTATGTAAAATGACCAATAAGGCCATTGACATATATGAATATAAAACCGAAGAAATTGTTAATCCCACTAAAAATATTTAATTTGTCAAGAGCATCTCTGTATTCCTATATTAGTGTATTACTGTAATTCACTACTACAATTAGTTCCTTAAGATTTACAAATTCATGTTGATAGTGTTTTTATTAATTTAGTTTACTACAAGTATTACTTTTGATGGGTGGTAGTATTTTAAGTTAAGATTTAGGATAATTATTTTAAAAAGTTTAAACTCGCAAATTATTCTCAATTCTGGAGCAAGAATTAAACTCTCAAATTAAAACATGTAAACCTATTTTTAAAGTTAAACTTGATGAAAGATGGAGAAATTCTTCTGCATGTCGAAGATCAATGGTTTTTTTTTTTTTTTTTTTTTTTTTTTACCATTAATAATGGTTTCTTAATATCTTGTTATTGATCAATAACAAATTTACGGTAATCTTTTTACCCTTTTTTGATAGGTTTCTGATTAATAGAATTTTATTAATTAATTTTTGGGGAGAAGGATGATATGTTGCAGTGGTTTTTGGGCATTTGTGTAATCATGCAAAAGAATAATCAAATCAGCTATTCTGAAAACGCTAGGGTTAGGGCGTTTCCAAATTAAGCTGATTCATGCCAATCAACTAATGTGACCCGTTAATTGTTTACCAAAACACCTCAATTAGATGATTGGTTTGGTCGCACTTTTTGGCTCAAAGCGTTGATAACCAAACACAGCCAATGACTATTGTAAATAACCAATTTAACAAGTGTGTCACTTAAAATAATGGAGAGAGAATACGCTCTCCGTATTTTATTACTTGCTCCATTTGTACTTTTTTCACTATTTATTTGAACTACAATGATGTTTGTGATTTAAACATAAGGAAAAAATATAGTTTAATGAGTACTTGTTGGAATTGTCTCAATGAAATGATTATTAATTTTCAGTAGTTGTAATTTATACTTATTGATAATTAAAGACATTACTGATCAAATTAAAAATTTGCATCAGCATACGTGCTGGGAGAAATGGAGGAAGTAATAAAATACGGAGGGAGTATTAGATAAGATCGATGTTAACAAATATATAGAGCAAAAGTCAAACTATTACATGTTTTGAAATGGAGGAAATGTACACAAATTCTGCAAAAGGCGGGTGTATGTTAATTTATTGTAAGACGTGTTAAAGTTATTAAAAAATTATTTAAAGTTACCCTTTATACTACAAAAGTTATTATTTTTCTAATAATAAATTTTATCTTATAAAAAACTTATAATGTATTAGATTAATCATTTTAGCCTTTATAGTATGTAATCATGACTCTACAAGAAATTACACATTAAAATAAAATTCAAACCAACGACAAATTAAAAGTTACCCTCTAAATGGTTAAAGCTAAATTACCAAAAAAATAATTAAAGTTATCTTCAAACTGACCGTCTTATAATAAAATTAATGTATACCCACCTTACACAAGACTTATTGGGAAATATAATATGCCCTTTGGTGTTTTTAAATGACACATTTCCCTAAAATGATCGATTTTTGTAAGTGACTAATTTCCAAAATTTGAAAATTTTTCGCTACTTTTAATAATATCTTGCTTATCCTTTATTTATAGAGCAGACAAAAACTTACATGATGCAACTACATGACACAACACATTAATTAAACATGTTGGGTCAGTGTTGAGATTTACAACACGAAATTAATATCGCTCAACTTGCCTAAGAAAAATATTTTATTTTTTTTTTAATTTTTTTATGTGAACAAGGGGCTAGGAACCGGTGAAAACAAAAAAAAAACAATTTAAATTAAAGGGATGATCAATAATTTGTGGAACCGAAGACAAAAGCTTTTGAACTAGACTATTGTCTATTATATACAAGTGAAGAGGGTAAGAAGGCGTGAAAAATTGGTATCCAAAATATGGACTACCAAACCCTCCCTTCCTTCACTTATTTCACTAAAATAAAAATTAAAAAAAAAACCTTAAAGCGGTTTAAGCAATAAAAAAAAGTCAATGATTTAGAGGCCTTGACAAAGACAAAAATAGAGAAATTTAACCTTTTTGGCAATTGATTGATTAGCTTAAGAAAATAATTTAGTCAATAAAACATAAATTATCGTCAAATCTTACAAATAAGGAAAAATCGTATGGTAAAAGATATTTTTTAGTACATCATTATTATTATTATTATTATTATTATTATTATTATTATTATTATTATTATTGAATAACAAAAACCTACAAAGTCAAAAGATTTACAAGAAATTAGCGGGGAACCGAGATACAATCTGGGCCCCCACCCCTCTAGCTATAGCGAACCTCAACAAGGGTATCACGAACAACGTTATGCCGATGTTTAATACCCACGATCCCAGCACAAGACACTGCATGATCCCCATAAATATCCCCATCAAAAACTCTTGAGCAAGCAGAACAAGGTGCCGATACGGAGAACAAGGGAACACCCAACCGGTAGCAAAGAACACAACGGTAAGTCTTACCATTCATAGTCTGACCCAGACCTGATATCGGGACCGCTCGCAACCAGGCAGAAGAGTAATCCCCCTGCTGGGACTTCCATAAGGCAACCTGACGCGGAGACAAGGAGAAAGTGGATTCTGCAGATGCAGTGACCTTTGTGAAATATATATCTGCCAATTTCTTCATGAGTTTGGGGGCAGCGATCTCACTAGGGTAACGCAAAAGGTCAGTCTCCACAGTCCTATTAAAAAGACTAAGAGCGTCGTCGAAGGCCGGACCTGGACCAACAATACCAGAATTGCGAAGAAGCGAAGCCTGTAGACTAGAAGACTGCAAACGCGACGCAAGGAAAGCATAGTGTCGAACATCACCCGCTGAATAGACACCCAGTCCTCCATAAGAAAAAGGTAAGGTGGCAAGGCGCCATTGCCAATCACCAAAACCTGGCCCCGAAGCAGTTACAATGCGCTCCACAGAACCTCGAAGGGCCACATTAAAAGAAATCTGGGCCGCTTCAAAAAGACGAGGAGGACAAGTGCGCATAGAAAAGTAGAGTTTTGAAACTCCAGTACACGCACGAAGAAGTAATAACTCACATTGGGGATCCTCAAGCTTAGCAACAGCATCCATGAGCACAATGGTCTTCGACACCCTCTGCGAAACAAGCTCACCACAGAAAGAGGCATCCGCACTGACAGGACCCCCAAGCAACTTAACACCATGAGCAGGACGAGCAATATCTGGAGGAAAGACACCGGCCAGACGGCTACGAGGGTCCTCCGTGGGCCAGAAAACTTTCGTTTTCTCAACGTTAACATGGAGACCAAGACGAAGTCCCTCCACCAAAATCAACTCCATAACCTTCCCTACCACCAAGGTGTCACCAATAATAGTGCCATCATCCAAATACCAAGCCTGCAAACATAAGTCAAAAGAATCCCTAATTTGACAAACCAACGGATGGAGCACCAAAGCAAAAAGCAAAGAGCCAAGTGGATCACCCTGCTGCACACCCTGACATGACCTTAAGGTATGCTCCCCATAATAGAGCCTGGCTGGAGTAGAGTAACAGAATTCAACCCAACGCGAAAGAGCTGGACAACGGAGACGAACCTCACGCAGTAAAGCCGTACGATCAACCAAATTAAAGGCATTTCGGAAATCCACCAGCAACATAGAGAGGCCAACATCACCACCTCGAGCCTCAACCAAACGACTAACAGCATGAAGAATAGCCTCGCCACCCGCCGGCACCCCAACACTAAACTGAAGACCTCCTAAATAGTTCCCCATACGCGGACCAACTAAAGCAGCCCCAACCTTTGAAACCAGACGCCGCCAAACAGTACCCACATCAATAGGACGAATACCACCACCAGGCTCAACAAGTGGCGTGAGAGGAGCACTAGCAATATACTCCCCCAACTCAGCAGGACAATTTCCTGCGAGAAAGAGATTAACCACCTGCGTAATAGAGCCCACCAACTCATCTGAAATAGCAACCGCAGCACCACTCAAGCAATCCAGAAGGTGCTGAGCACGCAAGCCGTCTCTACCGCATGACGTACCACGCGGAAAACCCCTAATTTGATCCAAAACAACAGCAGATGTAGCAATAAGGGGCTGATCAACGGGGATATCCGGTAAGATAGGAGCCGGAAAGGAAGGGTGCTTAGCTTGTAAATCAGCAAGAGTAGCATCATTGTAAGGGGCAAGACCAGAAGACGAAAGAACCCGAACCGCAGCAGTGTAATGTCCGTCACAAATTATTATTATTATTATTATTATTATTATTATTATTATTATTATTATGTTATATAATATATGTATTTAGTGGATGTTCATTATACCCTTATGATTATTCTAGGATATTCTAGTTATACTAGACTTATTATTTTACAAGAAAACCTTAATTGTATCACATGTATATATACATATGTACTCCCACATCATTCAATAATAAGAATATCGATCTATTCTTCCCCCACTTTTCCTCTTTCTCTTTAATTTCATAACACGTTATTAGCACCAAACCCTAGCCTATTGAGCAACCATAGCCGATTAAGCAATTGATGGAAGAGCGACTACTAACAGAGAAACGATGAGTCAATCAGACTCGCATACATCACCATGAAGCCTTAATCAAATTTTTTAATTACCAAGGGAATGCTCATAGCGTTAATCATAACGCGATCACTCTACACATCCGATTAAAAATCATATTCGAAATCTATGAAAGCCACACTCCACGTATATTGTTGTTGGTGGAAATATTATGCAATTCTCCCCCGACAATTTAGAAGAATACACTAAAATGTATTTTCTGTGGGCTATGATCATTGTTAAAGGCCCAACTGAATTATATTTGTCATTGCCTAATAAATTTTATCATGTATGTGCCCCTTTATGCATTATTTATTTATTATGATATCTTGCTTTTAAAATGTGGTGGTAGAGTTATGTTTTAGACTAACTAATAAACTAGTGTAACTAACCTTGACAAAGTAACAAAGGAAATTAACCTTGATTAAGCATTTACCTTGGCCGACAAGGCAACAATTCCATTATTTTAACGTAGTGTGCTACTGTGATGCATAGACTTATGTAAGCATGTAATTCATAATTAGGAATTATTTTGTTATTCAATGGATTAAAGTGCATATTTCTTGATCAAATTTTTATGTGATTTAAATTATGAATGAATTTTAATTGAGTTGTAATCTAGTGCTCATTGTACATAGCACATGTTGGAGTATATAATGTTGGACTTCAATCCATAAGAATTATATAACAATATGTATACTAATAATAACCATTTATGTTGTGCGGCAAAATTCTTTCACAAGGAGTGCCACTAATTCATAGTAATGATTACTTAACTTGGTACTATATTGCACTGTAACACCCACACTAAGTATTAAGAATTATTTAAATCTATGCTTTTTGATCTTGTTTATTGTAAGGAATGAATTAATGATTATTATTGCTACCTTATTATAATAAACCATGGTATAAGAATTACTATGTGATGTTTGATTATATTCTTTTGATTGCATATAGGGTATTTATATTTGGTCATTGCCTCACATAATATCTAATCTTAATTATAATTCTAAGATATTTTATTCATCAAGATATCTATGTGTACCGAGATTCCTTTTTGATTAGTATGTTACAAGTTCTAACAAACTAATTAAAGATAAGATTGACTTTATCAATTCGTAGCTCTATTAACCAAGAGACTAATTTTATTCGTATATCAAGTTTATTTTGCATCCTTAGTATTAACCAAATATCTATATTTATTATGTTCATCCATAATTTAATTTAACTTTATTTGTTTTGTCGAGGAATTGCTTGATACTTGATAACTTGATACTAGTCAGATGCATGTCTGTACAATTGTATTTTAAACTATAAAATCAATGATTAGTTGCAAGCTAATACTCTATAATTGCATACTCCTTTTTCAATTTTGGACTTGAAGTTCCAAATTTTGTTCTTTTAATATATACTTTAAAATATCTCATGAACATGCATTAAAATTGACATTAATATAGTAACCTTATAAGAGAGTACTATTATGAAACATACTAACACGATGGTATAAGTATTGTTTGATGTGTGATTGAATTTGATTATATACTTATATACATGAAGTTGAATTATGGGAATGATGAATAAATTGAACGTGAAGTATTCATACGTAACGACTTGAATTTCCTTAAACTAATGAATTAAAGGGTCAAATATACTGTATACGTGGCCTGAATATGTCCACCAGCCACAGGACTAAAGTGATTTTATAAACACAATGTCAAGAGAAAAATATACAAAATATTTTGATTAGTTCTAATATTGTCTATTGGTTGCACATTTAAGGTATTGAACTCGATCTATATATATATATATATATATATATATATATATATATATATATATATATATATATAAATGTTGATAAATAATTGAATTTACTCATTCCTAGAAGGGAATGATAATTCTTAAGATTAAAAGGTATATGTTTGCATGATGATTATTATTCATGTAAAGTTCATAATAATTACAAACATGAGTACATAATATTCATTTGAAATAAAAATTAATCTAAGCATGACATTGTGAAAAGATTAATTAATTAGTTGAATAATGTATTTACTATGCCCATACTTTTGAGAATTTTCAATATAAAGATTTATATAATTGGGTAAGAAGAAAATAATAACTTTGCTTTGTTTGATACATGCATTGCTAAAAGAATTAATGGCTTAAAAGGAGCAAGGGATTTAAAGATTGTTGGACTATTTTTATACCCCCATATGCAAGGATTAGGGGGAGATAGTGTTTATTCCATTGTTTTTATGTAATCCTTGCACATGAATAATTATATATATTGATGGTCAGTTTGGTACATACACTAGCCTAAATATCAATGATTTAATGATTTAATAGAGGTGACCACATGATAATCAAATATTTAGAATGATACCATCCTGAAGATGGAAATGAATAAATGTCATTGACTATATACCAACTGTAAATGTTCCAATTAAAATTGATATCCCAGAAGGATAACAATAGCTTCTAATGATCCTAAAGCACGCCTGAAGCGTAGTAGCCAATTAAGTTCCAAAGATAAGATTTTTCAAATAGGATAGAGCAATTATTGACAATAGCAAATTTGAGAAAGTGATACATTGTGCTAGATCTATATAAGAGAAAATGTTTAGTAAAATTATTATGTACCATGATTATATAAAATACTCCATAAGAGTATAAAATGTCCAACAAGATTAGCATGTATCAAGATTATAATCAATGCTCTAACAGGGTATGAGCTGAGTTATTATTGGATCAAGTATTCAAGTATCAGTCGATTGTCTTGCCAAATGTAAAAGAAACACACATTGGTGTTCTAATATCAAATCATACTCATGGCAATGCATAAAATATATCTAATAAAGTAAACACTAGTGTTGGAAAAATGACCAAAATTTAAATTTAGATAAACGATTGGATGTGATAATTAAATTATGCCATCCAGGTTCAATAAATACCCGTTATGGAAACCTGAAGTTTCATTTGATAATGTGCTGACACTCTCTCAATGTTAGATATATAAAATGAATTGAATGGCAAGACATAACATTTGGATTGAGCTATATTTGGATTGTGATTTTTAATGATTTGTGTTGAAGAAAATTTCAAGAGATAATATATTCGTTTTGAATAAATTTTCATACGAAAGAGTAATAGATGACTAGAAGTTCACCAGAATAACTTATATGTTGTCACATGTTGGTGATCAGAAGCTCACCAAATACAAGTTGTATGTGGAAATTCTAAATATTTAATTAGTATCATACTATTAAGGTTTCTAGTGATCCAGAAGATCATCACCTAGTAGAATTACAATCAAGCTTATATTTGTATAACAATTCTATTGATTGGGGATATTGTATGTTAGCACATAAGAAATAGGAAAAGAAGGAAATTCAACTGCATAACATATATCTCCCCATTGATATTGAATTATTGATCTCCTGAAGAGAACAAATTATGAAAGATATAATAATAAATACGTATGCGTTATGCAATGTATAGTTAATGAAGAAATGATTTTTCAATAAAATTGCTCTCTAGAAGAGATAAAAGCTTGTTTAATATAATTCTTCTGAGAGATAAATTTTGATTGTGATCCTCGTATGAAATGAATTTTAATGCAAATTTATATGCTAAGTTGGTATAGAATTAGATGCCCCTATAAATGAGATATTTTACCAACTTAGGGGGAGAAGAATCAACAAAAGTTGGAAAATCGAAAAGAATTTGATGATCCCTATAATGGTAGTTTGAAAAGTTATATGCCAACTTTTGTCTATATATTATCAAGATATGCTGCACATTAATGATTTGATTTGTATTCAGTTATGACTCATGTTGCATAGCGTCGAAGATACATTTTGGTCATATTATGTGTATACATTGAGATAAAATCTTGCCAATTATACTTGAATCACTACACCTAAAGTGTGGGTTGTATGATCGGTTCCAAAATAAAGATATGATATGTGGCAAGATAGTGCAATTAACACTTTTAATATTGTAATAGTATGTAAATACCATAGTGTATGAAATACCCCAAAAGTGGTATACATATCTGAATTATTACAATAGATGACATATGATGTAAGAAAAGTTATGATGGTACCAATGAGAAACGTATTCAGATATCATTGTCGAAATAGCATGTAAATTAAAATTGTACCTTGAGGTATATGATGATGCCAATATATGATGAACCGATAAATAATGCATATGCATGATAGAAGGGGACTAGTGAATAAGGGATCAGAAATATATGTCCATTTGGATGTCGACATGAAACTAAGATAATAAATAAAAAATTTATCATGGACTAGTAGTCTAATTAGAAAATGGATTTCTGAAATCCACACTGTACAATGTTTGCATTTTTGAGTCTTTTATTTATGTGCATGTTTGAGTTTTAAATTTATGAATTACTCATTGTATGTATAGAATGTAGTTTGATGCATTACTCATTACATATATATTCAGTTTAATGTTTTCTCATGAATTCTACATCTCATATTGCATGCATTAAGTCTATACAACAATTGTGTTATATGTGAATGTTTATGGTATGACGAGTTTATAATTATGATGAAGGCTTACAAGAAGAAATTTATACTCCAATAGGCTTTAAATTGTGAAGAAAGTTTATATGATGACGATCCAATAGCATGTTATGAATCATGCATGAAAAGTTCCCGCAGAACTTATATACAACGTATTCAAATATCTAGCCCTACAAATTCGATATTCTGAAAAATGACAATGTTGATATTGTTATCAAACTCATGGAGAGCATTGGTGACTAAGTTATTGAAATATCAACCTGAAATTTAACCAAGTGAAAGTTAATCGATTTTTATTTTCACTGGAAAACTCCCGTATAAAATGCAAAATGCCTAAAGAAGAATAGTAATGAGCTATATTGTAGTAAGAATAATCTTCTTATGGTTCAGAAGAACCATGAGTAAAGATATAATAATTACTTATGTTATATATTACTAATTCATATAAACTTAGATAATGATATCAAGATATCATGAGTTGCCAAAAATTATCATCAATATTTGATTATCAATAGCTACTTTAACGACCTCCAGAAGTAGGTATAATTTTGATGGTAAGACAACTTGAAACAAAATGTCATATAAGATAATAGTGGTAAACTCAACATAGATATTGTTCTCACAAGTGTGGAGAAATGAAGATGTCTCACAGTGAAGATTAGAAGATTCAAGTTTGATTATATCAAGGAGGATCAACTATCATGTAATGATATTCAGCTACAAGTGTGAAGTTACTAAGCATTGGATTATTACGTTGGAAGATCTCAAGTTATGCATTTATCAGGGGGAGAAAATACGCGCTGCACTCTTTTTCCCTTAACCATGGTTTTGTCCCACATTGGGTTTTCCTAGTAAGGTTTTTAACGAGGCAGCATGTCAAGGCGTATTACGATAGTGTTGTACTCTTTTTCCTTCACTAGGTTTTTATCCCACCGGGTTTTTCCTAGCGAGGTTTTAACGAGGCACACTATTCAATAATGGTCATCCAAGGGGGAGTGTTATATAATATATGTATTTAGTGGATGTCCATTATACCTTTATGATTATTCTAGGATATTCTAGATATACTAGACTTATTATTCTACAAGGAAACCCTAATTGTATCACATGTATATATACATATGTACTCCCACATCATTCAATAATAAGAATATCGATCTATTCTCTCCCCCACTTTTCCTCTTTCTCTTTAATTTCATAACATATTATTATTATTATTATTATTATTATTATTATTATTATTATTATTATTATTATTATTATTATTATTATTATTATTATTATTATCATCATCATCATCATCTCAAAAAAGACAAAGTCATACAACCTACAAAAAATTAGTGGGAAGCCGAGATACAATTTGGGCCCCCACTCCTCTAGCTATAGCAAATCCTATTCTAGTGAAGATATGAGCAGCAGCACGTGCCCCAATGTCTAGAGTTTTCGAGAACTTCTGGATCCGCCTCAGCAATGCAACCGCCTCCTTCTCTAATTCCCTAAGTGTAGAGAAAGAGAAAGGAAAGAAACCATACCCAATTGCCTGACAACTGGATTCGTACTTGACCCGTTTTCGATGAGCTGCATCAGCCACAACCCGTTTAGGAACAAAGTCAAATATCCCAGACTGTGTCAAAGGAGAAGACCCTGTCAAGTCTACACAGACATCGCGACCACGATCCCAAGAATAAAGTAATACATCTGCAGGTCGGAGGGCCCCATCATTCTTTCCAGTCAACCCAATGTCAACCTCCTTTCTAGCTGAAATCCCAGATCGATAACAAACATCAACAAGGGTATCCCGCTCAACATTATGCCGATGTTTAATACCCACTATACTAGCACACGACACCGTGTAATCACCGGAAAAATCCCCAATAAAAACCCTTGGACAAGAAGAGCACGGGGTTGAGACAGAGAACAATGGAACACCCAAGCGGTAGCACAAGACACATTGGTAAGTATTTGCGTTCATCGTTTGACCCAACCCTAAAATAGGAACTGCCCGAAGCCAAGCAGAGGTGTGATCTCCCTGCTGCGATTTCCACAATGCTGATTGACGAGGAGATAAAGAGAAGGTGGATTCTGCAGAATCGGTAACTTTTGTGAATATATATCTGCCAATTTCTTCATGAGTTTAGGGGCAGCGACCTCACTAGGATTACTTAATATGTAAGACTCCACCGTTCTATTGAACAAGCTCAACGCATCCTCAAAGGCTCGGCCAAGGCCAACAACGCCAGCATGACGTAGAAGTCTTGTTTTCAACCCAGCAGACTGCAACCGCGAAGCAAAAAAAGCATAATGACGAACATCACCCGCGAAATAAACACCAAGCCCGCCATACGCAAAAGGCAAGGTGGCAAGCCGCCACTGCCAATCGCCAAACCCAAGCAGTAATGATATGCTCCGAGGAAGATCGAAGAGCCTCGTCGAATGTGCGCTGAGCCACCTCAAAAGTACTAGGGGGACAAGTACGCAAAGCAAAGTAGAGTTTAGAAACTTCGGTACAAGCCCTAAGTAACAACAGCTCGCACTGAGGATCATCAATATTAGCAACCCTATCCATAAGCACAATGGTCTTGGTCACCCTCTACATCACAACTCACCTCCAAAATCCGGGATCGGAACTAGCGGGACCACCAATCAACTTAACACCATGCAAGGGTCGAGCAATATTAGGTGGAAAGACACCCCCAAGCCTGCTTCAAGCAATATTATTATTATTATTATTATTATTATTATTATTATTATTATTATTATTATTATTATTATTATTATTATTATTATTATTATTATTATTATTATTATTATTATTATTATTATTACGTTGTTGTCGTTGTTGTTATTGTCGTCGTCGTCGTTGTCGTTTTTGTTGTTGTTGTTGTTGTAATTAAGGTGAAGTAATTATAAACTTATAATTAATTGTATACTTCGTAAAGGATTACATATAATTTGTTGGGTATATCTGATCAATTCATTTGTATGTCTATTATACAAGGGATTGAATTTGGAGTGGATATTCAATGGCCAGATATTAAAATACCTATCATTATGGAATTTCCTCTCTCATTTTATTTAAAAAAATATAAAATGAAAGTTGGATTAGACAATTAAAAAATATTGTAATTAGTATGTAAATCTTTCATATTTTCCTTACTGGTTAAAGTATATGAATATGTCGATTTGCACGCTTTTGTATGCATAGCTTAGGATACTAGTATGTTGTAAGTGTAACATAATAATAAATAGGATAATGTCAAGGTAGGGCTTTTGACAAGTTTAATTACATTAGACAACACGATGCAACACTTTTAATTAAACAAGTTAGGTTAGGGTTGAGCATCCCCAACCCTCTTACCTCCAAACATGAACATGATACAACACATTTTCCAACTCTATTTAATTTTGTTCACTATACAGTACATATTAAAATACTTCTCTTCCCACGTTCCCACTCTTACATTTTTTTATTTATTATTTTTCTACTCTTACTTCCTTTTTTTTAATAAACAATTTAATCCACTACCACTTTCTTATATCAGGCTAATTTTCTTCGATATATATATATATATATATATATATATATATATATATATATATATATATATATATATATATATATTTTATATTCTTAAAAGCATTGTGTGGAAGCTAGTGTTACACTTCAAAAATAACTAAATAGTAACAATAATTTATGCAAATTATGTTAAGAGTCGTGAAAGAGTAGTTGGTACTCAAGAAAGGGGGCAGTGGCGGATCCAGGATTTCCGAGATAGTGTGCACCATCAATTATTGATCATTTGTAAAAGTACAATTTTTTTTTTCCATGTCTTGTTCATAATTAATTTCAATCCAAAAATTAAATATATATATATATATATATATATATATATATATATATATTTCACCAAATTAATTTCAATCCAAAAATAGGACACAAAAATTCATACCACAACCTAATACAGTACTTAAGAATTCAATTTTACAAGTCGAAAATACTACAAATAACATGTTATAAACAAATGGTACAATAAAATTATTATATTGAATTAACTTTATGATTTTTTAGTTAATTGATAAGCTTTATGGGGAAATATTAAAATTGGTTGTACAAATATAAGATATAAAAAGGGAAAAAAAATTATTAAAAAATTATACAAAAAAAAGTGAGATAACTTAAGAGACCAGTTATTAAATATATATATATAACTGCGAAAAAAAATTGCGAAATGCAATAGCAGCATCAAAGAGACCTCTTATATAAATAACAGGTCTCTTTAATATTTAAAAAAAACCACAGCAAGTCTTTTGTAGCAATAGCAGCATTAAAGAGATCGCCTATCTTAATAAGAGGTCTCTTTGATATTGTTTGTTGTTACCAATAGCAGCATCAAAGAGACCACCTATCTATAATAAGGGGTCTCTTTGATATTTTATTTTTAAAAAAAATACTGTGTCACCGGACCCACTATGACTAAAGGTGGGTCCGCCCCTGGGGGGGTTTGAATTAAGTTCGGTAATAATTGGTGAACTTATAAAAATAATGCTCTCAATTAATAGGGGAACCAGCAGACCCTGATTTCTACACAACGGAAACCTTAGGATGATAAAAACAATAAGAACACCAAGATATACTGAGGTTCAGCTCAACTTAGAGTCTATGTCCTCCCTGTCCTAATCACTTTTATTAATCACCTCACAAAAACAAAAGGAATTACAAATATTTGGTTTCTTACTCGAGTAAAATAATCCCCACACCTAACTCTAGATGTCAAATTGCACTTGACTTCACAAGCACTTGCACTTAACCTCACAAATGCTACCCAGTCACTAAGCCCTTAGTGATTCAAATACAAAACCCTTTACTCTTTAAATAATGTGTGCTTTCACACAAATTAAGCAAATGTAAGAGACTATGATAAACAAACTACCAGTTGATGAACTGATGAGTTGTTTCAGAGAGGGTTTGAGCTATTTAAGTAATCTCTCAAAATATACGTTAAAAAGCTTCAACTCAAAACTAGAAATGTATTTATATTACATATCCTTGGTAGATAGATGATTTATTCCGATTCCATAAATAAAACCAGAATAATATCCTATGATATATGAAATAAATCATTTATTAACCATATGAACAAAATCCCTAATTAGTCAACAAATTAAATATTCCCTTGTTAAAGTTACGTCAAGGAAAATCCGTGACCTTTTAAAAAATATATATTTGCAAACTAATAACCTAATTCGGTAAAAAAACTTTTTGTTTTGTTACTTGAATTGGTAGTGTTTTATGTACCAGTTCAATTGTTACATGATACTTACAACACTGTACTCCTTATAGAAAACATATCATCACCTCAAACAACTTTTCATGCACACTTACAACATTCAGACTGACTAGGATAAAGTCTTGATTAAGATTGTGGTACACCATGTTTATAATTACAAATACATCAAAATACCATTTACAATTCAATTAATCAAGTATCCAGAGCAATTGTTAAGCCCACAGCCAGGTCTTAACACTCTCAAGTCAATATATGCAGCTCAGTAGCTAACATAATCATAATCGCTAATTATAGATGAGCTTCTTAAAATAAGGTCTTTCAATTAAAACTTTTATTATCAAGGTTAAATAAAAAAATTGATCAAGTTGCAAGATTAATTAACAAAAGAACCCTATCAATTTGAGATTTCAATAAACAAAATATGAATAACATCCATCAAGTTTCATCGTATAAACACAGAATAACTACTCAAGCATGATTGAAAGCAAAAGATATATATAAAAGAGAGAGAAATAAACTACTCAAACATGAAATAACTAATAAAAAAATAAATCTAAGAATAAAACATGATTGAAAGCAAAAGATATATATAAAAGAGAGAGAAATAAAATACCTCTAAGATTTGAATTAATAAACTTTGGAACAATCCATGGAGTTTTCCAAGAGAAACTAGGGCTACAGAGAAAACTACAACGAAAATACATATAGTAAAGGCATAAAGAGAAAATAAGTCTCCTTGAGTATTTGTAGTTTCCTAAATTCTAATCTAAAATTAATTAATTAAAGAGAAGAAATAAAAAAAATTAATTACATAAATTATCAAATGATTGGACGATAGATGATGAGGTGGCAAGCGAAGACGAAGGAAAGAAGTGAGAGACTGTATACACCTAAAAATGCTTCCCCGACCAAAACTCAATGATGAATAATCCTTTCACTGCCATTTGGTTCGAGTTGTGTATTGGATCGAAGGAACACTCGAGTCTTGATTAGAAACCTAAGCAATTTCCATTTTCTATCATTTCCTAAACCATTCTAGCCATTTTCATCGCTCAAACACTTTTTCTAGCCCAAAGTCTACAAACCTTCACCTAATTTCCTTTTTTCATAACTGCAGCCTGAACTAAGTTAATCTGAGTTTTGTGCTTAATAATTTTTATACAAAGCTTACATGGTTAGATTTTCCTAAAATAAGATTTCCAATGATATATAATAAGACCAATTTCGATTATAAAGAAAGAGATATGAACAAAATACTATTTAGACTATATATTAAAATCTAGAAAATATATTGACCTGTTCTAATTGGGTTGGATAAGATAAACACATTTCTACGTTTCGGGTGGATGCTTTCACGCATATTTCTGATAAATCCCTTGAAAAGCTCGAAACACTTTGAGAAATAGTTCGTTAGTTTAACAAGTGTTTGTACGTGCACACACTTTATTACGTTTTTTATTGTCTCTTACTTCTACTTTGTAAGAATATTATCAAGGGAATCTAAGTGTTTGTATTGAATCACTAAGGGGTTAGTAATTGGGTAGCATTTGTGAGTTCAAGTGCGAGTGCTTGTGAGTTCAGTGCGAGTGCTTGTGAGTTCTAATGCAAGTGACACTTTGAGTTAAATGTGGGGATTGTTTAGCAAGAGTTATGTGAACAATCATTGAAATTGCTTTTGTTTTTCAGGGTTGGTTAATAAGAGTAATTAGGGTAGGGAGGACATAGTCTCTAGGTTGAGCTGAATCTCGGTAACTCTCTGTGTTCTAATTGTTTCTTGTGATTAATTCTATTTTCGCTGTGCAGGAACCAGCTTCTACCGGTTCCCCATTAATTCGATTTTTTTTTATAAGTTCACTATTGTTTCATGTACTCAATTCAACCTCCCTTCTTGAGTACCAGCTGCACTTTCACTAAGGTCGACACACTTTGATTGACGATGCGAGAGGATCGCTTGTCGCAGCTATGCCCTAGCAAAACTTTCAGGCAACACTGGAAGCTTCGAGTGGGGGCAGGATCGGATAGGGTTGCAGGGTCTAATTGCAAAGGTTATATAGTCTTTTTTAGGAATCTTCTTGTGGCGTGTGACCTCACATTGGAAATCTCTTGAAGCCTAGTTTCCAACGTAACTTAAATCACTTCGATCCAATTTATAGAAATCGGGTTATGATCAAAATAGTGGACAAGGATTTGTTCATTAATTAACATCTTGCTTTGTTTTTAAATCAAACCCAAAAGATACAAAGCAATCCCATATATAGACGCTACTTTCAATTCCTATGATTATAAACTCCAATTAAGTATCCACAAACATTAATTAATTCTCTGATCTATGACGTCAATCCATTAAATTTCACTATTCATTATCTTATTCAACTCTAAACACTCCAAAAGCATCCAAATAACTGAGAAATCACTTTAAATATTAAGAAAAATACAAGCAGAGCAATGGAACACAATGTGACAACTTATGTAAATTTGACCCAGAACATGACAAAAAGGACTTAAAACCAACTATACAAATATCGTATATTATTATGATTAATTAGTGAACAACCAAGTTGCAATATTCTCTCTGAAAGAAATACAGTGCTTTGTTAGAAGGTATTTGGATGTTCTTTTATTTTGTTGAAGGTTGTAGCATAGAGTTGTCTTGAACGAACTAACATGTACATATTTAGAAGGAATTGGGTCAAAAGACTCTAAACCTTTTAGTATGTAAGTTGTTTTGGAGGTGATAATAATTAAATATAATGTGTAGAATTCACCTTTAGAAGAGGTTAGAAATATCAAGAACTAGAAAGTTACTAGGCTTAGAAGTTAAGATGCTTATAAAAAGACACTCCCATTCATTTATACAAAGTAGCCAACACATTGTAGTCTTTTTCAAGCAATCATAGAGCATTCATTTAATTACTCTTTCTTACTTAATCTCTTATTTCACCAGTTTTGTACCACACTTAAATTTATTGATACAACTCTTCACTTTACAAAATATTTACCGTTTAAATCGTTCTTAATACTAGTTACACGCTATGGAATACATGTATGATATATTTGGTGTACACAAAAGTTTGAATATCATTTATATAGTATTTGATCGATATGGATGTTTCTTTCTAAATGAATAATAAGATATACCAATTTGGGAAAAAAAATTTCTTATAGCATTTTTTCTTAATAAAAAAAATACTTTGTATATATGTACTCTGTAGTATATTGTATACCAGTATCATATAATAAGAAGTTATAGGGCAACAGATTTATTAGCATTAAAGTTAAGAATTGATAAAATCATAAAAGTGAAGGTTAATACTTAATAGAATAATATGTAAAAGAACTACATAAACAATGCTTCCAAAAGCTAGATGTTGGAGTTTTATTATTCTTTCTAATTTGCCGCACAATTATAATATTGCAAACCAACCTAAACGACAATCCAACTTATTTCCTAATTAATTTCCTTAAACACAAATAATATTTAACGAATGCAGCACATCTCTCCCATCTCTTTGATGAATACCTTGCTCCATTTCAACATGCTTGAATTTGTCATCAAAATAAAATAAATTATGGATTTATAGTGTTTAATGAGTTCTATTAGGAATAGAACGCATAACAAAATAGATTTACATATTGGTATTTATCCTAGTGGTCTTTTATTTAAAAATAAATAAAATAGTTCCAATTTATTTTTCTAGATGTGTTTTATTAATTTATCGGAATTTAAAAGATGAGATTACTCTGTATGTACTCTCGGATGCTGTATCCACTAATTTATTTAGACCATCGCACATTCACACCCTATAATCTCCTGTATTATTTTTTTTTTTTTAAAAAAAATCTTCCTTCATATTCAATTTTTTTTATTTTATTTTTTATTCTTTGTATATATTCTCCAACGAACGAATTTTTACAATGCAAAAAATTACTAGTAGCAGTATGTAGGGCTGTTCATCAGTCCAAGTCTGGACCAACCTGGACCGGACCGAAAACATGAATTTCAAGAACCGAAGACCGGACCGATTAAGCTAGGACCGAACCTAGACAGGACCAAAAAAATTGGTCCAAAACCCGGACTGGACCGGTTTGGAGCGATTTTAAATTTTTATAAAAAATTTCCTAAATTTTAAATAATTCATGGAAAACTCGAAAAAAATAATGAAAAAACAATATTTAATGTCTTTTTTTTGTATATTTAATACAAAAAAGCTCATACAGCTAAAGTTTTTCAAGCTTGTTAAGGATAATCTTAATCACTATTAAAGGTTTTATGTATAACTTTAAGCAAAAAACTTGTCCGGTCTAAGATCGGTTTTTATAGGGTTTTGGACCGAAGCGAACCGAAGACCGGAAAATAGATGTATCGACCTGGAGACCGGGCCGATTAATTTGGTCCGATCCATTTTTCTGTTCCGGACCAATTTTTGAACTCCCCTAGCAGTATGCTCTCACATTCGAGTAACTTTCAGAGGTCGTAATATACGAAATATATAGATTTTTGATATGCAATACTTTCATACTTGCAAATTGCAATCATATTTTTATGGAAAAATGGAAACTAATAATCCCACCTTTGTCATTTCTGCTCAAAATAATCCTACATTTTCGAAATCTAGAAATAATCACACTTTTAACCCCTATTCTACTCAAAATGATCCCTTGACTGGTTTGAAAAGTTGGCAACTGGTTTAAGGAGGTGACTTACCACGTGCCACCTTCTAATTGGTCCTATTCCTTAAAATAATTTTTTTTTTTAAAAAGTAATAATTTAAAACAAATTATTATTATTATTATTATTATTATTATTATTATATTAATTTAAACCAAAAAAAATAAAAATAAAAAAATAAAATCATCACCTTCCCCACTTAGCGTGAACTAGTCCTATGCCATGCCCACCCCTTCCCCGCCGGCCGGAGACAGTCCTACCCGTTTCCCCGCTGGCCTGACCAGCCCCACTCTTTTCCCAGCCGTCCTGAATTAATCTCACCCCCTTCCTCAATTGTAGAGTACTCCGAATGGCCTGAATAAGCTCACCTACTTGCTCAATTGAAGATGAATAATTCACTATATTGAATTAATTGCAAGAGAATTCTCACAAAAGTTTGCAAGAAATTTGAGAGAATAAGAGAGGAGAACTTCTTTGGAGAGTTAGAGAGAAATTTTTCTGTTTCTTTTTGCTATATCCTAAAATCAAGCCTTTCATAAAGACTTAACCGTCAGAAAATCGCGAAAACAGATGGGCGTGGGCGCTCCTCGAGGTGGAGCGGGCGCTCCTCTTCTGAATTGCAAAATTTTCACAGAAAGGCAGTGTGGTACGCGGTTTAGGCGCGACCACAAACGCGGGCGCGCCATCCAAGACGCGCGGGCGCGCCAACTTCACTCTTCCATATAGCCAAATTCCAGAGAGGTACGCTGTTTAGACGCGCTCTCTGCGCGACCGCTTTTCACGGTCCGCGAGCGCGCAATTAACAACACTCTAAATAATTTAACAATCCTCCCCCATTTAGAGTGTTTCGTAAAACATTCTCCACGTCTTACAATTAAACCACATCTCATGCATCAATGTCAATGTCAATGTCCCTTCGGATTGAATTGACACCTAGTACAACACACTTAACGATGATCATATCCCATGATTTCCATATGGATTGAATCACACGAATATATCCAAATATTCGAAGGTGAAGTACACACAAGACAAATCGAATTAATCATCACTTGACACTTTTAAACAGCCATGTGTCCGTATCTTTCATAAGTTCATCAAAATCTATATGTCCATCTAGACTTCTTGAAGTGGCTAAACTTCGAACTTATATAGGTAGGTTCTCATTTACGTAAATGTGCCCTTGTGATAAGACACTTACATTTAGAGCTTCTCAACTCTAAATCTTTGAGAACTTTTAAATGACGCTACGTAGCACATCACAAGTACCATAGCAATATGGGTCATCAAATATTGCTAACAAACATAAAAAATACAATTCAACCACATTGAATCTAAGACGTGATGTTTCTTCAAGCGTTAGATTGGGTTTCACAAATTCGTGTTTTTGGACATAAACCCATTCCATTCATGGAAAATATGATGGAATGCTTTGGCATAGCCTTTGTAAAACAATTCGCCAAATTTAACTTTGTTGGAACATAGTCAAGACTTATGACCCCATCATTGATAAGATCTTTCACTAGGCTATGCCTTAGTGAAATATGCCGAGACTTACCATTGTACACTTGACTATAAGCCTTTATCAACGCCGAATTGGAATCACAATGGATTGCCACCGGTGGCATTGACAATAAAGGCAATTCTATCATGAGATTCCTCAACCACTAAGCTTCCTTACTAGCTGAAGCAAGAGCTATAAACTCCGCTGCCATAGTGGAATCCGCAATGGAAGTTTGTTTCTTGGAAGACCATGAAATGGCACCTCCCCCAAACATGAATACCCAACCACTTACAGAAGAATCATCCTCTTTGTAAGTGATTGACCTAGCATCCGAAAATCCTTCCAAAAGCGAAGGAAATCCACTATAAGTTAGACCATAGTCTAACGTACCCTTAAGGTACCTCAAGACCCTTCTTATTGCAAACCAATGCTGTGCTCCCGGGTTACTAGTAAATCTACTTAGTTTCCCCACAGCCAATGCAAAATCCGGTCTTGTACTAGTCATGGCATACATCAAGGATCCAATTATCCTTGAATATTCCAATTGGGAAACTGTTTTCCCCGAATTCTTAACCAATTTAACATTAGGTTCCATGGGGGTGTTCACGGGACACTTATCAAACATGTTAAATCGTTTGATATCTTCTCAATATAATGAGATTGACTTAAAATAAGTCTTTCATTGTCCCTTATAACCTTGATGCCTAAAATGACATCTGCCTCCCCCAAATCCTTCATCTGAAAAGATGAGGATAAGAATTCCTTGGTCAACTCTACTTGTTGTAGACTTGTACCAAAGATAAGCATATCATCAACATATAGACAAATGATGACACCATGACCTTTGTCATCAAATTTGCTATATATACACTTATTAGCTTGATTCACCTTGAATCCAAAGGAAAAAATTGTGTCATCAAATTTCTGATGCCACTGCTTTGGTGCTTGCTTAAGTCCATACAAAGACTTAACCTATTTACACACCTTATTTTCCTGTCCTTCCAAAACAAACCCTTCGGGTTGTTTCATGTACACTTCTTCCTCTAGATCTCCATAAAGGAATGTCGTTTTGACATCCATTTGATGAATCACTAGATTATATACCGAAGCCATTGCAATTAATAACCTTATTGAGGTTATTCTTGCAACCGGTGCATAGGTGTCAAAATAATCAACACCATGCTTTTGCCTAAAGCCTTGGATAACCAATCTGGCTTTAAATTTCACTATGGAGCCATCCGGTCTCTATTTCCTAGTGAAAATCCACTTACAACCAAGACGTTTGCAACCGGGAGGTAAACCCTCTAAGACCTAAGTATTATTTCCCATGATGGAATCCATCTCATCATTTATAGCCTCTTTCCAAAATGCACTATCTTGGGAAGATATTGCTTCACTATAGGTCTTTGGGTCACTATCCACATTGAAACAATATGGAGTAGTAGAACTAAGGATATCCCGAGAACCTTCAACTAGGTAGATTATAAAATCATCACCATAGTTCTTAGGTCTCCTATCCCTAGTACTCTTCCTAACTTGAGGAGTCTCAACATTCTCTTCATTGAATGTTTCTTCATGAGGAGGCTCAAGTTGTACATCCAACTCTACTATCTCCCTATCATTAGCACTTATTTGTAGATCTTTCGGTTTACTCATTGATGAAAACTGTTTTTCATCAAAAATTGCATCTCTAGACTCTATAACTGAATGAACCGATATATAGTTGTTTAGGGTGAAAATACCCTAAGACACGTGGCCCAATAACGGCTTGACACGTGTCAATCTTTCAACGGTCTGCAAAGGCCCAATCCCTTTGCGACACGTGTCCCTTGTACCCTAATTGAGGTATAGTTCTCCCTTACTATAAATAGTAAGGGTAGACCTCATTTATGGAGGGGACACATTAATTGCAACCACACAAAAAACCAAACAAAGCCCAAACCTACTGAAACGCTCTCGAACCGAGAAGCTTTTATTGCTCTTATTCCACTTCGAAAAGATACTAACTTAATCTTCGGAGGCGGAACTCCCACCCCCATCCGGAGTCTCCGTTACTTGTGCAGGTACAGGCGTAAGAAGGAAGTCTGCTAGGAGCAGGTACAGGCGTAAGAAGGAAGTCTTCTAGGAAATTGTAACTCTCCCGAAGGACACATAGAAAACCCCCAAACATCTGGCGCCGTCTGTGGGGAGAGTACTTTCCAGATGACATCTGAGCCTATACTACCTGGTAAAGGCAATCTGCCTACTGGGGAGGTTGAGGTCCATTCGGACCAAGATACAGCCGATAACTATGACTTGGAAGCCTACACTGCTGCGGATGGATCTTTGAGGACCAAGAACACCCGTTCCAAAGATAAGAGAGAACGGGAAGGGAACCAGGCGGCTCCTAGCAAGCCAACTAGGGGGCCGCTTGGGTTAACCTCTACCGCTGGAGACTCCCCAGTCTCCAGAGATGAGCTCATGAATATGATGATGAGCTTCAAAGGAGAGATCAAAGGCCTTCTGGACAATACAGCCGGCCCCCGTAAGGGTCAGGCGGAAGAAAGGCGTCACGGTAAAAAGACAGCCAAAACAGTAAAGGGTAGAGCATCTACCCCGCATCCGAAGTCAAATATGCCGGCTAGGCTCTTTGATTTCTCAAAGATGCACACTCCTGTAGATGGAGTAAGAAAGCCCGTCCGGCACATTCAGCCGGATGGAACAAAGAAAGTCTATTCTGACGCCCGGACGCTCATCCAAGATAAAAAGACTCAGCGATCCGAGTCGGCATCAACATCGACCTTTCGAGACAGCTTCAATGCTACCTCAGGAAGGCACTCGAGAACAAACAATGACAGCCGGACGAGCGAGGTTTCCGCTCGATCCGGCCCTCATATGATCCAACCGGCGGTGCATGGAACACCGTATACGCCCTTTGGATCCCCCTATGCACAGGCAGGTATTTTCGGGGGGCAGCATCAGCCGCCCGTCCAGCCTATGGACTGGCAGCTCCGGCTGCTCAACCTTGGGGAACAGCCAACGGCGTTCTCCAGAGAAATCACCGAGATGACCCAGCCGTCTAAAATCAAAAACGTGTTGGTAGGCGCCTACGACGGTACCACCAACCCGGAAGATCACCTCATGGCATACACCAACCTGATGTATTTGCAGGGTTTGGATGACGCCTCATGGTGCCGGTGCTTCCCGGCTACGTTGAAAGGGATTGCTCAACGTTGGTTTGGTAACCTCCCAGCCGGATGCATCAATAATTTCAGGACCTTGGCCTACTGGTTTACGTCCAACTTTTCTATGAATATCCCTACCAAGAAAACAAGCCTTGATCTAGGGGCAATACAACAGGGAGACAAAGAGGGGCTCCGGTCATATGTCAGGCGGTTTAACCTGATGAGGATCCAAATCCATGGATTGTCTGATGACGTTGCCTATACTGATTTCTTCAAAGGCTTAAAAGATGGATCAACTTTTAAGTTTGACTTGGTTAGGAAGAGGGTCTCCACTCTTCACGAGGCGCTCATGAAGGCGGAGGCCTACATTCAGGCAGTGGAATTGTGTGCTGTTAAACTTCCAACGGATTACAAAAGATCCGATAAAAAAGAGAGTCGGCCTACCCAGTCGGCCAAAAAGGAAGACAAGAGAAAGGGGGTATGGGCGGCAGACTCATCCGGACAACCTTTCCAGAAAAGAAAGAGGTCGGATCCGTATGTGCCAAAGTACGAGTTCAACAAGGACTGTGCCTCCATTCTCAACGAAGTAAAGGACCGGTTGAATCTTGAAAAACCGTCTCCTATGAGGAGTCCTTTAAGCGCCCGGGATAAGAGCAAATATTGTCTTTTTCATGAGGAAATTGGCCACGACACTGAGGGTTGCTTTAGCCTTAGGCGGCTCTTCGACCGGCTCGCTGATGAGGGGGCTCTCAAATCTTATCTTTCCAAGTCAAGGGGTACTCCTAAACAAGCAAGAGGACCACCCCCAAAGAAGACGGCTACTCAATCGGATACGGATGAGGAAACCATCCTCACCATAGCTGGTGGATTTGTGGGAGGTGGGCCTACCATCCGGGGCACAAAAGACAACATTCGGAAACTGGTCAACTCGGTGGATGAGGGCCAGTCGTCTGAATATTCATTTCCGGAAGTTAACATCTCCGAGAGAGATAGAGGCGAGGTCAGGCGGCCTCATGATGACCCCATAGTCATCGAGTGCAAAATCGCCAATCAAAGAGTTGGCCGGATCTTGATTGATACCGGGAGCTCATCCGACCTCATCAGCTACCGGTGCTTGGAGAAACTCAAGTATAAGCCCAGTAGCATGCATCCGGCCTCATACCCTCTTGTAGGTTTTGGGGGAGGAGTAATACATCCGGTGGGCATGATTGATCTACCCATCCGGTTCGGAGAGAAGGGTAAGGGCCGGCACATGGTTGTCAAGTTTCTTGTTGTAGAAGAGCTGACTGCCTACAATCTGATTATTGGCCGTCCAACCCTTAACCTCTCAAAGCTGCAGGCGGATCATCTAGCCGACCTCCGAGAAACTCTCACCACCCTCAGACAGCATAAAATCATGTTAAATCCAAAAAAATGCGTCTTTGGAGTTGAGTCCGGGAAGTTTCTTGGATTTTTGATTGATCAGAGGGGCATAGAGGCCAGTCCGGACAAAGTACAGGCGGTGATTGACATGCAGTCGCCACGTACCGTCAGGGAGGCACAAAAGCTTACCGGTTGCTTGGCGGCACTGGGGAGATTCCTCAGCCGGTCAGGTGACAAGTGCCTGTATTTCTTTCAAGCAATCAAAAAGAGGTCAAGGTTTGAATGGGGTGAAGAGGCTGAGGCGGCATTTCAACGGCTGAAGCAACACCTGCATTCATTGCCAAGATTAGTGAGTCCCCTACCCCAGGAGGCTCTCTACATGTATTTGGCTGTCTCGGATCACTCCTTGAGCGCCGTCCTCCTTGCTGAGAGAGACGGTAATCAGCTCCCCCATGTCCTCCGGAATGCTGAACTTCGTTATCCCATGATCGAAAAGTTCGGTCTGGCTTTGTTCAAAGCAGTCAAGCGGCTGAAACCGTATTTTTTAGCACATCCGGTGACCGTTTACACTGATCAGCCGCTTAAAAGGCCTATGACCACTTTAGAGTCATCCGGAAGAATGATTAAATGGGCTGTGGAAATCCAAAGCTTAGAAATCACTTTCGAACCCAGGCGAGCAGTGAAGGGTCAGGCGTTTGCCGACTTCATTGTTGAAATGACAAGGCCAATACAGCCGGATAAAACTGATCAAGTTTGGAGGGTTTATGTAGACGGGAGCTCTACGCTGAATGGTTGCGGAGCGGGTGTAATTATTCACTCTCCGGAGGGGGACAAATACGAGTATGCTCTGCGATTCAAGTTTCAAGCTTCGAATAATGAAGCTGAATACGAGGCCCTGCTAGCCGGTATCCGCATGTGTAAGGCAGTCGGGGCAAGGAAAGTTGACGCCTGCTCAGATTCCCAACTCATCGTTAGCCAGTACAACGGTGACTACGAGGCCACCCATCCGGTGATGATTAAGTATCTTCAGGCGGTCAAAGAGGAGGCTGGGGCATTTGATGAATTCAACCTAAGTCAAGTACCCAGATCCGAGAATAATCAGGCGGATGCATTATCAAAGCTCGCATCATCCGCCACATGCGATACGCCTAGATCAGTCTTCTGGGAAGTCATGGAAAAGAAGAGCATTGAACATGACCCCATTGGAGTTCTAGATCGAAGCTCCACTTGGATGGACCCCATCCGGAATTATTTGGTAGACGGCACTCTACCGGAAACCTCATCCGAAGCAGCTGCTCTTAAAAGACGAGCATTAAGCTTCGCAATGCACAAAGGTGAACTGTTCCGGAAGGGTTACTTGCAGCCGCTATTCAAGTGTGTTACCCCGGAACGGGGTAAGGAAATACTGGAAGATCTGCACGCCGGCTTCTGTGGATCTCACATTGGCGGGAGGACCCTCGCCAAAAGAACCCGGCGGCAAGGATACTTTTGGCCTACCCTTGAGGCGGATGCATTAGATCTGGTGAAACGATGTGACAAGTGCCAGAGGTTCGGCCGGCTGATAAGGCAGCCGGCAACTGATTTAACAGCTATTCACAGTCCAATTCCCTTTGCAAAATGGGGCATGGATATTTTGGGGCCATACACTCCTGCCCCAGGCGGCAGAAGATACATCTTGGTGGCTGTTGATTACTTCACCAAGTGGGTCGAGGCCGAGGCGGTTAAGGGCATCAAAACTAAGGATGTCATCTCCTTCATCTGGAGAAATGTCATCACCCGGTTCGCTGTACCAATGTCAATGGTCTTTGACAATGGCCCCCAGTTCGAAACGCCTGTCCTGAAGACTTGGTTGCAAGATCAAGGGATTTCCCACCACTTTGCATCCGTTGGCCGTCCGCAAGCAAACGGTCAGGTTGAAGCTTTTAACAAGCTCATCTCAGGCGACATAAAGAAAAAGATCGAGAAGGCAGGCGGGCTTTGGGCGGAAGAGTTGACTCACGTTCTTTGGTCCATCAGAACTACTGAGAAGGGGTCAACCGGTGAAACTCCATTCCTTATGGCATATGGCACAGAAGCGGTGCTTCCCATTGAATTATATGAGCCAACACTTCGAATCATGTTGTATGATGAAGAGGCAAATTGGGAAGCCATGCGCCTGTCTCTGGATACTCTTCCAGAAAGAAGGGGCAACGCCGCCTTGCGTCATGAAATCTACCGCCTTCGAATGACGAGGGCCTACAACAAAAGGGTGCGTAAACGCCCCCTCAAAGTTGGAGATTTTGTATTACGGAAGCTTGAAGCAACCGGTAGGGCAAACGAACAAGGGAAACTGACCCCAAACTGGGAGGGACCCTACCGGATTTTTGAAGAAGTTAGAAACGGCACATACCGCCTGGAAACCCCAGACGGAATGCGGCTGCCTCGTACCTGGAATGTAGATAACTTGAAAAAGTACTACTTCTAAGGATTTGGTAATTTTGTATTGAAATGTGAAAGCATATAATTTCCATTCATACAATTGTATTTGCACCTGTCTAGTGCAAGAACACAGACGGAAGAACACTTGTTAAAACCACTGCTCCAAAAAGAGCAATCATCCGGTGACACCCATCCGGGTGAATCACTGAAGAGAACAGCTCCCTTCTGGGTGGAACATTGTTCTAGCGATCCAATAACTCAAACGGCATTTGTCTAAAACAATTTTGCAGCCGTTAGAGTGATCCTTTGCATCTAGGATTCATCCGGCAAGGACCCAAAAGAGGTCCATCCGGGTGAATCACTGGAGAGAACAGCTCCCTTCTGGGTGGAACATTGTTCTAGCGATCCAATAACTCAAACGGCATTTGTCTAAAACAATTTTGCAGCCGTTAGAGTGATCCTTTGCATCTAGGATTCATCCGGCAAGGACCCAAAAGAGGTCCATCCGGGTGAATCACTGGAGAGAACAGCTCCCTTCTGGGTGGAACATTGTTCTAGCGATCCAATAACTCAAACGGCATTTGTCTAAAACAATTTTGCAGCCGTTAGAGTGATCCTTTGCATCTAGCATTCATCCGGCAAGGACCCAAAAGAGGTCCATCCGGAAAAATGAAATTCCTAATGGGCCACCGTAACCACCTAAACGGTTTTACATCCCATCCTATATATAATTGTACCAGACGGGGCAAGGTTAGGCCAGTCACTGACCCCCCATCCGGCTTTTTATTGTACCAGACGGGGCAAGGTTAGGCCAGTCACTGACCCCCCATCCGGCTTCCATGAAACGGCTGCCAGTCTACTGTTGGGGTAAACAGGTAGCCATTTCAGGGGCATATTGTGGTATCACTACTTCATCCGGCATATATAGAACGGCTGAAATACTTGTAAATACTTGTAAAAATGCATATATAAAAGAATGCTAATAATAGATAGCAAAACCGACTGTGTCGGTTAAATAGATTAATATTAATTTAACAGAAATGTTAGCCGGACCCCCGTCCGGGAAAGATACATTGAAAATACACGGTACGCAGGCCGGTAAAAAAAGAGAAGTTTATGGTTGCTGTTGCTCTTGTTGCTGAGGCTGCTCCAACCCTTGAGCTTGCCCAACCTGAGTCTCAGCCGTCTGCTCCTGTAGCTGCTCCGGCTGGTTTCCCATTGACACCCCATCCGGCTCTGACCCTAACCCCTTCTCAGCCCACTCGTCGAAAGGAGGAGGGGCAGGAGTGCCGAGTACTCGAGCTTCATAAACTTCAGAAGCATACAAGTAACGGAGGTTGAAATAGTCAAAGTCAGAGTCCGGATGGATGAGGCCCCAAGCCAGCTTCATGCGCTCCTCGCAGTCGGCTTCATTCTCTGTAATCAGGCGGCTGAGTTCCTCGTTCAGCTCCTTTTTGTGGGCCGCCTGAATATTAGCCAGTTGGACAGTCAGCTCGCTGTTTTTCTGGCGGAGGTCGGCATTTTCCTTGTCAGCTCCTTCCAGAGCTCTAAGATCAGCCTGGAGGTCCTTGACCTTAAGCTCAAGTTCATCAACTTTCTTCTTGGCCTCATCCCCAGCCAGCACAACCTCTTTCAGTAATTCCTCCTGTTGCAACTCTCTCTCTTTAGTTGCCAAATCATATTTAATAGTGTGAAATTGACTAACGTCAATTAGGTCAAGGGCACGCTTCTGAGCGTCTCTTACCTCCTCTTGCTTTTTACGCAAGGGGACTCGGAGCCCGTCCACTCTCAGCATCACCTATGGTACCAACCGGAAAAGGAGTTAGAACTAATGATGATAATTACTACTCATCCGGAAAAAGCAGAGCTTGAGACAAGCATAGGGCATTCGGGTTATTTACCTCAGCAAGAAGAGAGTTGATGCGATCCAGGTTAACCTGGTGTACAGCCGGCACTGCCTCCTTTTCAGAACGGGTCAGAGTCTTGACCATTCTCTTGGCGTATTGGTTGTAGTCGGGCCGGCTGGTAGAGTCATCTGCAAAGGAAGGGTTATCTGTCAAATACTGGGCATATGCGCCGCCTATATTCATGCGGCTCCCAGAGGAGCCCCCAGACTGGCTTGCTTGAGTTTTGACTCTCATATGCCCAAGCGGCCAGGGGGGGGTCAAAGGCAGAGGTTTTACCTTGTTCAGGCTGTGGGGTGCCATCCCCCCCAGCCGCATCTGAGCCAGATCCCATCCGGGTCTGGCCCGCCGAAGCACTCGGCGTTAGCTGCAGGCTCTTCCCTGCAGTGGTTGGCCTGGCAGAGGCAGACGTCCTCTTTGCAGGACTAGCTGCCAAAGGTGGACCCGGCAGCCTTGGAGCTTTTGAAGCCGGCTGGGGTATCACACCAGCCGGTCTTTTGTGCATGCTTGCTAGTGATTTTGGCATGCCTTGGGTTCCACCCTGAAAATAGTCGAAACAAAGCAATCGGTTAGAAACAAAGGCAGCTCATCATATGTCATCCGGTAAGAAATGGAAGAGGTTTTACCCCAGCATTCTTGGCGGCCAGTGTCGCCTTCTTCTCTTCGATTTGCTTCTTTCTCAGCTCAATGGCTGAGAAGGCAGGTGTCTTTTCAGGAGGCACCATTCTTTTAGCTTTACCTGCAAAAAGGGAAATTCGAGTTAGAACGTGTACGCATAGGCAGGCGTCAGAATACCGGATGGGTTAATGAACCTACTCTTTTTAAACATTGAACTTAGATTGCAAAGGGACAAAAAGGCCTCGTCCCTGAACCATTCCGGGAGGGGTACCCAGAACTTTGGGACGATGATTTCACTACCGTCCTCCATCAGATGGGTCGTTTTGAGGAAGAGACCCGTCTCCATTATTTGGTCCCAGGCCTCAGACGGCACTTTCGGGAGCGCGCATTTTTTGCCCAGCAATGCCGGGTGCTTATTATACCGCCGCAGCCGGTGATTAAGGGAAGTGGAAGGGGAAGAGACGACATAAAATTTGCTCTTCCAGTTGGTCCACTTTGATGGCTTCTCCAAAGTCATCATGTATTCTTGGTTGGTGGTAAGGGTGTACCAGGCATTCCACCCACCCGGAGCCCGGCTGAGGTAATGCATGTGTGCAAAAGCCTCCCAACTGGGGTTTACCTCCTGCAGCTCACATGCGGCAATGTACCCCAAAATATTGACCCAAGAGTTAGGAGTCAATTGCCACACGCCCAAGTCATACCCCAGCAATATGTCCTTGATGCAGGGGTGAAGGGGGAACCGGAGGCCTGCTTTGAATGCCGCCTCATAACAGCCGAAAAAATCATCGGCATGGTCCAAGTCGTCCGTCCATACGACGCTGCATTAACAGGCGGGACTCTTATTTCCCAGTCCTTCCCAACTGGTTTCCTTTTAAAAAGAAAGGCAGGAAGGGTTGCAGTAAGGGTGACCACGTCCCTCGCAGACATGGTCATGTCAGTCGGATCCCCCTTAGCCGGCCATTTGTAGGCCTCCTCAACAATAGGCTCAGCCTCCTGTGCAGGGGCTTCAGATTCGGACCCAGACTCTTCTCCAGCAGATTCATCGCCGGATCCTTCGGCATTAGAATCAGAGTCTTCCAATATGCTGTCACCCGGTGTGCTCGGACCGCTCGGGGAATCTTGACGAGTCCATAGGGTTTCTTCCAAAGGAATTTCACCAGACGGTCCTGCCGTCTGGTCCTCGTTTCTGGGATCAGCCGGATCTTCGGCTGCGTCGTCGGACTTGTAATCCGGGTCAACTGCCGTCCATCTTATCCGAGCCATTCTGTCCTGCACATGAACAGAGACGGTCGGATTCGAGGTAGGTGAAGGTTCGCCCAAATACCCCCAGACGGCAGTCCCAGTCCTAGACTCAGCCGTGCCTGGTGACCGCCTGACAGCAGTCGTAGGCTGTGCCGAGTGTATAATTGAAGGGTCCATATCCTATCTATGCAACCGAAAAATTAACAAAAAGAATTTGAAACAGGGTGCAGACGGTACCTTTGGAGGTTGAAATTTGCTGAGTTGATTGCTTGAAACCTTCACAGGCGGAAGTCTCCAAATGTGTTAAGCTGAAATATACATAGATCAGACGTATTTGATAGAAGCTCATTCAAAAGCTCCCCAAGCGGTGAATTCCCGGATGAGGGTTAGCAGTGATGGGCTGGAAATTGCTCAAATGACCCCCATACGGCTAAATGCCGAATGCGGGCTATTTGTATGTTTGAGAAGAAGCTTAAGGCTGCTCAAACAACCCCCATACGGTTAGACGCCGGATGGGGGAAATTTAAACAACGTTTGAGAAAAAGCCAAGGCTGCTCAAACGACCCCCATACGGTTAAATGCCGGATGGGGGCTATTTGCATGTTTGAGAAAAAGCTAAAGGCTGCTCAAACGACCCCCATACGGTTAAAAGCTAGATGGGGGCAATTTGAAACAAAATTTGAGCCAAGGCTGCTCAAACGACCCCCATACGGTTAAATGCCGGATGGGGGCTATTTGTACGTTTGAGAAAAATCCAAGGCTGCTCAAACGACCCCCATACGGTTAAAAGCCGGATGGGGGCAATTTGAAACAAAGTTTGAGCCAAGGCTGCTCAAACGACCCCCATACGGTTAAATGCCGGATGGGGGCTATTTGTACGTTTGAGAAAAAGCCAAGGCTGCTCAAACGACCCCCATACGGTTAAAAGCCGGATGGGGGCAATTTGAAACAAAGTTTGAGCCAAGGCTGCTCAAACGACCCCCATACGGTTAAATGCCGGATGGGGGCTAATTGTACGTTTGAGAAAAAGCCAAGGCTGCTCAAACGACCCCCATACGGTTAAAAGCCGGATGGGGGCAATCTGAAACAGTTTGAGCCAAGGCTGCTCAAACGACCCCCATACGGTTAAATGCCGGATGGGGGCTATTTGTACGTTTGAGAAAAAGCCAAGGCTGCTCAAACGACCCCCATACGGGTAAATGCCGGATGGGGGCAATTTGAATGATGTTTGAGAAAAAGCCAAGGCTGCTCAAACTACCCCCATACGGTTAAATGCCGGATGGGGGCAATTTGAATGATGTTTGAGAAAAAGCCAAGGCTGCTCAAACTACCCCCATACGGTTAAATGCCGGATGGGGGCAATTTGAATGATGTTTGAGAAAAAGCCAAGGCTGCTCAAACTACCCCCATACGGTTAAATGCCGGATGGGGGCAATTTGAATGATGTTTGAGAAAAAGCCAAGGCTGCTCAAACTACCCCCATACAGTTAAATGCCGGATGGGGGCAATTTGAATGATGTTTGAGAAAAAGCCAAGGCTGCTCAAACTACCCCCATACGGTTAAATGCCGGATGGGGGCAATTTGAATGATGTTTGAAAGCAAAGGTTGATCAGACCACCCCCATACGGCTAAAGGCCGGATGGGGTTACTTGTAACTAGTCTGAATAAAAACAAAGTTGGCTCAAAGGGGTCCCATGCGGCACAATGCCGGATGGGAGTAATGTCAGGCCCATGCGGCAAAACGCCGGATGAGGGGGATTTTTGGACTTGTCCCAAGCCAGCCCCATGCGGCAAAATGCCGGATGAGGGCATTTTAAAACTAGGGAAATATTTCAAAAACCTCAGACGGGAAATCCCGGATGAGGTAGGGGTAATTCAGAAATTTTGGACAAAATATACCCAGGCGGCAAAATGCCGAGTGAGGCCCTTAATCTAGGGGCAAAAAGAGGGAGAAAGCAGACGGTACCTTACTAAATCCGCACTCAGCCGGAAGGCAGATGTCAAGTTCTTGCGAAAACCGGATGCTCGAAAGTCTTGAAAGAAGCAGCCGGTATCAGGGCTTCTTCTCAGAAAATTTTTAAAAAAAAAAATTTTTTTTTTTGAAGAAAATAAAGTGCGGAGGAAAGAGGTAGCCACCCTACTTATAGAAAGAGGCAGAAGGCGAACAGTCACCTTCTGCGCGAAAATTTGAAATTTTAAAAAAAAAAAAAAAAAAAAAAAAAGGGGGGGGGGAAGCAGACGAACCGTCGCTTACCCCATGCACCCTACGTCTGTCACAGGTGACACGTGAGTTTGCCACATCTCACCTGTGAGGGGCAGATGTTTAGGGTGAAAATACCCTAAGACACGTGGCCCAATAACGGCTTGACACGTGTCAATCTTTCAACGGTCTGCAAAGGCCCAATCCCTTTGCGACACGTGTCCCTTGTACCCTAATTGAGGTATAGTTCTCCCTTACTATAAATAGTAAGGGTAGACCTCATTTATGGAGGGGACACATTAATTGCAACCACACAAAAAACCAAACAAAGCCCAAACCTACTGAAACGCTCTCGAACCGAGAAGCTTTTATTGCTCTTATTCCACTTCGAAAAGATACTAACTTAATCTTCGGAGGCGGAACTCCCACCCCCATCCGGAGTCTCCGTTACTTGTGCAGGTACAGGCGTAAGAAGGAAGTCTGCTAGGAGCAGGTACAGGCGTAAGAAGGAAGTCTGCTAGGAAATTGTAACTCTCCCGAAGGACACATAGAAAACCCCCAAACAATAGTCATTTTGTTCTATTACATAGAACTTATAAGTTTTGCTAAACTCAGCATAACCTATAAAAATGCATTCCAAGCCCCTTTCACTGAGCTTTCTCTTCTTGTTGCCAGACACTCTTACGACTTCCCTACAACCCCAAACCTTGAGATATTTCAATTTTGGGTTTCTTTTGTACCAAATTTCATAAGGAGTAGATTCTTTTCCCTTTGTGGGAACCCGGTTAAGAATGTGACATGCTGTCAACATTGCTTCACCCCAGAACCCTTCACTCAAACCAGAGTAAGATAACATGGAATTAACCATTTCTTCAAGGGTTCTGTTTTTCCTTTCAGCTACACCATTTGATTGTGGTGCATAACCGGTTGTAGTCTCATGAATTATACCTAAAGATTGGAAATATGCTGGATCATAGTATTCCCCTCCCTTATCAGTTCTTATTCTCTTAATAAATGAATCTACTTGCAATTCTTCTTCTCTTTTATAAACATCAAACTTTGTTAAAGCTTCATCTTTGGAATGCAAAAGATACACATAACAAATTCTAGAATAATCATCTATAAAAGTAACCATGTATCTTTTGTTCCCCAAAGAAGGAGTACTATGAAAATCACACAAGTCACTATGGATTAGTTCTAAAATATTGGAACTTCTCTCAACTCTCTTAAAAGGAGTTCTAGTGATCTTGTTCAACATGCAAGTAGAACACTTATTAGGAGAATATCACAAGAAGGAATTAATTCTTGTTTGGACATAAAAATAATTTTATTATAATTAACATGTCCTAATCTTAAATGCCATAAATCAAACAAATTTAAATCAACATGATTATCACTTGCATCAACATTGAAACAAACATCATCAAATACAAACGAGTCTTTCAAAGAAATTTTAAATAAACTATTACTTAAATAACAACGACCTATGAAATTTGTTCCTCTAGTAATAATACACCTATTAGCTTCAAACACTAGTTTATAGCCAAGACTATTCAGGGAAGGCCCCGATACAAGATTCCTACTAATATCCGGAGCATACAAAACATCCCTAAGAATGATTGCATTCCCCGAACTAAACATTAGTTCTACTTGTCCTCTACCAAGGACCTTGATGGTTGAATTGTTCCTCATAAAGAGATCTTCTCCATCGCCAACCTTGTGAAAGGTTTTGAACCAATTCCTCATCTTGCATACATGCCTAGAAGCCCCCGAATCAATCCACCATGAGTCATCATCCTGCATCATAAAAATGTTAGGATCCATTGTATTTAAATCCAAACCGGAATTAAATTCAACCTCATGAATTGGATTACCTTTGGTGGGCGGGTCCTTGATTTCATTAGCATGGCCCTCCTTGGATTTCTCCATCCTTTTCTTAAAAGAAAAGCAGTCCTTCTTGCGGTGTCCAACCTTACCGCATTCCCAACAAGCAAACTTTTTATTGTTTGCTTGCCTTTTGGACTTTCCCTTGGAAAAATTATTATTCTTCCTTTTTCCACTAGTGGAAGCACCAGTTTTTCCTTCCTCCACCTAATTAATGGTAGATGAGCTAGGATTCCCATCCTTAGCATTTTCCATGGCTCTTATCCCTTCTTCAACTTGAAGATGAGTGGCCAACTCGGACAATGACATGTCCTCTTTCTTGTGTTTAAGCTCATGCTTAACACTTTTCCAACTAGAAGGTAACTTGTCAATTACACTTGAAACAACAAACAATTCATCCATAGATATTCCATGTTGTTTCAAGTTCCCATAGATTCGTTGTAATTCATGAAATTGGTCCATAATGGACCGACCATCAACAAACTTAAAATTATTAAAATTACTTAATAAAAACTTCTTACTTGATGCATCTTCCGCCATATACTTGCCTTCTAAGGACTCCCAAATCTCCTTAGCCGACTCAACATTTTGGTAAACTTCAAATAAGTCATCCTCCATACCATTCAATATATGACCACGACAAATAAAATCGTCGTTGTCCCATTTCGACCTTTCCCGAACATTCTCCAAGGATTCATTCTCATGTTCACTAGGCCTTGGAGTATTAATGACATAGGCTACATTCAAATATGTAAGAAGAAAGTACATCTTCTTCTTCCATCTTCGAAACTCCACATCGTCAAACTTCTTGAGTTTGACAAAATTTGTGGTCGATTCTTTCACACTAGACATGTTTGCTAAGTTTAATTTAAACTCTTTAGATTTTTAGGTTTTACAGCAATTCAAGACAATGAGAATTACTTAAAATTGTGGGAACAAAACCTAAATAATGTATAATTCAAATCAAATTATACAACAATCCAAATAATAAACAATGTATTACAGCCAAACACCAAAATACCAATGTATTACAGAAAATACAATGAAAACACTAATGTGAAAGTTCTATACTTGCCTCAACTCCAAGACAACACCATGAATATGAACATGAGAATTTTGGTGACCACTTGAGTCTCAATCCTTGATACACTGTCTTAGGCGTGTAAACACTTTCCTAAAGAGTTTAATTTCCCCCACAATGGTGCTTGGGTTTGATCCGGAAATACTCTTTGAGATACAAAAGACAACCAATTGTTCTTTGCACTAAGAATCGAATTGAAGATGAATAATTCACTATATTGAATTAATTGCAAGATAATTCTCACAAAAGTTTGCAAGAAATTTGAGAGAATAAGAGAGGAGAATTTCTTTGGAGAGTTAGAGAGAAATTTTTCTGTGTCTTTTTGCTATATCCGAAATCAAGCCTTTCATAAAGACTTAACCGTCAGAAAATCGTGAAAACAGATGGGCGCGGGCGCTCCTCTTCTGAATTGCAAAATTTTCACAGAAAGGCAGTGTGGTACGTGGTTTAGGCGCGACCACAAGCGCGAGCGCACCATCCAAGACGCGTGGGCGTGCCACCAGACGCGTGGTCGCGCCACCAGACGCGCGGGCGCGCCACCAGACGCGCGGGCACGCCAACTTCACTCTTCCATATAGCCAAATTCCAGAGAGGTACGTGGTTTAGGCACACTCTCTGCGCGGCCGCGCCTACCTTGCGCGGGCGCTTTTCATGGTTCGCGAGCGCGCAACCAACAACACTCTAAATAATTTAACATTTTCAGTGTTGAATTGTCGAATTGATGAGTTAAGGGTTTGGCTTGAGAAATTCATGGCATTGTAATGACTGACTTGGAAATTTTAACCCCTACTGTATTAAGATGTGTTATTTTTTGTATTAAAAACAATCTCTAATTACGTTTGTGTGAAACTTATTAATAGAAAGTTAATATTTTAGAATGTACTTCTTCTTGGATTAAGCCACATCGATTTCTTCCATGTATCCCTTTTTTTTTGGATGAAGTTAAAAGTACACATTCTTGAAGGTCAAACACTTACTTTATTGGCGTTTACAAATTTGACATTATATCTTATTCAAACAAAGATTAATGTGGCTTAAGTGAGGTACAAAATATAATTAAAAGTTAACAAAATGTGTGATATGTTAATCTCTCTTTTCATAATTGCTAAGTTTATACAAGTATTTGATATATATACATAGCTTTATTCGAAGTATATTTTGTGTAACTAACAAACAAACAAGCCGTCAAACCATCTAGATCATGAATTTATAAACATTTCAAAACGACTCAATCTATAAACAAGTGTTTATTGTATTGTTCTCTATTATGATAAAGTAGTTTAATTTGGTTTAGAAATATGCTTTTATACACAATGTTAAATCATTGAAGCTGAGGTTGGGGAGTAATAAAATCCTTTTCACCTGGTCAAATCTCTAAGGTGTAGGGATCAAGCCTCATGAAATTCATTTGAGAATTTCTCTTATCTCCCCCCTCAATTGAATCTTCTTCTTCTTACCAGTAAAAATAAAATAAAAAATACAGTGTTAAATCATTGTAACCAAACCCAATACGTTTTAAAATATATATACGAGGTCTATGAAGTACATGATAACATCTATTTTTGAATGGGTAGAAAAATGTTGTTCAATGTAAAGATTTAATTTATACATGTGGTATATAATGCAAAATAAAAGTCAATTGAATATTTAAATAAAAATAAAAATCAATGTGTGTACGGGACAATTAAAAAAGTAAAGGAAGTGTATTGTATTTTAAAAGTGAGCTTATACTTGAGCAAACCTTTGACATGTTCACTAACAAATATTATCTATTATCTACTCCTTCTAATCTATTACAAAATAGTTCAAACCCTTGCTTGGGTACAAATTTGTAGGTGATAGTTGCTAAAATATCAAAATGGAGAGAGTATCAATTACTCTCCTAATATTTGATCTTTTTGTTTGTTTCATTAAAAGAGATTTTTTTTTTAAAAAAAAAAAAAAAGAAATGTTAAATTTTTACCTTTTGTCTAGACACAGATATTTAAGGATTTTTATTTTTTTTATTTTTTATTACAATTTTCTATTAATTTTACCTATCTTATTATATCTATGTTTAAAATATAGGTATTGAAAACATTGTAAAAGTCAATTGAAACAAACCAAAAGAAAGGGACGAAGTATAAATAATGTAGAGATAGTGGACCTCTAACTTTTTAATATGATTTTAAAAAAAGAAGTATATATATATAAATAAAAACGTGTTCATACTAATTTGAGATCGGTGAATGGTAAAAAAATTGTTCCAATGTTTTTTGTGACGAAGGTTGTATATTGTTAACATTTGTGGAAGTTTGTAAATTGTATATATTAAAAAAAAAAAACCATTATCCCTAATGACTTAATATTTATTTAACAAAACTTATAAATAAAGAAGAAAAAAAAAGTCATCTTATGACTATATTATGGTGAAAAAATTATTGACTTAACTGTGCCGAAAATCAATCAAAAATCAATTTTGATTTACGAGAATAATTATTTAAATGTTGGTAGTTTAGTCTCCAATATATTAATATCCCCTTCTGAAAGGAGAACATTTTCTTTCAATAACAAATTTGTCAATTATATTACATCTTTTGTATGATAAAATTCACAAAAATAAATGCTGGTACAGTTTAGAATTTTATCTTTGCAATTTGAATATCATAGAAATAACTTATTTATTTCGAGGTGGGGTTTCGGGGTGGTGGAGGAAGAGGGGTGGGGTTTCGCGGGTTAGGGGGTCGCGACGGGATAGGGGAGGGGAAGGGGAGGGGTCGTCGGCGGCCGACGCGCCTTCCAGTGCTAGCCCCGGCGACAGGGGGTGGTGGTGACTAGAGTTTTGGGGTGGGCAGGGGGCTCGACAGCAGGGAGGAGGTGGTGGCTGGCCACCTCTGAGTTCCAAAAAAAAAATATTTTGTTGTTTTATATTTATTCTTTGTTATTTTTTTATTTTAAAAAACGGACCAATCAGAAAGTGACACGTGGCAAGTGATGAGGTCAACTAACGATCAACTAACGACTCTCAATCATTAATGGCACTCGGTGAATTTCTTAAAAACTCGGTGGCATTTGGTGAATTTTAAAAAGGTTCATGCCATTTGGTGAATTTTGCAATTGGTCAGTGGCATTTCATGAAACAACCGTAAAATTAAAGGCGGCATAGATGAACTAGGTCTAGGGATAGAAATATGGAAAGTATTTTATAGATAGATTTTTGTTAATCAAAACATTAGCTTTGATTGACAGCTATATATATATATATACACACATGACATATAATAGGAAAGCTAAAATTTATATATATATATATATATATATATATATATATATATATATATATATATATATATATATATATATATATGGACTCCATTTTAAAGTACCCAAAACCTAAATTTTTTCTTGTTTTAAAAAAAAAAAATTTATTTCTTACCTCTTTTCTAAAACAATTCTAAAACATTCATCTTTCTAAAAATTAGGTCATGTTCACTTTACCTTAAAAAAATAAAATTCAGTAAAAATAATTTCAGTTAAGTAAAAATAATTTCAATTTAGCAAAAATAATTTTAGTTCACTAAAAATAAGTTCAGTTGAGTAAAAATAATTTCAGTTCAGTAAAAATCAGTAACTTTAAAGAATAAATATAACTGAAAATCAGTAAAAATAATTTTAGTTCAGTAAAAATAATTTTAGCTCAGTAAAAATTAATATCACTTTAGCAAAAATAAGGTAAAGTGAACGGGAGCTTATAATGCATTCATTAATAACAAAAAGTGAGATTAATCGTATTCGAGACAATAATCTCCAATACTTGTTAAACTCGAAGAAAGTCCACTTAATCCTTGACTTAAACCACACCCTAGTCCACTCGAGAATGATGCACAAACTCACGTCTACGGAGAGCGAAAGTATTGACTCGAACACGAACTCGAACTCGATAGAGGATGCTTATAAGATTTGCGGTGGTAATTGTGTGGTGAAGTTAAGGCCGGGTGTTCGTGATTTTATGACGTTGGTTAGTTCGATGTTCGAATTGTCGATATACACCATGGGAAGTCGGTATTACGCGGAACAAGTGCACGAGTTGCTTGTGTCTAAGGCCGGGTTTCCAAGTAATTGTTCGGTTCTTGCGAGGAAGGATTGTGTAAAGGAGAGGCGAAAGGGGTTTGATAATGTTGTGTTATCACATGAACAAGTTGTTGTAATAGTGGATGATACGGAGGAAATTTGGGAGGAATCTTGTAAGAAAAAACTTTTGAAAATTGGCGGGTATACTTACTTTCCTATCAAGGGTTTGATGATCGAGAACTGGACACGGAACTTGCGAGGGTTTTTCGGGTTTTGATGTTGGTTCATACTTTGTTCTATGATGATAGTTTTGTGATCAACAATGGTTGGTCCTGGGACTATGGTTCGAGGGACGTGAGGGACGTGCTCGAAGCGGTTTTGATGAGCTCGGTTTCGGGTTGCTAAGATGATAAAAGGGGTGATGCAGTGTGTGGCAAAAAGAGGTCGAGGGATAATAGTATGGCTTGTGTTCAGACAGAAGTGAAAAGAAGCAGGACAGTTGATTGTGTGGTTGATTCTGTCCAATTGCCAAGTGTAGTACATTAAATGAGGGTAATTAAGGGTTAATGTGTTGGCTAATGTTTTAAGTATTGTGGATTGTTAAAATGGTTGTTCTAATTGTTGTGTTAAAGCCCTAGGAACTGGGGAGACCCTTCTATGATCCGATTTCTAAGGATTTTGTATTCGTGTGTTCATTAAATCAAAAAGGATTTCTTATTTTTGATTTTATAAAAATTGTACTAGGATTTATTTGTGCCCAAATGATTAGGGCTATTATGATAATACTTCCTTTGTTTTCTTTTTAAATACAACACACCTTTTTGACACGTTTTATTAGGAGGTGATTCGAATTGGTAAACGAGCTACTTTATCAAAATAATTTTTACACCACGATTAGAGAAGGGTTAGCTAATATGTGTATAAATTATTTGATTAATTTGTCTGTTTACCTACTCTAATCACCTCTTAAAAAAGCGTGAAAAAAGGTGTGTTGCATTTAAAAAAAAAACGGAGGAAGTACAATACAAGTATGAATTCTTCAATCTTCATTTACCAATTACTAGTATATGATATGAATGTTTTAGTATTGTTACTTAATGCTGTAAGTTTTGGGTCTTTTTTGGTTAAACCATGTTCATGACAGAACAAGATTATAATCAGAGAATCAATTCTTGTATCAATCACCCTGATTTGAGTACGACAGTAACCTTCTGCATATATGCTTAATTTATAGCAGGTTCCATTGAAGCTTTCTTCTCCATATATGACAGTAATCTTATTAGAGGTAACGAATGAAACGAACTTTTAGAGATCAAAAGTTGATCATTGGACAATTCAAGTGCGAAATGGTCATTTAATAGCCCAATAATTTAAGGATGACACATAGATCATTACATTACTTTTAAGGGAGAAGATCTATAATTACGATCAACAGGAAAAAAAAAATAGGGATATTCTCAATGGTAACCCCCAACATGTGCTACGCACCAATGGTAACCCCTCTTTTTTTGGATTATACAAAATGACCTTAATTTAATTTTTTCAATCACTCGTAACCTTATTTCATTAAATTTATTAACTATAGTTAGATTTATATTTAAAAAAAAAAACTAATAAAATTAACCCAACCACCTGCCCAGCCACCACCACCAAAAAACCCACCCACCATAACCCAGCCGTAGCCACCGACAAGTCCTTCCCCCTTCCCCCCGGAGTGTCGTAGCACAACCCCCTTCCACGACCACCCTCCCCTTTTCCCTTCCTCGACGGTTAGCAATTCTTGAAAACTGCTGGAATTGAAGAATCGAGTCTGGCGGAATCAAGCCTGACGAAATCGTGCCTGCCGAAATTGCGGTGGCTGGAATTGTATTCAACTTGCAAAAATCAGCCGGATTTACCTCTCGAAATTGCCGGATTTCACAGCGAAACTAACGGATCTAGGCTTGCAATGTTGGCGGATTTTGACCTCGAAATCACCGGTTTTTTACCAGCGAATGTTGCCGGAATTTCGCCACAATCAACTGAAGAATCCCCTCCACAATCAACTGAAGGTTGCCGGAACGCCGAGATCTAGGGTTTCGATTTTAGGGAATTCGTTTTTGTGGTTTTAGGGTGTCGAGGATGGTGGTTTAAGGGGGAAAAGTGGGTAAAGATGGACGAATTAGCTTCGTCAGCGCAGGGGATGGGGTTTGGGGAGGTGGGGGTGGCCGGAAATCGAAAAGGGACGGGAAGGGGATGAGTTTTTGGGTAGGGTGGCTGGAAGGCAAGTGGGGCAGGAGGCCAGGGAGGTGGTGGCCTGAAGTTATGGAGGAGGAAAGGGAAGAAGAAGAAGAAGAAAGGGAAAACCGTCGGTGGCTACGACTGAGTTATGGTGGGTGGGTTTTTTGGTGGTGGTGGCTGGACAGGTGGTTGGGTTAATTTTATTTGTTTTTTTTTATTTTTTTTATTTTTTTTATTTAATATAAATCTAACTATAGTTAATAAATTTAATGAAATAAGGTTATGAGTGATTGAAAAAATTAAATTAAGGTCATTTTGTATAATCTAAAAAACGAGGGGTTATCATTGGTGCGTAGCACATGTTACCATTGAGAATATCCCAAAAATTTGTAATTGTGAACTCAAGGAGGAAGTTAATTATTTACATTACCTCAGAAATAGCAATAGTTCAAGTTTGTAGCAACAAAGGATTTATACAGCTTCATATGTTCTACTTGAGAAATTATGCTTGGATCCAAGGGGTGCAACTCGCAAATTCTTCAAATGGAAACTTCCTAAATATATCGTGCTCAACAATCAAAAACATTTCAAGCACACAGTTGCAGTTAGCTCAATTTGAATTTTTCTGTACACAAAACTCTTCAATTGCACAACGTATATAATTAAGTCAATAAAATTTGATCGACTTGTGTCATAACTTAATTAGTATAAAACACTGCAGCCAGTGAATAACACAACCTATCGATTCTAAAAAATTGATTCTAAAAAAATAAAGAAAAAATTAACAAAAAATAATCCACCTTTGGCTGGTCAAGGGTATAATCCCATATTATTAGTATAAACACTACGGCCAGTGAATAACACAACCTATCAATTCTAAAAAATTGATTCTAAAAATTCCACCAAAAAATAAAGAAAAATTTTCTAAAAATTCCACCTTTGGCTGATTCACGGATTAGAAATGTAGAGGGTAATCGATATTTATAAATAAAGAAAAAATTAACAAAAAATAATCCAAAATTTGGGCAAAAGAAAAAAAAAAAAAAGGAAAGAATAAGATGAAAGATCTAATGTTGTTGACATATGAAGCTTAATAATGGAGTTTAAAATTAAGGAGTCAAAGAGGTTCTAAATGAAGATCTAACAAGGAAAAGTGGTAAATTCGTAAGCACTTTGATAAATCACATTACTTTTCTTGTCCTAAATAACCTTAATTAATTAATTAATGTTGTTTGGTCACTTTAAATAAACTTTAATTAATTAATTTTACATAGTATTCTTGCGTTAATTAAAGACCACAATTGAATAATTAATTTATTGTTTTATCACCTAAGCCAAGGCGAATCTTGTTTATTTATTGTTCTTTTCACGAATTTGGAATAGATAAGAATAACGATAATCGTTGCAATGTAATCTTTATGTGATTGACGCGTTTAAATAAAATCAACTAACTTAGTTTTAGGTACAACATTGCATATATTGTTTGGTGATGAAATTTTGAAAAAGGAAGAGCTAGTAGAGGCCGCACTTGGGCTAGGATAGCGATTCCCCCCTAAAGGGAACGTTATTTTAGTACCCTCGCTCCCAAACTCATTTCTGGTACAAGTAGACCAATTTGGGTATGGGTAAACTTATGATTCATGCTAAATATCCCTTGAACTCTACTTGGGAGAAAGGCATGAACGAGGTTTATGAGTTTTCCTAAAACTCATTGGCGATTTCCTATTAGTTTCTTACAAAAAAGCGTAATAATAGAATCAATTCTAATTCAAGGTCCCCCAAACAGTCAGGAATTCAAATCCTAACACACCTTAAACAGTGTAAAGTCCTAGGCTTTTAAAGGGCCATGGGCATAGAGGAAATGGGATCCCTAACGACGGGCCACCCTATTCATAGTGGCGACTCCACTAGGGACTTAGAGTTAAAAGATTAGCTTTTGGTTATGGTTCAAGGTTTCCAACTAAGGTTACCTATGAGTTGTAACGAAGGCTAACTTGGATAATCTCTAGTAAGAGAGAAAGACTTGAACGCATAATGTCTTCCTTTTTTACAAGAGTAAAAGCCAAATAAGCAACATTGCATCATGCATAATCATAGCACACTTTAACCATTGGGGATTGGCTCATTGACTAGGGGTCGCCGACACTAGGCTTCTATCCCAAAATCAATAACAATCATCCCACCCATATTGCCAACAAAATGTTGGGAGAACCATGCCATGGGTCAATACGTTGAGTGATTGATTCATGCATCATTCTTAAGATATGATACCTTTGGACACCCAAGCCTTGACCATATAACGGCATTATATGCTTTGACGGTTCCTTTTATGTGCTTATGTGACTACATGACTATGTGCCTATATGCCTCGTGTCTAGTTTAATAAAATTCCAACTTGTTACCTAGAGATATTAAAAAAAATTGCAAAAAAACATAGTGGTTCGACAAAAAAAAAAAAAAAAAATCTGCATTTCGATTTACACAAAAAAAAAAGGTCGAACCTGTCAATTGGTGCGCACAACTTTCAAAGTTCCACGCCCCCTCCAAGCTCAAGTCCAAAGTTGCGCACGGCTTTTTCACGTAACTCTGAGTCTTGCGCGCGCCCACTATTCAACGTTAACTTTTACTAGTTACGAGCAACGTTATACGGAGAAAACGTTATTACCGCTTCAAGGTTAACCGTTAATTAGGTGCTAATAATATCTCTTTGGCTAACAATGTTGTCTAACTTAGGTGCTTTTACTTTGTTCGTCTTTTTTTTTTAAATTTTTTTTTCCAAAAAACATGTCTTTTAATCGTTCTTTTTTTTTCCTTTTAAATTTTTTTTTTCCAAAAACATGTATCTTTCTCTTATTTTCAAAAATTCTTGCGTTATCCTTAATTTTCGCAAAAAAAAAAGTGCGTTATCTTTTATTTTCGCAAATGCAAATAAAAAAAAAAAAGCATGTGGCAGGCGCTACTCTCAAAGTTGCACTCTTCACCTTAGCACAAGACGGAAAATTGCGCGTGATACTTTTTCGATCATGATGATTCGTTTACGTACATTTTAATCGAACTAATGGCATTACCTCTTATACAGTTCGTCATTAGAAGTTCGCATCCCCTAATAGGACATCATCAATATTCCCACTCCTAAACGTGCCTATTTTTCATGGTCATCATCTTTTAGTTGTAATTAATTAACCTTGATTTAAGAGTATAATTTATTTAACTCTTCTATGGTTTAAAAAGAAAATCCCGAGAACCTTACTTGGGATAATTGCCTCACAAAAAAAAATGAAAAAAGAGGACGGAGCAAAAAAAAAAAAAGACCGAGAAACCCTTCTAAAGAAAAGAGTATGATATAAAAAGAAAAAAAACTAAAAAATAAGAGGGAATAATGAATAATAAATCCCAGAAAATGATTTAATTATTTCTTGGATTTTACATTCGGAGGCAACCATTCTATTTAAACCAATAGTAATTATCCTTTAAAGATGAGCAATATGAGAATCTTAAAAAAAAAAAAAAAAAATAAAGATTCTATTGAAATCTAAATGATCTACAAATATCACATTCTAGTATATTGATCATTTTAAGGAGTTTATTCGGGTTGATTAATATTTCTAAAAAGTTGATGAGCTTTTTTTAATCCAACTCCCCTTTTCATTCTCTTCTACCTTTTCCGAAACCAGTTCACCTAAAGTGAAATCCTTAGATGATTAACTTGTTGAAGTCAACACAAATCATGACATTCCACTAATGATTGTTCGCGAATTTTTTGACGTTCTTCATCAACAAACTTTCTTAAAGTGAATTCTTATTACAGGTATTAAAAAAAAAAAAAAAAACATTTTGACTTTGGTTCATTGTTTGAATGCTTGGGAGAAAAGGTCTTAAGTGAATGCGCCCAATTTCTCGTGATACACATTAGTAGATCATATTCCACATTCGCATCCTAGTCCAATCATGGGTGAAAAGGCAGCATTGGAGAAATTTAGAGAGGATTTCCAAAACCTAAAGGTCCTACGAGAAGAAGAAGCCCAAATGAAGGCTCATAGGAAAGCAAAAAAGGCTAAAATAAAAGCAGAGAAAGAAAAAGAAAAGGTTTTGCAAGAAAAAGCAAGAACCGAAAGACTAGAGGACTTGGAGAAACTTGTCCTTCGAACTAGCTCAGGGACTAAGTTCTTCAATTATGAGCTTGCACCACAACCTAGTGGCAAGACTCTCGTAGAAAAATTCTTGACTACGGATTTACCAACCTTAAAGGTTATGGACATTCCTAGGACTCACTTAATGAGCTTTCTTGGAATGATGGCATTGAAAGGGGTCGAGCATAGCTTATATGCATGTACTTTCCCTCTTTCATTGGACCCAACTGCTAGATCATAGTTTTATAACCTCGATGCAAAACAAACTTCCACTTGGGAGAACGTTGTAAAAGTGCTCCTAGCCCAATATGGAGATAACATCGAGCTCATAACTACCTTGTGCGATCTTGAATTACTCAAGCAAGGGGAAGAAGAAGGCTTCATTAACTTCTTTTCCAGGCCGCGATCAAATGTTGCTCTTCTTTCACAAAGACCTCCGGATCATGAACTTATCCCAAAGTTCATAGACAATATGTCTCCACCATACAAGTGCCATTTACAATACCTTGGTTTAGACACATTCCGTAAGTCTATACTGTGGGAACATTAATTGAAAGGGACTTGATAAATAAAACCATGAATCATATCGATGGACTAGATTTTTAGAGAGGATCTCACCTACGTTGGAAACAAACAAAGCTCGAAGACGCGATCTCAAGAAGCTGTCAATAATTCAAGATGTAGCACCTTAGGTCTTGTTTTATTTCTTTCCTTTTTGTTTTCTCTATGATAGACTAAGAGATTCATGCTGTCAAATCTACTTATTATGTAATCTCATTAATTAATGAATAAAAATTCTATTTTCAAGTACGTCTATCTTGTTTTCTTTTAAATCACTTTGTTGTTATTAGCTTGAATTAAATGAAATACACATACAAACAAGCAATATCAAAAAAGGCATACGTGCTCAACACTTTAAGAATCTTGATGAGCTTTGGCTTACAAGATTCATCGAATGAAAAGAGGCCTATCTTTTGGCCCACTAAGAAGGGATATGATGAATACACCAACACATACAGGAGGCAACTTGAAACTCCACGAAAATGATCCCATGTCTCTAACCTTAGAATAAATCCATCATTTTGGCAGCCCTTTTGAGCCTCGTCAATTGAGCCTTACTTATTCAACCTACATTACTCCAAACCTTGGGATGGGAATGGTGCAAAGAGATACAAATGAAAAATTGGGGGAGCGAAACATAAGAGTGGGTACAAAGTTAGTCTAAACCCAAAATAAAAAAAAAATAAAAAAAATCCAATGCGAAAGCTAAAAAATCGTTCTAAACCCAAAACAAAACTTGTCAAAAAAAAGAGAAAGAAGAAAAAAAAAAAGAGAGGACAAGGAAAAAGGCACCTAATGTAGGAGTTGTTGTATAAAGTAGGAAAATTTAATTTGAGAAGCACCAAAAGTAAGGAATTAAGGGAGTATACTTAAGTCTGTCTATTTTTTCATAACCCCAAGCATAGCCACATTACAACCTTGGAAAGGGCCTCCTTGAGGTAGACCAAAACCATGTACCACGAAAGTCATCATTCTATAGAAATATGGCCCACCTTAGGCCTTTGCACATATGGACCTACTATTGTGTAGTTATGCCCATACGTAAAGTGCATAAAATGTTGAGCAATGATTATAAAATCAAATAATTTGGATGATTTGATAGCCATTGGCTTGATTACATCATTTTAGTAGAGCAATCGAATCAAATTTATTCGATGTTTTCCATATCTTTTGCCAAGAGAATTAAGATGATTACTTTCAAAATAATCATCTTATTTTTTTTATTAATAATAGGGTTATTTATTACCAAGGTGATTCAAGTCCTATATACATAGCCTAAAAATAAAACGAGTGAATACAGTAATTCGATTTGATAAATCAACAGCCTCGACAAGAACTTCAGATGTCTCTTACACTTCTTGAGCGTTAGTCATCTCATTTAGAGCAATTTATATGGCCACTTGCGAGGGATATGTTCATCCTCTCTAAGCGAGGAACATTGATTGAACATGATCGTTACATGAAACAATGATTGTTATCGCTATTACATGTACACCTCACTACCAAGTCATCACAATGATTCAACTATATATTAAGTCAATGATCCTTGCTTTTCGAAAACATGTCTAATTCTCTTTCTTTATTCTTCCATGGGAAAGTTGGATTCCCCTTCCTTTTTTATGCAAATCCGTCTTTTTTTTCATTCTTTTTTTAGGGGGTAAATCGGGATGATCCCTCCCATCGGCAACTAAAACTTCCAAAAACGGTACATTTTTTCGCTCTTTGCCTCAAATTGGGGGCTAAGAAAGCCAGGACATCCCCACTTTCCTCTATTTACAGATTTGAACACGCTAATTTATTGCTAACTTGTATGTGGCAAAATCAATGTCATGCAAATCTTATTATGAACCATCTTAGTAACTTTAAATGACAACGGGAAGAATACTAATTCCTATTATTTGACCAAGATAATTAATTATGTTACTTGATCAAACAATTCATGATAAACATATGCAAAATTCCAAAATTGAAAATACAAATCCTGGGGCTTCAAACATGGGAAACATCCCCTAGCATATGCATACATGAATATTCAAAATCCACCTAAGCTTACACTTGGCAGCTACAAAAATATAGGTATATTCTTACTTTTGTTTTGTATTAAGACCATATTTTGGAAAGTGATTTGAATGGATTTGCAAATTATTCAAACACTCCATCAAACCTAAGTTTGATAATATTCAAACACTCCATCAAACCTGTGAATATTGGCTTAGGGATGGTAAACGAACCACCTACCAGACCAAAATCAAAGATTGATAAGAACGAAGAAAATATTTGATGTTCTAAATCAACTTTGAAAATAATATCACAACAATGATCTCTACGAACGTTTACATTAGGTAAATCTTATTAAACCTTAAGTACAATTGTTTTTTTGTTTAAAACAAGCAAAGGACTAACTTGCTTCCTTAAAAATGACTTTAGCTAAAAATGCGTAAGCCATGTCATCATCCTAAAATGTTTCAAAATACAAAACATGGGATACATAGGCCCATTCCCACATCATGATGATACGAATGGCCTAAACAATAGCAAGTCATTAAAACTATCCCGAATTGGGGGCTCCAAGACTTGAGAAATAGCAAGAATGCGCATAATCCGACACATGGGGACTCTAACATCCATAATAAACAAAATGAAATATTCATGCCATTCAAGTTACTTTCGAGAATCGCCTAAACTATAAATGGTTGACATAGGTTTCGAGCCTTACAATTTTCAAATGCATCACAATGATTTAATAATCAATTTGTTCCTTTGAAAACTAAGTTTGCTACTGAACTTGGCCATAGAACAGGCTACAAACATGAACATATCACATATTTGAGCCATTTTCAAGTTCAACTTGAAAAAACTAATCTTAGTGCATAATTGTTGTATCAATGCTTCAATTTACTCTAAAGATTAGAGAGTATGACTAGTATAGAGTAAAAGAAACAAAATCATGAGTATCAAAATAAATGCATACGACATGCCTGCTCATACGAAAGTTCAATACTCAACTATTTATCATGAAAAGTATTGTATCAAAACACTTCATAAGACAAACAATTTCATGATTTGTAATGCGAAATGAAGACTCCCAAGTTCAAAATTAAGGGGTCTTCATTCAAAATTCCCCATTCTCGCACAAATAACAAAATTGAAAACATTGGTATTTCGCAAAGGGGATGATATTTACTTTCTCGAGCATCAATCGGTAATGAAATTTGAGCTTAAAGGAAAGATCTCGAAAGTAACGAGAATAGAGGAAAATTTGAACAACTACATTTCATTTTCCCTCTTACTTGTTCTAACGAACGACCAATATTACTAGACTTAGCAAGTTTCCTTTGTTAAAACTATAAATGGTCGAAAACGATTTAAACACACTCGTTTAATCGTTTCCAAGATCCTAGTTGTTATAATAAGACAAAACACGGGATTTCTAGACCCATTTCGACCAACATGAAAGGGTCTAATTCTTAAAAACAAACAAGTCATCAAAGCCACCCAATATTGGGGGCTATGACACTCGAAAATATAAAATGGGGGCTCGAAAGCCAGAAATATAACCAAATTACACCAGTTCGATGATGTCTTCAAGAATTTCCTAAACTAACTAATTTTATGCAAATCTTGAAATCATAGTTTTATCAGTGAATAATAATGTCTATCGATTATTGCTATCAATAATAAACCAATTTTGCAACTTACGCAAGGCAAAAATAAACATGAGCTGTAAGAACAATTTCATGCCATTATCAAAGTTCAAAATTTCAATCCCAATTTTAGTGCATAATTGTCATTCTAACACTTCAATTTACATTAAAATTGACAAGTATAGTCCATGTGAGCAAAGGAAAAAAAAAAGAGAAATAAGTTCAAGAAATCGAATGAAGAAAAAAAATATATGCTTGTGTATGCTCATACATGACTCAATACTTGACCACTTCACATGAAATTTGTTGCAATATATTCCTTAAACATGTCACAACAACATAGAACAAATACATTCATGAAAACAAGTCGAATCGAATAACCTCAATTTCAAAAATTAGGGTTTTTCTTTCGATTTTCCCCATTTTGTTGGCCAAATTCGAAGTTTGGTACAATAAACAAGGAAGCAAGATTTACTTTCCTTAGCTTCAAACGACAGAAAAAATGGAGCTCTAGAGAAAGAAATCGAAAATGGCGAATGACGAAGAAGAGCACGAGCCGCGGATTGTGTTTCTTCCAGAATTGTTCGTTGTTTAAGTTCTGAGCGTAACTCACAAAGTTGCGCAAGACAATTGCGCGCAACTTCTAATATTGCCCGCGACGCCCCAAAGCAACCCTCAAAGTTGCGCGCGGATACTAGTCAGTCAAAATGACCATTTTCCCGGTTTTTGTTTTGTCTTCCAAACCAAACGTTTTAGGTCGTTGAATATGCGCCTCGATAGGCTTTCTCGCGAAGTACTTAAAACCTTCAAAAACCTTTTATTGCTTTGCATCTAGTAGTTTCTTTTCTTCTTTGATAGTTTTTTGCATCATCCTTCATGCGCACCGTGCTTTGTGCCTTCCCTAAGCATATGGTTTGGATGTTTTTCAGAAAAGCGTCTAAAAAATATCCCATAGTGGTGCTTTATGTAAAAGCTCCTATAGACAGTTTGGCATTTTCTTGTACTGCCCTTAAGGAAATGTCATGTTTTTCGTATTTTTTTCGTTACTTAACAAAAATACCGCGTACATACAACGTAAAATTGTATGGCGTACATACAGTGTAAAATTGTACGGCATATGTGCTGCGTTAAATTGCACTAGCAAAGTGATCTGCCTCCCGTCAAAAATGGTAGAACCCCTGTTTCTATTAAAGGCGTTAGCTTAACGAGTCGACAAGGTGCGCCGAACCATCGGGGCTAGAAGACCCCCCCCCCGTTGGAAGCAAATACGGTTAGCTTGGAAGTTGTCATGTTTTACCGGACATTTAGGGTGTCCGACCACCCCTTATATAAAGAGTGACCTTAACTGAAGCCACACCTATTTAGACACGTGCCCCCAGTCCTGAGACGCGTGTTTTCATCTTGTGAAGAAAACTGCTGAGAGAGTTGCCGATTTTCTTCTCTCTCACTAGATTTGGATATGTGCCTCCAGTCTTGAGACATGTATTTCCATCTTGTGAACATCGAGTATTGGTTTAGTAGCATATATTAATCTTTTATTCAAGTGTTAGACTACGAATGCTGAAGCACCCCCCATTTACCATCTTTTACTTTGTTAAAATCATGGACTAAAGTTTCAATGACGATCGAGGGACTTTTAACCGCCGATGACATATTGATAGGGTATCATCCCCTTCTAATCTTTTAAAACCTGTTACCTTTTCATAACATGACATCACCTAGGACAACCTTCACTTGTAAAAGCGTTCTACACTAGTAAAGGGTCAATCTAGATTCTTTAGCGCACTAAATCCAGAAAATACCTATTTTAGTCTTAGAAGCTACTTGTCTTGAACACTTAGCAAATCGAGAATAGTTAATACATTCTCAACACTACTGAAAGATTCCTTATCTTTAAAGGAACTTCGCAGAATGACTCTCGGATTTATTTCCTTGGCTACTTTGATCATTGTCTATTCTATACTCGATCAAAGTGGGGGCTAACTGTAGACATCTACTTTTTGTCCCCTGTCCAGACCGGAAGTGCTATGACGATAAACAATATAATTCCATCTTTGTGCTGGATTGGAGTAAGGAATGCTTATGTACTATTGATTAAGGCCTAAACACAAAAAATTAACTAGCTTGGCCCAAACGAAATGAACCAAAGCTCATTAACACTAAGCCTAATTAGAAATTAGGCCTAATCCAGAGATTAACTTAATTTCGGAAGGATTTAGAGTGCGTAGGTTAAGATCTAGGGCAACCGCAGGAAAATCCGTGCGCAACTCAAGGAGTTACGCTGGCCTGGCGCGCACGACTCACAAGGTTGCGCATGGCATCCAGCTAACCCTCAGAGATGCGCTCGCGGAAGATTCAAAATTTTAAAAATATACTGAATCGAATCTTACCATAAAGCCACGCTCAAGACCTGTGGTTGCGATGCCATGAGCAGGGTAACCAAATCACTTGCGCGCAGCTGCCGCACGCAACCTTTAGAATTGCGCACACCACCTGCTGCGGCAGAATCTCTGAAACCCTAATCTCACCTATTCCCTACAAATAGAGGTTCAATACGAGCTTTGAACACATAGAAAATTAGCCTAAAAGTCAGCAATAACATCTTTGCGAACTTATGCAATAATCAACCCTCTTGTCCTAAACACTCACCCTTTTATTGTTTTGTTCTTACGGTGGAGGTTCCCTGACAAGAAGGAGTCTATAAGTGTTCTAAACGAAGATCTAGCAAGGAAAATGGGTAAATTCCCGAGCACTTAGATAAATCACATTACTTTTCTTGTCCTAAATAACTTTAATTAATTAGTTAGTGTTGTTTGATCACTTTAAATAAACTTTAATTAATTAATTTCACATAGTATTTTTGCATTAATTAAAGACTAGAATTGAATAATTAATTAATTGGTTTAACACCTAAGACAAGGCAAATCTTGTTTATTTATTGTTATTTTCACGAATTTGGAATAAATAAGAATAACGACAATCATTGCAATGTAATTTTTATGTGATTGACGCGTGTAAATAAAATCAACTAACTTAGTTTTAGGTACAACGTTGCATATATTGTTTGGTGATGAAATTGTGAAAAAGGAAGAGCTAATAGAGGCCGCACTTGGGCTAGGATAGTGATTCCCCCTAAAGGGAATGTTATTTTAGTACCCTCGCTCCCAAACTCATTTATGGTACAAGTAGACCAATTTGAGCATAGGTAAACTTATGATTCATGCTAAATATCCCTTGAACTCTATTTGGGAGAAAGGCATGAACGAGGTTTATGGGTTTTCCTAAAACTCATTGGCGACTCCCTATTAGTTTCTTAGAAAAGCGTAACGATAGAATCAATTCTAATTCAAGGTTCCCCAAATAGTCAGGAATTCAAATCCTTACACAGCCTAAAAAGTGTAAAGTCATAGGCTTTTAAAGGGCCATGGGCATAGAGGAAATGGGATCCCCAACGACGGGCTACCCTCCTCACAGGGAGGTTGAAGGAGAGAGAATTTGAACAAAAAATCATATTAACTTAACAAGTTGTAGGTCAAAAGGACCGTTAAAAGAAGATCTATGCCAAAGGTGGGATTATTTGTGGAATAATTAAAGGTGGGATTGTTTTCGTAAGGTCGAGTAAAGGTGGGGTTATATTTCCTTTTAAATATAAATCAAATATATTTGGGCGAATCACAAAATAACATTTGACATATTAACCCATTAATATTAGTTCCAACAGGTCAGGTACTATTAAAGGAGAATGACCCGTAAAGGTGGGATTATTATTTGCGAACCGACTAAAGGCAGGATTATTAGAATCAATTTTTCCAAAAAAAATAATCATATGCGACAATTTGGTAAAAACAATAAACTTTGGCGACATTTGGATTTTTTTTGGTCCTGACAAACTCTTCAAAAATCCTATTTAATTGTTTTTGTTTTTTTAAATTTATGTTTTGAATAATTATATCATCCTTTTTTTTTTATTTTGCTAAATCCCGAACCAAATTTACTTTCAACCCCTTTTTTAAAAAATTTCATTAATAAGGAGTGTGAAACTTGAGAAAAAATTTATATTTAAGCATATATTTTTTCTACAAATTGTTATTTTTATAGAAAGGGTTGGAATATTAGGTGGAAAGTAAATTTTTTTTTTAAAAAAAAAGCCTCGTAAAACGAACTAAATTAAGCATTCGTAAGCAGTTTGTTGGATTTTTTGTATTTTTTGGATTAATTGTAGCCTGAGGTTTTTTGTTTTTTTACCAAATTGTCGCTTGGGGTTAGCTGTTTTTACCAAATTGTTGCCGGAGATACATTTTTATCAAATTGTTGCTAGAGGTCTTTTTTATTTACCAATTTGGACGATTATCCTGAAATGAGGGAGTAATAAATTCCTTAAACACTTCAAACTAAAAAGTCGCATCAAAGTTAGGTGACACAATTTCGTGTAAATTTACATCTATTGTCTTTAGCTTTCTTGGAAACTACTTATATTCATGCACGGATTCCGTGCGCTTCTAAGCTCGTCGATTTAATAATTACAAAACAAAAATATATGTGAATTAAGATCACTATTACTCGTACTTTGCTACACAATTTTGCAAGGAACTATTTTTAATATTCCTTCCTGCATTGTGATTCAAGAGACCTGTTCCTTGCCGAGACCTGACAGGCATAACAGTCCAAGGACAGAAAACCTCTTTTGAGACTAAGCAATAGAAAGAGATATGAAAGCAAATTCCATGCTGAATTCTACATATGCTCTTTAAAAATGCTTTCAACAGCTCATCGGTAGGTTTAATAACAATCCATAACGCTTTACCCTAATACTTCTGAAATCAATGCTTTGAACCAAGCACATTCAAGCAACAGTTAATGGTGTAACACCAAATATATACATCCTACTACAGTTAGAAAATCAGTTCGCAAACGTAATATAGATTTTAGGATTTACCAGATCAGGCAGAGCATGCAACAAGTTAAGAGATCAGACAGGATCAAGAAAGTCTCCCTCCAAACCAACCACAGCCTGAAATTCCCTTTCAGTCTCCACTCACTTAGTCCCGATGACACAAAAGCGCACCACCACATCTTTCTCGATCTTCGACTGCTTCTCTCTTATGAACATAGGAATTTCACCGGGAACATGTTGATATCCAGGCATCTTTCGAGCAGAGAAAAACATGGTCTCAATGGGTCCAGATCTCAAGAACACCCCATTCCTCAAGACCTTGTGGACAGTTCCTTCCAAAACCTCTCCACGGAAAATCTTGAAAGTGAGACAGCTGAAGGTAACAGGAAAAAGAACATCCCCCAGATTACTGCCTGACTCTTCCTTCTCCTATGTTGTCCAGAGTTATGACCGCAAGCAGATAGCCAAGCTTCTTTGTTGCCTTCTTGGCTGCAAAATCTTCCATCAACCTAAGTATGACTGACTTCTGCAGCATCAATCCTTTGACATCCATATGCTCACAAGGGATGATCACATTCCAAGGCAGTTGTACTTTGATGAACATTGTTTCGATGAACATTGTTTCTAAATAACTACAAAGAGATGAACAAGTTACAACAGAAACCAGGCCAACGTTATCTGGTCAAAGTTGTACTCAATCAGCAGCAATTGTGTATTAACTTTCTACAAAAATAAGAAAATTGAAATACATAGTATGTATGCCTCAATTAAGGTAAACTTATAGCAAATATAAAACCACCCATAATGGCATCATCACCACTTACCATCAATTCAAGCTGCCACTCTGATACCGTTAAAGGGAAACCAAGATTATATGAATGCAAGCTTGACAAGGAAATGAAAACTTCAAAAGTTTCAACTATAAATCAGTACACGAGCAGATTAAAAAAAAAAAAAAAAAAAAAATCCCATCAACAAAAAACCAAAACTTTATGTTCTGTAATCTTTACCATAGTTTATCATTAGGATAAGTCCAAATTTAGCAGCTGTATGTCAATAGTTCTTTAAGTTGCTTATTAAATTGTAATGAACTTAAGTTCCTCGTATAGGAAATTATATACAGTACTTCATACTTCGCAACCCCATATACTCGCTTCCTTCCTTCACTACCCATACATTCATTATTGACTTCTTTTTGAGATTCTTTCCTTCCTAAGTCACCTAAAATTTAAGATAGCAAAAATGTTATCTATAGAGCTATAGGCTAGGCCTGTCTGGAAGTTAGCTAGTTATAGAGACCAATTACCCGAAAATACGGCCCAAAAGGTGTATTCTTCCTTTTACTTGGCAACATTTACAGAGGAACACAATGAGAGCCTAAAGTTATGTTATTCAAGGAAAATCTGTGGGAAATTAATCGTACCTTATAAAATCGGTTTAGTGAAAAACTACCTTATAAAAAAATATTGTAAAAACTACCTTAAAAAGCATAAAACACGAGTTATGTTAATTTTTATTTATTTATTTTTTTTCTTTTTTTGCCATTTTTCTTTCTTTTTTCTTTCCATTTTCATTTAACAAGAGAGTTGATGATTACTATTTGCTGTCACAATTCACAATAGAGGCACCAAGTTGCACCTTCTATTTCTCACTCTTCCCCTTTATATAATGGCAAATTCCTCTTTTTAGTCCCTCTAAAACAATCCCTTACCTTCTTTCTCTCTTCTCTCAGCTTAATACATTATTTAAAAAAAAGGAAAAAAAAAAACCTTTTGAAGCCTCATCCATGGCAGACACCAACATCAAACCCGGAAGAAGAAACAATCCTCATCTCACGCAATATTCTCAAAAGAACATCAAACCCTGAAGAACACTCAATTCTTATTCACATCATTATAAATGATCAATATTTTCAAAAGGGTTTGCAAATAAATAGGTAGTTTGAAACCCACGCCCAATCCCGGGGGTGAAGTTTTGGTCTTCTTCAACAAGAAATGAGAGAAAATTGAGGCCAAAAGACAAACCAACCTTTAAAAGAAAACTCAACATTTAAATTCTTTTAAAAGGGTTCATAAAACACATTTCTTTGGTTCAACAACGATAATCATAGCAGAAATACATAGTTGAAGAGAGAAGTGAGAGCGCGTGGTTCTCTCTAGGGCGCGTGGTTCTCTCTAGGGCGCGTGGCGACGCGACCTTGGCAGCCATGGCAGTGGGTACTCGTACTCAATCTTCCTCAGAAATAATGCACAACAAACAGAAATACTCGCAGAAACTTAAAATTAGTAAGAAGAATAAAGAAAAGCATGGGATTGAAGCGACTGAAGATTATGTAGCTGGAAACCCAGAAATCGAAAAATTCATGGAGGAACGAATTCTTTCACCTCGAGCTTCAATGGAGGAATTGGAGCAAAAGGAAAGGGTTAGACAAACATTTTCAGATTGGGTGAGCGCGGTAAAAGCCAGTGCAAAGATCTCGTCACAAATGAGAGGTAACCTAGATTTTCAAACCCCTGTTTTTCATGCCATTTCTGCTTCTAAAAATCTGCAACAAAAATTTGATGATGAATTGGGAGTTGATAATAATAATGAAATTGGAATTGATGCTGATAATTCTGATTGCATAAAAATTGATTTGGAGGACATTTAGAAGAAATTGATTTCTGGAATTCCTCTATTGTATACTATGTTTGTGGATCTAATCCACCACTACCTGTAATGGAGGGTTTCTGCAGAAGGGCAGGGGGGACCCACCTTTAGTCATAGTGGGTCCGGTGACACAGTATTTTTTTTAAAAATAAAATATCAAAGGACCCCTTATTATAGATAGGTGGTCTCTTTGATGCTGCTATAGGTAACAACAAACAATATCAAAGAGACCTCTTATAAAGATAGGCGATCTCTTTAATGCTGCTATTGCTACAAAAGACATGCTGTGGTTTTTTTTAAATATTAAAGAGAACTGTTATTTATATAAGAGGTCTCTTTGATGCTGCTATTGCATTTCGCAATTTTTTTTCGCAGTTATATATATATATTTAATAACTGGTCTCTTAAGTTATCTCACTTTTTTTTGTATAATTTTTTAATAATTTTTTTCCCTTTTTATATCTTATATTTGTACAACCAATTTTAATATTTCCCCATAAAGCTTATCAATTAACTAAAAAATCATAAAGTTAATTCAATATAATAATTTTATTGTACCATTTGTTTATAACATGTTCTTTGTAGTATTTTCGACTTGTAAAATTGAATTCTTAAGTACTGTATTAGGTTGTGGTATGAATTTTTGTGTCCTATTTTTGGATTGAAATCAATTTGGTGAAATATATTTATATATATATATATATATAATTTTTGGATTGAAATTAATTATGAACAAGACATGGAAAAAAAAAATTGTACTTTTACAAATGATCAATAATTGATGGTGACACACTATCTCGGAAATCCTGGATCCGCCACTGGTTTCACTTGCAAGAAGCTTGGACATACGGCTGAGAAATGCAAGGGGAAGAAAAGGCAAAATTGGGTCCCAAAAACTGTGCATCATGAGAAGGTGAGCAAAAGTAATGAGACTAGCACTGCAATAATCATTGCAAATGCAGGAACTCATGATCAGAAGACAGTTGAAGGCAATGAGATTGAGCAGAACCTGAGACTTTCGCTAGGAAGAATTCAGATCAGGTGAAGCAGGTGGCAACTCAGAATACATTTATTGTCTTGGAAAGCATAGCTCAGGAAGAAGTTGAATAACAACTCCATGCTGCAGAGGGAGGAATACCCTCTGACATGGATATTATCCTTTCTTGGAATGTTAGAGGAGCCAACTTAGCTAGTAAGAAAAAGAAGATAAAGCAATTTATTATTGCTAATAATTGTGGCTTAGTTGGGCTCCTGGAAACTAAGGTAAAGTCCCAAAATATGGGAAAACTTTACCTTGGTGTGTTTGATGGGTGAAGTTTCACTTGTAATAATAGTAAGCATCTTGGGGGTAGAATTATTGTTGCCTGGAAGTTTCATCTTTTTGATGTGAACATTATTCTAAGCACAAGTCAAATGATACACTGCTATGTTACTGCTAAAAGTAGGAATGAAAGTTTTCCCTGCACGTTCATTTATGCTTTTAACACTACCTCTAAGAGAATTTCTCTTTGGAATGATCTTAGGGCTCTCAAACTTTCAATTGACAGTCCTTGGGTTGTCCTTGGTGATTTTAACTGTATTCTTGAAGCTGAAGAGAGAATAGGAGCTCCTGTTTCTTGGAGAGAAATGGCTGACTTTAGGGCCTACATTGAAGATTGTGACCTGTCAGACATGAAATATAGTGGCAACTTTTACACTTGGAATAATAAGCAAACTAGTGAAGTGGGTATTCTCTAAGCTAGATAGAGGGTTAGTGAATGAGCACTGGTGCAACATATTCCAAAATTCTGAAATGTTTTTCAGCAATGAAGGAGACTTTGACCATTGCCCTGGTATTGTTCATGTTTATCCTGAGCAGCAAGTGGGGAAGAAACCTTTTAGATACTTCAATATGTGGAGCAAAAGATCCGAGTTCAGAGATCTGGTGCTTGGAGCTTGGCATAATGAAGTTGAAGGGACACCTATGTACAAAATTGTGAAAAAATTGAAGATGGTGAAGAAAAGCTTGATTGAGCTAAATAAATTTGGATGTCAAAATGTTGAAATCCAATACAATTTAGCCAAACAAAAGCTAGATTCATGTCAGAGTGCTCTTCACAGCAATCCTGGTGACTTAGAGAGTAGAGAAGCTAAAATGAATGCAAGGGCACTTTTTTTCTCAAGCTCAGGAAGTATTTTGCTCCTTTCTAAGGCAAAAAGCAAAAACTGACTGGATTGTGGATGGTGACCAGAATACAACTTTGTTTCACAAGTCCCTTAGGAAAAGGAACATGCAGAATAGGGTTTACACTATAAAAAATCTCAATGGAGAAAATGTTGACTCAATGAGTGAAGTTCCAAAGGCATTCTTGGACTACTACAACGTGTTGTTGGGGTCAAATGCTGAGCAGAGAAACCCTGTCAATGTTGCTATTGTTTAGAATGGGCCTCTGGTTTCTAAAGAGTTGGGCTCTTTATTGACTGCTCCTTTTACTCATGAGGAAGCCAAGAAGTCTATGTTTGTAATAAATGAAAACAAAGCTCTGGGTTTGGTAGTAACTTCTATAAGGCAAGTTGGGATATAATTGGAAATGATGTGTGTGGTGCAGTTTTAAATTTTCTTCAGACTGGAAAAATGATGAAAGAAATTAATAACACTGCTATAACCCTAGTCCCAAAGGTTAAATGCCCTATAAATGTGACAGAATTCAGGCCAATAGCCTTTTGTAATGTCATTTATAAGTACATTTTAAAGGTTCTGTGTGACAGATTGAAGATGGTGTTTCCTGAAATTATAGCAGAGAACCAGAGTGCTTTTGTTCACAGACATATTGTGCATAATATCATGGTCTGTTAGGATTTGTTAAGACAGTATGGAAGAGCTTCTGCAGCACCTAGTTGCCTCATCAAGCTGGATCTAAAGAAAGCTTATGATACAATTGAATGGGATTTCTTAGAGGAGATGATGAATGCTTTGGGGTTTCCTGCTCATTTCATTATGCTCATCATGATATGAGTGAGAACTCCTAAATTCTCACTGAAAATTAATGGTTCTATGCATGGATTCTTCAATGCTAAAAGAGGGCTTAGGCAAGGAGATCCCCTATCTCCTTTGTTGTTTGTTCTATGCATTGAGTATCTTTCTAGAATTTTGAAGGCAGTGAATAACAAGACTAATTTCAAATACCACCCAAGATGTAAGGCTGTTGGTCTTACCCATTTGTGTTTTGCTGATGATCTGATTCTTTGCTGTAGAGGAGAGATTCAATTAGTATTGATTCAATGCTTTCTCAAAAGCCACTGATTTACAGGCAAGTCCTGAGAAAACTGTTGTATATTGTGTTTGGATGAATGAGACAACAGTGCAAGACATTTTGAACATGATAGGATTTAGCGAAGGCACTCTTCCTTTTATATATTTGGGTGTTCCCATCTATTCTAAAAGGTTAACTACTGTTGAGTGTGAGCACTTGGTGGATAAAATGTGTGCAAGAATTAGAGTTTGGGGCTCAAAGCATATGTCCTTTGCTGCCAGAATATTTTTAGTGAATGCTGTGCTTATGAGCATCCAAGTTTAGTGGGCTCAAATTATGATTCTGCCTAAAGTTGTTTTTGAGAAAATTAATGCAATTTGTAGAAATTTTCTTTGGAATGGGAGTCTACAACAGAAACCAGGTTATGTTGCTCGGGAAAAAGTGTGCAGAAAGAAAGCAGAGGGAGGCTAAGGTATGTAGGATGCTGAAACTTGGAACGTGGCAGCTCTAGGAAAGCATGTATGGGCAATAGCTCAGGAAAAAGAAAATCTTTGGGTGAAATGGATAAGTGTGGTTTATCTGAAAGGGAAAAACTGGTATAATTACCAGCCTGGTATGGACTCTAGCTGGTACTAGAGGAAGATTTGCAGTGTGAAAGATAAGCTTAAAAGCATCCATTCTGCTAGTTCATTTGGGCAGGGCAGATTTTAGATTAGTAAGGCATATAAAGAGCTGAAGCAGGAAGCTGGAAGATACAGATGGGATAGTTAAATCTGGGAAAGACTGGCTATCCAAAGCACCAGTTCATTTCTTGGTTGGCTAGCCAGGGAAGACTTTTGATTAGGTGTGGTGTGGTCAGTTCTTAAGAGTGCCTTCTCTGTGGAATACAAAATGAGTCTCATGCTCATTTGTTTGAGTGTTTGTATAGCAGACAGGTTTGGGAACATATTAGTATTTAGATAAATATTCCTAAGAGAGGTTGCTGTTTAGGGGTAAAAAACCTTATGCCACGTGGCCCAATAGCAAGCTTACACGTGGCAGCCCTTGAAAGGCCCAATGGGATCCAATCGGATGACACGTGGCACTGTAACCCTAATAGGGGAGCAGACCTTCTTCTACTATAAATAGAGGAAAACTCCTCATTTATGGGACATTCAGAAACACTCATAAATACAAATACAAAAAATCGAGCAATCTTAATTGTAGAATTCTCTCTGAATCAGAGAGAAAACCCGTTTACTTTCCGCACTTTTATACATCCGGAGACATTCTAACTTTATCGTCGGAGGCGGAAATCCACCCAACTGGAGTTTCGTGGTTTTGCAGGTACAGACGGTCAGCGCGCATTTCCAGAATTTTAACTCTCCCGTGGGACTCCAAAAACCCCGAAACGTTTGTCGCCGTCTGTGGGGAGAGTACTTCTGAGATGGCATCCAATTCTGTACCGCATGGTGAGGGCAAGCGGCCTATGGCCGAGCTTGAGGTCCATACGGACCAGGATAGTGGTGACGACTATGAGGTCGACACCTATGTGGCCCCAGACTGGTCACTTCGCACAAGGTGCACCCGTTCCAAAGAAACACGGGAACGGGGCGAAGACAAAGCTGGCCCCAGCAACCCAGCGGACAAGCCTAATGGGCAACCCCAGGCGGCGGAGGGAACAGCCCCCGTCACCAGAGATGAGCTCATAAAAATTCATGACGAGTTTCAAGGGGGAAATAAAAAACATAATAAAGAAGTCAACTGGCTCAAACAAGGGTCAGTCGGCCAAGAAGCCTTCTCCCTCTGGGAAGAAGCACCTCAAAGACCGGGTGCCTACTCCTCACCCTAAACCAAAGGGGACGGATGGGCCCCTGATCGACCTCTCCAGACTTTGTTTCCCTGAATAAGGGCAAAGGAAGGCCATCCAGCAAGTTCAGCCAGATGGGTCAAAAAAGACTTACTATGACGCCCGGATGTTCATCCAGGAAAAGAGAAGTCAACAAATGTCTGAGTCGGCCTCAACTTCGACTTACTTAGACAGTTTCCGCAATACTTCAACGAAGTATTCGGAGACAAAACGAGAGAGTCAATCACGCGGCATGTCTGCACGTACTAGCCCTCAGATTATCCAGTCGGTTCCGTATGTGCCCCAACAGCCATACATGCCGTATGGATCACCATGCGTGTAGCCGACCCTCTTCGGGAGTCCGGCGGCACAGCAGGTCTAGCCTACGGACTGGCAGCTCCGGCTGCTAAACCTTGGGGAACAGCCGTCGGCGTTCTCCAGGAAGATAATCGAGGCGGCTCAGCCGGCCAAGGTTAAGAATGTGTTGGTCGGTACCTATGACAGTACCGCCAATCCAGAAGACCACCTAATGGCTTACACCAACCTTATGTACCTACAGGGGTTTGAAGACGCCGCCTGGTGCCGATGCTTCTCGGCAACGTTGAAAGGCATAGCCCAACGATGGTTTGGCAATCTGCCAGGTGCATCAACAATTTTAAGACGCTTGCATACCTGTTTGCGTCCAACTTCTCCATGAACATCCCTGCCAAAAAGACAAGTCTCGACCTAGGGGCTATTCAGCAGGGAGACAAGGAGGGACTACGGTACTACGTCAGGTGGTTAAATATGATGACCATTCAGATTCAGGGGCTGTCTGACGAAGTTGCATACACATACTTCTACAAGGGTCTGAAGGACGGGTTGACTTTTAAGTTCGACCTGGTTCGCAAGAGGGTTGCTACCCTCCAAGAGGCGTTGATGAAAGTCGAAGCCTACATACAGGCGACGGAGCTCTGTTCCATGAAGCGCTCACCGGAACCTAGAAGGTCCGATAAGAAAGAGAGCTGGTCTGCTTAGCCGGCCAAAAAAGAAGAGAGCAAGAAAAGAAAAGAAGTCTGGGCAGCGGATCGCTCTGGTCAGCTGTCCCAGAAGAAATAGAGAAAGTTGCAGTCGTACGTCCCCAAGTACGAGTTCAACCAGGACTGCTCCTCCATCCTCATGGAGATCAAAGGTCGGTTAACAGTTGAAAAACCGGCAACAATGAAGAGTTCCATTAAGAACCAGGATAAGAGCAAATACTATCAGTTCCATGAGGATGTCGGCCATGACACCAATGGTTGCTATAGCCTCTGGCGGCTATTGGACCGTCTGGTTGATGAGGGGGCTTTGAAGTCCTACATGGTGAAGTCCAAGGGTAACCCCAAAACCAACAATGGACAACCGTCCAGGAAGCCGGCTGTGAGCTCTGACAGTGATGAAGAGCACATCTTCACCATAACAGGCGGTTTTGCGGGCGGTGGTCTTACCATCCGAGGCACTAAGGACAACCTCTGAAAGCTGGCTAACTCAGTAGATGAGGGCCAGGCGTTGACAGACACCTTCCCTGAGGTCCTCATCTCTGAGAAGGATCGGGGTATGGTCAGGCGGCCTCATGATGACCCAATTGTCATCGAATGCAAGGTTGCCAACCAACGAGTGGGCCGGATCCTCATCGATACCGGGAGCTCGTCTGACCTGATCAGCTACTAGTGCCTGGCAAAGCTCAAGTACAAACCTAGCAACATGCATAAAGCTTCTCACTCCCTAGTTGGCTTTAGGGGAGGAGTGGTGCATCCGGTGGGGAGGATTGACCTACCCATCTGGCTAGGAGAAAAGGGGGAAGGACAACACATGGTCATCAAGTTTTTGGTGGTCGAAGAATTGACCGCCTACAATCTGATTCTGGGTCGTCCTACCCTCAACGAGTCCAAGGCAGTCATCATCCTTTCCCTCATGCTGATCAAGTTTGAGAGAGATTATGGGTCAGTAGGTTCCCTGAACGGAGATCAGAAGACGGCTAGGGAGTGCTACCTCTCAGACGTCAAGCCGACTGTTGACGCAGTCGGCCCAAACGAGGAGCCCATCGACCTTGATGACTTCAAGGAAGCCGCGCCTGGTCCCAAAGCAGCCAGCAAAAAGAGAAAGGCGGACCACCTGGTGGCCGTAGAAAAAGAGAAGCAATAGCAATCACTGATCGGGAAATGATCAGAGGATCACCATCCCCAGCCGGCTGGTGATAATATTGATATTATTCTAGACGATAGCCGTCCGGAAAGAACCGTAAAAGTGGGAATGGTTGCTTTTGCAAAGTTAGGTGCAGACTTGCACCAACTGCTGAAGGAATTCAAAGACATCTTTGCCTTTGAAGTGGAAGAGATGCCAGGCGTCAGCCCGGATCTTGTTGTCCACAAACTTGTCATAGATCCAAAAAAGAAGCCGGTTAGGCAAAAGAAAAGGAACCACGGCGAGAAAAAATCTTAGGCGGCAACCGCCGAGGTCAAGAAGCTTCTAGATGCCGGGTTCATTCGGCAATGTTACTACCCGGATTGGGTAGCCAATGTCGTCCTTGTCAAAAAGCCGAATGGGACCTGGCGGATGTGTGTTGATTACGCAGATCTGAACAAGGCATGTCCGAAGGATAGTTATCCACTTCCAAAGATCGACAATCTAGTCGACTCTACACCCGGTCATGCCTTGATGAGCTTCATGGACGCCTACTCAGGTTTCCATCAGATACCCTTGTGGAAAAAAGATCAAGAAAAGACGACATTCGTCACTGATCAAGGGTTGTTCTGTTATACGGTGATGCCGTTTGGGTTGAAGAATGCGCCTGCTACCTTCCAACGAATGATTAATACGATCTTCATTAATCAGATTGGGAGAAACGTAGAGGCGTATATTGATGACATGATAGTCAAATCCAAGCTGCAGACGGATCACCTTGCTGATCTCCGAGAAACCTTCACCACCCTCAGGCGGCATAAGGTCATGCTTAATCCCAAAAAGTGTGTCTTTGGTGTTGAGTCTGGGAAGTTTCTCGGATTCTTGATTGATCAAAGGGGAATAGAGGCCAATCTGGAAAAAGTGCAGGCGGTGATTGACATGAAGTCATCCGGCACTGTCAGAGAAGTACAAAAGCTCACCGGTTGTCTGGCAGCATTGGGGAGATTCCTCAGCCGGTCAGGTGACAAGTGCCTCTACTTCTTCCAGGCAGTTAAGAAGAAGACTAGATTTGAATGGGAGGAGAATGCTGAGGCGGCATTCTAGAAACTTGTAGGGTTTCGTAGTGACCCGACACTACGCGGAAGGAAACCCACCAAGACCCGCCCCTTAATTAAAACAATTAACAAGCATATTAAACTTAATCAAACAAGATTAAGAACAAGAATTATACCTTTGTCGAGTGCATCGCTCCCAAAGAGCTCTTACTTCAAAATCCCGAAAACACGAGATCTCCGACGGATCGTACCCTCGACCCGACCCGAGCGTCCTAAGTCTTGAAGGTTAGTCAAGATCCGGACAAAATAACTATGAGTTTTACGAATCAAAGGTTTACTCTTGCTTAGAGTTGCCTTTTTAATTCCACTCAAGGTTGTTCATTTCCCAATACCCAAGCTTGGTATTTATAGGGAAATGAACCCTTAAACTTAATTCCCCAACCAATTTGGGAGAATGAATAATTTGCTAATTAATTTATTTCTAAAATAAATTAATAATTAAATTCAATCACAATGCAACAAGTGTCAAAGGGAGAGAGAAGGTTAGGTGAGGACCATGGAGAGGTAGGGGGGACCATTGCCTTGCTCCCCAAGGCCTTCCCAAAGCCTTGGTCCCCACCCTCACAAAACCGCCTCACCCAAAAGGGCCGCTGGGCTGCTGCCAGCTAGCACACCAGCTAGCAGTGCCAGCCAGCCCAGCCAGCTAGCACCAGACTGCCCAACAGCCTTGCATGCTTGGTGTTGGTGCGTGCCAGTGCTAGGCGCTGGTGCGTGCTGGCGCTGGTGCTGGCCTTCGCATCTCACGCACTATCGCTGCACCCCTTCGCACATGCTCGCACACCCAGCATGCGTGCTGCTAGCGAGCCACGCATGCTGGCCCCTTTGCCTCGCCAGCCACACGCACCATCCTCGCAGCATCCCTTGCACATGCACTAGCTACGCACCATGCACACTAGTCATGCACAGCGTGCATTGGCCTCGCACCACACGCACACCCACGCATCACACAGCAACCTTGGTGCGTGGTGATGCTGGGCTGCTGTGCGTGGCCTAGCAATATGCTGGCGCCCAGGCCCTCGCACAGGCATGGTGCGCTTCTTGGTGCTGCCATGCGAAGGCTAGCACACAAGCCAGCACGCATGCTGCGATGGGCTGCTTGGTGCGCCTGGTGCCTGCGATGGCAGCGATGGTGCCTAGGCATCTTGCTAGCACGCTGCTAACTGCGATGGTGCTCTTAGCGCTTGTGGTGCTTGCGATAGGCAGCGATGGTGCCTAGGCATCATGCTAGGGCTGCAATAGCGCCTAGGCATGATGCTAGGGCTGCGATAGCGCCTAGGCATGATGTTAGGGCTGCGATAGGTTGCCATGGTGCGCCTAGGCTGCGATGGTGCACCTAGGTTGCGATGGTGCACCTAGCACACCTAGTGTGCTTAGGCTTGCGCCTAGCCATGCTAGGTGCATGCTAGCCTGAACTAGCGTAGCATCCACATGGCTAGGCCAGTGTGGTGCTAGGGCTATGTTCATACTTGTTGCTTTGTGATTTCGCGATGCTCGGTCTCGACGCCCTAGGCTCGATATCCGGCGTCTGTATTCATAAAACTCTGCTGACTCATTAAATCCTTTCGGATTAATTCGTCGTCTCGGATCGATGATTCGATTGGGTTCGACCCGAAGGGTTCAGTCAAGATTAAGCTGTAATATTAAATGTACATTAATATTACTGATCAGAAGCGGCGTCCACCTAGGCATTCCGATCACTTGACCTTACTGAAGAATTAGCTCCGTAATAATTCTAAACCCTCTATCGGAAGAATACACTTGTTGGAAGGACACCATTATTTTCAAAACTGAAGGAGCACCTTCACTCTTTGCCACGGCTGGTCAGCCCCCTAGCAGGAGAGGTTCTCTACATGTATCTAGTCGTCTCAGATCATGCCCTCAGTGTCGTTCTCCTAGATGAGAGAGACGGCATACAGCTCCCAGTGTATTTCATTAGCCATGTTCTCCGGAATGCTGAGCTGCGGTACCCCTTGGTTGAAAAATTTGGCCTCGCTTTGTTCATGGTAGTCAAGAAGTTAAGCCATACTTCTTGGCACATCCGATGGTGGTCTACACAGACTAACCCCTCAAGCGGCCAATGACAACTTTGGAGTCATCCGGCAGAATTCTCAAGTGGACTATTGAGATACAAAGTTTGGAAATCTCCTTCGAGCCTAGAAAGGCAGTGAAGGGTTAGGCGTTCACCGACTTCATTGTTGAAATGACAAGGCCGGCACAGCTGGAAAATGTTGATCAGGTTTGGAAGTTATATGTAGACGGGAGCTCTACTATGAACGGTTGTGGTGCAGGCGTAATCTGCATATCTTCGGAAAGGGACAAATATGAATACGCACTACGGTTTAAGTTCCAAGCCTTAAATAATGAGGCGGAGTACGAGGCCCTGCTAGCCGGTATACACATGTGTAAGGTGGCAGGGGTGAGAAAAGTTAACGCCTGCTCAGACTCTCAACTGATCGTTAGCCAATACCATGGTGACTACGAGGCCACCCATCCGACAATGATCAAGTATCTGTAGGCGGTCAAAGATGAGGCTGGGACACTTGACGAATTTCATCTAAGTCAGGTGCCCAGGTCAGAGAAAAATCAGGCGGATGCATTGTCCAAACTGGCATCATCCGTCACTTGTGATACGCCTAGGTCAGTCTTCAGGGAAGTCATGGAGAAAAGAAGCATTGAACATGATCCCATTGGAGTTCTTGACCGAAGCTCTACCTGGATGGATCCCATCCGAGATTATTTAGTAGACGACACCTTGCCAGATGCCCCTTCAGAAGAGGCATCGTTAAAAAAGCGAGCTTTGAGCTTCTAGATCTACAAGGGGGAGCTCTTTAGAAAGGGTTACCTCCAGCTGTTGCTGAAGTGTGTTACCCCTGAAAGGGGCAAAGAGGTTCTAGAGGATCTACACTCGGACTTTTGTGCATCACATATAGGCGGCAAAACTCTAGCAAAAAGGGCTAGACGGCAGGGTTACTTTTGGCCTACTCTTGAGGAAGACGCCATCGAAATGGTGAAAAAGTGCGACAAGTGCCAAAGATTTGGCCGGCTCATACACCATTCGGCTGCAGACCTGACGGCTATCTACAGCCCGGTTCCATTTGCAAAATGGGGCATGAACATCTTAGGTCCATCTACTCCTACCACAGGCAGGAGGAGGTACATCTTGGTGAATGTAGATTACTTCACCAAATAGGTTGAGGCAGAGGCAGTCAAGGGCATTAAGACAAAGGATGTCATCACCTTCATCTGGAGAAACATCATCACCCCGTATGGGGTACCTATGTCTATGGTCTTTGACAATGGTCCTTAGTTTGAAACGCCTACCCTCAAGAGCTGGTTGGGAGATCAAGGGATCTCACATTGCTTTGCATCCGTTGGCCGCCCCCAAGCAAACGGCCAAGTTAAAGCCTTCAACAAGCTCATCTCAAACGGCATTCAGAAGAAAATTGAAAAGGCTGGTGGTCTATGGGCAGATGAATTGCCTCATGTCCTTTGGGCCATCAGAACAACTGAATAAGGGGCAACTGGTGAAACCCTGTTTCTCATGACATACGGCACTGAAGTCGTCCTGCCAATTGAACTCTATGAGCCAACACTCCGAGTCATGCTATATGATGAAGAGGCTAATTGGGAGGCCATGCGTTTAGCATTGGATTCACTCCCGGAGCGCAGGGGCAATGCCGCCTTGCGTCATGAAATATACCGTCTGAGAATGACGAGGGCCTACAACAAAAGAGTACACAAACGACCCCTCAAAGTAGGGGACTTTGTGCTACGAAAAATGGAGGCAACCGGTAGGGCAAATGAGCAAGGGAAGCTAACCCTAAATTGGGAGGGCCCTTACCGGATTTTTGAAGAAGTTAGAGGCGGCACCTATCGCCTGGAAACACCAGACAACAGGCAGCTAGCCAGAACCTAGAATGTAGATAACTTGAAAAAGTACTACTTCTAAGGACTTGTAAATATTTTGTAAATAGAGTATATTAATGAAAGAGTACTTTATTTTCAATTATCTTTTATATAAGTCACGTCTGTGTAATGCACAACCGGGCAACTACCAAATCCCATCTATGCAATGCACAATCGGGCAACCGTATGCTCTAATTGAGTAGAAGGCTAAGTATCAAACTTAGTTATTCAAAAGGCCAATGGCCAACGTGTTTTAAAACGCCTACTCCAACATGAGCAGGCATCCGGCGACGCCCATTTGGGTGAATTCGTCGAAGAGAACATCTCCCTTCCTGGTGGTACATTGTTCTACGGGGCATAAACTCAAACAGTTTTAACTAGTTAGGTTAAAGATAGTTCATAGCTGTTCGAATGACCTATCAAAATCAAGATACACCCGGTCATTGCCTCAAGGCAATACAGACGGTGAATTAAATCTTGGTCTGCAGCCGGCTTTTGCCAAAAAGCACTACAGCCGGCTACAATTTCCATAAACAAGGTCAAAACCTTGTCGCTTAACCCGTAATTGGTTAAAATGCATACGTCCGGCCACAGGCCGCCTGCATACCAAACGGCGGCATTTTCGAATACCTAAGAGGTAATCCGCAGCCGGTTAAATAAGTGTTCTAGGTTGGATTTAGCCGGCACCGCCGGCAGATACAACTTAGGAATAATTCTATTTTAAAACGGTCAAAGACCGTCTATTTATTCATTCTGGTGCTTATGGCCGGATGCCTGCTTAAAGTTGGATTAACTATAAGCAAACAACCATCTAGGGGCAGACAGAGCTAATGCATCTGACATACCACATGTATCCATTCAAATTGCAACAAAGATATTTCATTCAAGGCAAAATTGCAAAAATTGCAAAAAAATTATAGTAGCAAAGCAAACCGACACAGTCGGCATATATATATATATATATAAATTAAAATTCAAATGTCAGCCGGACCCTTGTCCGGGGAAAAAGATACAAAAGTACGCGGCACGTAGGCCGGATGAAAGCAGGAATAAAAATGATAAGCTATTGCTGCTGCTGCTGTTGCTGCTCTGACAGCTGGTCCTGACCGGCAGGAGGGGCTTCTTGAGTTTGCTGGGTTTGGGCTTCTCCAGCCTCACCCGGCGCAGTTTCTTCTGCATGCTCTTCCTCCTCGATGTCGGCCCACTCTTCGAAGAGCGTTGACTTCTCAGTCCTGAGGACCTGAGCGTTAAATACTCCTGTAGCGTATTTGTACCTCAAGTCGAAGAAAGCATAGTCGGTATCCGGATGGATCAAAGACCATGCCATCTTCATGCGCTCCTCGCAGTCGCGCTCGTTCTCGGTAACCAGCTGGTCCTACTCAACCGCCAGCTGGTCCTTGATCTCATCCTTCAGCCGGGTGACCTCAGCCTTCAGCCCGATGTTCTCCTTGTCATCCTCCCCCAAGGCTTTGACGTTAGCCTTGAGTTGGTTAACTTGGAGTTCACAGTCGGCAGCCTTTTTGTTGGTTGTATCAGCAGCAGCCGTGAGCTCCCGGATGAGTTCCTCCTGTTTCATCTCCCAAGCTTTAGTTTGGATTTCAAGCATAAGGGAGTTATATTAACAGACAACTATTAATTCGGCTGCCCGTCTTTGGGCATCCCTTACCTCCTCTTGATTCTTCCGCAAGGGGGCTTTCATCCCGTCAACCTTCAACATCATCTGCAAAATCAGCCGGAAAAGAAGTTAGCTTCTCAGTTGTATTACAACCGGCAATTAGCAAAATTGCACAAAAGTACCCCAATTGGTATATTACCTTAGCCAACAGTGAGTTTTGCAGATCCGGCAAACAAGAGAGGCATCTGCATCATGATATTTATCTGTTAGGTACTGAGCATATGCAACGCCTATATTCTGCCGGTTGCATGAAGAATCCCCTGACTTGGTAGCTTTGGACTTGACTCGAACAGGCCCAAGTGGCCGGGGGGGTTTAAAGTGAGATCCGTACCTTGGTGTTATATATATATATATATATATATATATATATATATATATATATATATATATATATATATATATATATATATATACATATATATATATATATATGTATATGTATATATATATATATATGTATATGTATATATATATATACATATATACATATATACATATATATATATATATATATATACATATATATATATATGTATGCATATATATATATACATACATATACATATATATGTATATATACATACATATATATATATATATATACATATACATATATCTGTATATATATATGTATATGTATGTATGTATATATATATGTATGTAAATGTGTGTGTGTGTAAGTAGCATTTCTCCCTTATGGTGTGTGTGTGTATGTATATATATATATATATATATATATATATATATATATATATATATATATATATATATATATATATCACACACATTCGTTATTAAAGATAAATATATGTATGAATATAATTTAAAGCTTGAGTTTAGTAAAATTTATTGACATTTGTTGATAATTATAGTCGTCAGCTTCTATATTGTAAGTTTGCTTAAGAAATTTGAGTGCTTGTTTAGCAGCATTTTGCTGTGATGGACCAATTAGGGTGGTTGGTTTCCTAATAAATCGTACTGGACATGGGACATTAGGAACACAATTTATATCTATAAAAGCTTTTATTTCATCGTCAGTGACAGCATATATACCGAATTATGCTCGAGGTAATCCTAGCTGAAGTAGTATATCATGTAGAATTATTTTGATATTTGTTTCCAGAACACTATGTGGTTCATCCATTTATATGCTAGTTAAGGATTTGGTATTTTAATGTGAGGAAAAGAACTTATTATATATGAAGTTAATCTACAGTAGTTATTGTTTTGAGAGCAAATCTCAGTTTCTATTTCTATTTATAGGCATACTTTAAAAACCTTGTAGTGATCTTTTTTATTACATATTGAGTTTTCAAATATGCGTGTTAGAACCCAAAATGTTTTATAATACACATGTCAGACATTTATTATGTTTTATGTATATTGTACAAGTGTGCTATAGTGTAAATTGTACAATTTACACGTGTGTGTGTATGTATTCATTTTTAATTTATTATTTCAATCCTATGTGCTTAGAATATATCATATTAATCCTATGTAGTTGGTATCCCAATAAATTGTATAGGATTTACTATGCTATAGAGTTAAGCATTAAAATATGATAAATACTTAAAACAAAAGATTATTTAATGTAAATCTACATGCATAAGTACATATGTATACAAACAAACATTATTTAAAATACATTTTAAAGTTGTAATTGTCTAAGGAAATAAAGTTCGTAATAAAAGCATGAAATTATACACATACATACGTTCATAAACATGTCTGAAAATTATTATACATCTAAGCTCCAATAATGCGTTTAGCTTTCCAGCGGAGCTGTTGAAATCCTTCTCCCAACATGTATGTGGTCATCTCTATGGTCAGCTCTTTGTCTTTCAAAGCTGCAATGCAACTGTCTACAAGAGACCTTTGTTGCTGCAATTGTGTATAAAATGAATTTTTTTTACCCATATAATGATTTTTGTAAGTCTGTGTTGTAGTTTTGAGTTTGATATAAGTTGTAATTGTTAGGTAATAGTAATAATTTAAAGCATACATACTTGTAGTGTAAGCGTAGCCATATGATTAGCTTCATCATTTATCAGTTGTTCAGCAAGTTGACCAAAAAGTGTGATTGGTATGTCGCCACTATCGTCAGCAAAAGTGATATGCATCACAGTTCTTCAATGTGTATAATTACGCATGATTAGATATTTAACAAGATAAAGAAAAGCAGTGATTGTATGCTATGTTGTTAGTAGTGCTACATCAATTACCGTGGTTCGGACGTCCCTACGTGTGGGGAGCTAAAAGCACGACAGTTAAACACCGATCCTCTTTCAATTTCAAATTGTTTGCTGCAGACATTGCAGGCATTGTATACTATACTGTTTTTGTTTGTAATGTCAATGACTCGTCCGACGATCCGTACTGTTTTTCCAGACTTGTACAAAAACAAATGCACGATATAGTTATACAAAACATTATGTTGTCCACTTTAATTTGTGTAGTGAAACATACTATGTAACTTACCTCTTGCTTAGATAATTGTGAGATTGGAATCATTAATTCAGATTGCTAAGAACTTTCTGCTATTTCAGTTGCGAATGAATTTTGAAGGATTCGAATTTGGTCCTTATTATTCACCGCCCTATAAATCAACAATGTAAGTTAAGTAATAATTAGTACACAAATAGAATCAGTTTGAGAAGTTTTGTTTACCAATCTCGGAGAAGTTGTGCTTCTGGAGTACTTGGGTTAATTTTTAGTGTAGAAGAAAAGATTGTGTTGAATGAACCATCTGTAAACGTGTATGGCGTAGGTAGTAATGAAAGCGTACTTATTATTTTATAAATATTTGTTCATATCATATACCGTTGAAAGCTGATGCTTTGACGCGGGAAACTTCTATAATAGGCATCGTATCTATATTTCAGCAACATCAGCAGCTTCGTGAGTAACCAAAGTATTCCACACTGATAACATAACAGGCTCCATGCTGCCAAAAGTAGAAGAAATTAAATGTTCAATAAGAATAGTTATAATAAAGTTAAATTACTTCTGTATTGGAAAACCAATTTATATTATTGTAATATATACACGTACTTAGAATCTATGATTTCAATCCTACGCACTTCATTAGGAAGTCCAGAACTCTTGGAGCGAATGGTTGCTATATCGTGTATGTGAATAGCAATTCCAATGATATCTAAGAAAAAAATAAAACAAAGAACTTAATTATATGTCGATTAATTCATGTGCATTTACGATGCGCCTACGGTAATTACGACATTTTAATGGATAATAAGTAATATTTACCCATTCGATCATATCTGCCAACAAAATCCATAACCTGATTAAGTGGAACAAAGTATGAACTTGGTTCAGGTTGTTGTCGTGTTTCGGAAATTCTTGTTGCATAATTGATCGTCATCTGATACAACTGGTTTTCTTTAACAAACATGTTAGGTGTGCGAGTTATGATAGGGTTGGTAATGTTGTATTCCCTCTCTTCAGCAAGATGATTATGAAATAGCTCAATATCTCGTCCAAAGATCACAGCCTTCATTTGTGTTCTCTAGCAATTTCAATGTTAAATATTCGTTAAATACGTTAAGATATTTAATATTCTATAAAATGTATATAATATACCTCTGCATCTTCAAAAATAAGCTGTTGTAGATTTATCGCGCCTTTGCGAGATCTTTTAGCTGGGTGCTTCTTTATTAATGTAGCTGCTGTAGTAAAGTTTTGACTCTGGTATGTCAGTCTGGCGAGGGGAAGTTGTTGAGCAACCATTATGTTGTTCCACAATATGATTTGAACCTATTGTCAATGTGTTGTCAGTAATCATTGTGAGTGGTAAAATAACAATATCATTGTATAATGTAGAGTAAAAGGAAAAATAAGTTTGTTAATTTTGTGCTAGTACCGTATCTTTAAAAAATGGTCTACAATATTCCGGCACGCCTTAAAATCTCATAATATACAACATTTTTAGTCCTTCTCCATCTATGTGGTTCATCCGTAGTGGGCTTTATCAATAACTGAACATGTTTACTTTTTTAAGCACGAGACAACGCAACATATAATTGACCATGAGAAAAAATCGATTGCGGTAAATATATGCCAACTCTATCAAGTGTTTGACCTTGAGACTTGTTAATAGTCATTGCAAAACTTAGGTTGATTGAAAGTTGTTTTCGAGTAAATCTGAAAGGGTACTTTTCCGTAGCTGACGGTTGTAATGGGATTCGAGGTATAAAAACACGTTGACCGTAATGATGTCCCACAATTATCTCAGCATCAATAACATTAGGGAGAAAAGCTCTGCATACTAATCTTGTGCCGTTGCACAAGCCTGATGTCGGATCTAGTTTTCTAAGCAAAATTATTGGACTGCCTACCTTTAAAGTTAAATGATGGGGCGGAAGGCCAGATGGGGCAAGGCTATTAAGAAATTTAGATGGATATTGTTCGGATGAATTTTCTATGCAGCTGTCATAACTTTTGTACTCATAAGCTCTTCCTGGCTTTGGTGTACTAAAAGAGAATTTATCTTTGTAGCATGTTCATTTTTTGGAGTTAAAATAGCTATTTTTGTTGCAAGGAAAGAATCAGAAGTTGTGTTCGAATTATCAGGGTATATGCTTTTTACTAAGAGTTGCAGAGATGAGTCTTCACTGTCACACGGTACGACTAAAGGTTTAGGTAGCTTTATATTTTTCCCATTTTCATAAGGGGGTATGCCATTCCCGATTTGTAGGACAAGATTACAAAAAGGTGGGTCATCGATTGCTCGCATGTTTTGTGTTAGGTGGATCTTTTGGAGTGCATACCATAAGGGATACATCACGAAACTTGTTGCAATAACCTCACTCAGACTTCCATTCGGTATAACAGGTAGCACTTGTCGGAAGTCACCACCAAATACAACAACTTTTCCACCAAATTTAACTTTGTTTGAACAGACGTCTTGTCGCAATCTGTCAAAGTATTCAATTGTTTGACGCTTTTCCATTGGCGCCTCATCCCATATAATAAGTCTTGCAGGATGAATAAGTTGTCCTAGAGCACTTTCGTTGGAAATACTTAGACTCGGAATCTCATCAACATCTAAAGGTAATTTGAATCGAGAAGTTGCAGTTCTACCTCCAGACAGACCAGATGAAGTAGTGCCAGAACTCGCAACTGCTAAAACAATCATTCCTTTTGCTCTTACATTGGCAAGTAATGTAGAATATAAAAAAGTCTTTTTTGTACCACCAGGGCCGTCAACAAAGAAAGCAGTCGGTTTATTATCAAGGACTCTATTATAAATTTTATTGTAGGCAATTTTCTGTTCATTATTAAGTAAATTAACTGCATTTATTTCTTTACGCTCTTCTTCGATTTCTTTCATTCCTTTCTCTATGTCATCTTCTTCAAGCTCTAACAATCCAAAATTGTAAGTGTCGAAAGACTTTCCCATCAATTCAATAAGGTAACAAATGCTTTTTATAGTTAATTTGCGAGCCTTTTTTTTGTTCGAAGGGAAGTTATGGCTGTAATCTTCAGAAAGATATGGGTAATATTTTTCCCACAAACAGTTTGGATCATTTGGATTGCAGTATACTAACAATGTAGCAAATAGGCGTCGTAAGGCAAAAGGCATCTGACTTTGGGAAGCTTCTTGTAGGCACTTGTCTATAGAATCGTCTGCTTCGAGTAGACCTTGTTGAAATGCTGCTTCTCAAAATGAAGAATATCTTATATTGTTGAAGGTCAGCAAATAATCAAAAGAGGTAGGACCACAAACACTTGTGAGCATAAAAGCGTTCACCTTCTACTGGATTTGCATGTATAACACGTCCGATCGCAGTAGTTGTTGATTGACGACGTTGCCAAATTTTTTCACTTTTTTTTGCCAGCCATGTTTAATGTTGAGGAAATTCTTGGTACGGGAATGTGCGAGCAAAGCTATTAACTTGGTTCATCTAAAAAAAAAGCAGTTAGCATAGTTCGTTGTCTGCATGAGTCAGATGCAATAGTCTGTAACTTTTCTTGTGAACGAAATGTCACAGTTTGCATATTTGGCAAATTTACTTGCAAAGAGACAACGTTGGATGTATACTATTCAGCGGAAATCTGAAAATAGGCCAAGCAGCTTCTGGGGGCGATATCCATCGTGCTATCTGAAATGAAGAGATCTCATCACCTATGCTTATGTTGTCAGGGTTAGATAAAGCGAAAACAACCAGATCGCGACCTTTGTATATATACTTATATAAATATTTAACTGCTTTTATTGTAGAACACACTTCTACGTTTATATGACAATCATATTTTGCTAGTAAATATGGATTATATGGTATTACCCACCTATTATCAAGTTGTACTCTATGTACCAAATACTTTTTTCCATCATTACGACATCGGTATATAGGGTATGAATTATGACCTGTCGATGTCGTTTCAGAAAAGCTTCGAGGGTAATGGTTTTTACAATTTCCATCTCGGGTGCATACATTTCCTAGGTTATCATTTCCACAAGGGTCATGCATCATATGCTTTAAAACAGCTTCATAAAGATTAGGGTTAGTCTTTTGTTCAGGTATTTCTGCGTAGACATGCTCATCATATTGGTCTGAAGTTCTAATCTTAGATCTTGGATCTAAAATGATGAGAAAGTGTACATGTGGTAATCCTCTTTTTTGAAACTCAATTACGTAAACATATGCTGCAACCTTGCCAAACAATTTCTTTTGGACAATATCTTTTTTCAATTTTGTTAATTTTGCATGGAAAACTCGCGCTATTAGATCAGGTTTGTTTTGCACCTCTTCGTGGGGAAGCAATTCGTCCATAATTTCATGCCATGAAGGGTTGCAGGTCATGGTCAAGAAAATAGCAAGTTTTCAATAGTTTTGAACTAAAGACATCGCATCAAGGTATCTGCGCTTCATATCTCATAGACCACCAATAAATGAAGGAGGGAGAATAAATCCATGCCCGATATTTGACCAGTGCGATACGCCGGTGTTCAAGTTGTCGAGAATGCCTTGGTAAAGTTCAGCTCTAGTTGTGTCTAGATTACGACGAATAAAATCCAGACGCGAAGTTTTGATTTTGATGTACATATCAACAATGTATTGTTAAGTAAGCGGCCACATCGTAGAAGAAAAGAATTATCCCGTATAAAAATCTGTAATCGGTAGCAGTAATACTCTCCGCACGAAACCTTTTTTTCAGACGTTGATGAGTGAATTCCTATATAAAAACAAAAGATAAAAAATAAGTGATGTTATTTTTGTTGATTAAAATGTAATTTTCCTGGGTAAATTACTTAATAGTCAGACCTTGTTCTTCAGCTTCTAGAAGATCGTCAACAGTTTGGACAAGAACTTCATTAAGCGGAAACGTGTGACATTCCTGTCTTTATTGGTACTTTGTTTTATATCTGTATATCCGTCTATGCCAACTAGTTTGGTCGTAAGGAAATAAAATCGGATATTATAACGGATCGCATCATCCATAGTAATGCAGTATACGATGGTTTACACCTGAATGTACACGAACCATAATATCGTGTTGCAGTGGAGCAGACGTACCTGCATCTTCCAACCAGATTGCTGCCACTTGAGAAGAAGTAGGTGCATTGTGAGTACGTTGATCTTGATCTAGATCAGATCGGATAATAATGTGACTTGTATCAACCATATTAACATCTTTAAGTGATAGGATAAATTGAGCATACGGATTTAGCTCCATTAAGCGCACTAATTGGCCGATTACACGTGGATCAAGACCCGTAAAAATTGATACACGATGTCGGTACTCAACATCCGTGTCATAGAAATAAAGTTGTAAATATCGCGGTTGCTCATCATTTCGATGTATATCATTTATGTTATGATAAACTTGCCCTTGAACTCTAAATGTGTAAATACCATGATGTCTTCGCGCTAATTCTTTATCCTTCACACCCAAAGATGTAAACGCAAACATATTGTTGTATAGAATAATATATTTACGAAAACTTTTGGATCTGCTATCCAATGACAAAATTAGGTTACGCAAAATATCTGGCATATGGTTAGGAGCAAGTCAAATCTCCCCTTGGTTGCAACATAGGTTAATTGATTCATCTTTAAATAGTTTTGCTCCACAATACTCACAAAGCGTCGGCACAGGAAACGTATGGACGTTTCGGAGGTCTTTTCATGTTGTTTGTTTTGCTTGTATTTGACATATTTAGTATTTTAAAATAATAGGAAAAAAGGTAAAACAAAAGCAATACGTAAGAATATATATAATAATAATAAAAAAAAAATCATTGTATGCAATGGTTCACAATCATTTTTATTTCACCCTACAACAAGACCCCTGGTTCAAGAACAATTAAGCGAACGCCTTGTCAAAACTAGCCTCCTCGGCATCATGTGATACTCCGAGGTCCGTGTTCTGGGAAGTCAAGGAGAAACGGAGCATTGATGCCGAGTGCATTCAAACCATTGATCGGAGTTCTACGTGGATGGACAGAATTATCTCCTATCTCAAATATGGAGCTCTTCCAAACGATCCAAAGGAAATTTAGAAGTGTAGACATCTACTTTTGGCCTCCTGTCACGACGGGAAGTGCGATGATGTTACAAAAACCCGTTCTTCATGCTAGATCAAAGTTGAAGGGTTTATGGACTCCGAAATGCATTATGAAGTAAGTTAAAACTCGTATTTGAGACCAAATTATCTTAGAGCCTAGTTCAATTACTAATTAGGCCTAAAACATGCGCATACATGTTTAATCTTGATTATTAACGGATCTATATGCGTCATATGCAATGATTAGATCAAATAGATCTTACATTGTTAAATAAACGAGCCAATAAGAACATTTAACCACATAATATCCGTTCATAGCTTCTTCATATTGATAGTCCTTTAAAAGAGCTTTCCAACGGTATATTATAATCCCAATTCCGAGTTAAAACGAAGAAGTTATCATCAAAATACTAAACGAGGCCCTAAAACCGACACCCTTGCACTCAAACGGCCATATCTTTTTATCCATAATAGATTTTAACCTAATCCTAACAGAAATGGAAAGTATACATTCAGAGCTTTCCAATGATATATTATTTTTCTTAATCCAACTTTACAATCAAAAGTTATGGAAGTTTTAAAAACGTGTTTTCGTATAAGGCAACCGTACCGCGAGCGCAAGTCCTAGAGTTGCGCGCGACTCTGAGAGTTGCGCCCGCCAACTGACGCCGCGGCTCTAAAAACCTAAATCTAGATTCCTACGCCTATAAATAGGGGTTTTTGCTTAGACCCAAACACAATAGAAAAATCAGAATTAAAACCCTAGCATTGTGAAATCCTTTATCTCTCAAACCCTCTTACTATCATACTACTTTTCTCCTCTCTTCCCAAATACTCTCCAACCTTAATTGATTCCATTGAAGCCTTGGAGGTACGAAGAAGAAGGAAGGTCCATAAACATCAAAAAAAAAGATCTTGCAAACAAAGGAGAATAGTTAGTTTCCCGAGCACTAAGATAAATCACTTTTCTTTTCTTGTTTAAATAACTTTAATTGATTAACTAGTGTTGTTTGATCACTTTAAACCAAATTTTAATTAGTTAATTTCACATAGTATCTTGCGTTAATTAAAGACTAGAATTGGAATAATTAATTGTTGTTTTATCACTTAAGTCAAGGCGAATATTGTTTATTTCTTGTTCTTTTTACAAATTTGAATAACAAAAAATAACGACAATAGTTGCAATGTAATCTTTATGTGAATGACGCGTGTAAATAAAATCAGCTAACTTAGTTCTTGGTATCACGTTGCATATATTGTTTGGTGATGAAATTGTGAAAAAGGAAGAGCTAGTAGAGGCCACACTTGGGCTAGGATAGCGATTCCCCCTAAAAGGAACATTATCTTAGTACCCTCGCTCCTGAACTCATTTCTGGTTTAGTAGACCGATTTGGGCATGGGTAAACTTATGATTCATGCAAATTATCCCTTGAACACTACTTGGGAGAAAGGTATGAACGAGGTTTATGAGCTTCCTAAAACTCATTGGCGACTCCCTATTAGTTTCTTACAAAAAAAGAGTAATGATAGAATCAATTCTAATTCAAGGTCCCCCAAACAGTCAGGAATTCAAATCCTATCACACCTTCAAAAGTGTAAAGTCCTAGGCTTTTAAAGAGCCATGGGCATAGAGGAAGTGGGATCCCCAATGACGGGCAACCCTCCTCACAAGAAGATGAAGAAAAAGGCGGCATGGTTTGAGATGAAAGGAGAGGACTTGTTCAAAAAATCATTCGTTAAGCCATATCTAAAGTGTATCACGCCCGAACAGGGGCATGAATTCTTGGATGACCTCCATCAGGGGAATTGCGGATCACATATAGGAGGATGAGCCTTAGTTGAAAAAGTGGTCTACCTTGGATATTTATGGCAGAGCATGAATTCGGACGCCATGGAAATGGTGAAAAAATGTAATAAGTGCCAGAGATTTGCAACCCTCATACACCGGTCGGCAAATAGTCTGTCGGCCATAAGTAGTCCACTCCCTTTTTCCAAATGGGGCATGGACATCTTGAGGTCGTACTCCAGCATCAGGGCCACGGCGGTATATGTTAGTAGCAGTGGACTACTTCACCAAGTGGATAGAGGCCGATGTCGTCCGAGGAATTATGTGGAAAGATGTGTCCACCTTCATTTGGAAGAATACGATCACACGCTTTGGTGTTCCAAAATCTATGGTGTTCGATAATGGGCCTTAGTTTGAGACCAACCATCTCAGAGATTGGCTCAGCGACCAAGGCATAACACACTGCTTTGCTTCAGTCGCCCGTCCAAAAGCCAACGGACAGGTTGAGGCTTATAACAAGTTGATCTCCAATGGTATCAAGTGACAGCTTGTGAAGGTAGGCGACCTTTAGGCAGATGAGTTGGTATGTGCTACGGTCCATTCGAACAACAGTGAAAGGCTCTACAAGAGAAACCCCATTTTTTCTTGTCTATGCTGCTGAGGTTGTGCTCCTAATTTAGATGCACAAGCCCACTCTTCGGGTGATGCTATATGATGAATCGGCCAATTGGGAGGCCATGAAGACTTCCTTAGACTTTCTTCCGGAAGCTAGGGGCAATGCTGCGCTTAGACACGAAATATATCGTCTAAGGATGACAAGAGCATACAATTGAAAAGTTTATAAGCGTCCGCTTAAGATGGGGGACTTGGTATTGAGAAAAATGGAAGCAATAGGCCGAGTAAAAGAATACGACAAGCTAACCCCTAATTGGGAAGGGCCCTACCAAATCAGTGAAGAAGTACGAGACGGTACTTATCGTTTCGAAACCTTAGACGACCATCCTATTCCTCGTACGTGGAATACGGACACCTTAAAAGATATTATGTATAAAGTCTTTTGTACTTAGCCAAAAAGTTGTATATACAACTAGGTCTAGTGATATAGCCCTGTAATTAAAAGTCGTACGGCCAAAGCAATGTAGTTTTGACAAAATTAATGAAAAGTCAAACATTGTTACTTAATTCTTTACTTTTAGTTTATTGCAAATTATGTTGCGTTTGACTAACTAATGCCGAGCATAAATTTCGTGCGAAATTAAAGCGATGGTTGCTCAAAACATAACAACTCGAAATTAAAGCGATGGCCAGCACAACCTTCATGGCCTCGAACTCTTCGAAGCCCTCATTCCATACTGCGACATTGGCGAGGGTGTCATCCCTCTCTTTCTCCGCGGCTTCGCAGGCAATTTTCTCTTGCTCATGGGCCCAGCCCATTGTCACTATTTGGTTAGTTTGTTGGGCCGACTTTTCGCTAAGGGCGATGATTGCGGCGACATGCTTGGCCTCCTGAATGGCAAGCGTCCTAGTGTTGGCATCCTGCATCTTTTTGATGTCATCCTAGGCCGCTTGAATTTAACGCCATTCGTCGGCGCACCAATCCAGAAAGGCATTGAGCTTAAGGAAGAGCTGCAAACGAACAAAGACAAGTCTATAAAAAGAATCAAGTGTAAACTAAGTATCAAAGTTTAAGTAAAGCCAGATTACTCGGCGTTGCAGTTTAACATTGGTCCGAGAAACCCCTCATGAATTCCTCGGAACTTATCTTGCTGCTCTTGTAGGACGACCCTAATCATGGCCTCCCGGATAGCCTTTCGTTCGACCATAGTTAGTGATTGGCCAGGCGACCGAACGTTCATCTCTTAAAGGATGTCTGTGCAAAATACAAAACAAGTTAGACAAATGTCGAAGTTGGTATATAAAAGCCAAGTTAAACATCAGACTTCGTACCTTCTGAGAAAGATTAGGGTGGTTGCAGACGCTTCTCCGAAGAGTGAGAGGGCTGAGTTTGTTCCCTGGTTTCCCGGGATTGTGGTTGCAACCCCTTGGCCGCCTGGGAAGCTTGTTGCTGCTCCCCAGTCAAAGTCATATCCTTGACATGCGGAGTCGACCGTTTGGTGAAGGGACGGCTCTCCCTCTTCGCCCTTGCGGACGGTTTCCTCTTGGTTTACTTCAGTTTTTTGTTGGTCCAAGGACATGGAGACCCCACCAGATGCCGGCTTGGGTTTCTCTCCTTTAGGCTGCTCCGTAACAGCTTGTGAATTAGTCTTCATCGCCTGCATCGCCGAGGCAATCTTCAACGAAGAAGTTTTGCGAGATTTGGACGACTGCCCGTCCTTAGAAGCGGTTTGCCAACCGCTTCCTCGCCGGCTTAGGAGTAGCTGTCTGAAAATAAATGTCCGAGTGAAGTTGGAAAGGACACCCTTCCCAGCATACCAGCTCGGCAAGTTCGAGAAAGTTATTCCGCCGAGTAAAAGCCAAAATGATACCCTTCTTTGCAAAGTAGGTCGGACACACAAAAAAAATGAATGAATGATGATGAAAACAATGGTTGAGTAAAACAAGAAAGGACACCCTTCCTTGCATAGAAGAACGGACGCAAAAACAATACCTCATTAGCCTCTTGATAGTGTTGTCTAAGGAGCTTGTAGCGTTCGAGGCTAAAGTCAGAAGTATCCGTCTCGCGTTTTTGCTCTTTGTCAAGCTTTAACATGGCCTCGTTTGATAAGAAAGGAAACCAAAAGTTAGATTATTTTTTGAATAAAAAACAATTCGGACGATTAAGTCACAAAGTTTCACCTTGGGGATAGTTCCGATACAAGCCGCACGCTGACATAAATACAGGCTCCCTGAGCCAGTCGGTCAGTGGGATCCAATTAGATGGCACAGACACCAACTTCCAACCTCTATGCACCTTCTTAACCTTGAAATACTCAAGTTGGTGCGCATGGACAGGGTGGACGGGCGGCTTGGTAGGCTTATGATTCCCCCGTCGGAGCTGGAGGGGCTCGATATTAAATCAGTTCATCCGTAGGTTCAGGGCTTGGTTGCTGGTCTTGACGTGGTAAAAGAAATTCTTCTAGTCGCGCCATTTAGACGGTTTGTGCAAGACTACCAGGTATTCTGGGCAAGTGTTGAGAATGAACTAGCCGTCCATCTCATCATTCATTCGCACCATTAAATGATTCTCGCTGAAGACTGGGAAATTGGAGGTGAAGCCATTCCTAAGGCATGTCACCAAGTAGCCGAATATATTGGCCCAACTGTTCGGGAAAAAGGGCAATATCATATTCGTCCAGCAGCTCCCAGACGAATGGATGAAGGGGAAGACGGAGGCCCACCTCTAAAGCAGCGTGGTACACACTGAAACTTTTACTTCTTGGCCCCTCGCCTTCCCAGGCAGCCACCGATCTAGATTGCTTCGACGGTTGGATGTGGTAACCTCTTCCAAGCATGAGAAATTCTTTAAAATCCTCAAAGTTTAAATGAAGGAAGGCAAGGGCCACGTCGCCAATAGGGCAGGCATAAGGGTCATTAAAATTGACCGCATTGGGTTCATCGTCCGCCTGGTTAGCGTCCGGATTCTCTGCCTCTTTCTCGACGGCTGATGAGTGACATTTATGTCACTCCTAGGGTAGTTCTTTCTAGTAGTTTTAGCAATAATTCGGTTCATCCTAGTGTGCTTTTGTTATGTTTTGCCTAATTTAAGCAGTCTACCTATGTGTTGCGTAATGTGTTTTTATTTGGTTTAGGTAGGCTTTTCTCCCCTCCCTCTTCGTTGTATTACGCTTTGCCTTCCTATTTTGTAATTGCAGATTGATTGCGGTTCGAATTGGCAAGGAGCCAGAGCAAGGATCGAAGCATTGCACCAGCAGTTTGGAGCGGGCGCGCCACCATGGGGCGCGGGCGCGCGCTGAGCTGGCCCAATCCTGTGACACTCATTTTTTAGCGGGCGCGCTTCTTGAGGAGCGGTCGCGTCACCATCTAGCGCGCGGGGGCGCCGTTGTGCAGCGGGCGCGTCTGTCTGCTGCGGTCCGTAACCTGAATTCAGATTTAAATAGCAGGAAAGAGGAGAGAGAAGGCAGCATTCATTATTCACATATTGAAACTTTCAGCATACTCTTTAGAGGAACATTCTTAGCATAGATTTTAGCTTTCTTGTATTGGAAATTCTTCCATAGACCTTAGTGTAGATCTTCAATTTATCAATTTTAGCTACTTTGGGTATTTTGAGGAAGCATTTTGGAACTCTATTGGTGTTTGTCATCTCACTTGGTATTGAATGAAACTATTGGTATTCTTCTTTTTATTCTTTTGTTATATGCTTAAAGTTCCCATCTTTGTTGGTTTAACTGGTGAAATTATCATCTCTCTCATTAATTCCTTAATTACTTTGTTGATTAGTGTAATTGTAGTTAGGGTTATGGATTGTGAGTAGTTTTCTTATTGCTAGGGGTTTGGTGGAGACATGCTTTGAATTTGATGTATTATAGGCTAGGCTAGTTTGGAATACTTGCAATTAAATCTTCCTTGCGCCTATACTTTTTGGCTACTCCATGTTTATGGCCATATGCATGTTGTGGTTGAGTGACTTGAATTAAATCATGACGATAGTGTGATTTAGGAATAGTCATTGGGTGATTGATTATTGTCTAACCTTAGTATTGCATGCCTTATGACAATAGTGTAAGTGCATGTTAACTAGGAAAGCTCTTAATCCCGATAGGTGATTAGAGAGTACTCTTGACTTTGCCTTGTATGAGTTGCTTGGATTGCATGTAAACCTACTTCCCTAAGCCTAGCTCCTTTGACTTCATAGCATGTTCGACCCTTACCCCTAGCACTTACTTTAACTAATTTTACATACTCTTTAGTCATTAATTCATCTACTATTTTCCTTGACCGAACTAGATTAACATTAGGAGATAGATAGCAGTGCTTAATCGTTTCCCTGTGTTTGACCCTTGACTTGCCTCTATACTCGTTTAGTTGCATGTTTAGGACCACAAATATCATTTGATAGAGGTGTCTTAGTAACGACCTAAAATACCCTTTGTCAACAGCTTGTGGTTCGGGGTCCTTAGCCGAACCAAACTCGAAGGACAACACCATGTCCAATTCAGCAGCTTCTGCTGAGCTGGCCTCAGGAATCATTGGGCCTTTTCCTTTGGCCCTCCTCTTCTCCTCAACGTTCGCCTGATTCCCAGAAGGAGGACCGCCACGAGGAGGCAGGTCGGACGCGTTAACAACGTCCGCCTGAATATTTGATGAAGGCCTGTCAGAGATACACAGCCCGGACGGCCTTGCCAAGCTGGTGTGTTGGGTTGAGTGTCGTCTGGGATTCTAACCGGACGACCCTCTCTGGCCAGACCTAAACTCCACCCGGATTGTAGAAGGGGGCCTCTCAGAAGATAGCAGCTCGGACAGAAACCTGGCCGAGAGCTGGTATGTTGTGAAGGGAATTGTTCCAAATTTTGGTCGGACGCCCTAGCTTCTCTTTCCCTGGTCTCTCTGGGTGGAAGACCGAGAGGATGGATTTTGTTGTGTGTTTTTCCTAGATGAGGAGGCAATTACCTCCACCACTAAGCACGCACTCCCACTAAAGTCTACGTCCGTGTCATCCACGTCCATGTCATTCGGATTAAAGGGTACTAAGGGGTTGACTCGGCTGCCGTATCGGTTTTTTGCCGCATCTCGGTCGTACGTAACTCGCGTACGCGCTACGTTCGACTGCAGGGACAGAGAAGAATAGGTGGGGGTGAGTTGATACACACTGGAAATGGAGCCACTCCAAGAAGAAGAGGAGTCGGCCCCCATCAACTCTAGACTCCTCAGTCCCAGGCGAACGGCCGACCTCATGAGGACATATAGACGAATAAGAGTTTTGTGCCAGTTCATGCTTAAAAATAAAACAAGTATACGAAAAGCAAAACTCAAAGAAGAAACAGACGGTTATCTTTGTACGAGTAGAAAACTTGAAAAATTTAAGGATTGAAGATCTTGAATGGTCAAGTCACAACACCACAAATTGACCGGCAAACTCAAGAACACGAACGGAAACCTTGAATAAACGGCGGAGCTCTCGAAGGTTAGGGAAGAAAATCACTTTCTCTCTCTAAAAGCTTTGACTTCTCTCTAGAAAACACAAAAATCCAAAGTGTTTTTATAAAGTCAAACAAGTCCTATTTATAGGCAAATTTATGGGGGCAAAATGGTAAATTACTTTCCCGCCCAAGAGACCAAACGTCTCTTTTTCGAAAAGGTTATCCTAGAAGCCCAATCGGTTATTACACCGTTCCGTCAATAAAGACGAAGAAGGTGTACGGTTATCATAACGGCTCGTCAAAATAAACAGTCAGGTCAGCGAATTTAAATCGTTGGCCCGGAGAATACGGAAGACGAGTGTCTAACCTGATGTCAGGCGACACCATCCGTCCGCCTTATTTCAAGATGTCAGTCCAAATTGAAATCAAGCGGACAGCTGAAGGCAATTAGCCCAAAAGGAAACTTCCCAAATTTAGGCGGACGGTAAAGTCCGCCCCCTTCTAACCAATTGTTCAATAACCCGGTACTCGAACATCTCTGAACGAATGAAAATCAGAGGAGGCGGCACGTATAGTACGAGCCACCCCCTCTAAGGGGCAAATGTTTGGGGTAAAAATTACCCCAACACGTGGTCTAATCCTAAGGTGACACGTGGCCCAATAAAAGGGCGACACGTGTCACAATAGGAAGATGACATGTGGCAAACACAAGAGAGCACCTGAATAGGGGGAGGCCTCCATCACATCAGGAGGCCCAATTCCCAAGAGAAGCGCTAAAACGGTGTCCCCACTTGATTGCGCCGCCAATCAGTGCACTCCTTTTTAGGGCACCAACCCTAGAATGCACACATTCCCACCCCTATAAATACCCCACTCATTAATGATGGGAGGGGTGGATTGAGACATTTCATAACAAAGGCATACAAAGTGTTCTAATTCTCTCTACTTTCTCTCTCTCTCAATATTTTCGTTTTCCGGTCACTAACTTGCTCGTCGGAGGCGAATATTCCTTTAACTGAAATATTCGTTGTTTTGCAGGTGTTTGCGGCCGTCGGAACATATTAACGACCTATATCTAGAGGGATTCCAAAAAAAAAAACCCCGAAACATCATTATTTTGGCCTTTTTTTTTATTTTTAATAAAATGACAACTTTTGCTACATTGGTACCATAATTATATTACTAACGCTAATCAGAGATGACCCAAAATAACATGCTCGCTAGCCCAACCTAATTTGGTTTGCTAAATGGCAAGTTTAGGCAGAACTATACGAGAAAAAAGCATTTCAGGCTTTTCGCATCAACTCAATTCAAGTAGCTACTTTTGGGTCGAAAGCCCATTCCAAAGGCCTGATCTCAGTAAATTGGATATGAAGTTGTAAGCCCAATATAGGCATGACCTACTCTGCAAGTTTGGCTTAAAAGATTTTATTATTTAACCAAAGTTCGACTTGACCCGGTCAACCCATGATATCTCTAATGCTAGAAGATCTCTTACATTATAATACACTAATACCTATGAATGGTAATGGGGCAGGTTGGTTGCAGATGTATATCCCCTCGTAATATTTCCACCAAAAATCTATGTTGGGTAAAAATTCTAACTTTGGTCTAGTGGAAAGGAGAAAACCTTCCAACAATGAGGTTGAAGATTCAATCTCCACTATAAACAATTTGGGGAAGAGATTCCCTTACCTTTCACTCACTCTCCTAAAATTATCTAGCCTACTAACCCGGGCTAGGTTGACCCGTAAGGGGTTTTGGCCAATTGCCCTTCTTCTTACCAAAAAAAGAAAAAAAAGGCAAATGGTGGGTAAAAACTCATACCTATCCCTATCCCACTAAGAACAAAAGTAAATCTATTATCATCCCATCCTTCCACGAGTCGTGATAGCCCGCTGCTCGAGAGCGACTATTCCTAGGGCAAAAATGTACTTGAGAGGAAAAAAAAAAAAACTCTCTTTTCGAACAATAACAGTATAAAAATCTACAATAACAATATCAAATCAACAATAACACTATATTCATAAATATAACTGTATAATTATAAAATGAAAATAATTTTGTTAATATGATAACATTTAAAGTAACTCAGCAAAAGAAATCTTATTAACTCAGATCGGATATTCAACAACTGTATACAAATCCAAAATAACATTATACAAATCAACAATAACATAATAAAAATAGCAATTACATTATTTAAATCAACAATAATTACTTATACTGCATAATTATAAATATTAATGGTCCAACATGTTTTTTGAAGATCATATATAAAGTAAATAGAGCGAATAATAAGAGTCGGAGTGAGGACGAGGATGAGGTGGGTACACCTTAAAATCCACACCCAACTCATCCAATAGTTCATTAATAAGTGATATAGCTAGGGAATTTGTTCATCATAGTTGTTCTTTTATTTATCCCCTAGTCCACAGTGAGCCTTAAGGTTCTATCCTTCTTGCCCACTAACATCAATGGAGAAGAGAAGAGCTTGAAATGTTTTGAATGATGCCTTTATCAAGCATTTCTTAAACTAATAGTTCAATCACTTCCCTTTGCTTCAATGGGTATAATGTACACCTTTATGTGGAGGAAATTCAGACAGCTCTTCCAACGCACGCACGATTATACATTTCCTTCAATGCCTAACCGTCGAATACCCAACTTCCAACGCACGATCATACATTTCCTTCAATGCCTAACCGTCGAATGCCCAGCTCCATATCGCAACTCCCCGGTGCTATACCCCAGTGCTATAAACAGTATATGGACCGCAAACTCCTTCCCTTTCACTATCCAGGATTGTCTTTTCCAAACTGAAATGATAGGCGATTCTCATCTATTACTAAGGTGGCATCAGTCCTAAAAGCTTTCTGTCAAATTATTTACCTCAAACGTAAAAAGTTGTGTTTTTTTTCGAATTGTCATCATGATCCCTTTGCAGGGATATATGCCTAGCAAATTCAATTGCCTCTGCTCTCAAGTCTCAACTACAGAAGATGGTTTTAAAGCTTTCACAAAAGACTTAATAACAAGTTTTTTAATCTACCAATGAAGTGATAAAACATTATTACTTTGCAGTTTGCACAGCATTAAATTTTCAATATAAGCTTCTAAAGAATTATGTCGTTGAAGCTTATTAGACTGCTCTACAACATTTTTGGCAGTTTCATCCTTAAATCTAGCATTCAAATCTATCACAAAAACTTTTAGCCAACAAGATTTCTCATTGTTGGATAACTAGAACCTCGTTTTTCAGCTTTGCCTACTATATAAAATGAAGCTAAATCAACTTTTTGTCATCAGGTTTTGCATAAAATATTGTATTTGAAACACTTGATAATCCAAATCATAATATTAATCCCATCAAAGTCAAGAAATTCGAGTTTGGAAGTATACCCTAAAGGTCAGGTGAATTGAACCCCTCTGCATCTGCTTGTTTCTTCAAAACAGTATTGGCTTGCATTTTTTTTTTTCACCCAAACTATCTTCGAACATCTTGTTTTAAACATCTTGCTTTGGAGCATGACCTTCCAATCTCAACTCGCTTTGATTTGCCCCTCCATAGCCACTGAATTACTTTGTTAATACTAATTTGAATCAAACTCAATGAGCAGTTCTAAAAAGAGCAGTTCTGTATCATAAATATAAGAATTGGAGTCTCTACTGTATAATAAAAAACAGAGAGAAATGGAGAGTTAGAGAACTTTAGAGATAATATCTTGAATAAATCAATTGTAGTACTTCATATTATTTAATACACAACTAGGTTAACGATTAACCACAATCAATCACTCATAACATACAATCGATTCTAGCTTACTCCCTTAATTTACGCCAACAAATTCTATTATTCAATCTGGCGGAATGACTACTAACAGAAAACTGATATTAGCGCCAAAAGTAGCCAACAATCTGAACTACAATTTGTAACAAGACTAGCTGGCTAGCTGCCGTACATCATCTTTCATTGGCTGAACCTATGCAAGCATACTTGCACAGGTTGCTGCTTGCTCAGATCACAATTAAGAGATCTTTCATACAGAGGGCATGACAACCATAAACTAGCTGGTACACCCTCATACAAAAGTGCAAATCACCATTGATTTGATCATTCCACCTTTCTGAATCTAACTTCAATATTGAAATTTCAAAATAATAGGATGAATTACTTTGTAACTTGGACATACAATATCAGGTGTTTATTTCAAAATAAAAAGATATTCAAAGAATCCTACTTCAATAATATTGTTAGAGCTTTCCAGACATACATTTACTTCACATTTTCCAAGTTAAATATAAATATATCAAGCAGTAGAGTATGAACTATGAAGAGAACGTGGAGAAGATAATTACATGCAGGTTGAATAGTAAATCAGAGATTCACTAATTCAGAGGCAATTCACTGTTCCGTCTCCTTAGGAGTGTAGTATCTCCAGATTCCCGCCAAAGCACTGCCTATAATTGAGTGACAAACACTAGAGACAGCACAAGGAACTGCAGTCAATGGATTCCCAAAATGCTGATTTGCAAGCACTAGTCCAAGAACCGAATTCTGAAAGAAAAGTTCATGATTAGTTCAGTACAATTCCATGCTATGGAATCAGGCAAAAGACTCCAGAAGCTATATACTAGTAGTAGTTGTAATAGTAGTTGACTACGATTACCACCACCACCTTTATTGAAAATTATTTGAAAGTACACTAAAAACACAGAAGCTGGCCACTCGCTATATGCAGTGTGCGTAGAAAAGCTAAAGGTTCTAATAACTAATAAACTAACCACAGCCTTTAAAGTGATCAGATTCTATTCTAACCCAATTAGAGATACAAGTTGATCCAAGATAAATGAGTACTAGCAAAGGAAACCAACTATCAAAATATTTGGAACTATATGCCAAGGAGTTTCTCTAGGGAAGCCTGCAGTGGAAATGTTGAGGCGTTTGGGAATAAGTCAATCACAATTATCATTTAGCCACCTAAGGCACTAAAGTGGCAATTTTTGTTAACAGTGTTATGCAGTGAAATAAGCAATGGTTTTGAAGCTAGTTAACACACCATTACTTTACTAGTATAATGTCCTAGAAACAGCTTTTCTATGGAGTAAGCTAATAAACAAAAAAAATCTTTGCGGTTGCTTGCCGATAATCTCTACATTGACTTTATTTAGGCAAGGCTAGGTTAATTTTTCTGCACAGTGAGCATCTCCAGAATATAAATTCTTACCTGCATTCCAACCTCTATTGATATGGTCCTAGCCGAAGTTATATCAATTCCAAGCAACCTTGCAAGCATGTAACCAAAGAAAAATCCAGATGAATGAAGTAGACAACAAGCTATCACAACTTGCACACCAGACATCATGATTGCAGAAGAACTCTGAGCAATTGCATTTCCGCAAAGAAGAGCCACAGTCCCCACAGCAACGGGTGGCATCAAAGGAGAAACAAATTTTACAAGGCCCTGGAAATACTGATTTAAAAACGCGCCAGCTAACACAGGAAGCAACACAACCTGCAAATCTAAGAGTTAAAATTTCTGAAGACACCAGAGCAATTACGTAGTACAAATTGAGCTAGGAACATAAACACAAACCTGCAGCGTTGACATCAAAAGTCCAGCTGCATCAACTGCGACATATTGTCCAGCAAGTTTAGCAGTGAGGTAGGGAGTCATGACCTGCAATATGATGCTTTAGAGAAAACTCACATGATAGATAACTTCATTTACACCAGTGACATTAGCTTTAAGGCAGGAATATAGCTTTAGTGTTCAGACAATCAGACCAGTTCTAAATAATTCATTCTAGTATTAAAATGTTCTGCTGACAACTAACATAGACATGAGCACAAGCCAACCTCAGAAAATTCTCTACTCTGAGCTGAGCATATATTGAACTCATGAATGGCTATGCAAAAGGTTTCAGTTTAATAAAAAAAAATGGGCAGGGGGTTATTTATTTTATTGACAAAGTAACTTGCATTTAGCAATAATTACAAACAGAAATCACAAAATTACCCATAACATAACATAACCAAGCACAAAAAGAGAAACATGTTCAACATAATAAAATTCCTTTTGCACCTACAACTTGTGTGTCCTTTACATTCAAAGTGTCAAAACAAGTCAAACAGGTCAGGTCAGGAACACAGAAAGGAAGAACAGGATACAAAATCCAATACTCCCTTACCTTACAAAAAAATGTACCACCCATAGCAGAGAGAAAAAGAGTATTGAGTTGACTTCTTCCTAGAATTAAGAGTTCAAAGCTCAATAAAAACACTGTATCAAGTTGAGTAAGGAAGAAGCCATAGGTGTGCAGTGTGCTATTGGTTGATTAAAGACTAGGAGCAAGTAGCAACCAAGACAGCCACCTAGGCAAGTTGCATGAAGATCCATGAAACAGTCTGCTAAGAGGAGCAAAAGAAAGAAACTGCTAACAGTGCCTAAGGGATTATAGATAACCCTCATTAGAAGATGTTAAATTTTTAATTAAAAGGCAGGGGATTGATCAAACAATTACTTCCCCAGTCTTATACTTCCTCCATTCTACTAATGTTGCAACAAAGATGAAATTACGCATCCCAAAGCACATTTTTTAAGTTTAATATCACTAATTATATAAGAATAAAATTATAAAAAGTTGATATTATGAAAATATATTACGAGACGAATCTAACAAGACCCTACATGACTATTTTTTTAACATATAAATCATAGTATGTGGTCAAACAAGAGTAATGAATAGTGCAAAAGTCTAATTGTTGCAATATTACTATAATGAAGGAAGTATTATTTTGCATACCAGTTTTTGGAATAGAGATTAAAAATAGGTAATAGAAAGAAAAGGAAAGAGGGTGCGAGGTAGGAGAGAGAAACAGAATGAGAAAGTGCGAGGTTGGAGAGAGAAAGAGAAGAAAAGTTTACTTGAAATGGCAAGCGTGGAAATAATTTGGGCCACCCAATCATTACTTTAATTGGCAAGCATGGAAATAATTTGGGATGCCCAATAACCAAAAAAGAAATGCATCAAGGTATAGGTCAAGCAACTCGGCCAGTGGGTTTCCCGCTGCCAGTCCCAAGCCTGGATAAAGGAGGAAGGTTTCGGTAGGCCAGTGACAGCCAGTAAAGAAGAAGAAGGTATAGGTCAAGCATTTGCTTTTGGGCACTACTAAAACATGTATATCCAAGATATTCCATGGTCTAATGCAAATCTATTGACAATAAAATAATTCTTCACGAGGATTGTTCAAGTATACAAGAAAATTAAGGTAAAAAGTCTAAAAATATAGTTCTAAGGTAGAATGACCTTTGTACAAACTTTTACTAGATGTCTCTTCATCTTTTGCTTCAATTTTAGGAGTTAATTTACTCATTTGTTAGAAATCAATTTTGTCTTTCGATTATCAGGTGCAAAGCTGCATATAAATCAAGTGGGATCCTCCATGAGTACATGGTATTGTTATTCTGGGAAAATTTAGCACCAATGAAAGAGTCACTATTAGTTTATGACTTTATGTTAATCTAAATTGCAATATAATTAATAAGAAATACAAGAGGTGGTAATCTACATTCTTTTTATTTCTTTAAGATCAGTAGATCAGTAGATGTAATCTATTTCTTTTTTTTTTTTTTATTTATTATGGAAATTATGGGTACGTCAAAGACCGAGAAATAGCTATCTTAATACATCGAACTTTTTCCCTTACTCCCATCGCTCGGCAGAGCCTCATTAGAGAATAAAATTGGTAATCTAACAATATGACATGACACAGTAGTGCAAAGAGCTTCACCATAGTATATGTTTGGGTGGGTAGGCATTCTCTGTGATGGTGTAATTCTCCATGATTACAAAGCATAAAGCTGGATCATTTCTATATGGGGTTTGCAATTACCAAAGTAAAGATATTAGATACGTGGAAACAATCCAGCATTATCTTGCAAAATCAGAAGAATCCACTAAAGCAAGGGAACATTATTTTCATGTATATTTAGCAACATAGAATGGAACATTTCAAGGTATAGCTAACAAATAGGAAGGGAAGTTTTAATCTAATCACCCAAATAAAAAAAATACAGTATTGGATGCATATAATCAGGACAAACCACACTAAAAGGGCAACAAATGAGTACAACAACAAGAAATGGTAATGAAGTTGCAAACCACGGCTGAAAATGTGCTTGCTGCTGTCATCAGAACTGAAAGAGCAACATTTCCACTGCAGGAAGAAACATGTTAGAAACCTACCAATTCTGGTTCTACTAATGAGTAAAATGCAAAAGTCACAGAAATCAACCTACCGGGCAATGTAGGTGACAATATTACTTGCTGTCCCTGCAGTTTTGACAGCAAACATGTAAAAGAGGAAGAAAATTAGGAACAGAAAAAATAATTTAATGTCCTATGGAAATCACTCACCACCAGGACAACAGCCAACTAATATTAAGCCAGCTGCATAATGGGATGGCAACCCTAGAAGTTTGCTGACAAAGAATCCTGACAATGGCATCACCTGCATTAGGAAAGGAGAATTTGTGCCTCAACTTCGAAACCACAATAGCAATTTTACTTATCACAAACTTGTTGGGGGGAAGGGGGGGAGATGAAAACAAAGTGCTGCAGAAGCCCTTTATGGACAGATATGTGCTACAACAGGAGGACCAAGTCATTCTATCTTATGTTGGTGGTCATTCTAATGTCGTAAAACTTATAAGTACATTATTTAGGTAAGAACACATTGCTTGTCTCAGTAATAGAAATTTTTCCTGCGCAATAAGGATTGATGCCACAAAATTCGCCAAGCAAATGCTAATGTATATACTAGGTGAAAAAAAAGAAGGATTTCTATTAACTTGTTGATGGCTATTAAGATTATCATATACTCATAAAACATTCAATTACAGAGCGATAAGTAATATATGCCAGCAAAAGATTCACTTGTTTTAGCACCTAATTCTAATCACCTGCAATAAGTCTAATAACAAACATTGAACAAAGTTTGAAGACCTCTCATATAATGCTATCTACCTTGATAAAATCCTAAATGGAGATTGAGAATGGCAACATATATAGCTCTGTTTCATATAAGGATTCCTATTAGCTCTGTTTTTCGGAACAATCACACAGATTCTCAATCCTTTTGGATTGGGGTTAGTACGGGTTTGGTTCATGTTCCAATTGCTTTCAGGTCAATTACATTTCTCTGTTATTTTCACATGTCATTTCAGGTTTCGGGTTGTCAAATAATTATGTTTAACCCCCTAAATTTTTGAGTGGGTTCAAATTGGTCAGTAATATATACAATGCATAATTTACAATCACAGCCAATACCAAAAATCTAGAAATCAAATAGAACAATAGAAGGTCTGAGATCGAAGGAAACAGACCGAGTACTGAAGACAAAAACCGGCAATCACTTCTTTAGGCATAGAAAATGCCCCACTCAAATCATCCAAAGTAAGTGTCATGCCCATACCCAACATAGTAATAGTCAAACCCCATATAGACATTTGTGGGGTGACCCAGCTGAAAGAACTCGGCTTCAAAAGTCCAATCAAGCATCCTAAAGCAACCCATATCGGAAACGCAGTCGAAAACGCATCACTGATAGCTTCAATGATCACCCTGACCGATGATTTGCTCCTTGCACTCAAGCTGTTCGACGAATTGCCGCAGAGAAGCGGAGTACATTGATTTGTCTCATTCTTAGGTTTAGGAGTAAGAAAACGTTTTTGGGTAGCAGGAAATGATATGGGGTTTCTCAAATTAGTCGGAAAATCATCAATTTGGCATCTTAATTTGAGTGAAGATGAAGTCTGCAACTTTGAGTGTTTGTTGGGAAGAGAGAGAAAATGGGTGATGGGATTTGCAATTGACGGCAAATGCTTGCTGGTGTGTGCGAAAGGATGTGCATTTGGTGCTCTTTGAACAGAAGAAAAAGAAGATTGCATCATTTTTAAGCTGATAATTGCAGTCTGTAAGAATAGTTAGAGAAGATAATAGGGCGCCAAAAATAGAGATTTGAAATTATTGAGCAGATTTTGAAATTGTGAAAGAAAGATTACTTGAGGGGTGAGAGTTTACAGGAAATGGCGGAACAATCTAACATACAGCGAAGACATATGTACAGTGATGAAGAAGACGAGATGCATAGGAAGATGACAACCAAGATCAGTACTAGACCTTGTTCGTTTTGTGAGGAGTATGAGGACGAGAAAAGTTTACCACTGACATGAACAAAAATTGTTACTTAAATTGACAAAAAGTGGTACAGAATAGCTAATTATAATCTGCGGGCACTGCATTTGATTTTTTTTTACGAAAACTCATGCTGACCCGATAAAATGGTTGATCAATTTACAAAAATGACATTCACAAATTTTTTAAAAAGGCGGGTGTACGTTACTTTTTCCGTCTCATAATACTTGGGACGTTGGGGTGAACGCTTAATTTAAGAAAACTACATAGGGGTCCATTTAAAACATTTATTTATTATATAAAAGATTCTCTTTTATATTTTTATATTATAAGAAAAAACAAAAAGAGGGGGAGGTGGGGTTAGTGAGGAATGAAAAAATGTATAATTTAATTGGGTTTTAGAGTTTGTGGTCCCAAAGAGAATATATGAAAATATTTTTTTATTAGTGATCTCATTCCATATTTAGTAATGGGTCAAGTATTTTGGGACAGACTAAAATGGTAACTGTGTCAAGTATTATGGGACGGAGAGAGTAATTTATTGTAAGATGGGTTAAAGTTATCTGAAAAGTTTTTAAAGTTACCCTTTATACTGCAAAAGTTATTATTTTTCTAATAATAAATTTTATCTTACAAAAAATTTATAATGTACTAGATTAATCATATTAGTCTTTATAGTATGTAATCATGAATGGGAAATTCTCAACAGTGACCCCCCAACTTATGCTACGCACACATGGTGACCCTCTTGAAAATCAAATATACAAAATGACCTTATTTAAGAATTTTATCCCACTTATACCCTTATTTTATTAAATAATTAATTAACATTAACTATGGTTAGATTTTTTTTATTTTTTTAAAAAAAGAAAAATTAAGAAAATTAACCCAACCACCAAAGCAGCCACCCCCAACACCACCTTCCCCACTTGCCTAGCCACCATCTCCCTTTCCGACGATGTAACCCAAGGCTCCCCCAACCGCCGACGACGCTACCTCAGCTCCACTTGACCACCGCCCAACCAAAACCCAAAACCCCGCCCATGACTCTCCTTCTCTTTCCTCCTCCTCCTACGCCACCTCCATCACACAAACACCACCTCACATTGCCCTGCTTCCTGCATTAAATTGCAGTGGCAGCGAGCACACCGTTCTACCTTCACTAATAATTGCAACCTCCCCGCATCTCCACTACAACAACCAACAACTTCGCAACCACCACCAACCTCCAAACCGCATACAACATTCCCCTGCTCCCCACATCAAATTGCAGCGGCAAACGCAGTCACACCAACCCCTCATCATCTACCCAACACCACCAGCCGCCAATTCGTCACCGTCGCCCAAACTACATCCACTATCGGGGCCTTCAAACCGTGTCGCTCCTCTTCCAATCACAACCCACGACTCCCCCCCCCCCTCTTTCTCTCTCTTCCGCAGACCCAAACCACCCTAAACACCTCCCTCCTTCTCTCTCCTTTGACAACCTAGCCCTTTCCCGTGGCTTAGGTAAGGTGGTAGGGTTAGGGTTTCGGTGAAGGAGGTGGTGGAGGTAGATGGTTGGTGGTTGTTAATTTTTAAGTGTTTTTTTTTTTTAATAAATCTAACCATAGTTAATTTTAATTAACATTTTAATGAATAAGGTTATAAGAGGGATAAAATTCTTAAATAAGATCGTTTTGTATAACTGATTTTCAAGAGGGTCACCATGTGTGCGTAGCAAAAGTTAGGGGGTCATCATTGAGAATTTCTTATCATGAATCTATAAGAAATTACCCATTAAAATAAAATTTAAACCAACGACAAATTAAAAGTTATCCTTTTATGGGTTAAAGTTACAATAAAAATGGTTAAAGTTACCATCAAACTGACCGTCTTACAATAAAATTAATGTACACCCGTCTTACACAAAATTTATTGCAATTTGATTAAAATTTTTGTTTGCCTCTCTGATTAACTGACATATCCTCATTGGATAATACGGAGTATGTTTTATAGGGCTACACAATTTTATTTTGTGTGTGTCAGTGTGTTTGAGGATAAATTAGAGTAAGACCCTGTTCACTTCACCTTAAAAAAAAATAAGTAAAAATAATTTCAGTTCAGTAAAAATAATTTCAGTTTAGTAAAATTCAGTAACTTTAAAGAAGAAATATAATAGAAAATCAATAAAAAAAAATAAATAAATACTAATAATAACTTCAGTTCAGCAAATATAATTTCAGTTTAGTAAAATTAATTTCATTTCAGTAAAAATAAAATAATTTAAGTTCAGGAAAAATAATTTCAGTTCAGTAAAAATAATTTCAGTTCAGTATAAATAAGGTGAAGTGAATGGGGCCTAAGTAACTTATGTTTGAGGGGAAAAAAATTAAGGAAACTGATTTAAGAAAAGCTAAATAAATTCATTTCACTCAAATGCACTATTCATTTAGAGGGAAGAAAACAATTTATAAAGCTTTAAAATTTTGTTTATATTGCTTAAAATTTTCAATTATTTTATATTAATGGCGATTTCTTCTATTATTGATTAAATGATGGGTTCAATGCAAGTCTATCTACTGATGGTACTTACTAGACTTGGAAACCCTGACCCCGGCCTGATGACCCGATCCATGACCCGAAATTGACCCAAAAACATTGACTCGAAAATGGCCCAAAACCCAAAATTGACTCGACCTGACCCATACCTGACCCGAAAATGAAGTTGACCCGATCCGAAGTTAACCGACCCGAAATTGAGCCGAAGTGTTTGATCTGAACAAACCCGATACTCGAAATTGACCCGAACAGACCTGATATCTGAAATATGCCGAACTAAAATTACTTTATAATTGAACTAAAAAAGTTTGGCGCCAAAAATAACTCAATTTGTTCATCTTTGACCTTAGCCAAACTCATAAACCGAATTGATAGTTCTTATTTATTTAAGTTTAATCCACAAATGGAACAACCCGAATATGACCTGACCTGATTTTGACCCTACTCAATGAATATGACCCGAACATACTTGACCCGAAAATGGTCTGACCGAAATGACCTGACCTGAAATTAACCCGACCCGAACTCGACCCGATACCTGACCTATATCATACCCGAAACCCAAAATGACCCGACCCGACTTGTACCTGACCCGAATATTAACTAACCCGAAATAACCCAACTCGAAATTGATCCGACCCGAACGACCTATCTTTCAAGTCTAGTACTTACAATGGAGAAGGTATCTTAAATGATGAGTCTTTATAATATGTTATTTGGATATGAATTATATGTATGTTCTTTAGGGTATAATATTAAAATTATTTTGTGGGTTTTAAATAATTTTGTTCAAAGTTTTTTGAATTACAAATTAAACTATGTTCTTTAAGGTGGGTAGATTACAAATTATGTCCCAAAGCAAAAAGCTCATCAATGAACAAATAAAACATACTTCACCCCAAAATCAACCAAAATCAAGCACAATCAATTCAAGGCAAATCCAACAAATATGCATCAAAGTCAACCAATCAAATCCATCCAAGTACTCATCCACCCTAATAATCGTCAAACAAAGCGAACCACAAGTTTATATGGAATTCATGACTAGTGCTTACACACTCTTCACTCTTTTATGTGGCGGATATAAAAGCATTCGATCACTCACCATCCAACCCCTTTATTGTGAACAATGCCATCCCAAACTCACAACACTCATGTGTTTAAGAAAACAAGCACTCTACCTAATAGTCGACTTGAACTTGAAATATGTCAAATTATTCTTTGCATTGATAAACGACTAATTTCACATCCATATAACTCCATGCACAAAGGTCGGAAGGTCTTTAAAGCTTGTAATGTAAGGCTAGGGTAAAAGCGTAAGAAATATTTGGGAAAATGTGAGAGTAAAGCCATACTTAAGGGAGCCAAATCCTAACAAATAACCAAGGTCAAAAACAAATAATGACCAATCATCTCCAGCACAACTCAACACAAAAATTCACCAAATAAACAATCAATCCAATCATAACAAAATTTCCCAACACTTACAACTTCACTCATAAAATTATGATAGTATAGAACTTGAGTGAATCAAACAAACTTTGAATTTTTTCTTTGAATATATATATATATATATATATATATATATATATATATATATATATATATATATTTTTTTTTTTTTTCTCTTGAGCAACCTTCAATTAGAACATTTGAACATTGAAATAAATTTTTTTTTTTCTGTTGCTCTTTTTTTCTTCTTTTTTTTTTCTTTTTGAAGTTCACTTATTCTTCCTTTTCTTTTTCTTGAACTTCTTCTTTTTTATTATGCTTTATTTTTTCAAGAAAATTCAACTTTCAAACTCATCAAAAATAAACCATAATCAAGAACAAAACAACTTCTCAAAACCCACCCACATCGTGCAAAATATAAGCAACTACAAACTCCCTCACCTCACTTACTAATAGCTCTCCCAAGCCAAGCTTGGGACTAGTAACCAATAGGGAAATAATGGCTTGTAATGTGGCTATACAACAATGAAAATTCAAGGCAACAACATGGGAAGCAAGAAGGGAACAAATGTATCTAAAATCATCTGAAGGTTACCTAAAAGAACAAATGCCTTCGTCCTCCTCAATGTACATAATAATGAGTCATACAAACATAACTTATCACTCAAAGTTAAAAACCAATACTCAACTTCATTGAAATACCAGAAACTAACACACAATTCCTAACCAAATCAACTAGTCAAGCACCAAATCCACAAATACTTAGGCAAAATTGACGCATGTTAAGATTTCAAGGCAATCAAATATCAAATCATGACCAACTAATTTACAATATTTATCATCAATAACCAAGAAACAAAACAATTTCGAAAAATTTTCATCGAGGGGCACATGGAAGCATGATATAATATTCATTGGAACGTATTTTTGTTTTTTTTTTTTATTTTTTCGAAAGCAATAAATCTAACCTAAAAAAGCAATAAAATATAGAATAATAAAGCAATAAAAAAACTAGACTAAGAAAGCAATAAAACCTAACCTAAGCACACCAAAGAAAATAAAAAGAGAAGGGAAAGAAAGAGTACATATATATGTACAAGAAATCCCCCCCTCCAAGCTAACTCAGACAATGTCCTCATTGGCTTAAAGGTAAGCTAGTGATCCAAGCAACTACCCCTCATCATCAAACTCGTAGCCATTACCATCCCAAGCATCACAATTCATCACTTTGGTACAATTAGTGTTAGTAGGAAAAGAAGCAAAAACGAGTTAGGTTCACTATTTTGATCATAATATTTTTTTATATAAATGATAATGCAGTGATTCTAATTTCATTGGAAAGTAGACTTGAAGATTTTTCCAACGATAGGTCACACACAAAATTCCGTTAAGAAACGTAAAAGTTATGGCGTTTTAAAGTTGACCAATTTTGCTGTCACGATCTCGCGCCCGACCGTTCGAGCTTAGCCCGACCAGGCCCATCTTCCAGGTCCGAAATAGTGGTTTTTCATGGCTTGATGCACGAGATTCATCTTTGGTCTCGTATACCTTCGTTTTTCCACAAGATCAGGTATTTATCACCGATCGGGTGAAACTTTCAGTACACACTCAATTTCTGCACTTTGTTTCTCTTTCTCCACTTGTTCATCTTCAAACCCGAGCCCTACACAATTTAGAGCTCGTTCTATAGAATCCACTTCTTCTTTCCATGTATTAATTTTTCCTACAGAAGATGCAACACAAAATACCACATCCAAGGGATCTCTAACGAGAGCTTGGGGCTTATTAGAAAAATTATTTACATCAACCACACCATTACTAAAGCACTTTTCCTCTAACATGGGACTTTTAGGGACTTTATTTAGATTAAAAGTAATATTATCATCCCCTACTGATAGTGTAAGTTTACCACTTTTCACGTCTATTATTGCCCCTGCAGTATGAAGGAATGGTCTACCCAAAATAATCGGAATTTGCAAATCTTCCTCCATATCAAGAACAAAAAAATCAACAGGTATATAAAATTTACCTACTCTAATAGGAACATCTTCTAAAACACCTAAAGGGTATTTAACAGAACAGTCGGCCATTTGTAGAGTAATATTGGTAGTTTTTAATTTACCCATATTTAATTTAGAGCTCATAGATAATGGCATAACACTTACACTAGCACCCAAATAACATAAGTCTTTATCAATCATCAGATTACCAATATGACAAGGAATAGAAAAACTACCCAGATCTTTTAGTTTAGGTGGAGATTTATTCTGTAATATAGCATTACATTCTGCAGTAAAAGCAACCTACCTCACTAATAGATCTTTTTCTAGTCAAAATTTGTTTCATAAGTTTAGAATATGCAAGAACTTGAGTAATTAATTCTGTGAAAGGAATTGTTACCTGCAAATTTTTGACAACCTCTAAAAACTTACCAAACTACTTATCTAACTTACTCTTAAGATGTCTATTTGGGAATGGAAGTTTAATAGCAGGATTCTACACACCTATGATCTTATCTTTATTTTTACCCTGCACATTATCATCAGAAGAGTTAGTTTTACTTAGGGGCTCTACAGGGCTAGTAACAACAATATTTGGTATAACAGAATCAGGATTAGCAATTTTTGTAATGATAGGTTCATCATCTTTGGGAATAGAAGGCCCGTCATATTTTGAACCACTTCTCAGAGTAATTGCATTCATGTGATATGTAGGTTGTGCTGGCTGTGCTGGCATGGCTCCCTGCTTGAGGGTTTGCATAGTAGAGGATATCTGCGCAATTCGATTATCTATAATTTTATTGAGCTAGCATCAAATCAATTTGCGCATCCCTACTCTGTATGTGCTTCTGCATATTGGCTAACATAGTTTTGATTTCTGATAGGCCAGAATCAGATAGAGGAGTAACAACCTGTTGTGGTCTCTGATGTGGAGGTTGGTAGTACCTCTGATGTGGTTGTTGCACCTGTGGTGGGGGGTTAAGCACATTCGTACTATTGTACGACATATTTTGGTTATTTTTCAACCCTGCATTGTAGGTGTTAGAGTATGGACTAATTTGCTTATAGGCCTGAAAAGCATTAATCTTCTCGAGTGAACTCCTACATTCCTGCGCCCAATGACCTACAAGACCACAATTTTCACAAAATATTGTAGAGTTATTACCAACAGCAAAAACATTAGCTACAGAAGCAGGAATATCAGTACTAATATCATCTAATTTCTGACAAATAGAGGTTAATTGAGCTTGCACAAAGGATACGAAATCGACATTATGTTTCCCCTTATTTACAAAACCTCTAGGATTCTCATATTGGGAATTATGAATTTCCATCTCTTCAATAACTGTTCCTGCTACATCCTCTTGAAGATTCATAAATCTTCCATTAGTTGCTGAGTCCAGGATTGATTTTGATGAATTTCCAAGCTCGTTGTAGAAGACTTGGATTATCTTCCATTGTGCTATCCCATGATGGGGGCATTCTCTCTCTGCAAATCTTTAAATCTTTCCCGAGCTTCATATAAATTTTCATCCACTTCTTGTGAAAAATTTAGGATCGAACTCCTCAACAAAGTTGTCCTCTCTACAGGGTAATATTTATTATAGAAATTCATAGCAAGAGAATTCCAGAAAGTAATACCAAGGGGCAGTATCTCGTACTTGTCCGAAAAGGTTCTTGTTCGAAAAGGTTCTTCTGTCTATGAAAAGAACGTTTGATTTCAGGATCGAATGGAATGCAACCTGATCTAGAACTCTTGGGCATAAACACAGAACTAAACAAACAAATATGAGAAATTGTTTCAAAGAATTTGCGTTCTCTGAGACGAAGGAAAAATAATCTAGACTACAAAAATAATCAGGAATAAAAATAAAACCGTATCCCCGGCAACGGCGCCAAATTTTAACAGGATCTAGTCGTATCACCAAATTAAAAGAATTACCTAAGTCCTCTAGCTAAAGCAGATAGGGAAGTAGGGTCGAATCCACAGAGAAACAAGTCTTTCTATTCCTAAATAATTAATATAATCTAAACTATCAAGTAACCAAGTTTTTTTGAGAGAATTAACTAAGGAGAATAAATGAACTAAAGCAAATTTAAACTAAGGGGAAATCAATAAATCAAAGCCTAGGGTATAGGTTCACCGATAAATAATATTCTAGGGTAAAACACAATAATCAATCATCAATGCATCAATTAATCAGATCATAAAGGGCTTTCGCTACGTATTACAATCACAGAATTAATCTGCCAGTATTAAATTGCATCTCTCGAATCTTGACTTAACCATTTATAAATTAACCCGCCTATTGAAACTAAGCCTAAACATCAATTCTCATCTCTCGAATCTCGAATCAATATTGCATAACTCATACAATTAAACCTGGCCAAATCTAATTGCATAGCATTAAATCAATCAATAGGAAATCAATTGAGCATTAACAATAGACAATAATAAATTACCCCTTCATATTATTTATGGATTCCCACAACACTAGAAATAAACTACTCACACATATTAAAATCTAAATTAAGTAAAGCAATATAACAAGACATGATTAATCAAAGCAATTAAATTACTGAAAATAAAAGGGGAAGAAACCGTTACCTAAATAAACGGAAATAATGAATTGCATAAACCAAAAAAGTTGAAAGAACAAGAGTATTAATCAAAAGCTTAGATTTAAGAATCTGGAAATTAACTAATGGATGATGCTCCCGCAAATCTTGCTTAACAAAGTGTATTTATACTTAGGATCCTAAATCCTAAAGTAAAACAAAGTTTAAGTCGCAAAAACGCTTCTCAAAAGCACGCGCCCGGTCGGACGCGCCTCCGGACGGAGGGTGCGTCCTTCCTTTCTTCCCTGGCCGAGCGTGCCTCAGGGCGAGGGCTTACTCGGTCTGGCGAGCTCCCGGGCATATGTGGACTTCGATTGGCCTATTTTCTTGGCCCAATCCGCATTTCCTCTTTGGGTCTTTATGACTCGATCCAATGCCTCGAACTCTTCTTCTTCACCGAGCCCTTAATCACCGGTTTGATTGCTCCAACTCGGCCTTGGGCTTCGAAATGTGGTCATACAAATGCGATTCTACTCCAACGCTCGTAGTGGCTCAAATAAGTCCGGGAAAATGCTCCAAATCTGCAATTTACTATAAAACAATACCAAAACTGCGCAAACACTAGAAAATACATATTAGTAATAAAAGTGGCTCCATAGAGCCAAAAATACTCCTAAATATGACGAAGGGACGAGGGTAAAACACTATATAAAATAGACATATCAATTAAGAGTTGTTTTTTGGCTTTAAATTATATGTTCTTTATACTTGAATAGTATGTTATTTTGAGTTTATGTTCGTCTGCTTTAACTCTTATGTTCTTTTGGGGTATATTATTTTGTTTTATCTCTTATGTTTTTATGGAGCAAGAAATAGAAAAAAATATGTGTGAAAAATGAGGTAAATTTTGATAAAATATAGTCTAAACTAAAGAAGATTAAAGTTATCCAACTCATAATTCTATTTTGAAATATGTTGTTGGTAAATCATAAAGTGGAGGGAATAATAGTTGAACACCCATAAAATTCCCAAAACCATCAAAACCAAGCCCCTAGATTTCTTAATACCAGCTTTCCCAAACAGCAGAACTTGACGGGCCGCCGGCGATTAGAGTGGGTTGGCTTGCTCCTCGATCGCCGGCGAACCCCCCAGGCCACCGAGGTGCCAATGGTAGTTGTTGTTACAAGCGACCTCATTTAACCTTTCCCCACGTTCCCCGTCAGGCCGTGTTTGAAGAGCCCATCGATCTAGCCGCTGCTGGATCTGCTTCGCCGTTCCTTAACTATCATACAGATTATATAGAACCACTTCTAATCTTCTCGTACAATAAATTTCCCCTCATTATTTCTAAATTTATCTTTTGTAATTTACTTAACCTGCGGTAGTCTATAAATGAGTGGCTTTTACGTGATAGTAGTATTATCAAAGCCCTTTACAGAAAGGCCTTAGCTGAAATCAAGCTTCACCAACTAGAAGAGGCTTATAAGGACCTTGGCAAGGCAGCTGAGGTTGAGCCTAATGACCAGGACATCTTCCGTGAGTTAGAGAAAGTGAAGGGTCTAAGTTGCAAGGCGAGCAAACTCAATGGCAAGAGAGGTACTGAGGACTCCGATTTGACTCACTCTATCTACAATAAAAAGGGAAAATTCAGTGCGTTGTCGGTTAGCCTAGTCTGTTCCGACGATCAGAGTGGTGTTACGAGCTCACCCGTCACGGATATTACTAGTGATATGGTAGTTGAGAGTACTATCCCTACTCATAATTATTATGATACTCTAGAAAATGAGGAAGAAGGATCAAACACCATTTTAAACAATTAACAATTAGGACATGCTAAGGACAGAGGACTAGGAAAAACTCATGTTTTTTCTAATGGAGTAAAAAAAAAATCGGTCCCTAAAGATTTCCGATTTGTCTTTCTCGAAACTCAAGCAAGGGAAGACTTTGAGTTTCTTCAACAGTTCGGCGGACTCATGGATGATCGTTCGTATGAAAGACAGGACTACACAAGATAGGCATTCTGATATTTACAAGGAGATGGGCCCCAAAGGTCCAAACGACTTGTCCATGCCGTCTAGTATGATGAGTCCAGTTGAGAGGAGACGCTACAAAAAGACCCCGAAAGGAAAAGGTCTTAATCCCTCCTAATTTTGATGTGGTCAGCCATATTGTTGGGTTTGATAAGCTCAACGCTACTGCTGGTGTGAAGGAAGATGAGTCTATTCCTCCATGTCTAGCTAATAACATCGATGAAGGTTCAAGCATTACGGAGGGGGGTGAAGTTCCTGCGAGAGACTATCCTACCACTGACATTGCTGAAGTGGAATTCGTAGGTTCTAATGAAGTTGACCCCATGGCTTTTGAGCCCGACCAAGTGCAATCTTCTCCTTCACCCTCTACCTTCATGTTCTCTGCCACAACAAGAATGCAAGGAATTTCGCACATGTCAAGGGCGAAGAACTGGAAAGGTAAAATGTATTCCAGGTTTTGTTTTGGCAGATCAAAGAAGCGTAAAGGATCAAGCTTGGAGCATCTTATGACTAATGTCCGTGATCGAATCTGTCAATCTTCTTCTTTGTACAGCCAAGCAGGCCATGAAAGTTGTATCCTCTATTCCCAGTCAAGGTCTTGTGTTAGTATAGCTAAGAAAGTTAAACTCTCTCCTTGTTTTACTTGTAGTCTTGAGTCAGTTGGGAGCTAGCCTCCTTTTTGAACCGTTGTACGTATAAAAAAAAAGTTATATGATTTTTTTTTTTAAAAAAAAAAAAAACACTAAAGCCATGTAACTTTGTTATGAGGTAAAAAGAAAACACCTGTGTATTGCGTATAATGTTGTTTTGATGTACTTTTATAAGGGTGTACAATGATCATGGTGAAGGATCCATCGTCCAAGAATTTGTGTGTGTGAGCGAGAGAGAAAGTAGAGATTGAGAGCCGCAAAGGACAGTGATGTAGATGAAAATTCCTTGGATGTACTCGCCAATAATAAGAACAAATCGTATCCTTGCCAATAATTAAAAGGAGCAAATTAAATTGAGACAAACAAAAAAATGAAATTGTTCAAAAAGGGAGGAAAAAAAAACAAACTTATTGCCTTATTAAAATTATATATAAGCGTTCATCTTATAATTTTAGCTACCTTAGTCTTAACCTACATGGTTTAAGTTCTCTTTGTCACAAAAACACAAAAAATAAAAAAATAAATAAAAAAATAATAAATAAAAACTTGCATTTTTAAAAAATTTCTTAAAAAAACTACAAACCTATTTATGATAAAATAATTTAAAGCATTATAAATTCTTGAAATTAATTGAAACACTTTTGAAAATAAAAACTATTACGGAGTAATATATATATTACATTGAATATTAATCAAAATCATAAAACAAAAGAATCATAATTGCACACTACATAATGATAGAGGCATAAAAAATTGTGAAAGAGGCAACAAAACAACCAAATTGAGGACGAAGAAAAGCAAGAAGGATTTTCAATATTTTTTTTAGTGTAAGTAGGATAACCATAATTCGAGGTTGGTAAAAACGTAATACGAATTTCTAAACTTAAATAGATGGAAGGATTACAAACTAATGAAAAAAACAAAGACGGTGTCATTAGTGTATTTAGGCGGAATTTTGATAATATATTAACATGATATGTGTACAAATGGAAAAAAAAAATGATATCAGTGACTTTTGTTTCAATAATAGTTCTAGATGGATAAAGAAAGAAAGAAAGAAAGAAAGAAAAAAAAAAAAAAAAAAAAAAACCTAAACTATTTAACTAAAAATAAAGTCATCAAAGTTTATAAGCTTTATTCTCTTCGCCTTAAATTAAGGAGTGAAATTATTATTAACTAGCTAATCCTCGAGTGACGCTTGATTTTTAAACCAATATAGGTAAAATAAATAGAAAAAAAAAATTAGTTTTCATAATTTTAATTGCCCGATTTACTTTTATTAGACCCAACTTTTGATTATTATCTAAAAATCCGAACTTTAAGGGTATTAGCTTTCTTTAGGTCGAGAAAATACAAGTTAATATCCTATATTGACAAAACTTGTTTATATCAAGGGTTATTTTGTAAATTTAGCAGCCATACCCCTTTCTCTCTCCTCTATAACCACCGTACAACCACTACTACCACCCGTTGCACCCATCGAACGACCATTAGCACCACCAGCCGACCACCGCGTGACCACTAGCACCACCAGCCGACCACCGCATGACCATTAACACCATTATTCGACCACTGCACCACCGCGAGCACCACCTGCACAAGCAAATCCCTTTCCATAAGGGTTTAGTATGGACCCACTTTACATAATTTGCTACTAGGTATCTTTTGTTCAGCCGGCTGGTCGGTCAGTTTAGAGCCATGAAGGTAGTCGATCGTGGGCATGGCCATGGGAGGGAAAGAGAGAGAAGGAAATAGTGGCCATGGGAGTGGAGGAGAGAGAAGGAAATAATGTCCATGGGAGGGGAGGAGAGAGAAAATTTGGTGATATAAACAAATTTGTTAATATTAATATAAGATATTAACTGGGTTTTGCTCCTTTGGATCTTGACCTATTAATGACCGATTTAATGAGTTAATTTGCCACGTGTGGCTCTCTATTCTACATGGTCACTTTATGCTTTTGCTTTTTTCTATATGGTTTTTTTTTTTTTTAATTTATTTTTGCCATATTTTTAAATCATCAACTTCTGAACATGTCATGTTTTTGTATTTTCTATACGGTGGAATATTGTTTATTTTCAGGAGATTAATTTATAGATCTTTAGCATCTGATATCTCGTAGAGCTTGAGTGATAAAGCAAGAACCATCCTCTCTGCTCCACCCCCTGCCCGATAGTTACCCTTCCAGTATTGAAAGAAGGTATTCTTTAGTGTGCATGTTATGAAGTTGTGGTTTAGTTTAGAGTTCCTCATGGCATGATAGCAGATTTGATCGTATATTTCCCAAGATCAGGGCAGTATCTTCTAATCCAATAAACCACTAAAGCCCCGTTCATTTCACCTTAATTTTGCTGAACTTAAATAATTTTTGCTGAACTTTATTTTTGCTGAACTGAAATTATTTTTACTTATTCTCTATTATATTTTTCTTTAAAGTTACTAATTTTTACTGAACTGAAATTATTTTTGCTGAACTGAAATTATTTTTACTTATTCTCTATTATATTTTTCTTTAAAGTTACTAATTTTTACTGAACTGAAATTATTTTTGCTGAACTGAACTTATATTAACTAAACTGAAAGTATTTTTACTAAACTGAAATTATTTTTAAACATGTAAACATACTTTAATTTTCATACGATTTATATCTTATACGATATGAAAAAAAAAAATTAATATAAATTTTTAATCTGAAAAACTACCTTGAGATGAAAGGAAATTAATTAATGACTTCAATATAAATCATACTTTGGTACATGATATGATATGATATTATGATAATACACCAAAGTTACTAATAATAAACTGAGTCACCAATAGGTTTGGTTGACTAATAACAGTGTTTCTAGTGGTGGCAACATGGTTGTTGGCATTTGATAAGGTGGTGATGATGAGTGAAGAGGCATGCACAAATTAGGTACTGGAAAAGTGTTTCATATGGTGTCAAAACCACGGATGTTCAGGGTGGTGGTGCTTGGGAAGCGAATGCATGTTGTCGAAAACCAATTAATGGGAATCAAGAGAGGTTTCAGGTAATTATATTAGGGACAACAAAGATGTGCAAGACTGTTACGAAGGATTCACACTATCACAATTCCTGTATCTTTTTCATTTTCCTCACTGCCATTCTGTGTAGAAAAAGGGTACCCAGCGAAGGTTTACCCCCTATGTGCAAGACTCTTACAATTCTTACGAAGGATTCACACTTTCACAATTCCTGTATCTTATTCATTTTCCTCACTGCCATTGTGTAGAAAAAGGCTACCCGACCAAGGTTCACCCCCCCTCCCACTTAAAGATACAGTTATTTGTCATTAGACAGCAGTTCTTCAAGATGGCAATTCAGATGACAGCATGGACCGGTCTTGCAAGCTTCAAACAAGTGAATTCTGAGCTGTGACAAATCATCATTAATATCCCACCTGTACAAAACAATTCTAAAGTTATATCTGCAATCATAACATTACATCATGAGGAAAATCTAATATCATACCGATAAACACAATCTTAACCCCACACGCACACACACACTCGCACCCACACACTCGCATACACACAGACGCACGCACGCGCGCGCACACACTGAGAAATCTGCATCAATTAACTAAGAACATATTTATGCAACCATTCATAAAGCCTCAATGTATTTAGGAGTGAAACGTGTTTTAGTGCCTCATAGTATGGTAAGGGCTACCTCAATAGCATTTTGTTGTAGCTTAAAATTATGGAATCAAATAGAAGAACTTGCTTAACCATTATGATGTTTAGTTGTGCACTTGTGCTTGTGCTTATCTATCTTGCATTTTTACCAAAATAACTAAATAAGATACTTGCTTGTTAGTTGGAGAAAAATAACAAAATAATTGAAAGTATTGTTGCCATGTGGGGTCATTTAAGCTACATGAGTTGGATCTTACTATTCGAAAATGGCGTAGCCGGAAATATTGATGTGGCAAGTCAAGCTACAACTGGTCAAGCTTAACCATTAGAGATATTCTAATACAGAAGCGGAAACCACTTGCGCATTTTCCTTACTAGAGCAGGTATAAAATTATATATTATTGCGTCAAGGATGTAAAGGCTCATTGTATTGGAAATTAATTAATGACTTCAATAAGCTGTAATATGGTTTATAAGTGACGACTTATGTATCAGACTATCTAACATCATCACAAAGGCGCGCAGCATGGTTAGGCGTAGCATAGTCCAAAACCAATGCGCACACCTCAGGAGCAGGGTATGATGCCTCAACCACTTTCTATAAAGAATGTTTGAGATAGGAAAGTTGGTTGAATTCATGGAGGGGGAAAAACCCCCGAAATTTATCTACCTAGCCTTTTAAATAACAAACTAGTGTGTGGCCCGGGCGATGCCTCAGATTGCTAGTTCTTACTTGTTTAGTTTGCTAATCATGTTCAACGGTTTTTTCTTAGTGTTTTGATAATCATTTTAAAATTTCATGACTTGAAAAATAATTTGTATCAAGAAAACCATATTTAAAATGTGATATGTTATGATTTAAAGATATTCAACAACTAACAAAAATAAAATAAAAATATTAGTTTTCATCAAATTGAAAAACAATACAAGGTTTTGCAAACTTCAAAATTAAAGTTGTTAAACGTCTTATGATCATTAAACGTCTTATTTTAACAAATAGTACAATTAAACACTAATTATATTATCCAAGTTAACTATAATTTTGTTTGATAGAAAAGCATAATAATAAATGAATAGCTAAGATGGTTAGACTTGTAACTTAATTCTTGTTAGTCAAGTCTTGCTATAACATTTTTTTTTATCAAATCTAATACATGTTGTGGAGCTGACATGAAATGTTTATATTGTTTTAAAAAAGTGACACGTGACACATAATCTGTTTTAGGAACACTTTTTAATATATAAGTATAGATTTGAGCATGATCCCTCGAAAGCATCCATGAGACTCATGGATAAATTAAAGATATTTGACCCGCTTAAGCTTTGTTAACTATGCCCAAAAAACGACTATTTGAATTATTATCTTACTTACACGGAACAGCTTCCGTCCCACATTAGTTTGTACACTTGTTATGACATATTTTAGGTGATAGATTGTTTGTTTATCAATTGTTAATTTACTAGAAAAGTGAACATGAAAGAGATAGTGGGGTATTAAATTATTGTGAAAGTAGATGTGATAGAAGATAATGAGATTCATATCTAACGTAAGAGAGAGTGGGCCCTAACTTTATAGTAGTGGAAAGAGAGATGTATTAAAATAATGATGGGACCTTTCCTAGAAGGGAAATGTAAAAGATGATTTGGGACAGAGGGAGTAGTTCTTTAAGGCCGCAAGAGTAGTATATGAAGAACTATTCTTTCTTCACTTGCCAATGAAGCCTTGGTAGGGTGAATCTATTATATCAGATTAATATGTGAAGCAATGTATAAAAAAGCTCAAAGGCATCTATTATATCAGATTAATATGTGAAGCAATGTATAAAAAAGCTCAAAGGCGCGCTGAAGCGAGAAGGGTTATACAGCGCCTAGGTGCGCCTCTTTGAAGTGAGGCGCACTATACAAGCAGTTAAAAAATTTGGCAGAAATTTGCTTCAGGTGCGCCTAACTTGCGCCCAACCAAAAACACCTCGCCCTGACCAAATTAAGCGCTTACCCCATTTCGCCTTGCGCCTCAGCGCCTAGGTGCTCTTTTTCAAACACTGATGTGAAGGTCTATTGTTTCCTTAGTCTGCCAAATTAGGTTCTTTTCGAAGATTTTAGAGGTCTTGTGCCCCATTGCATCCGTTGATGGCTCAAAGTCTCATTGTTCCTTCCCTTATACCCAATCAAAAAGCTTTTTGTTTTCATTCGATGATTTTGGAGGTCTTGGTTCATTTTGCCCGTAGAGTCAAGCCATAGCTCAAGGTTTATTTGTTCCTTAGTCCACCCAAAAATAAAGATTTTATTGTTATCTTTTCATAGCTTTGAAAATCTCCGTACATGCTCGATGGGGTGATGGCTTGGTTACATTATTTTAGCTTATCCTTATAGTACGATTGGGTGATGGCTATTATTAAAAAGTTCTAGGGTAACCATCGTATAAACACAAGGATAAGTAAGCTTGTATAAATAAGTTTTGATGAGTTATGAACATATGAGATTTTCTCTCTTCATTGCATCTTTGTGAGCTCACATATGTGGGAAAACCTTAATATTTGCATTTAATTGATAATTAATCAAACTTTGTGTGCATTTAATGATTGAAACCTCATTTTCTCTTCAAATTTTGTGATTGTTAAGAGTAGTAATATCCATTAATTATTGTATATTTCCTAGTTTTCCTCAAAATCCCAAAAAAAACACCTTGAAAAAATGAGCAAACTTGTGAAATTTAGGTTTACGTCAAATTATCTTCATTTTCCGCAATAAATCAAAATCCAGAATTGGATAAAAGCCCTAAATTACAGTGATGATGAGCGACTTACCGAGCATGACAAAACTTTCCGGTGAGCCACTCTGGCGCTTGTCACAGGTCAAGCGTTTAGATTAGTACTTTGTTCTCTCTTTGATCATCTCTTTTTTTTCTCTTTCAGTTTATCTCCCTCGTCTTTATTTTATGTTTCCTTATTTCTTCATTTTGCTCTACACTCTGGAATTTTCAGCTCACCTTTAAAAAAAAACTTCTTAATTCTAGGTGCCTAACAAGTTAACGAGCGTAGTGACTGAGGTAGTCATGTGGCCTCCTCTAAATCCTTCCCAAAAGGCTTTTATTTTTAAGGAGTATTTTTTTTTTATCCGTTTATTCAGAACTGCACCAGTAACAATTAATAAGAGCACCTTTATAATAAACAGGCTTGTATTTGAGCCATGGAAACAACCTGTTCTCTCTAATCCATACCATTTTCTCTCTTCTTATCCCTCAAATCTAAATAAAGAAAAATAAATAAGGGAAGGGGAATTTTGGAGACTTTTATTTTCATCAAATTAAAATATATTTGAAGGGAATTTGCAAAGTTGTGGGACATGGGAAAAAAAAAACAAACAAATGCAATAGCGAATATGCGACAATGCGTTTTATTCGTATGGTAAGAGTTTGAACAGTAGATTAGCGAAGTGGGTAGATTTTCAGCTATGGGGTTTCAATGACCAAGATAAATAATGGAAGGTGAAGATTGGAAACAATGGATAGAAGAAGTTGAGGGCAAAAGATAAAAGAAAGGAGAAAGAGAGAGGGCGAGTAAGGAAGGGGAAGAGGTGTCACTCACGGGTAGTGTATAAAAAAAAAAAAAAAAAGCACACCTTAGGCGCTGAGACGCTAGGCATTTAAGGTAGAGCACTACCTTTTTTTTTTTTTTTTTTTTTTTTTTTTTTTTTTTTCATTATGCCCATTTAATGAGGAGCACCCGAGGCACAATACAGTCAATTATACGGAGTATTAGTTACTAGTATTGTACGCCTCCCTTCAAAGAGGCACACCAAAGCGTAGCAGGACCTTTATTACACTAATGCGCCTTTTGAGCTTTTTTATACATTGCTCAAATGTAAGAAAAAGGATTTTAAAAAATAAAAACAAAAATAAAAAAAATAAATATCAACACCAATTATTTGACTTGTTCACTAGAAAACAGAGGTAATACTACCTCCGTCACATATTAGATGCAACTTTTGTCTAAACGGGTTGCTACACATCAGTTGCAACTTTCCATTCTTAGTAAGTTTTTTCACATGAAATCACTGAAATACCCTTACTAAAAATTTCATAAACTCAATTAGATAACTAAATAGAACTTATTTAAACACTAATCTAACTTAATTAACCTAATGATTTTCACCCAATATAAATTCACCCCCAAACTAAATTCATTCAATTCACCTAGATTCAAATTATCTATTCACCTTCCTTTCAATGTTCATCATCCACGAAATCTCCAACTACCACTTCAATGGTGCGACATCAACCTGCTCTTCCGCCTGCGAGGAACCCTTTGGACCACCCTTTTGAACCGCCAACACCTCCTCCGGTGTTTCTCTTCCTTTCTCTTTCTTTTTATGAAATTGTTTAGATCTAATAGGTTTCAGGATGGGTAGGCTGGTTTCCAGAGGTTTATAGGTTGTTTTATGGGCGAGTGGGGTGGTTTCGGGGTGGGTGTGGGCTGGTTTCAAGTGGTTTAGGTTGTTTTCAGAGAGAGTGAGGATGGATTCCGGGTGGCCTGGTGGGCAGGATTCAAGGGTTTCCGGTTGATTTAAGGGTAACGGGGTGGGTGGGGTGGGTTTGGGTGGTTATGGCCGGGTTTTTTGTGGTTAGGGTATGGTACTACTGGCAATGGAGTTGCGACAACGATGTCTGTGTGGGTTGTGGTGCTTGGGCGGTGCCGACGAGGGTGGTGTTGGGAGACAGGTGGGTGTTGGTGGTTGATTTTTTAATCATCTCCACTTACTCCTACCCTTAATTACATGCCATTTCCTTCATTAACCAACAATTATAAAATTTTGCCTAGGAGTCGCTCTCAAAGTTGCATCTAATAGAGGTAGTAATTGTTTTTTTTAACTAATTTTAATGTTATATGCTATCATATAACAATTTTTTTTATAACTTTGTATGTAGATGTTTATGAGACTATTAGTACAAAGTAAAATAAAAAAAAATATAAAAAAAAAAAGAATTCCTCTGCCATATACTACCTCCCTTGCAACTTTTGCTAAAAATGATTGCTTCAAATTATGGGATTTGTTAAACATCGCCCGCGTTTTTCTACATAAAGCCCACATTTTTTAAAAATGTTGACATTATTGCCCTTGTTTTAATTTTTACCGAAAATAAAATTTTTCACTCATAAAAAATGTGGAGCAGGACTGGATCGCCGAGTGAAACCGAAGAGCCCTCAACGTCGGGTAGATGCACCGGAGAGACGCCGTTGACGCCGGAAAAGGAGGTACGATGCCATCTAAAACCACGAATTGGCGGCTGGCGTCCTGCCGGGACGCCGTGACCGTAGTGGTGGCGCCTAGCCAGGACGCCGCCACCGTAACTCTGGCGCCTGGCCAGGACGCCGCCACCGTGGCCGTGGCGTCTGGCCAAGACGCCGCCGCCACGGTGGCGGCGTCCTGGCCAGGCGCTACCGCCACGGTGGCGGCGTCCTGGCTAGACGCCACCGCCACGGTGGCGGCGTCCTGGCTAGGCGCCACCACTATTTTTTTTTTTTTTTTTTAATTTAATTTAAAATTTGTTTATTTTTTTTTTTTTTGTGTTACAATTTTTTTCTTTTTTTTTTGTTTTTTTTTTTTGTTTTGTTTTTAATTGTTTTAATTTGTTTTTGTTTTTAATTTATTTATTTTTTATTTTTTTTTTTACAATTTTTTTCGTTTTATGTTTTTTTTTTGTTTTTTTTTTTTGGTTTATTTTTATTTATTTAATCTAAAGTTTTGTTTATGTTTTTTATTTTTGTGTTTTGTTTTTTTTTTTTTTTTTGAATACTTTTTGTTTATTTCTTTGTTTGTTGTTTATAATTTATTATTGTTTTTGCTTTTGTGCTAATGTTGTGTCAAATGTATTAATTTAATCTACTCTTATGTGATTATATTTATATGTTATTGTTGCAGGATTATGGTGGAGACGGAAATGATTATAGTGGGATTTTTGTACACGATGGTCTGTTCGAAGATGCTCAACAAGCGGTTGATTGGGCGAAACAGGTTGCAATTAGATCAGGTTTTTGTTTAGTAGTAGCAACTCATAAATCTCAACGGGATGGTAGAATGGATCGCATTTTGAGATGCGACCGTTATCGCAAAAGGGAGGAACGAGATTTCAGTCAAGCGATTCGGTTTGATACAAAGCGGAAAGGTTGTGGGTGTCAGTTCAGAGTAAAGGTTCGACAACAGCAAAGGGGTGACGGTTGGGAAGTGAAGTGTTACGGTAAATGGGGGTATCACAACCATGAGATGATCGCATATGAAGTGGGTCATCGACAGTTAAGTGGCCTAAGTCCTGCTGCGAAACTAATTGTAAAAGAAATGAGTGATGCTCAAGTGAAGCCTGCTAAAATATTAGCATCTGTGTTGGAGAAATTTCCTGAAGACCAGCCAAACCGAAGACACATCTACAACGTCAGACATAAATTGAGGTTTGAACGGTCAGAGGGAAGGAACCCTATACAGCAGCTTCTACACCAGGCACAAGCACGTGGTTACCTGTACTGGTTTGAATCTGATGAAGACACATCGGAGGTGACTCATTTGTTCCTTGTGCATCCTGATTGTGCTGATATGATTTCGTCTTGGCCATCTGTGATTCTGATCGATTCAACGTACAAGACAAACAAGTATAAGTTTCCACTGGTTGAGATGGTTGGGATGACTCCAACGAACCAGAACTTTTTGATTGGTTATGCAGTTATGAAGGATGAGACGGTTGCGAGTTACCGTTGGGTGTTGGAGAAGTTGAGAAATTACATCGGCCCAAGTGTTCAGCCATCGGCCATCGTCAGCGATTGTGAGGGAGGTCTCTTTGCCCCTATAGCGGAGCTGTTTCCGGAGTCGAGCCATTTACTGTGCACATGGCACATCAACAAATGCGTGAAAGTCAAAGCCTACAACCTTTTCAACAAGAACTTAGATTCAGCAGAGAGATTGGTAAATGGTAAGTGGCGGAAGATCCTGCAAGCTACCACGGAGGCAGAGTACGACCGAGCCTTGGATAACTTCAAGGATGCATACCAATGGTGCCCGGCAATCGTAGACTATGTGATGCAGCAGTGGGTGCCTCAGAGGGAAAAGTTTGTCAAATATTGGACAAACCAAGTTCTTCATTTTGGAAACACTACTACATGTAGAGTTGAGAGCGCTCATAGAGCTCTGAAGGACTGGATTGATTCTTCCACCTCTGCTCTGGATACACTGTTCGAGAGAATAAACAAGGCTATTGATACTCAGAGGAACGGCATCAAGAACTCTCTCGAGGACTCCAGACGGCGACATGGCACGATGTATAGCCATTTCATATTTAAGATTCTCCATGGTCGTGTGTCACACTACTGCTTGGGGTTGATTCTGAGCGAGCACACCAGGATGAGGGAGTTGGGTGATGAAGTGGCTATTCGGTGCGGATGTGCTATATCGGTGACTCATGGACTACCTTGTGCATGCACCATTCACCGCGTAATTACGCAAGATAGGGCGTCGTTACATGTTGATCAGGTTCATCCATTCTGGCGGACGCTCGTTATCGGAGAGCATGCTGTTCCACAGACAGTCAACCGTGAACAGGAGGAGTTGGAGCAGTTTCGTTCGATGTTTGACCAAGTGTCCTCCAGCCACCCTTCAGTCATTCGTAGTGCTACCCACGTACTTCATGACATGTTCAACTCGTACTTTATGAGACGTACTTCATGACACGTACTTTATGAGACGTACCGCATCCACGGCAGTGGGCGGTGGCACATCATCATCATCGGCGTCGTCGCCGTGGTGGACGTCTCTGATCAACCTCGGGTGCGAGTGCCGGTTGTACCACTCCATGTAGTGCTGGTCACACATGGCAGCCACCCCAGTTGGCGGCCGCTGCAACTGCTCAATCCATATGCGGGCAACCATCGGAAACTGCTCCCACGTGCCAATCATGCTTGCCGGCCATTGGACGACGTACTCCTTCAACGACGCAGATCGGACGGCCTTACTGGGCCATGCTGGTGGAGGAGGAACAACTTGGACATATCCAAGCTGGCGAAGACAGCGCTGCGGCATGTACGCCTCTACGATCTCACGATACTGAATCAGTCCCGTGTAGAGGGTCCTGGGTACCCTATTACTAGGGTTCTGGCCGAAAGGCATCCAGTTCACCTGCACATTTTTTAAAATTAGTAAGATTCATACAATAAACACATCAAACTATAAAAGTAGAAATAATTTAAACACTTTACCTCTAATGGGGACATCCTGTCAAGCAATAACCGTATCGATCGCAGGCGGTCAATGGACTTCTTCTCGACACGCGGACTCCACGCACAGGCACGTGGCTGGCCATCCCCAATAGGAACCGGGTCGCGGTGTGGTCGAAACGCCGGGAAATACTCGTATATCCACGTCTGTAACAACGTCATACATCCAGTGATACCTGCCGCATCAGCCCGGCTCGAGAATCCTAACTGGCGATACATGTACGCTAATGTAGCCGACCCCCAAGAAAACTGGCCTACTCTGTCGGGCTCACACGCGTCAACTATGTCGCGTGGCCTGAGCTTGTTTCCGCTCTTATCCGGAAACAAGGTACACCCGAGAAGAAGAAAAACATATGCAGCCAGCTGTGTGTCCTGCGTCCTACGTGAAGTGGGGTGCAAACATCGCTGCAAAACTGCTGCGATCTTAACACCGCCGTGATCCCACACACCAAGTGCCGCTGTGTACAGCGCAGCCCTATCCACCGCCAACAGCTCCGCCAATAAATCTGCCTGATCCGCATCTGTGACAACAGATGCTCGGTTTCCCTCTACGGGAATCCCAAGGATGGCCTCGACGTCATGCAACATGATCGTCATCTCACCGAACGGAAGGTGGAAAGAGTTCGTGTCCGGCTGCCATCGCTCAACGAAAGCCGTGATCAGCGTCGAGTCAATCCTCTCATGCATGGTGGCAGGAAGGTGGCTCACTCTAGTGGCCCTCAATCGGCCGACCATCTCGCTCTCCTCCGGCCAAGCCTCAGCCCAACTACACAAGAAGTTACAAGTCCTCTCCCGGGTTTGGCATTTCAAAATGCCGCTATCCAAAGCCCGCTCTTGGTCCTCCCAAATACGGGTAGCGATGTGTCCTAGAAAGCTAGGAATCACACTCCCGTCTATAGGTCCCCCAGCCACCTCGCCCCTCACCACCCAAGAATCATTAACGGCCCTCGACCGTTTTCTGCTAACCGCAGACACAGTGGACGCAGATGATGTGCCAGATCTACTAACAAATCTACCATCTCTACCCTTACGCACGTCTACCCTACGCGTCTCATACACATCATCAAGCCTCTGACTGAATGGACCGTAATCATCATATGGTCCACTCTGATCGTCCACATCCTCATCTGCATCCTCCTCCTCCTCCTCCTCATCACCATCATCATCTTCATCATCCTCAGAATAGTGCACCCGTTCTCTACGAGCCGAGGCCGAAATACCACGGGATCTAACGTGTCTGGGCCCCGAGCTCTCCATTGAGTTCATCGTACTTCTCATAATGTCCATACTCTTCCCAGCCCCAGAACGAAAATACGATGCCTAACACAAAATAACAACACATGTAATATGCAATATAAACATGTAATATAAACATAAAAAAAGTAATTAAAATAAATAAATAAAACAATATACATATGATGGAAAATAAATTAAAAACATTACAAAATATTAACAACCTAAAAATAAAAAAATTAATAACCTAATAAATAAATAAATAAAAAATTGGAAAAAACAAAGCAAAAAAAAAAATTACCCAAAAAAAACAAAGTGAAAAATATAAAATTATAAAAACTTAAAAAAAGAAGAACATCAAAATTTTAAAAAAAATTTATAACAAAAAAAAGGGAACATAAAATTTTTTTTAAGTAAAAAAACTAATTCAAAAAAAAAAAAAACAAGAACAATAAACAAGAACATAAAATTAAAAAAAAAGAAAAACAAATTTAAAAAAAAATCAAAAAAAAAATAATTATTTTCGAAAATTAAATTTCAAATTTAAAACCAAAAAAAAATTAAATAAAAAAAATAAAAAGGCGGCGGCGCCTAGGCCAGACGCCGTGACGGTGGCGGCGGCGTCTAGCCCAGACGCCACTACCACGGCGGCGGCGCCTAGGCCAGACGTCGGTGCCGTGGTTCTGGCGCCTGGGCCAGACGCCACCGCCACCGTCACGGCGTCTGGCCTAGGCGCCGCCGCCGTGGTAGTGGCGTCTGGGCTAGACGCCGCCGCCGTGGTGGTGGCGTCTGGCCTAGGCGCCGCCACCGCCTCCGACCTTTTTTTTTTTTAATTTTTAAACACAAAATTAATAAAAAATACCTTCTCGCCGGAAAACCGCTGTCCACCCGCCGCATGTGCCGCCACTTCCTTGCCGGGCCGCCTCGACATCGCTCGGAAAGTTTTTTAGAGAGAGAAAGTGGAAGTAGAGAATTGAGAGAAGAAATTGTGTTTTTTACTTTGAGGGCAAAAGTGACAATTCACTCTAATTTTGTGGGCTTTATGTGGAGATTCGCGGGCGATGATTAGCAATTGAGCAAATTATTTGCAACAAATGTTCTTTCCTTTTTAGGTGGTCATTTCTCTCTCCATATTACACTCACAAACGAATTTTGCCTAGGAATATGTGCGGCTCTCCAAAGTTGCAAATAATATGTAATAGAGGTAGTATATAGATATTAAAAATAAATAAATAAAGAAATATATTTATTACATAAAATTAAATTTATAGGGCCCAAAATCAATTAGTTTGCTCTTAGGCCTCTAAAATCGAATTCATGGTAATGAACTAGCCATATGATGAGGGCTATAATTGGAATTGAGTAATTAATCGGTTTGGAAACTTGAATTAGGAGAATGGAAACCTATTGGAAAATAAGTTAGAGAGAAACGGGAATATTGATGCCAATTTAAAGAGAAGAGAAGAGAAGTGGGTAGGAAGAGAAGGATTGTGAGAAGAGTTGAAAAGTTTGTTTTAGCTTTTCTTAGGTAGGTTTGAGAGAGCATCAAATCTCTCAAATAATTGGAATTTATCTTCAATTTTCTGTTATTTCATCTTTAGAACATTTATCTAAAAGCCCCACACCTTCACCTGCGCCTAGGCTCCAGGAACTTTTTACACCTCGCGCCTTGCGCCTTTTAAAACTTCAAATACTACAGTTTTGATTAATTAATTAATTAATGCCCAATCTTTTTCGTAAACTCCAAAAAAAAAAAAAAAAAAAAAAAAAAAAAAAAAAAACCAAGCAGTGATCAAATATTGCTTAATTATCAATATACTTCTCTAACTTCAAAAATAAAAATCATTCATACACTCAAATTTTCCAGGTCAAACAGAAACCTAATATTGAGTACCTATTTCCACAAATGAATCTGATAGAACATTCTCTTCATTTCCCGAGGTCAGACAACAAATCCTAGTGAAGTGCTGGGAACATAAGTAAAATAATGAAGCCAAGAAGTCAGTACCTTATATATTCCCATCTAACAAGCAGAAAGATTGACCCTCCTTGGCAAAAGTCCATAGCTGCAATATGAATGATTGGATCACATTAGACCAGATCAAACCCTTATAAAATCAAGTTCAATATATAAAAGAAAGTAGCATGGGCCAATAATGCTTACAAAATATGAGCCAAGCATTTTGGATTTTTTTCACTCAGAAAGTGTTCACAAGAGGGTTTTCTAAATTTCAAAAATAACAAATATAATAAATATCACCAGTTATGATAACCTAATTCATCTAGCAAGGAAACATGCAAATAAAATTCTGGCACTCACAGAAAGCCCAGCTCTCATAGTCTCAATAGACATACTGACTATGATCAAACTATTCAACCAAAGCACTGATATTTGGATAGTGTTCCCAATAATAAACTCTAGAATACTTGAGAAATGAGGTCAAGCCATCAAGGGCAGTTGGAGAAAAAAAAAATGAAAGCTTTTTGGTTAAAAAAAATAAACAAAAGAAAGCTAATTGCATATTTGCACGTTATACAAAAGCTTTGATGACAAAGACCAGAAATAAAAAAAATAGTCAAGAGAACCAAAATCCATCGACATGGATCTGGAATGTCAACAAACATGTCCTCAAGACCAACATTAAAAAAAATCGCAAAAATTTTTTGGTAGTGGAGGAAGGGAGCAGCAATGAGTGTTCAACCTCAGCTTCCCATTTAAGCCACACTCAAATATATACATCTCAATTAACACCATATTGCTCAACCCAACAATATTGTGGCTATTCACAATGAATTCAAGTACTATAAAATGTCCCCATACAGTAATCATCATAGCTGAAACATTCTAGAACTAACTACTAGCTGGATATCATTGATAGCACAAAGTAAGCTATAGGAACCTCAGAAAGTGGATACCTTCTCTTGTTAGAAACACACAAACGTGTATGACCTTATTTATCAACAAGAAAGCTAACTTACATCAAAAGAAGACAGGAATCCTCTCAAAATTGAATTTAACTCAACCTAGACTTGATGCCTTGGAGATAACATCATCAGAACAAAGAAACACAACTCTACCCCACAAACTCCAAACTAGAATATATACTACAAAGCCACAGAAATCATGGCTTAATCATACCAGTTGATTGCCAAGCAATTCCCTTAAAAGTATCATAAGGGGCCTGCGCTCAATGACCATTCAATCTGGTCCCCTTGATTTACAAAAGGTAGGCAAGACCACAATGTAAAAATTTAACCTCTACACTTCTTTACTTCCCACTACATAAGGAGAAGAAATATATCAGGTAAGAAGCACTGACCAGATCTCTAGTTTAACAGAACCTATCTGAGAATGTTTCAAACATTAAACCCTTGGTTTTCAATGGAATCTTGACATTCCACAAATAACTGGAACAGAAAAAGGAAATGGAGTAATATTTGAGATACTGAGAAAATTCTCCAATCAAATTCCCTGCTCCTAAGTCACTAAAACAATGGATCGTCTTAGCTCTTACATTCCCACCAAAATTTTCACCCAACCTTCAATCTTTGGAATTCAATCTAATGCAATAATTACAGAAAGAGAACACGCCTGTCTAAACAAGAAATGAAAATCAAAAGATTATGTAAGAAAGAGAGATTATAAGACGAGGAAATGAAACATAAAACTTATTATTCCCATGCATTTCTCCAAAAGTCAAACTTAAAGTCCCAATGCCAACTTTAAATGAAACCTCGGAATATTGTAGCGAAGGTATATAAGGGATCAACATGCAAATGCATATAGGAAAGGGCACCTAAGTAATTCCTTGGAATATCACGCCTGTAGTTGATGATTTGCTAAAGTGAATTAGGTTTCACAAGAAACGACAACCATTTCTCCACCAAGAGATGGTCCCTAGACTACAAAGGACCAAGACCCAGCCCAAAGCCCAAACACTTCTTTATACTAACAAACCTTATCCCAACCGACTGGACAATTCCTTTAATCCTCTCCTCACACAAAAAAAGTTTCTCACAAGTCCAAATCCGCTCAAAACCCTAAGCAACAGAGAGATCCTATCCCATAATAAAACAAGTAACATAGAAGGATGCTTGACAAGTATACATCTTTCACAGGAAAAGCTAGAGGATCAAAGCCTTATTCCCAAAAGGTTAGGGTCGGCTGCATGATATCAAGAGTTTGTCTTGGTCATTTACAAAGATCATTTTCATCCATTCGCTTCTATTCAGAGGATCAACAAATGAAGACAATAATATGTGCAATTATGAAGACATTGATCACCCTTCCTCACATCCTTGTGCCTTTAAATGCCTCGAAGGCTGCTCCATCCACACTACAAGTAAGAAACAAGCAGACAAGAAACACTCCTGAACCCATTTCTTCACTCTGTCTGGTGCCTCCACTTTTATTGCTCTACTTAGAATACCCACAATCACCCAATCATAGGTTCACTTAAAGTTTAGTCCAAAACATTACCCTTCCAACCACTCCAAACATCATCAACCACCTAATCAGCCACAAAGGTAACATCCAGAGTTTGTCTAACATCACCTTAATTCAGATCTAACAAACTAGAAATGAATGTCTTTTCACAGATACAGGATATTCTACAAGGCCATAATGACTAGTCAACAAGAAAAATCACTAAACTTATCTAATCAAATCTATAATGGACAAATGAAGTATAACATCATAAAGTAGTTAGCATAATTACCACGTGCTCAAAATAACAAAACTCCAAGCTATCAGACACATCCATAGAACAGTAGTAATTCTAACATCAATAAAAATAAAAAAAAAAAAAAAATTAAAAAAAAAAAAATATGAGGTTCCAAACATAAAATGTGTTTCCAGAAATTTGATGTAGTCAGTCTACACCATTAAACAATAGAAAATTATCAAGCAACTTATAAGTTTAGACAATCCTAACAAAGTGAACACCATTTGCTTCGGGCTAACCAAGTCTTAAGCCTGACTAAGTTTTCCCGAGATGAATATTTTTAAAATTTTTTATTTGGATTTTAAAGAGAAAAAAGCTTTTCCATAATACTAAATAAGGAGAACATATTATTAATGACATTTTCAGGAAGTTCCCACATCAAAGTACAGAATCAAATATATCCTCTAAATTCTACTTCGTACTCCTATCCTCCCGCCTCACCCTCACTGATTTCCTCACCACTATCCCTACATAAATCTCTGTCTGCTCCATCCACATCTGATGCAGGTCTCATACCTGAAAAACAATTCAATACTCAAATGGAACACACAAAGATCACTAGCAACTAATCAACAAGCAATTAAAACACGCCTAATTGGCTTTTTCACTCTTTCTCTACAATCTCTTCTATCTTCTGATCTATTTTGCTTTCCTCTCTTCACCAGCTCTACCTAATCTGTCTCACCTTCTCGTTACATATTTTTGGTCCTTTTTGGACAGACTCCTTTCCTGCTTATCAAGGTTTATAGCCAGGCAAAGTTTCTGAGGGTGAGGGAGAACTCCACATATAACCTTCAGCTCCACGACAATAATCTAAAATGCTGCCAACAATCTTGAGCATTTTCTATTACAACCAATTCATTCATAAGCCAATTGACTAAATCCATTACTCAAAATATCAATACAATTAATGATAACGTCTACCAGCTAACTAGCAGCAAAACCAATCCCAACACCAAAATTCTCATCTGTGAGAATTGAATCAGGTATCAAGAAGCCACAAAGCAGACAATAATAAGAAGAAAACATAAATACAATCATTAGGAGGCAAAAGTTGCTAGTGAGACAAAGTAGTATAAAGTGTAGGACCAGATAAGAAAGAAAAATTCTGGATTTAAAAAATGGAGATAGCACACGATCGAGGCATCCCATGAAATGTGACAATATCTAAATCATGGTGATACAGCTATATACTATGGCACTTACTTGTAAATATCCATCCTTCATCCAGCTGCTTCACCCTCAAAAATATCTTGGCAATGATCATTTTATGTCTTCCAGCTAACAAAATTTGACAACTTTGCTACTGAACTTATGACAAGAATACAATTGAACTTAGTCCAATCGATCATATGCTTGTCTTTAGAGGCATCACTAAGCAATAAACCCCAGAGGATGAAAATAATAAACCCAACTGAAGAGCAAAGCAAGTCAAATGTTGATGGGAATTTAAACTTTGGAGTGGTAGTATATTGAGTGCACCTACATGGCTACATGTCCATCACCATACAGAAGATGAGACCGACAATTGCTAGTTCATATTTCTAATAATGTAGTGGCAAACAAAATGGATTCCTGAACACAACTGTCAGGTCCAAAAGGGAATATGTTGCTAATAAGTGAAATAATATTTACTGACAGGCTGACAGCTTTACAACCACTCTCACCAAGAAGTTCTTCTATAAGGATCACTCACATCATTAAAGCATGAACTAAATAAACAGAAGGGGTGATTGGTTATCTCTATATGTCATGATACTTTCAGCTGTAAAAAGACTTTCTGGAAATAGCTAGGGTGATAGAAGCTAAGAAATTAGGCAAATCCTGGAAATATGGCACTGGAAAAGGCTATTTATGCTGGCTAAAATACAACTAAACAAGTGTAAGAAAATTGATGACTCTTAAATTTTACCAGAAATCTATCCTACCAGAATAACCAAAAGATCAGCTTAAAGCCTAAAAAACGGAGACAGCAGTAGATTTTTTTTTTTTCTATTTGACATGCTCTAGAATTATCATGAAGCAACACCTACAAAATTAAGAATTGTCAAGTATAGCTCAAAAGCTAAAGCTTGACAAGAGGAAGTATATACAAGCCTCACGATAAAGAACTTCAAACCTTGACAAGAGGGAGTATCTCATATACAATACGATTTTTTCTATCCAAGTACAAAACCCAGATAGCAGCAGAAAACTTTCCCAACATCAATCATCAGAGATCCACATGAGAAAGCTTCAATGATTTCAGGCCTCGCAATAAGGAAATAGTAAGCACATACAGGTATCATGCTAATCCCTTTTTGTGCAAAAGGCCAGATGCGCCATACAAACTTCGATAGCTTTGAGCAGATCAGCACCAAGTAATCTTTCTTGTGTAACGTAAATTACTGAACAAGGCAATTTTTAGAACAAAAAATTTACCAATCTCATCCAATATATGAACAACAAAAGGGGTGAAGGATAGGAGAATACAACTTCAATACCACATGAAGCATAAATAAAGAGATCTGACTCCTAGTCAGACATTACTGAGTGATGTGATATTAGTGTGCTGTAATATTTTCTGTTATCCGTACAGCTAAAAGTAGAATCTTGCGCTATCCACGTAGTCATAGCCTATTTAGCATCTATCTGCATATCTCACTTTTTTAAGACAGTGAGGAATTCATATTACTAGCAATTGTAGGTTTTTAGACATGTCACTCCTTGTTATTCTGCCTGACAATCATCAACAAACTAAATTCAATGTGCTAATCACTACGAGCACTTTAAATAAACAAACATAATGGATAGTTGACGCCCCAATGCCAAATTGCCATTAAATGGCCACAGTTGAGTACAGTACATAATATACCTTTAATATGGTTAGTACATAGATAAACAAGGTCACTTGACAACTAGAAACTATGTTTTGCTGAGTTAGATATAAATGCTATGGTGCCATGGACTTTAAATAAATGCTATGGTGCTAATCACTAAGAGCACTTTAAATAAACAAACATAATGGATAGTTGACGCCCCAATGCCAAATTGCCATTAAATGGCCACAGTTGAGTACAGTACACAATCTACCTTTAATATGGTTAGTACATAGATAAACAAGGTCACTTGACAACTAGAAACTATGTTTTGCTGAGTTAGATATAAATGCTATGGTGCCATGGACTCAAAACAGATGAGCAGGTTTATAAATTATAATTACACCAAAGCGCTAAACAGCAAGACTTAAATGTAAAACATGCACCTCATCCACCTCTTCACCTCCAATAAAACTACTAAATTAGTTTGCATGACAAACAATATAAAATGGTAAATTCAATTTGAAGAAGTTTCTTTTACTAGCAAGGTGATGTGAATACCATAAATAAACTAGAGAATCCGGTAGGGTTTGTTTTCGTACCCAAAAAAAAAAAAAAAAAAGCCATTGAAGTGAAAAGGGTGTTAATGCCTAGGCACAAAACACAGGGATGAGGTACTGAAATAATACATTGTTTTTTGGATAGTAAATAAGGTTTATGTGTACTTTATTTGCACCTCATTGTGCATTATTGAGCGCATTGGGGATTTGGGGGGTGCTTCTTTATAAATAGAGCTGGAAAAAGCTGACACGACATGGCAAAACAACACGAACCGGACACGAAAAAATTAGATTAGTGTTTAAGGCTTACAACAAAAAATTACTAAAAGATTTATCAAAAAGTATGTATAAGAATTGTTTATGATCATTTAAACTTATTTCCAAGTTACGTTCCATCTCTATAATTACCTATGTGTTTCATTATTAATGAAGTTGCTTACATAAATATAGGTAGAATCAATTATTTTTAGCCTAATTATACTAACCCAAACTCAACCCATCCCATTTAGTCAAATGAATAACCCATTTACATTTTAAGGTAATAACTCCCAACCCAACCTGCCACTTCCATGTCAGGCATGGACTGGTTTGTCATGTCAAGTTAATTTTTGCCTACTTAAATAAAAACAGGCGAAAAATATAAAAAACTAGCCAAGGAAGTGACTTTACAAGTGCATACAGTTTCTTGGTCTTCACTCTTCACTGAACAAGATGTTAAAAAAGAATCAAACAAAATAATTCTTGGAAAATCTATAAGAAGTATCCAACAATCAAATCTCTCTTAAAGAATGAAGCAAGATCAGTTGTACACAATTTTTTAAATCTTCAGTGATCAAATGATAATAAACAACAAAATTATTTGCAACAAAATCAACTATAAGGCTTGAAAAGCTAATATTTCAAGCAAATAGGTCACCTCTGCTATAAAAGAATATCGACATGGAAAAGCATAACACATGTCACTGAATGAGATGAGAGAATAGAAATTGTAAATAGATATAGTATTTCCTTACCAGCTAAAAATTAATATTCTGTGGATAAGACAATATAATGACGACATATTTCACTGCATGACATACTTAGTAAACAAGCATCCCCATATTCTATAAATGGAATCCCTCAATGTTACTCACACAGTCACACTTATGCATCTATCAAGCCTGAGCTGAAGAGACCAGCATGCAAAAGGAAACACGATTCTGCATCAATAGATAATTGCAAGCCACTTCATCTATGCCCTTGACCACGTTGCATATTATATGCTCCCCAATTGCCAGGCCCAGGTCCATATTGAGGATAATTCTCCATACCAGGCTGCGTCTGTAAATCAAACATCGAAAATAAAGCTACATGATCTTTGTAAACAGTTAAAATGCAACATTGCATACAAACATCACAGCATGGCAAATATAAATCTCAGTAAGAAAACTTACTGGGTTCACTCCATATCCAGCAGGGTAGGGATTTCCTGCGTACCCACCTTCAGGTGTGCTATAATTGGTGTTATAACCTGCCGCTGCTCCTAAGAAAAACAAAGAAATGAACTAAGTTTGGCTGATTTACTAAACAAGAGGTATAAATTTCCAGAGAAGCATGGTGCACAAACAGAGTGAAAGAGAGAGAGAGAGAGAGACTGGGGAGCACTGGATATATAAAGACAACCAAAATTAGCTAGATAACCAAAGCTTCTGAGTGGTAAGAAGAAACAACAAGATCTTAATTAAGGGTATTCTACAATAACTGAATTATTAAAAGCTCATTGAGATAATTTTTTAACCATCTCTAACATCCAAATGTTGAAAGTTAAAAACCTCGCGATTGAAATTTGTTTCCAATAAATGTATATACTATTAGCCTCATACTTTAGCTAATCAAAAGCCAAAAGCTCCATTCTTACAATGCTCAAATAAATTAGACCTTTCAAAACAATCATACCAGGATTGCCAACAGCAGCAGCAGCACGTGCTCTCTTCTCTGCATTAGCAACCTCTGCCCGTAGCTTTTCTAGTTCTCTAGCCATTGAGAGCATTTTGGCCTGGAACTTTTGGCCATGCTCGTAGCTATCTGCATATGCTTTCTTCTCGTATTCAATAGCAGCCCTGCAAACCCCCCAATATAATATTACAAAAAGAAGCCAAAACTAGCATTCAAGACTTGTATAAATATACATATGTAATATCACAAGACCCTCAAAAACAGCTCCATACTTTGCTCTGTCAACCTCCTGTCTCATATGCTCAATTTCAGCTTTCAATGCCGGGACTTGCTGTAAATCGGTAGAAAATCTAGTCAAATCTTGGTTCATTCTCTGGACCTGAGCCATCAGATCTTGCCTAACGACAGTAAGTTCTTTAACATTAGATTGAACCCGCATGTGTTCAGCCTTCATTGCATCTGCTGCTTGAAGTTCCATCTCTAATTTGGCAGCCTTGTCAAGCATTTCTCTCATCTGCATATCCTTTTCTGCGTGAAAGGAATCACCATAATGGGACATTTGTTGCAACTCATAATGAGCAGCTTCTAATTCCTGCTTCAATGCAACATGGGTAGCAGCAACCCTCTGGTTATCGACTAATAAGCCTTGAATTTCATGAAGCTGAACTCCGAGACGTTCCTCAAGGATAGCAGGGTGAGGGGGTAATGACCTAGGGCCCATCCCAAACTGGGATTCCCTCTCCCTCATTTCCTCAAGAAGCGCAGGGTGAGGCATCGGACCAAGATTTCGGCCATATGGTGGTTCATGGGGCGGAAACGGAATCCTTCCATGAGGCATATTCTTCATCGGCAATGGCGGACCCGGGTTTCTGCCTGACATTGTGACTGATGCCCCTAATTATGATACAGAATTATTCAAATTTCCATCAGAAAATTTAAATTAGGAATGCGCATAACTTCGATTACATTAATCAGAAGAAAAACAAAACAAATCCCAATTATATTAACAATGGAGCATAAAAACAACTCAATCCCATGAATTAACTCAAATTATCAATTTACTCAAGAATTTGAATTAACAAATAACGAACTACACCAGAAACCAATTAATCTGAAAATCAATTGAACAAAGATTATCAAAATTTAAAATACAATAATTATAATTCGACCATTAATAGCATACTATAAATTAAAATTGTTGCTGATAAATTCAAATTAAAACCAGTTCAAAGATGGAGCAATCAAAGTAAGACAACAAATTACCTATGAGCGATTGACAATTGTTTCTGAATTTGATTCCTGGAAAAGTATGAATTTGCACAAAATCCGCCAGAAAATGGAGAGGACTTTAGGTTTTCAGGTCTTTTGGCAAACCCAAAAACAATTGTAACCTGCTAGCGGAGCACTGGAGTACCTATACTTGGAAATTTGGAATTTATAAAACTTGGCAAAACCGTCATTCAGGTAGCCGTACGAGTCACTCGAATCAACTTCTTTCTGACATTACTCCATACTAGTTTTTGGCTTGAGTAATGCCTGAAAAATTAACTTTTCAATATATAATACGAAATACTTCATAAAGAAAAAAGAGACAAGTACCAATTGCTTGGTAAATCTAAAAAGGTTGAGAAGGTAAACTAACGACTCTCAAATAAGGTAAATTGTTATGTTAGTGACAAGATAACATCGTTAGTTGGGACCGAAGTTGTTGTCCAGCTAATGAAGGATCTTTAGCCAAGGCATAGGTTACTTTCTCGCAGAATGTTTCATTAAAGATAAGTATGTTAGTTGATTTTTGTTTTGTTACCATCAAAATATCATGACCTTTGTCTGATTTATAATTATAGTCTAAGATTGAATTACCAATTGAAGCTATAATGGTAGATTAATGAGACGTTAAATGAGTAAAATGACTTATAGTGTAATGTTTATTTATATAGTAGTAAAAAGTCTTTATTATCTTTATGCGTCTTTTTTAGTTGTCGGTTTGGTTGCTTTATTAATTTGCGTTCATTTATGGTGAATAAACGCTACTCCATAAATTAAACAAAGATTTTGTTTCGTTTATCTATTAGGTATTGTATTCTTTTTTGAATTTGTCTATGCAATTATTATAGGGATGTCAATGGCGCGAGTTTGTAAATCCGCCCCATTTGGGTAGGAATGGGTTCAAGTTTGGCAAGGATTAAATGAGGACATGGATAAATCTTGTATCAATTGTGGGGATGAGAATGGGGATGGATTTCATGTTGTAACCGCCCCATGTCCGTCTCAGCTCCACCCCATCTACCCTACCTCGCCCATACCCGCCTTGCCCCATCCTGCACGCAATAATGATATAATTTTTTCTATTTTTTAACTATTATATGCGTTATTTATGATACCTTAATGTTACTTCTAGTCCTTCAAAATTTAAATTTTTATTGAGTAAGACATCATGTACTTAAAAGCATCTTCATTGCCATGATAACAACACAAAACCTAACTGAATGACATAATATCCTTTCAAAAAAAAAAATTGAAAATGGCATAACATAATCAAACACAGATTCAATCCAAGATGAAACACCGAGCAATTGCATTCTTTGCTACTTCATCCGTAAATAAGTTTAAAATGGTGCTTTACGTGTTACTCATGTCCTATCTACTTACTCACAAAATCACTCTCCCGACCATGGTTAGACTTATTACTCACCAAGATCAGACTATCCAATATGTCATTCGTCTTGCGGGGGCATGTAGAGAAGAATATCATATAATAATATCATGATATGATTTTTTTTCTTGATATGCATATCATGGGCCGATTCCCAAATAGCAATTTTTTTTATACCTTTGACTTATTTAAAGTCTAGATATACGATTACTATCCATCATATTTGTAAAGTATTTTCCCTTGACTTTGTAATTGTTATTTAACTAGTGTAGGTCCCATGCAAATGCGTAGTGGTTACTTTTTTATTTTAAAAGAAGTAATAAAGGACACTAAATTTCATTAATTAAAGTCATACGACATCTACAATTGACAATTAATGATAATGAAAACGATTTTAACAAAATCAAACAAGAATTCATCGGGGAAGGGCTAAGAATTCAAATACATAAACATAACAATTCGGCACATTCTCAATTCGTTATCTTATACAACTTTTTGAGTGGATCCGTCGTCACTTCGTAATTTTGTGAGAAAGAAAATTCTTGTGTTGATTTCGTAACCCGAGTCCGAGCAATAATCAATCTTAGCCCCGCACAACTGGAGACCAAATTAAACGCAAATATAACCGTTTTTTTTAAGGAGTTTGAAAAACATTGTCTTTCGAAGGAGATCGAAAAAAACCTTGTCTTTTGAAGGAGATAAACCCAATCTATCAAGGGAGACATTATTATAACCTATGAAATAAAAGCTTAAAAGAAATAAAGATTGGGGATTTCCACCGGTAAAATCCGATGAAAGCCACATCAAAACTAACAAAGGAGGTTAGAGTTAAGGAGAGAGAAGAGGGAGAGAGCCGTAGTGATTACTAATAAATTAAAAAAAAAAAATACTTTTTTTACATGCTTTAATTTTGTCTATCCAATATTCTTAAAAATGTAAGGCTAATTTATCAATGATGTGCATTGAAGAGTAATGTTAATTTACATTTTAAAACTATTGAAATTTTTGCTTTCCAGAGATAATTATTTCGTGATCAGAATATTTATAGATTTACATTGTATGCATAAGATAGTTTTATATGTCTATCTTCCCTACTCTTACAAAAGTTTCTTTTTAACCAAATGACACGTACTGAAACTTGTGTAAAGAAGCATATTAACAAATGAATGTACCTTGTTACCCTAATACAATACATAAAGGGAGTAACAAGAAACCAAATCTTAAGCATATTGTAAAGTAGGTTAAAGTTCACTCGCCCTAAGGATCTCGATGACGATTTTTTGGATCGACTTGATGCTATCGTTCTTCAATGGCTCTATGGCACTATTTCAACCGATCTCTTGTATCGTATTCTTGATGAAAAGGCAACGGCTATGGTGGCTTGGAATAAGTTACGTTACCTTTTTCAAGATAACAAGGGAACTCAAGTTGTGCATCTGGAAAATCTATTTGGATCAATTACATTGGAGACGTGTGTCTTTCTTGCTGATTATTATCATTAATTGAAGGAGGTTTCCGATCAACTTGCTACAATTGGGCATCCAATTTTGAGGAGCATCTCGTTCTTCAATTGGCTGGGAAGTTGAATCCTAAATACGGCATGGTGGCTGCTACTCTAATTCAACAGGGAAATCCAACTCCATCTTTTGCTAAAGCATGCTCTATGCTTGAATTGGATCGTGTTAGTCGTGAGAAGAATAAGAGCACTTCGACATCTTCTTCCACGATACTTCTTGCTGCGTCTGACGCTTCTCATTATTCTTCACAACTGCACAACGGTGGATCTGTTGGTGGTCGATCTTCTGCTGGGGCTAGTAAACCGAAAGGTGGGAAGAAGAACAATAAAGGAGATGGCAGTAAGGGTACGATAGTATTTGGGGACCTCAACAAAACCAAAACCAAATGCAATAATATTATTTTCCTCCTTGGGCTGCATGTTATCCGCCCTGTCCATGCCCTTATATGCCAATGCAATGGCAGGCACAATTGGGGCAGCAGCAACCACCAATACCTCAAAATCTGTAGGGGATCTTGGGCCCTGCTCCATAGCAGCCTAATATAACTTTTCTTGCCCATAGTTCGTCGTATCAACCTATTGATCTTCCGGCTTTCTTCAACACTTTGAGTCTTCAAGCTCCAAATCCGAATAGGTACATGGACACTAAGCTACTGCTACCTTTCATCATATGAATGCTTCAGGTATTCCTTCTTCTATGGTTGATTGATGTTCTTTTAATTCACATATTTTAGTTGGTGATGGATCTAAAATATCAGTTCAAGGCTCTAGCACTACTACTCTTTCTAAACCATTTCCTCCTCTTACTCTTAAACACATTCTTTTTGCTCCTAGTATCATTAAGAATCTAGTCTTTGTCCATCAATTCACTACCGATAATTTTGTCTCTGTTGAATTTAACTCTTTTGGTTTTTCTGTGAAGGACCTCCGGACGGGGAAAATAGTGACGAGGTGCAATAGTACTGGAAATCTTTATCCTATATCTTCCAATTCTTCATCATCATCTCCTTCTACTGCATTTGCGGTTCTTTCCTCTTAAGTATGGCGCAATCATTTGGGACATCAGGGCGATCAAGCTCTTAGTTTTCTTAGGAATCATAAACTTATTCAATGTAATAAAGGAGATGCCCTCACTGTTTTTCATGGTTGCCAATTAGGAAAACACTACCGGCTTCCGTTTAGTATTTTATCTACTAAAACTTGTACTCCTTTTGATATAGTCCATACTCTATACTGGTTTTTACTTATCCTCTAAATAGTCATACTGGTTTTTGCTATTAATTATTTGCTTTTCCTTGATGACTATTCTCACTATTTATGGGTTTTTCCACTTAAATAAAAATCTTAGGTTTACCCGAATTTGTGTACTTTTGCATTCGTATGTCAAAACTCAATTTAATGTGTCTATTAAAGCATTACAATGAGATAATGGTTGAGAGTATGATAATGATAGCTTCACCCTATTTTCTCAATCTCATGGCATCATATAAAGGCATTTGTGTCCTAATACCTCTCCTCAAAATAGGAAGGCGAAACATATGATTAGGACTACTAATAACATTTGTCGTTGTCTTTTATTTCATGCTTCTCCCCCTTCCTCCTTTTTTGGGTTGAGTCTTTGCACACGTGTAACACCTTAGAAATTTCCCCCTTTTTAAATACCTATTTTGCTCTTTTTAGAATACGAAATATTAAATAACTAAGACATTACCGCCACCATGATAACAACTAAGCCTTTAGCAAAGACATATAGCAGAAGACTCTTTTCTAAACCATTTAAAATAAAACAAAGTCCAATAATCAAACCAAACGAAAGTAAAGTCAACCCAAAACCAAACAAAGTCAAACCTACAACTTGGAACCATTGTAGGCCCTTTCAAAAACCAAACCATTGTTCAAAATCAATAAATTAGTCTCCACAAGCAACTAAATAACATTTAAAGTAAATAAAGCAAATCATATTCTCATAAAGACTAAAAGATTCGCTCTTCACTCATTTCCCCAACATGGATATGTAGCGTCACCTGAAAAACTTCTTTGTATTCTATCCCCAGTTCCCCACTACTCGCCATAAGAAATGATGGGTCATCGTAGGGCCAAGATAAAGACAAGGACAAACAAAAAAAACAATCAATAATGCTGAGTATATAAACGTAAACGAAACACACTAACATGCTTACAACCTAACATCATTAATCTTACCTTTATCCCTATATTCAACATACAATCAATAATACAAATATTAGATAACAATTCATTAGTTTATTTATTTGATTACGCATCGAACGTGTTTCCAACCAAATCCCTGCATCATGTACCCCCAGTAGAAGCTATGGTTAAATATAAAACCTCATAACTCCCCTCGTATGTTCATACTCAAGGTATATACGTTTCAAGAGTTTTGGTGCGTAACTTCTTTCACTTTACGTTGTTTACATATTGTAGACTTGGTGATGACTCTTAAATAATAAAACAATCAATCAACATAAGTCATTCAAACAATCAAACATTCCAATTTAATTATTCTTGAATAATTAGTGCCCACATTTAATTAATGTTGAACCCTTTTTAAAACTACCTTGGTGTATAAACACCTTAAGCACATAAAGCACCTCATCAAATCATATCCCTCAGTGTATAAACACCTTGAGTGCACGTAGGCACCACATTATAATTCATCCCTGTGTACTAAGATTAGACCTGACAACCCTGACCCAAACCCGATGATCCGACCCGTGACCCAAAATCGACCCGGAACCCAAAATCGACCTGACCCGACCCATACCCGACCTGAAAATGAAGTTGCCCGATCTTGACCCGACACCCGAACTGACCCGACCCGAAGTTGCCTCGATACCCGAAATGACCCGACCCAAAATTGGCTTGAAGTGTTTGACCCAAACTAACCCGATACCCAAAATGTCCTAAACTAAAATTACCTTATAACTGAACTAAAAATGTCTTATGCTAAAAATGACTCAAATTGTTCATCTCCAACCGTAGCCAAGCTCATAAACTGAATTGATAGTTCTTATTATAATAATAATAAAATATAAAATTATCGATTTGAGCTTGATCCACAAATGGAACAACCCGAAAATTATTCAACCCGATTTTGACCAGACCCAAATATGACCCGAACATACTTGACCCGTAATGGTATGACCCGAACAAACCCAACCCGAACTCGACCCGATACCGGACCCGAGTCATACCCGAAACCTGAATTGACTAGACCCAAAAGTGACCCGAACCGAATGACCCATTTTCCAGGTCTAACTAAGACACTTAAATAGCTTAAATCCTATGCTTAAAGCATTAATAAAAATTATATGAACCATAGTAAAATTCTCTTTCAACATTCCAATAAACTAAATTAAACATTTTATTTAATTAAACACGCTCTTAATTATGCCAATAATAAAAGTGTGGTCCATATACAATATTCAAATATCACCAAATTCCAATAATAAATCATTCCAAATAATTATGCCTCATAAACCAATCATCAAACCATTTCAATTCCACAAAACCAGTTCATTCCAACAACTCCAACCAATTCCTAGCATGATATTAACTTGGAATTAATCAAAACAAATCCTAGCATGCTTCTATACGCTTAATAAATTCCAAGTATGCGTATGTACCTCGAATATGATCTCAAAATCGTCACGGCTAAGAAAAATCACTCACTTGAAACTCTCCTACAACAAACAATTACCAAAAGGCATTAATACCCATCTTAGCAAATTCCCAACAATATAAACATGTGTAAAAACACTTTTAAACCTTATAAAACATGCTGAAAATTAATTAGATTTACTTAGTTTTATTCCCAATTAATGGGTAATTAAAATTCGTTCAAGAAACTCATAATTTGGCCTCTATATTAAAATTACAACAATGTAGAACATAAAAACTTGCTGAAAACTAGTTTTAAAACATCAATTTCAATATGCTAAACCAACCACAACAAATTCCCATCAATAATCATCAATTTAAAAACCTAGGGTTTTATCAATTTGGGGCTTTTTCGCATAAACATAATCTGAAAATTCTTTATATAAATCATCATAACTCATCACACAACATCCAAATTAATAATTAATCAAAAAATGAATTTAAAGCAAGAAGTTTTTTTTAACGCACGCACAAGAAGAAGGGGAGGAGAGGACGGTTGCTGGTGCTGTCAGCGTGTGCTGGTGGTGGTGGCAGCCGGCCACCAGTGCTTGTGGTGGTGTGCGTGTGACGTGAAGGGTGGGGGAAATAGAGGAGAGAAAGAGTGTGTGCTTACCTCTTGGGTATTTTTCACCTTAAGGCAAAATCTGATTTTTGCTCTTGAGGTGAATATTTATACCTCTCTCAGTCTCTCTAAAACCCTCTTTCCTATTGATTTTCCTTATTTAGCCTTCATGAATCCTTCTCCCTCTTAGAATAGTTATTGACTTTATTTAAAATCGTTTTGACTTTAAAATTCCTTTATAAATTAAATACTTGCCCCAAAGTTTAAATACTTCCTCCATTTTTAAATACTTGCTCCATTTCTCCATGCGCGGAGTTTTAGGAGAATTTAGAGAAAGTAATAAAATATGGAGGTAGTGGGATAAGGGGAAGAATAAAAAATTGTAAAAAGCAAAAGTAGTTGAGAGAATATGAAATTAATAAAATATGATTTATGTTGGGTACACTAGGTGAGAGAAATGAATTTAATATTGTAAAAGATTTCCAAATAAGGAAATGAAGCAAGTATTTAAAAACGGCCGAAAAAGGAAAGTGGAGCAAGTATTTAAAAACAGAGGGAGTATAAGAATAAAGTATTTCCAAAAATGAATTTATTGATGGGTTTTATCTAAATCGACCTTTAAAATATTAAAATTAGAAATGAATGATTATTTTCTAATCAATAAAAACGTTTATAAAATAATAATTTAATTTATAAATAGTATAAAAATATAGGGTATTACAACAAAGTTGCTTATTTGTTAAATATTCGCCTACTCGTCTTCTAAATTATCTTACCCCCGTGCACATTCTCTATAATATGATCATATTCGTACTTTTGGTTGTCTTTGTTATCCTAATCATTCCACCACATCTCCCCATAAAATGAGTCCTCGCTCTACCCCATGTATTTTTCTTGGGTATTCGGTTTCTCATCGTGGTTATTGGTGTTTAGATATTGCCATGAACAAAATAATCATTTCTCGACATGTCATTTTTAACGAAATCGTTTTCCCTAATTCGTCAAATTACAACCCTACTCCTAATGATTATGAGTTCTTGGTTCCTGTTAATGAGTCTGCTCCCCCTCCACCTCTCATTCAAGAAATGCGTCTGGCCCATTCCCCTGAGCCAATCATATTTCTTCTCCTCCTTTAGTGAGTGCTGGGCATCATAGCTCGTTGGAGAGTAGTAGGCCTGTTCTGTAGCACCCTAAAAATTCCTTTCCCATAAAATACCTGCTTTGCCCTTTTTATAATATAAGTTAGAAAATTCTAAGACATTATCGCCACCGTGAAAACGGCTAAGGCAATTATCAAATACACATAGCAGAAGACTAGTTTGAAAAACCCTTCAAAATAAAACCAACTTCAATAGTCAACCAAACGCAAGTAAAGTCAAACATAGTCAAACTAAGTCAAATAAAGTCAACCAACAACTTGGAACCATTGTAGGCCCTTTTTAAAACCAAACAGATACTTAAAACCATTGCGTTAGTCTCACAAGCAAATATATATAATAGTCAAAGCAAATAAACACATCATATCCTTATAGGAACTAAACAAGATTCGCTCTTCACTCATGCCCATCATGAATATGCTTTATCACCTGAAAAGCTTCTCTTTACTTTGTCCCCACTACTCGCCATTAGAAATGGCTCGTCGTAGGGCCAAGATAAAGACAAGGCCAAACAAACATACAAAACAATCAACAATTCTAAGTACATAAGCGTAAACGAATCACACTAACATGCTTTCATCCTAGCATCACACAACTTACCTTGTTGCATTTGTTTTTCAAGCATACAACATACAACACAATCAATGAATAATTGAATTACTTATTTAGTTTGATTACGCATCGAACGGATTTCCCACCAAGTCCCTGCCCCAAATAAATTGAGGTACTACACCGGGTAGGCAAAATGCCACATGAAGTGACTGGACGTCCTGCGCATAAATTAAAAAGGAAAATATAGCGTCCTGTACTCCTAATAGAAGTTATGATCAAATATAAAGTCACATAACTCCCCCCCCCATATGTTCATACTTGAGGTATATACGTTCCAAGAGTTTTGGTGCGCAATCTCTTTCGCTTTACGTTATTTACATATTTTAGACTTAGTGATGACTCTCACTCCACAACACAATCAATCAACATAAATCATTTAAGTAATCAAACATTCCAATTTAAATTCTTGAATAATTAGTGATTATGAATGATTAAATGTTGAATTCTGTATAAACTACCTCAGCGTTAACACCTTAAGCGCATAATGCACCGCAAATCCTATCCCTTGGTGTTTAAAACTCCTTAAGTGCACTTAGGCACCGAATTTCCTTTTATTCTTGTGTACTAAGACACTTACTAGCTCAATTCCCATGCTTATAGCATCAATAAAAATTATATGAACCATAATAAAATTCTCTTTTTATATTCCGACCAATCCAAATTAAACATTTAGTTTAATCAAATGAGCCTTTAACCATGCCAACAATAAAATTATGGTCCAGTAACAATATTCCAATATCACCAATTCCAATAAATAATTATTTCAACCTATCATAATTCACCAATATTTCACCAAAATTCATTCCAACTCAATCAATTCAATCCAAGTCACAAATCCCAAACAGTTCCTAACATGATACTTATTTAGAATAATTAAAAATAAATCCTAGCATGCTTCTACACGCTTAAATAATATCGAGTATGCGTACGTACCTCGAATATGATCTCAAAATCGCCACGACTACACAAAATCATTCACTTGGAAGTCTCCTACAACCCACAATATCAAAGAGACATTAATATCTATTCATATTAAATTTCCAGCAATATATACACTCTTTAACTTTTAAACCTTTTAAAATATGCTGAATATTAATTAAAACCATCTACTTTTATTCCCAATTAATGGGTAATTAAAAATCCCTTCAAGAAAACTTTATTCTAGCCTCTACATAAAAATTCCAGCATTATAAAAACTCTTAAACTTGTTGTAATTAGTTTAAAAACACTAATTTCAATAGTTTTAATCATCCACCATTAATTTCCATTAATAAACATCAATTTAGAAACCTATGGTTTATTAATTTGGGGCTTTTTCATATAAAAACCAAATCTGAAAATTATGTGAATTAAACATCATTAAAAACATTATAAAATCATCACTCAATACCCAAAACAATAATTAATCAAAGCTAATTAAAAATTGAAGCAAGAATTTTTTTCTTTTTTCTTTTTGCTTGAACCCACGCACGCACACAAGGAGGGAGAGAGGACGGTTGCCGCCGCCTCCCACCAGCTGTTGTTGCCGGCATGTGCTGGTGGTCGGCCGGCCAATGGTGGTGGTGGCAGCCGACCACTCATGGTGAGTGTGTCGTGAGTTGTGAGTGAGGGGAGAGAGATAGAGAGTTTACCTCAAAGTCTTACTTAATCATAAGGTGGGTATTTATACTCTTTCTCAAAACCCTCCTAACTTGATTTCCCTTTTTACCCTTAATGATTCTCATTCCCATTCAACTTGGTATTTGACTATCTTTAAAATTCCATTGACTTTAAAAATTCCTTTATAAATTAAATATGCCCCAAAGTTTCTAAATAATGAAATAAAATATTTCCAAAACCAAATAAATAAATAGAAATGGGTTTTTAATTAAAATAAACCTTTTTAAATTATTAAAATACCATAAATAATTCATTTCAAATTTTTTAAACACATCATAAAATAATACTTTAAATTATTATATGTATAAAAATACGAGGTATTACATGTTCAATCAGCTACTACTTCCTTACGGGCTATCCACACTCGCGCCTCTTTAGCTACGGCTTAGGCCTAGCACCCACCTCCCTCTATTCAGCCCACTACCTAATCTATTCCTCATTCTCCTACTTCTAATCAAAATCCGCCCTTACCCCATTCTTCTCAACCGGCCCAGCCACATCGTACCATGCATACTCGTGCAATGTTAGGCATTTTAAAGCCAAATTCGAAGTATTCCAACTTGGCACTCGTAACTTCGTCTACACCAAAAATTTCTCCTATTCCTCGTTTGCTGGTCAAAGCCCTTGATGACCCTAACTGGTATAATGCAATGTGTGATGAGTACAATGCCATGATTGATACACATACTTGATAGGATAAAGTCGTATCACCTGATCAAAAGTAATTATATTCCTAAAACCACTAACTAAAATAGATAAGGAGTAGGGTTAAATTCACAGGGAAACAATGTTCTTCTATTCCTAATATACTATTATAAGCAAAATTATCAAGGAATCAGTCGGGTTTGTATGAATTAAACTAAGGAATAAATCAATTATAAAAAGCCTAGGGTCATAGGTTCACCAATAATTAATATTCCAGAATTAAAATATAAAATTCAACAATTGATATTACAATTAACATGATTAACAGGCTCTCGCAATTTATTAATCAACAATAGATCTAACAGGGCTCTCGCAATTTACTAGAACTAAGTTCCTATTGAAAATAACCTTTAATATTGAAATAACATCTGCACGATTCATCAAATCAATATTGCTATACTTTTACAATCAAAGCACATCTTCTCGATTTATAATCCAATAGTAAGGAATTAAAACAATTCAACAAGAAATTAATATGCAACATCAATAACCAACAATAATTATTTATCCCATCATATTAATCATGGATCCCCAAAAACCCTAGAATTAAACTACTTGCACGTATTTAAATCTAAACTAAATAAAGCGATTAAATTAAGCATAATAAAACAATAGTAATAAAACTAACATTTAACCAAATTAGAGTAAAGCAATAATTAAAGCTTAACTAAGAAAGAAAGAAAAGAAAGTTGCGTAATAAAAAAACTAGAAACTAATCGTAAAATCTGTAAAAGAAAACAAAACTAATAAAATAAAGTTGCTCCTAAAGAAAACAAATCTAATCTACAACCTACCTTCCCAACCTACGTATTACATCCCTTCATCAATAATAATAACTATATAATAAAAGACACACCAAAAATAACACGTGTCATTTTCTAGTGTGTCCCTTAGATTTTTTTTTTAAAAAAAATCGATTTAGAAAACAAATCTTATACATAAATAAAAGAATAAAAATGTTTCAAAAAAAATTATATAAGAAAAAAAAATATATTTAATGTATCCTTTCACAATATATATTGATACCATAAACTTAAGTAAAAAAAAAAAATCAAATTCTTAACATGTTTGTGACATACATAGTATTATGTACTACTCTATCATTATTATAACAAGGATTTAATGTTAAACATTAATTGTATCTAATTATGTATGAAAATAAAGCTTGCCAGGAAATACATAAAAAAAATATTTTAAGTCAGTTGATTATTGAATAAAAAATCCTCATAAGAGAGAATGAATAATAGTGGGTAAAAAAGAAACCTATTTATTGGTTAAATAAATAATTGTTAAGATATTTATTTGGTTAACAAGAAGAAAATGATAGTATAAATTTGTTGGTAAAATATACTGTATATAAATATACATATGTTTGTATTTTAAAAAATCTATTTTGCTAATAATAGGCTCTTTCATAATAAATTCATTTTACGAAATAATAATTAAGACAAATTTATTTTTTATAATTTAATATAGTGTTAATTAAATAATAGTTATTGAAAATTACAGTGCATGGCATGTGACCTAATCTAGTTTTATAATAAAGATGAGTTTTTAGATAAAGTCCAACAACTACTCCCACTAAAACTAGGATTGTAACTAAATGTATCCAGAAGTTTCGTCAAACGTCCCAACATGTGGGCCTCAGCATTAAACCCAAAAACAGCCAAACCAACTTAGCCTACACCTTACAGCATACTCACCCGATCGGGAGTTGGGCCGCTCGATCGGGCCCACTATTCCACACACCCATCCCTTTTGGGATTATGCTTCTTTGCATCTTAGATTTGTAACTTGTGATTTTGTACGACTTGGCCCAATTTCCTTCTTGATATCCAAGTATTGGACTTGCAATAAAATTAGTACTCCAAACGAACCGAGCCCTTAATCACCGAACCAAATTTAATTAGTTCGATCTTGGGCTTCAAATATACGGTCATAAATACGATCGAACTCTAATATCTTTGTCGTGGCTCAATAAGCTCGAGAATTATCATAAATCTGCATATTCCTACACAATAATACTAACTCTACAAAAACACTAGAAAACGTATATAAGTAATAAAAATAGCACTGTAGAGCTCAAATAAGCACAAATATAACCTCAGGACGGGGAATAAAAAAAATTTATAAATACACTCTTCAATACTTTGGGATTTAGTTCCACGTCCTACAAATGCAAATGTCATTCGGTGTTTATGGGTTTTTACACATAAGGAGGAATCTAATGGTGAAATTGAGCGACATAAAGCCCGATTAGTTTCTAATGGTAAGAGTCAGGAAGTTGGTGTTGATTGTGGTGAGACTTTTAGTCTGGTTGTGAAACCGGCTTCAATTTGTACGGTCTTGAGTTTGGCATTTTCTCTTCAATGGTCGTGATGAGTGACATTTATGTCACTCTTAGGGTAGTGTTTTTGCTTTGTTTTAGCTTGTCTTAGGTCATTTTATATTTGTTTTGTTCAAATAATGCGTGCATTCATGTCTCGATGTGTTTTGGATGAAATCGCGTATATGCTCGAATGCTTGCCTTTATTGCGTGTTCATACCGTTGCCCCTACCTTATTGCTTCCCTTGGTGTTTGTGATTAGGTTTTTGAAGTCAAGAGTTGCAAAGCAGAATCCAAGGAAGCACAAAAGAAGATTTGAAGAAAGCATGGTGAGCATGCGTGCAGACAATGCGCGCGGGCGCGTACAGAAGGCAAAAGTAAAGAAGCGGGGCCGAAGGTTTGTGAGGGGGCATCGCGGCCAGTGCGAGGGGGCGTCACGGCCAGTGCGCGGGCGCGCAGCCCAGCAGTACGGGAGCGCAGCAACCCCAGCTAGGCACGTAACCCACGTTTTCACGGGCGCGCAGGCCCGTGTGTGCGAGTGCTCCCGAGCCCCTATTTGACCTGTTTTTCGCGGCTTCTAAATACCTTCGAGGCTTGATGTACGAAGGACTTTTTTTAGATCTTTGAACCTACTTTTAGCTTAGGCTTAGTTGAGAGCTTCTCTCTCTAGATTGAGGTTAGATTAGTGTAGCTTTGCAGAGAGAAAGTGAGAGATCTTCAATGATGGGATTCGGAGCTTGAAGATTTAACTTGTGACAATTGTTTTGGAGATCTCGTTATTAAATCAATGAGCATTTCTTACCTTCTCGTCTCTATTTTTGTTTATTGTTTTTTATTATTGCTTTTGGTATTGCTTGTTAATCATGTTGATGCTTGTTAATTTGTTGATTAATCTTGTTATTAGCATGGTTAGTGAGTAGTTCCCCAACTAAGGGGATGGTTGTGGTGTAGTTGGATCTTGAGCATGTTTTAGGGTTTGGAATTGATTTATTTGTGATTAAAATTCTTTGTTTTCCATATCGTACCAATTACTTCTCTTGAGTAGCCAATCAATGGTTATAATTGGGTGGATTGAACAAGAGTATGACGAAAGCATAGTCTAGGAATGGCCATTGAATGATTTTCTTGATTTGTACCTCGATTCGTTTGGCTTATGACGACAGTGTAAGTTGTGCTTGAGTTGAGAAATTAATTAGCCCCAGCAGGTGGCTAGATTATGCTTTGAATCATTGAACATGAGATGCTTAGTTCACGCTTAAATTCAATTTCCATGCCTTGTTTATGCTTGAGTGAATGCTATGTCTAAACCATTTCCCTTAGTGCTTTAGTTATATTGATTCTAGCTTGTTTCATTTCTTGCTTTAGTGACTTTAGTTTACTTAACTTCTATCCCGGAGTAGCTTGATTTTTGATAATACTTGGTATAACACCCCCAAATCTCCATCTACGGAAATACTAGTATAATACGTATAATTATACCGTAGAAATAGACTTAGGCGTATTACCGCCGCGTGATTACGCAAGACTACTCAAACTACTAATTGAAAACCACAATTTCGCAGTGGAAACTCAAACTCTTTCCTTATCAATACTTATAAAATAGTAACCATTGTTATGAGTACTAAAAAATAGAAATAAAACCAACATCCCTAAAACTAGGTGAAGAATATCCGGGGACTCCCAAATGCTCATTTATTGTGAAAACAGTTAATATTGCTTACTATGAGGAGGGTAGCCCGTCGTTGGGGATCCCACTTCCTCTATGCCCATGGCCTTTTAAAAGCCTAGGACTTTACACTTTTGAAGGTGTGTTAGGATTTAAATTCCTGATTGTTTGGGGGCCCTTGAATTAGAATTGATTCTATCATTATGGTTTTTTGTAAGAAACTAAGGAGTCGCCAATGAGTTTTAGGAAAATTCATAAACCTCGTTCATGCCTTTCTCCCAAGTAGAGTTCAAGAGATATTTAGCACGAATCATAAGTTTACCCGTGCCCAAATTGGTCTACTTGTACCAGAAATGAGTTCGGGAGCGAGAGTACTAAAATAACGTTCCCTTTAGGGGGGAATTGCTATCCTAGCCTAAGTGCGGCCTCTACTAGCTCTTCCTTTTTCAAAGTTTCATCACCAAATAATATATGCAACGTGGTACCTAAAACTAAGTTAGTTGATTTTTATTTGCACGCGTCAATCACGTAAAGATTACTTTGCAACGAATGTCGTTAGTCTTATTTATTCCAAATTCATTAAAGAACAATAATAAACAAGATTCACCTTGACTTAGGTGATAAAACAACAATTAATTATTCCAATTCTAGTCTTCAATTAACGCAAGTTACTATGTGGAATTAATTAATTATAGTTTATTTAAAGTGATCAAACAACACTAATTCATTGATTAAAGTTATTTAGGACGAGAAAACTAATGTGATTTATCTAAGTGTTTGGGAATTACACTTTTCCTTGCTAGATCTTTTTTTAGAATGCTTATGAACACCTTTTTGTTGGGGAACCTCCACCGTAAGAACGAAACAATTAAAGCGTAAGTGTTTAGGACAAGAGGGTTGATTACTGCGTAAGTCCACAAAGATGTTACCGTTGACTTTTAGGCTATTTTTCTGTGTGTTTAATGCTCGTATTGAACCTCTATTTATAGGGAATGGGTGAGATTAGGGTTTTGAAGATTCTGCCGCAGCAGGTGGCGCGTGCAACTCTGAAAGTTGTGCGCGGCTGCTGTGCGCAAGTGATTCGGTTGCGCAGATTATGGCAGCGCGACCTTTGGTCTTGCGCGTGGTTTTACGGTAAGATTCAATTTAGTAAATTTTTGAAAATCTAAATCTTCCGCGAGCGCATCTCTGCCTGGCCAGCGCAACTTCATGGGTTGCGCGCGAATTTTCCTGCCGCAACCCTAGATTTTAACCTAGGCGCTCCAAATCCGTCCAAAATTATGTTTAATCTTGGGATTAGGCCTAATTTCTGATCAGGCTTTAGTGTTAATGAGCTTTAGTTCATTTCGTTTGGGTCAATCTAGTTAGTTTTATGTGTTTAGGCCTTAATCAGTAGTCCATAAGCATTCCTTACTTCAATCCAGCACAAAGATGGAATTATTTATTGTCATAGCACTTTCGGTCGGGACAGGGGACGAAAGTAGATGTCTACAGTTATCCCCCACTTTTATTGAGTCTAGAATAGACGATGATCAAAGTAGTCAAGGAAATAAATCCGAGACTCATTCTGCGAAGTTCCTTAAATATAAGGAATCTTTTAGTAGTGTTGAGAATGTCAAAACTATTCTCGATTCGCTAAGTGTTTAAGACAAGTAGCTGCTAAGACCAGAAAAGGTATTTTCTAGATCTAGTGCGCTAAAGAATCCAGATTGACCCTTTGCTAGTGTAGAACTCTTTTACAAGTAAAGGCTGTCCTAGGTGATGTCATGTCATGAGAAGATACTAGGTTTTAGAAGATTTAAAGGGGATGATACCCTCTTAATATGTCATCTGCGCTCTAAAGTCCCTCTGTTTAGGGTAAAAATACCCCTGACAAATGGACCTATGTTAATGCAACACGGGTCCCTAAGCTCAGCGCTCATTGAGCCAATTAGAGCATGACACGTGTCATTCAAAGGGGAAAACGGGCTTTAAGCCCATAACCCTAGAAACCATAAATCTGTGGAAGCCTATCAAATTAGGTTAAATAAACTAAGAGGTACCTGTCCCAAAGACTATAAATACTGATCATTTGCATTAGTTGGGGGGACTCAATGGAATACACATTCAATCCTCACAAATCAGAGAGCTAAAAGCTCAAATATTGAGGCTATCTCAGACTGCTGGATGATCACTCCACTCTTAAGAGGAGCCTGATCCCATTTACATTTCGCACTTATTACATCCGTACATGTTCTAACTTGATCGTCGGAGGCGGAATTCCCACCCCTGGGAGTCTCCGTTGTTTTGCAAGTACAGGCAGCCGAAGGTCAGTCTTGGTGTTGTAACTTTCCTGCGGGACATCCAAAAAACCCCAAAACACCCTCGATCTGTCATTGAAACTTTATTCCATGACTTTAACAAAGTAAAAGATGATAAATGGGGGTGTTTCGGCATTCGTAGCCTAACACTTGAATAACAGATTGACATACACTGCCAAAACAAATATCCGATGTCCACAAGATGGAAATACATGTCTCAAGACTGGAGGCACATATCCAAATCTAGTGAGATAGAAGAAAATCGGCAACGATCTCAGTAGTTTTGTCCGCAAGATGAAAACACGCATCTCAGGACTGGGGGCACGTGTTTAAATAGGTGCAGCTTTAGTTGGGGCCGCTCTTTATACAGGGTGTGGTCGGACACCCTAACTGTTCGGTAAAGCAAGACAACTTTCAAGCTAACTGTATTTTCTTCTAACGAGGGTCGTCTGGCCCCGATGGTCAGCGCGGCTTGTCGACTTGTTAAGCTTACACCTTAAAAGAAAGAGGGGTTTTACCGTTTTTGATAGGATACAATCACGTTGCTAGTGCAATTTTACGCAGCACATACACCATATAATTTTACGTTGTACGTACGTTATACATTTTATGCTGTATGTACGCAGTATTTTTGTTAAGTAACGACAAAAATGCGAAAAGCGTGACATTTCTTTAAGGGTAGTACAGGAAAATGCCAAACTGTCTATGGGAGCTTTTACGTAAAGAACCACTACGTGATATTTTTTAGACGCTTTTCCGAGAAAAAATTCAAAACATATGCTTGGGGCAGGCACAAAGCACGGTGCGCATACAAGATGATGCAAAAAAACTATCAAAAAAGAAAATAAACTACAAAATGCAAAGAAATTTAAAGGGATTTTGATAATTTGCGCGTTATTACGTCTAACAACGCACAAAACCGTTAGAAAAAATTCAAAACGGATCAAAATTCGAATACCGGTTTTTTAAGTGACCAGTATCTGCACGCAACTCTGGAGGTCGCGCTGGCTAGGCGCACGCAATGTTCAGAGTTGCGTTGGGATGTCACGCGCAACTTTCAGGGTTGCGAGCGATAATTAAATCAATAAAAAAGAAGAACGAAGAGCATGATTTTCAGTTCACTCTCTCTTTTTCCTCTCTTTGCCATTTTCGCTCCTTTCTCTCTCTACAAAGCTCAATTTTCATCTCTTCTTGAAGCTTAAGAAAGGAGATTTGGTACCCCATTTGTGTTTGCTAAAATCGAATGTAAGTCTTTTTTGTTGTTTTCGCTCATTTTTGGCCGAAATTGGGGAAAATCGAACCGAAGAACCCTTAATTTCGAATTTGGGGGTTATCGATTCAGCCCATAATTCTTGAAATTGTTTGTTTGATGTTGTTATACTACGTTTAAGGAGTGTTTTTCAACTAATTTCATGAAAAATGGTTATGTATTGAACCTTGTATAAGCATGTTTTTGTTTATGTTCGTTTTCGTACTTTTCTTCAATTTTTTAGTTCGAGTTTGCTGTTCTTGCTTGCTCATTTGGTTATACTTGTTGATTATGAGATGAATTATACTGTTATGCTTACAATTATGCTCATGAATCATGTTTTGAAAATTTGGAGTTTGAGAAATGGCGCGAAATGTATGTTTTTCCTATTTTTTTTTTGTACCATTTTCAAGCTTCTAAATATTTGTTTGGTAGATGATAACTATATTTTGGTGATTAATATTCATCCACGAACTATTAATTTCCAAGATTCTTAGAAATAATCTTTAGAATGGTTAGTTGAACTGGTATAGGTTGGCTTTATGGGCGTTTGAGCCCCCATTTACTGAGTTCAATTGCAGGTGTCGTAGCCCCCAAGTATTGGGTGGCTTTCGACTTAGTGTTTTTCCCTTTTTGCAGCCATTATGCTGCTGAAATGGGTCTAGAATTTTTCCTTATGTTTAGGACTTAGAAAATGTATTCAATCGTGTAATTTTTAAATCCCGTCGATTGATTGTTTGTAGCATGGACTCTCCCCCATTTTTGGACGCTCAGGAGGTCTTAGGAGGACCAGTTCCTAACGAGGCGGTTTGCTCTCGAAAGAGGGTGGCACGTGTTCGTGAGCAAGGCCGAGGTCAGCACCGTCCTCACGAGGAGTTAGTTTGGGAGGCTCCTCCTAACTGGTATCTGTAGGTACTTAAATGGATCCTGGATCATCATGTTTCTATTCCGGGTTGGCGTAGCATAGTGAGTGTCTTTGCGCTTTGTTTCTTTGTTCCTTTTTTTTTTAAAGTGAGCCTAGCATGCGCTTGTATGGTTCGATTGACTTAAGAGGTCAGTTTCATGCTCTGCCCGAGGTGGCAAAGGAGGTGATCGAGCTTTCGAGGGTCGGTCCCCAGGTGGCAGCCCTTCGGGATTTATTGAGTCAGCCTATGCCATTGGCTTTCCTTCGCGGTTTGTTAGAGTTTTGGTGGGATTCCACTAACACTTTTCACTTCCCGTAGGGCGAAATGACGGTTACCCCTTACGATTTCTCCATGATCATGGGTTTTCCTTTTGGACGCAAGCCCGTGGTTTTGGGGAACGTAAAGGGGTCAGACGAGAGACTGCGTGACCTCGTGGGGGATCATCTTGCGGCGACTCTCCATGTGTATGCGCATTCTTGTCTGTACTCGGTTCTTGTCGATGAGTTGTCGGCCGATGAGGTTGACCGACAATGTACTCCTGAGTAGCTGGCTCAGATATACATTGCTCACGTTCTTTCTATCACTGTTCTGATTGATTGGGGGGAGCGTTTTGCCGTCGGGTTACTCATTTGGCTTAGTGAGTTGGGGCAGGTGGGTAACCTGAACTAGTAGAGGTGTCGTATGCCCGTATGCTTACTGCTATGGGTAAAGCGACCCGAGTGATGGATTCCGCGGCAGCTACTGAGGTGCCTGGATCTCCATTTCATGGCATGGCCTATTCTTGAGGTATGTGTCGACATATATGATTATTTTTCGTTTTTATCTTTCTAGTGATTCTTAAGCTAATCACGTTCATTCATTTTTTAGGCCTGGGGTATTCATACCTGCCTTTTCTAGCTCCCAAGACACTCGGGCCGCCGTCTCGCTTCCCTATGGGCCATCGTCTGGTCCGAATAGGGAAGAGACGAGCTACTATAGACGGTGACTTTTTCCAGAGGATTCTTTCGGTGACTCGTGCGTCGATGAGTATGGTTTTATAACATATGTCCATATTATTTCGTTTTAGTCATCATCATTTTTTAACATGATGTTGTATTTGTAGGTCGACCTTCGCCCTTGGGGCTTGGTCGTGGGGGTCTCAGAGGCTGTCCGGGCAGGCAGCGTTCGTTGCCGTTTCTGGGCGCTTTATCAGGAACTTTCCTTGTTTCACTGGACATACACGTGGTTTTTAGGCGAGTGCGTTGTCTGGCAATTTTCGTCCGAGGAGCCTTTGATTCCTATGGGTCCTCTGATCCGGATGCTGCGTCTGAACTTACTGTCTACCGAGGACTGAGCTTAGGCGGTCCTTGGTTATCCTGTAGAACAGTTGGTGCTGCCTAGGGCTTCTGATCAGGTCTTTGTTACATCCAAACTGACTCCTTTTTCCAGCTTTCGTTCCGGTTAGTCTTTCGTTCTCTTGGTTTTATTATATTTTTTTCGGCGTCCGGATATTGACCCTTTGTTTTATTTTTTTGTATTTTTTTGTAGAGGGTCGAGCTGGGCGGTTGGGTTCCTCATGTGGCAGAGATCTCGTACGCCGATGCTTTTGGATCGGTGATTCATGAGACTCTTTCGGCAGCAGAGGATAAGGACATACTGTACGGCCCAAAGACGGTTGAGTCGGTGTGTTTTGTTTCGCAAATGTACATAAATTTTTATCTATCATATACGTTTTTTTTATAACTTTCCTTTTTTGGAACAGGTTCCGCGGGAGACCGTGAACGTCATGGTGAGGACCCTTCAAGCTTTCCGAGCTGCTTACTGGAGGGCCCTCGTGGCTTTGTCATGTTGTGATCCTTGGATGGTCGCAAAAAAAATTTCTATCTCTCTTTCTTATTTTATCAAAGTTATTACATGAATGTGTATTAATCTTTGATTTGGGTTTTGCAGGATGTGCAGCAACCTTCCGGGAGTCGCCGAGCACCATGATTCCATTTTTATTGCTTCCTCTGTTTTCTTTTATGTACCATAAGGACTTTTACACTATTCACTTAATCTTCTTTGACCATCCTTTGTGATTTACTTCCTCTGTTCTGTTAATATTGCAACAATTACCATACTAGGAAGTTTCACAAATATTGCAACAACTCTATTTTTGGAAAGTTTTTAATTATAAAATTCCAATTTTACCCTTACTCATGTCATCTAAATACCCTTCATTATAACCCCCATTATTTCTTAATAACACTTACATCAGACTAACCTTTCCCACTAGATTTATTTACCACAGTTACCACACTTCTCTAGAATCTTCATCCTTTATGACATTTACCCATGTTCTTCCCCAAATTTGGTGCTCAGCAATCATCCCCAATTTCCTTACAAACCCAAATCTAGGGTTCTTGTTCTGCACTGAAATTATCAGAAAATTCCTCTATTTTTTCTCTATTTTGCTATCTCCTTTTTTTTTTTTTTTTTTTTGTTGTTGCATGTATCGGTATGGAAAGCAATCTCGTAGTTAAGCTCAGCAACACTTACGGGGAAAACCAGATCTAGAGTTCTTCAACAAAAATTCAATCGAGGCTTCAAATCAAGGTGCTTTTCAATAAAATTACTTGATATTAATTTGAATAGTTGTATTGACACACGAAATAATTTTATCCGTTTCGATCTGGAATTTTTTTTTCCTGTAAAAAAAAAAGAATCTAGTAATTGTTATTAATAATGGGTTGAATGGTAGTTTTTGTTTTTCAACTTGTGTAGAAAATCATCTAACATGTGGTTTTTTTTTTTTTTTTTAAATTTTTGAGATAATCTTAGATTAAACCCGTGAAAACCCAAATTAAACCCGACCTATTATTCACCCGACCCGAATGTAACCCAACCTGTTATTAACCTGACCTAAACCCGACTCAAACCCGATAAAATGTATGACCCGACGTTACCCGACTCAAGCATAACCTAACCTGAACCCGACCCGTATTGGTCACGACATTAACCCGAAATGACCCGACCCGAGTTGACCCGGCCCACACTTACCCGACCCAAACCCGACTTATTTACCCAAATTGATAGCCCTATTAATCTAGAGCATGTTCAATAAATTTTGTTTTTAGAGGCAAGATTATGTTAATTTGATTGTTTGTATAGTGACGGTTGTTGATAATAAAGTTATGGACCACTTTGCATTGAATATCTTGGCTTAAGTACTGTTTGTGTTGATCTCTTTTTAAGTAAAAAAGAGTTAGTTTTTTTTTTAAATAAAAGAAATTAAAAATCTTGGTGATGATGGAGTATAATTTTTTCTTACTTGTAAATGGAGCAAAGAAGGTTTAAGTTTCGGTTATAAACTAAGAAAAAGACTTGATTTAATTTTTTTACAGAAAATAAATTAAAAGGCTTGATGGTGATGGAGTATCTTTTTCTCTTTCTACTGTAAAAAGAGCTTTTTGTTGTTAAATGAAATCAAATACTTTGATGATGATGGCCTATACTTTTCCTCTATTGGACTAGTTTTTAAGCATAATGATGATGGAGTATACCTTACATCCTATTCATGATGCTCTATATGAAGTATATATATATATATATATATATATATATATATATATATATATATATATATATATATATATATATATATATATATATATATATAAATCGTTTTTTTTATTTTTTTTAGGATGAGGTGGAACGATGGATTATTAGATGAGACCGATTCGGGGTATGTTAGAAGAATGCGGAAGGGAAAACGTCCAAGGTATCATACTGATACTAGTTCATCAGACAAAGATGATGATTGTGTGGAAAGTAGTATGCAACCATATTGGGAAACACATTGTGAGTCTGATGAAGAATAGGAGGCCGTAAAAAAAAGTTTAAAGTTTACTTCCAATCTTCAAGCGATGAAGGTGAGTTAATTGAAAAGACTGAACCTAGAACACCTCCTCCTCAAGTCTCCAATGCTGTTGGTCAAGAAACACCGGAGGGGATACAGAATACTGGTAACAGAATCCTGCGTACATGTCCTGGCACTTGTGTCTTGGAATCATTCTATAACAATACTATTACTTTGCCGCAAGCTGCAATTCTCCCTTTAACTCCTAGTAAATTTGATTCAGATGGTAGTTTACCCCCTCAATCATTCTCTGAGTTTGTCCATGGTATTGTTCTATTCTTTGTACTTCATATATTTATGTAATGATTAAGTGTGGTATTGCGGTGTTGCTATATGTATATGACCTTGTTGTTTCTTTGGAATACCAAATGTCCCTACTATTGTGGTGTCATTGGGGTATTGTGTTGCTATTGTGGTTAGTTTGATCATACAAGGAACTTGGCATGCTCATTTTATAACCTTTTGAACTTATAAATACACATATGATACATTCATACGAAGTATTTTCTATTATGATGTTTACAAAAGTAGGTTCCTGTTATGCCTTCATAAAAAGAGTTTGCATAACACCTTTACTAAAACAGGATAGTACATTGAAAAGCTAACTAATTACCAAAGCATATTGGTTTTACAAACTCAACTGATTTTTCAATATGTGCTTCCAAAAAATAAACATGTTTTCCAAATATTTTTTCCTTCTAACTCCCAAAACATTGATTTTCACCCCAAAGTGCTGATCAGGGCATATTGTCTTCAATGTTGCCTTGCTGAGCAGCAACATTAACCTCAATATGTCCCTCATTAAGGAACGTAGATGCTTGTCCCAAAAGATCACATGGCACTTCCAATTGGACTGGCAACAATCCCAACCTTTCAAGCCTCTTCTTTCCTTTATGTGGGTTTTTGTACTTATTTCCGCCATTCACTTTTAGAACTTCAAGCATACAGTATTGCATGTGCAGCCATGTGTAGTTGAGTGATCTAGCGTTAAACTTATTGTATGCATTTGTAACTGCTTTAATCAAATCATCAATACTTTTCGGAAGTTCCTTGTACTATATGGATTGAATAGCTCTAAAATCCCAAATCTAAAATATTTAGGTCAGGGCTTTGAGCTGGCTGGTTAATAAGTCTAATGTTGAAACCATCTTTTGTAGCAGCTTCCATGAACTCTTTGTCAGTTGGACTGATATGAGGACGTGCATTATCTTGTTGTATCCAAATGTCTTTGCATGCTCCTATTGGCCATTTTTTTCTGATAGCAGGAAGCATTTCATTGATAAACATTGATCTGATGACATCTTTAGTGACAGATTATATTGTCTTCATTTCAATTGTTCCCTTTGCTCTGTTTGTTGAACTTCTCTGTGCTGCCACGCCTTCTACAAAAGGAAAAGTCCCTATATTAGCATCCCAAATTTCCTCCCCTTGTTGAGTAATGTGTGGTCTAGCTACACCAGATCCAAACATCACTTTTTTCTATAAAATTTTTGCTTTGTGTTGCCCTGTAAGGATCGTCCTCCCAAGGAAAAAGGTAAAACCTTTGAGTCTTGGCACTCGTAAAAAACCATTTTTCATCTATGTGAACCATGTTGTACATTGCACTAAACTTTGGTAGTTCATTCACACGACCTGGTATGACACCTAGCATGATGTATTGAACTCTTGTAATCTTGTGGTGAGGTTTCAATAATGGTTTAATGTTGTTAGAATGTGCTCTAAGTAAACCAGCCCTAATGCCTCCGTTAACGACCTTATAGTTGTTCTTTTTTCGATAGGGACAACACCTAAAACTTCAGTATCAAAACCAAGCCTTTTCCTACCTCTTTGTGTCTTTTTACTGCTCACATTGATTACTTGTTGTTTACTTAAATGGTTTTTCGCCCTACACCAAATTCTGTGGATTGTTGTTCTGTGTACCTTATATTCTGTTGCTATTTTTTTAATGACTCCATCTTAGACAGTTTTCCTCCCATCCTAAACTCTCTTACCTTTTTTACTTAAATCAATTTTTGAGCTATGTGTTGTCTATCTCTATTAGTCAATTCAAAGGTTTTGACTCCATTCTTTTCTCTTATTACTTCATTTTGTTCCATAACTACTACAAACGGGTTTATTTCATTATCTGCTTCAATATTAATATCAATATCAACACTATCAGATTCTGAAGAAAATGTTACCTCACAATCTAACATCCATTCTTCAAAGGCTTCAAACTGATCCATTTGGTACAACTCCTTAAGATCATAAAAATCATCCATAATCTTCTTAGGTGCAGTGTGTGATGTGGTTGTATTATCTGGATTGTAGGTGAAGTGTGTGCAATGAAGTGAAGGCAAGTAGATGGTTATAAGTGCCCGTGTGTGCTGCAAAGTGGAACAATGAAGAAGAAGAAATGTACTTTTGACTATTTTAGATTGGATAAGAATTTATTGAAGTGGAGTTACGAGAGAATGTTCTCTGTAAATTTTTTGGTCCCTTTTATAGTAGCTTTAAATTAAAAGTTGTAAAATAAGTTGAAAATTTCAAACATTTGGCGGGAGTTTGAAATTTTCAGATGTGAAAATTTGGTGGGGTGAAAAGTTGAAAACTTTCCTCCAAATCCTAAGCCACGGTAAAAAGTGGCAGACCTCAAATGGGTCTTCTTTTTAATTTTGCTTATTATTTGTTAATCACATGTGCAACTTGCATAGCTTTTTTTTCTCTCTTCACTTTACTTCTTTCTTAAAACATGTGCCCACACCCCTTGTTGCAATAATAGCAGAATAGAGGAAGTATCCATTAGGAAAAACACAGTCATGTGGGATCTAGTTAGATTTGTCCCGAAATCTACTTTTCTGTAGACACCTGATTGTGTCTCCCTAAAAACCAAACCCAGTGATGAGTACTTTTCACGTCTTTGATTAACGAGTTCAGTAAAGAGTTCAAGAGTCTTGTGAAGTTCCCTTAAGCCTTGACCATGTCCCTAACCTTTTCTAAAATGTTTTAAATCCAAAATCATTTATTTCGTGCCTTTAAACCCAAAATCATTCATTTCGTGTCCTTAAAATCATTCAGGTTGTGTCCAATCCATAAAATCGTCCAAACCTGATTATTTTGGTCCATAATTCTAGTCTAATTTCTTTTTAGTTGTATGGGGCTTGAAAATAGCTTTCCAATGATATATTATTAGCCCAAATCCGACTTAAAACGAACAAGTTATGGCCAAAATACTAAACCGAGCCCAAACCGAGCCTAGGTCTATCTTACCTACGACCCAATGATCATATGAGGGTCTAAATATCTTAATTTCTAATCCTAAATTAATTAGGACTCTTTTAGAAGTTTCTAGTTTATCCTTTCCGAATAGATAAAGATCAAAGAGTTTGAGATTGACTAAACTTCTCTTTTTATAATCCAAAACTAACACTGTCCACTTATTCAATCATATCTCAAATTCTACAAAAGATATCAATCTGATTCTAATTGGGTTGGAACTTAGACTTTCAGAGCTTTCCAACGATATATTATTTATCTTATTCTGATTTCCGGATCAAAAGTTATGATAAAAACAAAAACCGCAAAAACTGCTATTTAACGCACCGCGCCAGTTCCATCGCAGCGCGATTGAGTCCAAAGCGCCGTGATACACTTGTCGCGCCGCATCAAAAGGAGTTTTATCCTGTTTCAAATTCTGATCTTTTCTGATTACTTCGACTTTATTTTTTCTTATAAATAGAGGTCGTTTTCCTCCGTTTTAAATCAGCTAGAACCATCAATCATAAGTTATAATCACCTAGCTCCAACAATCATCATCAATAATCCATAATCTTACCCTAAACACATCCTTGTCACAATACCTCCTTCGCGAGATTCGAATGCTCTTAGCCATACTCGACGTTGCCTTTGACCTCGACATGAAAGGTTGATAGTTTTGAGGGTTTGGTCCCAAATCTATATTTCAATTCATATTTGATTTATTTGCTTTATTGATTTAAATTTCTAGAAGTTTACTAATGTGTGTGTTTTTTTTAATAGCAAGAAGGTTGAAGCATCAAAGTGAGTACTTTAATCACCCTTATTATTATTCTTTGATTTTGGAGTAAAATCATGTTTACAATATTATTTGAACTCCTAGTATCATGCTTAGGATGTTTTATGATTTCTAGTATCATATTTAGGATAGTGCTTTAATTTGATTTTATTATTAGTGACATGCTAGGGTTTGTTATTAATTCGTTTAGTATAATGTCTAGGATCTTATTATTAACAATGTTTTGATGATGTTTTTATGATGATGTTTGTTAAAATAATCATATGTTGCTTGATTTTTCATGATTTATTATTATTGCTTGATCACGCCCCTTTTTGCAGGTTTAAAGGGAATTTGTACTTGAAATCACGCCTAATAAGATAATTAATAATTTGATTTAGGCTAATATGACCTTAATTCAAGTGACCACCAATAATAGATTTGATTGTACATTAATAATCAACCAACGTAGACTAAACAGATTTAGGGTTAATTTAATGTTTTTATGTTGATCGAAAAACGCGCATGAATATCAAAAGAATCAAGTAGAGGCTTATTTAGGGCGGTTTTGACTTCTCTTAGGTCAAATTCGTACCATCATACCCGAACATCCATCATGGTTCCGAACCACTATGGAGTTAGCAATGTCTATGATTGTGAATTGGGTGTAACCTTCACACCCGTGAACGGTTTACAAGTTCCTAAAACTTGTTGGCGACTATTTTATCTCTAGCGTCTTTTCCTTGGAGCGCCGCCATACTTAAAAACAAGACCCATAGTAGGGCTCAAAGAGCTTGAAAAATTCCCTTTTGAAAAATTCCCACAGTAGCTTTTTACAAGTTCCCTTTTGAGCAACGATTGAAACAATGGGTAACCTACCTTTCAAGTGAAAATAAGTTAGCTTTTAAAATATACCATCTAGATGCCTTGCTAAGTTACATGCAACTCAACATTAATTTTGATTTTCTTCATGGCGCTGTTAACCATTGGGACTCTAATCACCATCTTTTCCTCTTCAAATGGGATGAAATAACCCCATTACCTGGCGAGTTTGAAGCTTTACTAGGCTTCCCTGCAAATACTCTCCTTGTGACTTATGCCCCTAACTTGTCAGATTCCAAACCTGCTTTTCAGCGATTATTTTGGCTTGAATGACAATGATATGGCAAAAATTGATACGAAGCATAGCGTGAATTTAATTCAATTCATCGAACATTATCGAAACAATTTGACTAAACAACGTTTTAAAATTCATGCTTTATGTTTTTGTTTTGTCGTCAATTGTTTACTAAGGACAGGCAAAGAATATGGAGAGTATTCAATGGAGTCCGTAGTAGAGCAAATAAAGGGATGTCATTGACCCGCCCCACTAGCCTTGGTGGAAACTTTTCTTTGTTTGAATCGGCTTAGAGGAGATCTAAACGATAACGGTTTCACTAGAAGTCCACTTCTATTACACGTACATTTTTTTTTTCACGTACTCGTCAGCACGCGCAACTGCGAAGGTTACACTATTTTGCCCAACACAAGGTTCACAATTGCGCGTGGATGGGGCACGCGACTCTTTCTCTTTTGCGCGCCACCTGCTGTTGTAATATTCGCTTTCTGACTTTTGATGTTTTTTAGATTTGGCTCATGGAGCGCTTGCGAATTGTTGATCAGCCACAAAATCTTGAGGCTAATGGAGTGAAATCGTTTCCTGGTTGTCGCATCCTTTACAAGCATAAGATTGAAGAAGAATGGACGGCTTTTTTCTGTTATGGGGTTCCTAACATATTCTTTAAGATTCCTTGGTGGAACATAAGTAGTATGGTTGGGAATAGTCCTAATTGTCCCTATATCCGCCTTTTGGGCATTTCCAGTACTACTTACATATTTCCTTGCAGGGTTATGAGACAATATGGGATGAAACAACTTATCCCTCCACAAGATTGTGATGCTCCCAAGGATGTGAATTTTAAGGCCGAAAGAATTCCCTGTTGGATTGAGTATTGGACTAGTCTTCCTAAGTGGGCAGTGCAAAATCCCACTGCAAGTATAGTTTTATCTTCCTTTTACAAAGCTTGGATGAATGCGGCCGACAAGGGAGAGTTGAATAAGGCTCGTCAACAAAATCAAGCCGCTTTGGCTCGTAATCCACCTAAGCCTTTAGTGGAATCGGCCACCACTATTCCTACTAATGGCCAAAACAAAGGAGTGAGAAAAAAAGTTGGACTTTTCCACATCTCCTAAGGCTCTTCCAAGAACCTAAGAGGAAGGTTGCTCCCAAACCTGCGCAACAAGGCAAAAAAAAAATCAAAGAACCATCCTCAAATCCTCGAAAAAAGGCTCCTTCAAACTCTAAAGGAAAGGGGAAAAGAATAGAAAAGGTTCTCATTCCCAAATTAAAGAACAATGTGTGGGTTTTGAAGAAGAAAGGGGAAGGTGAAACTTCTAAGGTCGCTGAGAACACTGCTATGGTACTACTCCTCCTTCCACCATAACGATTGAGGACATAGTAAAACCTTAGGGTGTTACACAATATTATTAGTAGTATTTATTTCGAATAAAGTGTAATCACTACTAAACGTTTTTTTTTTAATTATTATTTTCTAAGTCTATGATGTACTTTGAATGCATTTATATTTTGGAATAAAAGAGCTCTTTATTTAATTTGTTGTTTTATTTGACCAAAACAAAGGATTGCCTACGTATTCGTATTACGAAATCAAGTCTCGTGTAGTTTTTGTTCAACAATAATTTATTATATTTTTTTTGTATTTTCCTTTAATCCTATTTGTAGGAGTAAATGAAAAGTTAATTAAGCCTTGTTTAATAATTTAAATCAAAGTTTAATTTTTGTTTTCCGAATATATATATATGAGAATTGAATACTCCTTCGTTTATTGCTAGTATAAATCGTAATTGATTTCTTTCAAGCGTAAAATAAAGGTTCACAGTTCGTCATCAGGTGGTGCGCTCAACAATGGAAGTCGCACGCGCCAGCTGTGCGCAACTAATTTAGTTGCGTGCGGAAGTCTAGCACAACCTTGTGAGTTGCGCGCGGCACCTGTGCTGCGAGTGTTTCATTTTTTTTAACCTAGGTTTAAAACGAGTGAATAATTTTCGAGTTTTTTTCGATATCTTATTTACACCCCCAAGTGTGAGGAATTTTTCGTGGGGTTCGAAAAAATCCGAACACTTGAATGGCTCGTTTTGAATTTGTTTTTACCCCCCTAAGTGTTGTGAATTTTACCGTGAAGGTTGGTAAAATTTAAAACACTTAATTTAGAATTTTTTTTTTAATTTTTTGGTCTACCCCCCCAAGTGTTGTTAATTTTAACGTGAAGGTCGGTAAAATTTAAAACACTTAAGTGAGAATTTTTTTTAATTTTTTTTGTCTACCTCCCAAGTGTTGTGAATTTTATTGTGAAGTTCGGTAAAATTTATAACACTTAGAATCTTTTATACGAATGCTATTAAATTTGATTAGAATATTTGAATGAACGAGTTTATCCAGAATTCATATTTAATATTTCTTAAGGCGATCAATGTTTATTAATTGGCGGATTTCATTGCCACCAATATCCATTAATCTAATTGCCCCTCCTAATAGAATTTCAATTACGCGGTATGGTCCTATCCAATTGGGTTTAAATTTCCCTCGCGTATAAGTTGGAGGACCTCTAACCTCTTTTAATACAAAGTCACCTTCCTTAATATTACGGGGTCGTACCCGTTTATTAAAACTTAACGCAATGCGTCGTTGGTAGACTTGTACATGATGCAATGCTTTTAATCGTCGTTCCTCGAGGAATAAAAGCTCTTCATACCTTGCTCGTACCCATTCGCTTCCAGTAGATTACTTTCGAGTACGATGCGCAGGGATGGTATTTCCAGTTCAATTGGTTAAACTGCCTCCATGCCGAAAACTAAGAAGTATGGAGTTACCCTAATTGAAGTTCGTATGGACGTTCAATAACCCCAAAGAGCAAAGTGTAGTTTATTCGGCCAGTCTTTATAATGTTCTTCCATTTTCTTAATGATGACTGTTATGTTTTTATTTGCCGATTCACTGCTCCATTCATTTGAGGTCGGTATGGGGAAGAATGGTGACGTTTTACTTTATAACGAGCCAAGAGGGATTAAACTTCCGCTTTGAATTGAGATCCCTGGTCACTAATTAGTTCGTGTGGAACACCATATCTACAAAATATGTTTCGTTTGAGAAACTTTGCGACATGTTTAGAAGTGATATTAACGAAGAGGCAGGCTCAATCCACTTAGTGAAGTAGTCGATGGCTACTAATACGTACTCGTGTCCTCCCATTCTTGTTGGAGAGATATTACCAATAATGTCAATTTCCCAAGTTGAGAATGGCCAAGGGGAAGTGAGATTATATAGTTTGGATGGTGGAAGATGTTGTATGTTAGCAAACATTTGGCACTCTGGACAATTCTAGACATATTGAATGCAATCATGTTCCACTGTGGACCAAAAGTACCCTAAACGTGATATTATTTTAGCGAGCATTTTTCCATTCATGTGAGGTCTACAAACACCTTTGTGAGTATCTTCAATAAGGCGTGTGGATTCGGGTTGATAATAGTAAGCTTTGACCATTAGGCCCTTTTTACACAATCGACCATTAACTATCCCATAATGGGCTGCGAGCGTTCTCAAGACACGCTGGTCCTTAGATGAAGTATTTGCAGGATATGTGCCATGAGTAATATATTGGAGGATATGATCATACTAGGGATTTTCCCCTTCGATGTCGTTTAATTCTTCTATTGCGTTGCAATAAGCTGGTTCATCTCATCTTTCAACGCAAAATGGCATCATATTTATTTGATAAGAAATGTTGATCATTGAGGCTAATTTTGCTAGTGCATCGGCAAATTGATTTTCATCCCTTGGGAGGTATTTAAAATCAATATAATCAAATTGCTCGATGAGTTGCTCTAGGTGTGCTTGGTATAATATTATCGTGGAGTTTTTTATTTTCCATTTTTTGAGTATATGATTTATTATTAGACTGGAATCTCCATATACCTCTAATTTTTGTACACCTATGCTAGCTGCTGCTTCTAATCCAACAATGCATGCCTCACATTCTGCGGCATTATTAGTAGCCTCAAAGTCTAGCTTGGCAGAGATTGGAGTATGTGCTCCCTCTGGACTTATGAGTTTTTGATTAGATGCACCGTCGAAATACATTACCTATTTGTCATCTTGTGTCATGAGAATTTCCTCATCCGGAAGATGAGTGGTTTCTTCACGACTTGTTTGAATGGGATCTTGAGCCAAAAAATCAGATATTACTTCTCCTTCTATTGATTTTTCAGGAATATAATTGAGGTCGAATTCAGCCAACATTACCAACCATTTGGATATTCTTCCTTGTATGGGTGGTTGTTCAAACAAATACTTTATTGGATTGTATTGAGAAATCACATGAGTGGTGTGTGGAAGCATGTAATGTCGTAGTTTTTTAGTTGCCCACACTAATGCTAAGCATGTTTTTTCTAAAGTGATATATCTTGTTTTATATTGTATAAACTTTTTACTAATGTAATATATTGCACGTTCTATTTTTTCTACCTCTTGCTTGAGCATGGCTCTTGTAGCTGTGTCTATAAAAGTGATATTAAGTCTAAGAGGTAGTTTGGGTACTGGTGGTGCTTAAATAGGAGGACTTTTGAGATAGCTTTTCACTTTCTCAAAGGCCTCTTGGCATTGGTCGTCCCATTCATGTTTTTCTTCTTTTTTCATTTTTTTGAATATTGGCTCACAAGTCATTGTCAACTTACTAATAAATCGACTAATGTACTGTAGTTTGCCAAGAAACCCCCCAATTTGTTTTTCTGTTTATGGGGGAGGCATGTCAACAATTGCCTTAATTTTTGAGGGATCGATCTCAATGCCACGTGCGCTAACTACGTATCCGAGTAACTTGCCAGAAGTTACCCCAAAAGCGCATTTTTGTGGGTTTAATCTCATCTTGTACTCCTTAATTCGAGCAAAGAATTTGCGTAAAGCTTTTGTATGACCCATTCTATCTTTGAATTTTAAGATCATATCATCCACATATACCTCTATTTCTTTGTGCATCATATCATGTAGGAGAGCCGTAGCCGTTATTTGGTATGTAGCTCCTGCATTTTTGTGACCAAATGGCATGACTGTGTAGCAATAAGTACCCCAAAGCGTAGTAAAGCATGTCTTTTCTTTGTCTTCTTTTTCCATGAGAATTTGGTTGTAACCTGCGTATCCATCCATAAAGGATAACATTTCGTGTACAACCATATTATCCACCAATATATCAATATGTGGTAGAGGGAAATCGTCTTTGGGACTAGCTTTGTTAAGGGCCCTAAAGTCGACACACATGTGAACTCGTCCATCCTTTTTAGGGACCGGGACGATGTTTGCTACCCATTCCGGGTAATTACATATGCGAATGAAACCTACGTCCAATTGTTTTTCTACTTCTTCTTTTATTTTTAGAGCGACGTCAGGTTTCATTTGTCGAAGTTTTTGTTTTACTGGTTTAGACATAGGGTTCAAGGGAATGGCATGTTCCTTGATTTTCTTATCTATTCCAAGCATGTCCTTGTATGACCAAGCGAACACGTCTTCGAATTCTTTGAGTGTCGATATGAGGACCGATCGCTCTTCAGGATTTAAAGTTAAGCCAATTTTGACTTCTTTCTTATTTTCATTTATTCCTATATTGATCGTTTCGGTTTCTTCGATCACAGGATTCTTTTTTTCTCGTTCATTCATTATCTCAATCAATTTATTAATATCATTATCTTCGTTAGTTTGATAATTATAGCGTTCAAAAGATTAAAGAGAAGGCATATACTCGGAATAGAGCTCATCTTATTAAAATCTAAAGCAAGTACATCAAGAGAGGAATCCTTTTTGGGATCCTCATCCTTAGAACTAGAAAATAAAGACTCGGTAATGGCCACAAGGCCTAAATTCTCAGCTTCCTCAAAATCTAAACTAGACTCATCGTCAGATTCTTCAAACATTTGTCCTTCGCCTGTGGTGGTTTCTAGCTTGTCACCTTTGTGGTTTGTCCATTTTAAGGTCTTCCTCCATCCATGCTCAAAAGTTTTATCAAGAGGGGTGATCAATGAAATTGGATCAAAGGCTTCGTCTTAGATGGCATTTTGAATGGTTATGATAGCAACATGATTTTGCTCTAGTCCAAATAGCAAATTAAAGGCTTGCAATCATCATTCAAGAAGTAGCAATCATGAAAAATCTCGAATCTAGGCTTCTTGATATCTTCAAGAATTAGTGGTTCTGGAAAGTCATAGCATGGGTAATTCTCTCCCACAATGAATTACCCATTAAGGATTTGATTGTAAGATAGGAGTAAAGGAATTATCCCTTTTTTGTTGTTGTTCCTACTTGTGTTTATTTTGGCATCGTGAGCTTCAAGTTCATCTTTAGTTGGTTTATATCCCAATCCAAAGGAGAAACTTTTGCTTGGGATAGGAAGTAAGATAGATTTCTTCATTTCTAATTCCAAAGGTATCCCAGGAAAGTAACTACTCTTAAATAAGATGTTGTTTACAATTAGGGTGGAATATGGATCAAGTTTGAAAGGAATTTCAAGTTCTTCATCCAATTCTAGTGTGCTGATAGCCTCTGCGGCGAATCCCCACATATCTTCTTCATCGTTGTCATGATTTATCTCTAGAAGAGATTGGTCGTTTATTGCGACTTTTAGAGAAGAAGCATGTATAGTCATAGGAAGTCCTTGATAGTTCAACCTAATCATTTATCTTTTTCAGGGTAAGCCTAGATATTTCGCGGTTCGTAATGGGAACACATTAATGGCGGGCCCACTATCAACTAAAGTAAGTGGGATGTTGTATCCCTTGCACCCCACAGTTAGATATAATGCATTATTGTGGGTGGTGTCTTTTGATGGCAAATCATCATTAGTGAAGATGATTGATTTGTCGAATTTTTCGCTAGTAAGCAAGCTAACAAGATCCCCAGGAGTCGTGTCTATACTTACAGACAAAGTAGTTAAAGCATTCATTAGAGAATTCCTATGTTCCTTAGAGGCACTTCGGAGTTCCCAAATGCTAACATTCGCCTTAGATTGGCGAAGTTGTTTTACCAATGGATCCTCTACCTCAGGTGGAGGTGGTGTTGGATTTTGAGCTTGACTTTGGTTGGTCGAAGATCCATTTGGTTGTGTTTGGTAGATTCGCCCAGAACGAGTCAAGTGATCGATCTCGTTTGGGTTGGTCTTAGCACTCGTGAACCAATTTTCTTCTAAAGGTGTTGAATGTGTCTCCATTTCTAAATGTTCCATGAGTTGTGATTGATGCTATTGTTCTTCTAGGAAAGGTTTGATCCCAATCAAGCGCTCCATTTGTTTCGACTTGAAGACAAGGTGGAGGTGGGACGGCGGTATATTTGAGACATATAAGTCTTTAAAGTCGTCGTCCCATAATCCATACACCTCATTAGTTGCCCCTATGAGTGTTGTGGTTTGAGGTTTCCCTATGGGAGTGATGTAATCAAAGGGATTAAACACACCACTTCTCACATGGTCCTCATCAATGTGAAATATTTTCCCATTGGGGAAACATTATTATTGGGCTTAGGCGTGGGAATCTTCCCATCGTCTACTAGATCTTGAACATTGTGTTTCAAAACAAAGCAACGTTCAGTATCATGCCTAACACCCCTATGATAAGTACAGTAAGCATTTCCATCCCATTGAGGATGTATTTTTTCTATGGAAGCAAGAGGTGTTCGCCTAGTTGGCAAGAGTAACCCCTTTTTAGTCAATTTTTCCAAGAGTTTTTTATAAGTTAAAGGGAATTATGTAAATTTTCTTTCTTTCGTCCATGCTCTTCGATTATTGTTATTTTTATATTGTATGGACGTTGCGAAAACATCACTAGAGGATGAAGTGTTATCATTCCCTTTCTTGTAGTTGTTCCTAGGTTGATGATGATGAGACTTGTTTGTCTTTTCTTTTGCGAGATCATCTTTAATCCTAGTAGCCACAGAAAGACCTTTTGAAAAGTGTCTAAACCAAGGTAGTGTAGATGTTTGTTGTACTTTTCATGACCATTGTCAATGAACTTTTGTACTAGCTCGAGTTCAGGCGGCCTTTGGGTAAGGTGGGCCACCTTTTCACGCCATCTACCATAGAAAGCAAGGAAACCATCATCGTCGCCTTGATTAAGCATTTCAAGTTCACGCAAAGTTGATATGAACTCTACATTACTCTCATATTGGGTGATGAAAGTCGAAACTACATCATCCTATGTACTTTTGAATTTGGCATCTAGACCATAGTACCACTCTCTTGCGGTTGGGTCTAGAGATAAGGGGAATGTCAAAGCATAGAGCTTAGGATCAACTCCCTTTAAAGCCATGGTGCCAGTAAAATTCATTAGATGATTTTTTGGATTATTGGTCACCTTAAACATTGGTAAGTCTGTAGCTACAAACTTTTCGGGTAGAGTAAGTCCCACAGGATGATCAAATTTTTCTGCGTCAAAGTACTTGTTCCCCATTGAAGAACAAAAAACAAGTTTCTCTAACGTCTTCTCTCGTTCGGCTAAAACATCCATTTTTTGTTTTATAGCTAGAGCCTCGGCCTCTTTCTTTTTGGCCTTTTCAATTTTCTTAATTCTTCTAGCCTCGGCTTCTTGAGAATTCTCTTCTCTCATACGAATAATCTCTTCTTGGAGTTGTTCGATTGTTGACATTATTGGACTAGGATGAGTTGACAAAGGGATGGATTGCTAGATGGTAAATGTAGAATGCGAGCGCCCAGGTGTCTTTGTTCCCAAGCTTGGTAACCAGCCCTAAAGGAATTACGAGAATTTAAGAAAACTGACACGCTTGTTTTTGAAAGAAAGAAAAAAGAATAAACGAAAGATTTTTTCATTGTATTTTTTTTTCGAACGATTATATATATATATATATATATATATATATATATATATATATATATATATGAATGTTTTTTTTTTTTTTAAATATGATATCCCTTGAACGTGACTCAAAACTACGAAGGGACAACTTCGTAGTTGGGAACCTGAGTTAAGACTAAAAAGAAAGACTATCCTATACACGTCACAAATAATCATGCAATCACATAAGCATACAAAAGGAACCGTCAAAGCATACAATGCCATTATGAGGTTAAGGCTTGGGTGTCCAAAGGTACCATATCTTAAGAAACGATGCACGAATCAATCACTCAACGTGTTGATCCATGTCATAGTTCTCCCAACATTTTTTTGGTGATATGGGTGGGATGATTGTTATTGATTTTTTGATAGAAGCTTGGTGTTGGCGACCCCTAGTCAATGAGCCAATCCCCAAGGGTTAGAAGGTGCTATGATTATGCATAATGCAATGTTGCTTGTTTGGCTTTTACTTTTGTGAAGAAGGAAGATATTATACGTTCAAGTCTTGCTCTCTAACTAGAGATTATCCAAGTTAGCCCTCGTTACAACTCATAGGTAACCTAGGTTGGAAACCTTGAACCGTAACTAAAAACTAATCTTGTAACCTCTAATTCCCCAGTGGAGTCGCCACTATGAGGAGGGTATCCCGTCATTGGGGATCCCACTTCCTCTATGCCCATGGCCCTTTAAAAGCCTAGGACTTTACACTTTTGAAGGTGTGTTAAGATTTGAATTCTTGACTGTTTGGGGGACCTTAAATTAGAATTGATTCTATCATTACGCTTTTTCGTAAGAAACTAAAAAGGATTCGCCAATGAGTTTTAGGAAAACTCATAAACCTCGTTCATGCCTTTCTCCAAAATAGAGTTCAAGGGATATTTAGCACGAATTATAAGTTTACCCATGCCCAAATTGGTCTACTTATACCAGAAATGAGTTCAGGAGCGAGGGTACTAAAATAACATTCCCTTTAGAGGGGAATTGCTATCCTAGCCCAAGTGCAGCCTCTACTAGCTCTTCCTTTTTCACAATTTCATCACCAAACAATATATGCAACGTGGTACCTAAAACTAAGTTAGTTGATTTTATTTACACGCGTCAATCACATAAAGATTACATTGCAATGAATGTCGTTAGTCTTATTTATTCCAAATTCGTGAAAGAACAATAATAAACAACATTCGCCTTGACTTTGGTGATAAACAACAATAAATTATTCCAATTTTAGTTTTCAATTAACGCAAGATACTATGTGAAATTAATTAATTAAAGTTTATTTAAAGTGATCAAACAACACTAATTAATTGTTTAAAGTTTATTTAAAGTGATCAAACAACACTAATTAATTGTTTAAAGTTATTTAGGACAAGAAAAGTAATGTGATTTATCTAAGTGCTCGCAAATTTCCACTTTTCCTTTCTATATCTTTGTTTAGAATGCTTATGGACACCTTCTTGTTGGGGAACCTCCACCGTAAGAACGAAACAATTAAAGGGTGAGTGTTTAGGACAAGTGGGTTGATTATTGCATAAGTTCACAAATATGTCAATGCTGACTTTTAGGCTATTTTTCTGTGTGTTTAAAGTTCTTATTGAACCTCTATTTATAGGGAATGGGTGAGATTAGGGTTTTGGAGATTCTGCCACAGCAGGTGGCGCGCGCAACTCTGAAGGTTGCACGCGGCTGCTGCGCGCAAGTGATTTGGTTGCGTTGATCATGGAAGCGCGACCTCGGGCCGTGCACGTGGCTTTATGGTAAGATTCGATACTGTATATTTTTTAAATTCAAAATCTTCCACGAGCGTATGTCTGTGGGTCACGCTGGGTGCCGCGCGCAACCATTTAGGACAACGCAACTTCATGAGTTGCGCGGCAGATTTTCCTGCGGTAGCCCTAGATTTTAACCTAGGCGCTCTAAATCCTTCCAAATTTAGGTTTAATCTCGAGATTAGGCCTAATTTCTGATCGGGCTTTAGTGTTAATGAGCTTTAGTTCATTTCGTTTGGGTCAAACTAGTTAGTTTTATGTGTTTAGGCCTTAATCAGCAGTCCATAAGCATTCCTTACTCCAATCCAAAACAAAGATGGAATTATTTATCGTCATATCACTTCTGGTCGGGACAAGGGACCAAAAGTAGATGTCTACACTTACTATTAATGTAAACAGGGCGAACCAAAACCAAAACAAATATGAATTAGCAAAATATGCCAAGTACATTCAAGGACATGGTAAGTAAACTAAATTTATTCCCAAACATGCTTTTAAAACCAATCATAAAAATCCAATATTTATTTTAATAACTCAAACCTCATAATTCATAACCAATTCTCAAGATTCTCAAAATAATTCTAATAACTCAATAATAATTTGAATAGTAATTCAAGTGATAAAAATTCAATTCTTCTTTTCAAAAACTCAATTCCTCTCCTAAGTGTGCGCACCCCCCAACCTAGCATCTTTATATTGAAAGGCTATCCTTGAGGAAAGATTAGGTCATACAAAATCTATAGTCTTAAATGAATCCGCATAGTGGGATTAATGTAATCATGCTTGTAAAGATTTAATAATAATTTAATAATTCAATAATTCCTCTTTAAATCAATAATTCAATCCTTTATAATAAATCAACTCAAAACTTTTTTTTATTCAATTAAATCATGCTTTCAAAATCAAACCTTTTAAATATGATAAATAATTCCATCATTCAAAACATGATATTAAAATCAATCCTTCAAATTATTTATTAATTCATATATTAAAATCAATTCTTCCAAACATACTTTATTTCATAATTCTAATCAATTTAATTTAATTAACATAAAAATCATACAAAACATGCTATTTAAACCAATCACTTTCAAAGGTATCTAGCCACCTAAACGTACCTTGATCATCGCTTAGAAAACACACAAAGAATCTCAAGAACTCTTGTAAAAAAACACCCTAAAATTAAATATAACCTTAATCAATATAAAGTCATCAAATAATCACAACAATTATTATAAAACCCCCAATTATATGTACATGAACCTTATAAAAATTCTTTTTCATTAACTTGAAATAATAAACTGATTTTATTTGATTAAAAATTCTCATAATAATTTTATAATTCCCACATAGTAATAATAATGATAATGATAATGATAATAATAATAATAATAATAATAATAATAATAATAATAATAATAATAAAATTAATTAGGAGAAGAGAAGAAGAAATAGAAAACCGAAGAAGAGGAGGAAGGACAGGCTCGGCAAGGGGTTAGCAGCACGCCGGTAGGTGGCTGCTGCTAGTGGTCGGCGTTGGGGCTGGACGGAGAAAGGTGGCAGCCGGTGGTGGAGGTGGTGGCTGACGGTGAAGGTGGTGATTTGTGGTGGTGGTTGGCGCAAGAAATAAAAGAAAGAGAGAAAGAAGAGAGCTTTGGTGTGAGTTTTTAGCTATGATTCAAGGGGTATTTATAGGCTAGCTCCTGCAAGATTAAGGTAAGAAAATGTAAGAAGAATTATGGCAAATTTGGTTTAAGGAATTACTTGGAAAAGAGAGCTAAAGAATTAAGGAAAGTTTAGTTTTATGGTGATTAAGCAATTAAGAAATATGATAAGTATGTGGTCATGAAATATAATATGGTAAATGGCTTTGCTTGGGGAATAATCAAGAATGGTTTAAGGTAAATAAATAAGATGATCAAATATTTGGGAGATGGAAAATAAGAATTAAGGAAATAATAGAATTTAAGGAAGATAACTAAAAGGAAAAATTAGAAATAATAATCCCAACTTTCATGAATTTTGCTAGAATAATCCCAACTTTGAATTATTCTAGAATACTCCGAACTTTGGGGCTGTTGATTTTCTTCAATCCCTAACCAGTCAACTAAAGTCAATTACCTATTATATCAGGTCACTTGACACGTGTCAAGTTCTGATTGGTCAAAAAATTAAAAATAAAAAAAATAAACCAGCAGCCTCCACTTCCACCAACCGCACGCTGCCTTCGCCGGACCGCCGCATCTCCCCCTCCTTCACCGAACCCCCGGATTGCCGGTTTCCCCCCCTCCCCAAAACCCCCTACCATTCCCCCACGAAACCACCAATGAAACCCCTCCCCACTTTCAAAAATCTCAAATTGCTCCTTCCACCACCCCGAAACCCTAGCGTTTAGGGTTTTTGATGGTGGGGGAGGGGTTTTTGGTGGTTTTCGAGAGTGGGGGGAGGTGGTTTTAAGGGGTTTTTGAGTGGAGGAAGAGGAATCAAGGGAGGGAGTGGTCGCCAAAAAACGAGTAAAGGAGATAAGGAGGGAGGGGAAATCGGCGCAGGGGGAGGGGTATTAGCGGCGCAGGGGGAGCGGAATTAATGGCGCAAGGGGGGAATTAGCGGCGCAAGGTGGTGGTTGTTAAGGTTTGGCTGGTGGCCTGAATTGGGAGGGGTTTTGGCTGGGTGATTTTTTTTATATACTTTTTAACCAATTAATATGCTACACGTGTCACTTTAACAAAAAAAAAAAAAAAAAAACCATTCAACCGATAACCGGTATTTGGGATTAAAGAAAATCAACAGCCCCCAAAGTTCGAATTATTCCATAATAATCCAAAGTTGGGATTATTGAAACAAAATCCGTGAAAGTTGGGATTATTATTTCTATTTTTTCCAAATTAAAATACAAGAGTTACCAAAATAAATTACTCAAAAATCTCTCAAGGTGGCCAAAATTTTTGAGCTTTCCTAAGCTCTTATTTTTTGCCCTCTTGATTAGACTTTAGGAATTATTCTGCTAGTTTTTAAGGATTAAAAATGATTGTGTAAATAATATATTTTGTATAAAATAATTAATTAGAAAAATACCAATTATTCACTAATTAATTTAACTAAGAAAATCAGATTTTCTTTATTAAGAAAATCAGATTTTCTTTATTAAGAAAATCCCAAAATTCCTTGCTAATTAATTAGGAAATTCGGCCCTTTTAATAAATAAGAAAATATTATTTTTGCTTAATTAAAATATCCGAAATACATATACATATATGTATATATATGTGTGTGTGTGTGTGTGTGTGTGTATGTGTATATATGTATGTATGTATATATATATACATATATGTATATGTTTAAATAAAATAAATGGATAATAAATCTTATCCAAATTCCAAAAATAATAATTAAGTTTTAAAATGTTTTTGGCGCTAAAATTGAAATATCATTTTGGCTCCAAAATTTAAATAGTAACATAAATTACTAAAATACCCTTTTAGAAAATACCAATTAATTAATTAATTAGAAAATACGTCTTAGAAATATGGGGTATTACAGTCTACCCCCCTTAAAAGAAGTTTCGTCCCGAAACTTAGCCAAAAGAGATACGAAAATCTTTTTAAATTCTTATAAGTTATTGGTTCTTGCACATCCTCACCCGACTCAAGACTGCAACTAACTCAAGAAAGACTAAAAATACTAAAAAAATGACTCAAAACACAAACACGCGAAACTCTATCGCCTCTACCCCCCTTAAAAAGAGTTACGCCCCCGTAACTCGACCACTAACCTTAGGCAAACAATTATGGGTAACGTTTCCTTATCAACCTTTGCTTCCCATATAGCCTCCTCAATTTTATGGTTCGACTATAACACTTTCAAAATTCTCTCATCCTTGTTCCTTGTGCTTCTTACTTTAGTATCCAGAATCGTCACTGGTATTTCCTCATAGATCAAATTCTCATCCATCTCAATGGTTTCAGGTTGTAACACATGTGTCACATCAGGTACATACTTTCGAATATGACTCACATGGAACACATTGTGAACCCTTTCCAGCTCATTGGGCAAATCCAACTTATATGCCACTTTTCCCACTTTCTGAATGATCTCATATGGACCTATGTACTTTGGGCTTATCTTTCCTTTCTTCCACGAACCTCATTACCCCTTTCATGGGTGAAATCTTTAACAACACTTTATCTCCCACTTCATATTCTTCATCCCTTCTTTTCAAATCAGCATAACTTTTCTGCCGGTCTTGTGTTGCCTTTATCTTCTCTTGAATCAACTTCACATGTTTCACCATATCCTCAATCATCTCAGGCCCAAGTACCATTGTCTCACTTATATTATTCCAACAAACTGGGCTTCTACACTTCCGACCATACAAAGCTTCAAACGGTGCCATTCTAATGCTTGCATGATAACTGTTGTTGTAAGAGAACTCGATCAAATCCAAGTGATATTCCCAAGACCCTTGATACTCCATCACACATGCTCTCAACATATCTTCCAATGTCTGAATTGTTCTCTTAGTCTGCCCATCTGTGGCAGGATGAAATGTCGTGCTTATTAGCAACTTCGTTCCCATCACCTTTTGCAAACTTTGCCAAAAGTTAGACAGGAATCTTGAATCTCTATCCGAATGAAATCCGTGGGTATCCCATGCATGGTACTTCACCACAAACTTCACATAAGCTTTCCCCAACTGATCCATAGTCCACGTACTTCTCATGGGTATAAATGCTACTGATTTTGTCAACCTATCCACTATTACCCAAATAATGTCATTCCTAGCCTTTGTCTTAGGCAGTGCTCCAACAGAATCCATAGAAATCGAATCCCACTTCCAGCTTGGCACTTCCAAGGATAGGACCTTTCCTTGAGGCCTACGATGCTCAATCTTTACTTTCTGAGATGTAAAACACTTGGCCACAAATTAGCTACATCTCTCTTCATATTGGGCCACCAAAACGTCATCTTCATAGCCTTATACAACTTATCCCCTCAAGGATGCATTGAATAAGGAGAATTATGGGCTTCCTCCATCAATCTCTGCTTCAAATCTCCACAAATTTGTGGCATACACCATCTTCCTTCAAAACGAATACTTCCTTCATCACCAATGGTGAAATCCAACACTTGACCTTCTTCGATCTTTTCTTTATTGCCTTCAACTTCTCATCCTCCAGTTGACTTTCCTTGATCTTATCATAAATGGATGGTTGAATCACCAATGCATTCAACATCCTTATCACTTCTCCATGTTTCATCACTTCTAAATTCATTTTCTGAAACTCCAAACACAACTGATTCGGCATTATCATTACATTCATCGAATGTTCTAACTTCCTGTTCAAAGCATCTGCCACAACATTAGCTTTTCCTTCATGATATTGAATGTCCAATTCGTAATCACTAAGATAATCCAACCATCTCCTTTGTCTTCCATTCAAATACCTTTAGGTGAAAATATACTTCAAACTCTTGTGATACGTGAAATTCTATAAGTCACCCCATACAAATAATGCCTCCAAATGTTCAAAGCAAACACTATTGCAGCTAACTCCCAATCACGGGTTGGGTAATTCACCTCGTGTGGTTTCAACTGCCTTGAAGCATATGCAATCACTCTTCGATTCTGCATACAAACACACCTTAATCCAAACTTCGATGCATCACTATACATCTCATATAGATTGCTACCATCAGGAAAATCCATCACATGTGTTGTGGTTAACCTTTTTTCAAGGTCTGAAACGCCTCCTCACACTCTTGAGTCCATGAAAATTTATGCTCCTTTTTCATCAAACTTGTCATGGGCCTTGAAATCCTTGAAAAATCCTTCACGAACCTTCTGTAATAGCCTGCTAAACCCAAGAAACTTCTTACATCCGACACATATTTTTTATGGGGTTGGCCATTCATTGACAGCTCGAATCTTGCTTGAATCAACTGAAACACCTTCATTGGAAATTACATGACCCAAAAATGCCACTTTTTTCAACCAAAACTCACACTTAGACAACTTAGCATACAATTGGTGCTCTCTCAAACATGACAGTACTTGTCTCAAATGCTCCTTATGCTCCTCTTTATCCTTTGAATAAATCAAAATATCATCAATGAACACCACTACAAACTTATCCAAGTACGGCCTGAAAATCTTATACATCAAATCCATGAACACTGTTGGTGCATTAGTCAAACCAAACGGCATAACTGTGAACTCATAATGATCATAACGAGTCTTGAAAGCACTCTTTGGAATATCTTGCTCCGCAATCCTTAACTGGTGATAACCTGACCTCAAGTCTATCTTTAAAAACACTCCAGCCCTTTTCAGTTGGTCAAACAAACCATCTATCCTTAGCAATGGATACTTATTCTATACTAATTCTTTACTATAACCTTATTCAACTCTTGATAATCAATACACAACCTCATACTTCCGTCCTTTTTATTTACAAACAACACTGGAGCCCCCCTAGGTGAGGAACTAGGAAGAATGTAACCTTTCTCCAAAAAATCATCTAACCGAGTCTTCAACTCTTTCATCTCAGCTAGAGCCATCCTATATGGAGCCTAAGAAATAGGTCCAGTACTAGGCACTAGGTCGATGGTGAACTCAACATCCCTCACTGGTGGCATACTAGGAATCTCATCTGAAAATACATCAGGAAACTCTTCTATAACCAGAATACTTTCATTACTATTCTCTTCCTCACTTCCAAATTCTTGAACACTACACATAAACAGAGGATAACCCTTCTTAAAAAACTTCAGTAGTTGCATTGCAAAAATAATTTTCAATCACGAACTCGATAAAATCCGACGGAAACTTTACCGTAGAAATGGAAAGAGGTACACTCCTAAACAACTTGGAACAATTCCTCACTTCTCAAGACGGAATAGACACATCTAGACAAAATGACTCAGGACTCACTAACCTAAGACTTTCAAATACTGTCTTAGAAATAAAAGAATGGGATGCACCCGAATAAAAAAAAACTTTCACAGACAAAGAACTTATGAGGAAAACACCAATTACCACATAATTATAAGTTTCAGCCTTACGGCTATTCATCACGAACACACGACCCTTTGGGGCACCTCCCGCGACGCTACTGGTTCTAACCTTGGGTGTAGATCCACTAGGCTGTGGTGGTTTGCTAGGAGTACTAGACTCTCTCACCTTTCCTAACTTGACGTCAGCCTCTTTCTTGAAACACTCATACTCACGGTGTCCCAACTTTTGATAGTAATGACAAGTTACCGAGTTTCCCTCATAGTCCTTCCCAGGGTGTTCTTTCTCACATCGCTTGTAGAAAACTTTTTCTTGGGCTTCTCACCCCTTTGGTTTCCATTCCCTCTAGCATTGGCTGACTGGCCTCCATTCCCTTTCCCAAAGTTCCCTTTGTTGTCCTTCCTATCTCCAGAATTCCCTTGGCGGTTACCATTGGGATTATGCCTCTTTTCACCTCCGTGAAAAGAGTCCTTGTTCTTCCTTTTCTCTCCATAATGCTCCATCTCTCCCACTTTAATCCCGTATAGGTGGGCTGCACGACCATAGACTTCATCTAGGGTCTCAAAAGTTACTCCCCCTAGCTTCCCTTGAGGGTTAGGGTCAGGCCTTGCTCAAATCTCTAAGATTTGATGGTTTCAGTGGGAACTAATTCCGGGGAAAACCTCATCAACTCAATGAACTTGTTGTAGTATTCATTGATAGACATGTTCCCCATTCTCAAGTTGGTAAACTCCATACACTTCCGCTTCCTCAAGTAGGAAGGGTAAAACTTCTCCTTCAAGGCTTCCTTAAACTCATCCCACCCAAAGTTTGGTTTCTTCAACAACTCATCCTTTCTTTGGGCCCACCATAAGTTAGTTTCCTCCCTCAGATAATAAACTCCATTATTCACCCTCAGCTCACTTGGACAATTGTTAACATCAAACAACTTGTCAAACTCCCTAATCTAGTTTTCAAGACTGGTCAGGTCCTCTTTTCCCAAGTAAACAGGTGGTTTGGCTGCAGCAACTCTCTTAAAAACTTCACTATAAGAGTCAAGGTCAGAATGACAGTTCCATTGGTTCACCACTTTTGTGATGTTTTCAGTGATATTGGTTAACTTTCTAAGGACCTTCCCTACTTTGGAACCAGTGCCCCTATTTCCCATTTGGTTTCTCATTCTTGCAGACATAATTCATGGGTATATGTACCATACTTTGAAAATTAAAACAATTTCTACTCATACAAGCATTCAATTCACTCAATAACATAATAAAAATTCAATAAAAATAACTTCATTTCATTAATAATCAAATTGAAAGTACAACTTTGCCATCTAAGGCAATTATTGAAAGCAATAAACATAACATAGTTCAATCATTCATGCAATACTCTCAGAATAGTCATCCTCATTGGGATCATAGTCAGGATCATCTTGTTTAGCCTTCCCCTTATCATTTGGGTCAGTCATGAAAGTTAAATTATAGCCGCTGTAACTTGGAGTATGGCCTGAACTTGAATTTGGACTGTAGTTTGGGCTTTTGTGTGGACTAGCACAACCATAGGTTGGATTTGAAGAAGCATTGGGCTTTTGTTGAACTTTTGGTGAAGATGGATGGTATTCTGGACTTGGTGACTTTGGATCAATTTCTTGGTTAAGATTTCTAGGCCTTTTAGAAGTACGATAATGGGCTTTTGGACTTGGACGCTAAGGAGTTTCATAGCTTGGAGTAGATGAAGAATAAGGGTAATTCTTTCTCCTCTTAAAAGGTGGTATGGACTCATCAATGGAAGACTCAAATTCATTGTGGCGCCTTCGATACACAAAGGGTAGTTGAGCATTCAAGTGGTACATTTGGTCAAGTTCTTTCAAGGTAGCATTCTTCGAAAGTTTGGGTAATCTCACAATTCTCCTCCTAGGCTCAGGGTCACACTCAACATAGTGCAAGTCTCTCTTGAAGCTAGACATGGTTGTTAACCACTTCCCTTCATGATGATGTCTTTCATTCCACATTCCATTATTTTTTATAACATCCCCATACTTTTTGAAGAGAGGTTTGTATTTGAGGACTCTAGGCAAATGGGCTAAGGCTAAAAGAATAATCAAGGGTGGTCAAATCAATGGTTCATCAAGATCATACTTATGCCAGTCACAAAGTCACTAACAACACTGACTCCATCATCTTTCAAATAATGCAAGTTAAAGAAGTTCTTTCTCATTTCATCAATCCTTTCCATCTGTTTTACATACACATGCAAAATAATCAATTCAATGCCAATTCACATAAGCAATTCAATTGAAAAATCCACTTGCATAAGTAATTCAAAACTCAATCAACTAAGTATAACTCAAGATCACCCAATTATGGGCAATAACTCAAAAATTTCGGACCACTTGACCATAGACCAAGGTGTTGTAACACCAACTTTAATGCACAAGCAATCACACCGACTCAAGCTTCCAAATATTTTAAATTCTTTTTATTTTTGAAAATAATAATAATGTACTTGAATCATGATATTAGACAGTCGAGCCCGCGTCTCCCAGGTAAGTTACGTACAGCGTCGAGGCGAGCCTTGCCTAGACAGAGAGTCGTACCCATTATAGGCCTCTGTAGAGAACTCGAGAATCCTTTTTTCAAACATCTTTCCAAATAAGAAAATAGTTTTTATTTAAAAAATAATGCTTTTAACTTTCACATACAAAATGCGAACTCTATCCTATATGCCCACTTAAGTCAACCCACAATTTTTATTTATTTCCCATTTTAATCTTTTTGAGACCAGAAAACTAATACCACTTTGTAACACCCCCAAATCTCCCTCTACGAAAATACTAGTATAATACATATAATTATACTATAGAGATAGACTTAGGCGTATTACCACTGCGTGATTACATAAGGCTACTCAAACTACTAATTTAAAAACCACAACTTGGCAGTGGAAACTCAAACTCTTTCTTTATTAATACTTATAAAATAGTAACCATTGTTATGAGTACTCTAAATTGAAATAAAAACAACATCCCTAAAACTAGGTGAAGAATATCCCAGGACTCCTAAATGCTCATTTATTAACTCCACCTGAAAATAGTCAACACTGCTTACCATTAAGGTAAACAGGGCGAACCAAAACCAAAACCAAAACCAAAACCAAAACAAATACGAATTAGCAAAATATGCGAAGTAAATTTAAGTGCAAAAATAAGTAAACTCAATTTATTATCAAACATGCTTTTATAACCAATCATGAAATTCCAATATTTATTTTAATAACTCAAACCTCATAATTCAAAACCAATTCTCAAGATTCTCAAATTAATTTCAGTAACTCAATAATAATTTGAATAATAATTCTAGTGATAAAAATCAATTCCTCTTTTCAAAAATTCAATTCCTCTCCTAAGTGTACACACCCTCCAAGCTAGTATCCACATATTGAAAGGTTATCCTTAAGGAAAGACTAGGTCATACAAAGTCCATAGTCTTAAATGAATCCGCATAGTAGGATTAATAGAATCATGCTTGTAAAGCTTTAATAATAATTCAATAATTCCTCTTTAAATCAATAATTCAATCCTTTATAATAAATCAACTCAAAACTCCTTTTTATTCAATTCAATCATGCTTTCAAAATCAAACCTTTTAAATATGATAAATAATTCCATCATTCAAAACATGATATTAACATTAATCCTTCAAATTATTTATCAAAACATATATATTAAAATCCATTTCCAAACATACTTTATTTCATAATTCAAATCAGTTTAATTTTATCATCATAAAAATCATACAAAACATGCTATTTAAATCAATCACTTTCAAAGGTATCTAGCCACCTAGACGTACCTTGATCCTCGCTTACCAAACACACAAAGAATCTTAAGAACTCTTGTCAAAAACACCCTACAATTAAATATAACCTTAATCAATATAAGGTCATCAAATAATCACAACAATTAAAATAAACCCCCCAATTATATGTACATGAACCTTATAAAAATTCTTTTTTATAAACTTGAAATAATAAACTGATTTTATTTGATTAAAAACTCTCATAATAATTTTTATAAATCCCATATAATAATAATAATAATAATAATAAAATTAATTAGGAGAAGAGAAGAAGAAATAGAAAACCGAAGAAGAAGAGGAAGGAGAGGTTCGACAAGGGGAAGTCGCACGCCGGCAGGTGGCTGCTGCTGGTGGTCGACGTCGGGGCTTGCTGGAGAAAGGTTGCAGCCGGTGGTGGAATTGGTGGCTAACGGTGAAGGTGGTGATTTTGTGGTGGTGGTTGGCGCAATAAATAAAATAAAGAGAGAAGAGAATTAGAGAGAAAGAAGAGAGCTTTGGTGTGAGTTTTTAGCTATGATTCAAGGGGTATTTATAGGCTAGCTCTTACAAGAATTAAGGTAAGAAAATGTAGGAAGAATTGTGGCAAATTTGGTTTAAGAAATTACTTGAAAAAGAGAGCTAAAGAATTAAGGAAAGTTTAGTTTTATGGTGATTAAGCAATTAAGAAATATGGTAAGTATGTGGTCATGAAATATAATATGGTAAATAGCTTTGCTTGGGGAATAATTAAGAATGGTCTAAGGTAAATAAATAAGATGATCAAATATTTTCATTTTGTTAACTAATTGAGACTAGTCCATTATGTATAATTTTCATTTTGTTTTTGTTTTTCTTTGAAAAAAAAATCCAAAAATATTGGAGCCTTCTTGTTTGGTTGCTAATTGTTTGTCATCATTGAGGTATGGATCAATTTATTCAATATGAGATGTCATATTCTTCCTTGCCTCAATTTGAATATGAACCCTTTTAGGTTTATTTTAATAGGTTTGAAGACTTCTCTAATTACCATGGTTGTACCTTATGGGAGGCTTGTGAATTCATTTATTGGGGTTTGAATGAGTACACTAAGGGGGTGATTGAAAACATATGTAGTGGTGAATTACGAGCCAAATCTTTGGATGCGGTTTGGGATTTCTATATGTGGTTTGCTAGGGATAGTTTTGAGCAACAGAATTATGCTAATTCTCATGACTTTTCTAGCTCTTGTTTGAACTCTAATGATGATTGTTATGTCCCTCATGATGAAAATCCCCCCCCCCCTTGTATGCTAATTGTGATGAGATGCATCGCATTATTGATAACGTTTATGCTACTCAATGTTCGTTAAATGTATGCATGGATGTCAATGATGCTCCTCTACCCCAAATCCTCACATGCATGATCTTTCCTCTACCTCTTCCTATTCTTACATTATTCTAAATGAGTTTCCCTATGTATTTAATGAGCATATTCATGAGGGTAATTCAATGGGACGTAGAGAGGAAGGAGAGTTCATGGAGAAGCTTGAGAAGTTGATGAGAAGGCACAAGGAAGAAAGATAGGAGCATAGAAAGGCGATGAAAGAGATGAATGCAAGCATAGAGATGCTTGAAAGCCAACTCGCCCAACTATCCTCCTTCCAAGAAAATTCCCTTTCTTTTTCTTCCCCTCCCATATGAGTGAGCCCAATGGTAATTGGTGAGAATGAGTCACCTCATTTGGCATTTGAGTGTATTATTGAGGATGATGATGATAATGATGTTGAAAGTGATGGAGGGTGTATGGATGATGATGCTTTTGATGAAATTTTGAAAACCATCCCCTTTTATCCAACTTGAACCTTAACACTCTTTGCAACCCATTAATGATACCAATTTAGTGCAATTAGAAAATGACTTAAGGTTTCTTAGAGAAAAGTTTGGTTGTGGTAATGATGAGATGCTCATGTTTGAGTATGTTACTTTGGGTAACGTTGAGAATGATAACCATGCTCTTTTAGAGAGTGAATAATCCCAATCGGTGGTTAAGGATGGTGGAGATGTGTTACAAGAGAAAGTTTGTTTTTCAATGCAAGGTGGTGTAATTGAAGTTTTGAGTGAGGTACCCATTCCAATTCTTTCAACCTATACCCCTTTTTCAAGAAAGCTTGCCAACATTCCTTCTTACCCCATCTTACTTCCCTATTTTCTCAAAGATCCCCCAATTGAGGAGCCCCTTATCCCTCTACTTCCCCATGACCCTTCTCTTAAACTCAATGATGCGAGTTCCACTCCCAAGATTGCTCCTCCCTTCCCCTTTACTAGTTTTCATTTTGATTTTTCTTCTTCTTAGTTTCTTGATTTTTCTTTTGATTCTTTTAATTTTTCTTTTCCCCCTTCCCTCAAGCATAAAGTCTCTTTGCAATTTGTTAGAAAATAAACTTAACTTACCAAATACCAACGAGATTTGTTTTGGGAAAAGATATAATGTATATTTTATTTATTTCTATCTTTTATGCTTTCCTAGTTTGATGAGGAGCGTAATTAGGAAACTAGATAGATTTTACGAATATAATCAATCTAGGATTATTTAGGCTTGGGGAGCAGGTAAAATATCCTAATTGATGTGGGTTTCTATGTTAGCCTATATAAAGGGGTTTAAGCTTACTAGAAAATCAAAAGATGGTTCATCAATAATGATTTATTGAGGAGGAAAATCATCAAGAGGGTGAAAAACGATGGTTTATTGAAGAGGAAAATTATCAAGAGGGTTATTGTCTTATTTTGTAGGAACTTAATAAAATAATATTTTGTTTGAGGGAAGGAAATCTAAATTTCCTCATAAACACTAGTCTATTTTATTATCGTATTTTGCTATTTATTCTATAATGTGTTTGAGGGTGAGTTCCCAAATCGTTCCATGCACATTTTTGTTATAACAAATTGGTATCAAGAGCTATGTTGAGGCATGGAAGATTTTGGGAACAAATACAAAGTAGAGTTATTTAACGGGAAGACGAATTTCTTGTTATGGCAAAGTACGGTGAAGGTGGTCGGGACAATGGTTGAAGACACGATTGGAGGGTTTGTAGTTTTGTCCGTTAAAAAATTACATGTTGGAGGGTTTATAGTTTTGGTCTCAAAAAACTAACGATGGGTTTGATGGTTTTCTTGTTATTTTTCCGGCGCATAAAATCACTAGTTGGAGTCTCCAAAGAGGAACGCGAGAAATCACTTCATGGATGGAAGAAGATGTTCAAGTTCGAGGAGAGACGTTTGATTGGGAGTTGATCCAGTTGGAAGCCATGTTGGGCTTGAGCGGAGGTTTGTTAGGATTACAAGCCCAACTAGAGGAAAAAGATCGTTGGTACATGTGGATGTTTGGTAAGTTGAGTTTAAGGGATGGTTTGTTAAGAAAAAAACTAAACTTACCAAATACCAACGAGATTTGTTTTGGGAAAGATATAATGTAAATTTTATTTATTTCTATCTTTTATGCTTTCCTAGTTTGATGAGGATTGTAATTAGGAAATTAAATAGATTTTAGAAATATAATCAATCTAGGATTATTTAGGCTTGGGGAGCAAGTAAAATATCCTAATTGATGTGGGTTTCTATGTTAGCCTATATAAGGGGGTTTAGGCTTACTAGAAAATCAGAAGATGGTTCATCAATGATGATTTATTGAGGAGGAAAATCATCAAGAGGGTGAAAGACAATGGTTTATTGAGAATTATCAAGAGGGTTATTGTCTTATTTTATAGGAACTTAATAAAACAATATTTTATTTGAGGGAAGGAAATCTAAATTTCCTCATAAACACTTGTCTCTTTTATTATCGTATTTTGCTATTTATTCTATATTGTGTTTGAGGGTGAGTTCCCAAATCATTTCATGCACGCATCCGTTATAACACACTTTATGCTTGCTTGTCATATAAGCATCACGTATGCTCTATATCTCGATATGTTTGTCGGTGCATATGACAAGCTTTTGCGTTCTTTGTCGGGTTATTTACTAGAACGGTCATGTTTGGACATTAAGCAACCTTTCTCAGGAAATAACCCGTGTTTTATTGCTTTTATTTCTTTTTACTTTTCTTAATTTTGTTCCTTTTCTTGTCTATGTATGTAGATACTTGATGCATATACTCATGTGCAAGGACATTGGATTGGGAACCTTGAGAAGAAACACACCAATGATTGCTTGCGTATGAAGGAAGCACCATTGAAGAGGACTTGGATGCACTACTACATTTTTTATCTAATGTAACGGTATAAATTTAGCTAATACAACGGCTAATTTCATACCGTTGTATTAGACTAGACTAATACAACGATTTATACTAAAACAAGTCTAATACAACGGTTTAGACTAACCGTTATATTAGATGAACCCATCCGTCGTATTAGATGAGCTAATCCAACGGATAACTCATCTAACACAACGAAGTGTATTTTGGGCTAATCCAACGGTTTGCCCAGAGACCTAATCCAACGGTTATAAACTTGGGCTATAAACCCTCAATCTCTCTCGTCTCTTTCACACTCTCTCTCCTCAATCTCTCTCGTCTCTACTATCTCTCTCCTCAATCTCTCAGTCATCTCTCATTCTAAGGTATTTTTTCGTTTTTTCTTTCGTTTCAGATCGTATTTTTGGGTTTTCAAATCTTTATTTGGGTTTTTCATATCGTTTTTTTGGGTTTTTAGATCATTTTTTGGGGTTTTCAGATTTTTATTTCGCTTTTTTTGTTTTTCAAATCTTTGTTTCGTTTTTTGTTTTCCAAATCTTCGTTTTTCGTTTTTGTGTATTTTTTTTTTGGTTTTTCAGATTTTTCAGATTTGGGGTTTTCCTGATTTTGTGTTCTTTAGATTTTCGTTTTGTTTTTTCATTTTTCGTTTTCCAGATCTTTGTTTCGTTCTTGGTTTTTCAGATCTTCATTTTTCGTTTTTGAGTTTTTTTTTTTTGTTTTTCAGATTTTGGGTTTTCCTAATTTTGGGTTCTTTAGATTTTTGTTTTCGTTTTTTCGTTTTTCATTTTCCAGATTTTTGTTTCGTTTTTGTTTTTTCAGATTTTCGTTTTTCGTTTTTGTGTTTTTTTTTTTCAGATTTTCAGATTATGGGTTTTCCAGATTTTGGGTTCTTTAGATTTCGATTTTTTGTTTTTCATTTTTAAGATCTTTGTTTCATTATTTGTTTTTCAGATCTTCATTTTTCGTTTTTTGTTTCTTTTTCAGATCTTTGTTCCGTTTTCTCATTTTCTAGATTTTTCCCATTTTCAATTTGTTTCGTTTTCTCGTTTTTCAGATTTTTCCAATTTTCAATTTTTTTCAAATCTTCGTTTTCTAGTTTTTTTTCAATTTTCATTCTTCGTTTTTCGTTTTCAATTGATTCCGCTTCTACTAGTGTCGCCGCTAACGATGATAATCGATCTTCACGGTCTGAATCAGACTTTGGATTCGCATTCAACGATAGCAATTTCTCCGATTGTATTTTGAAGCTTGAGATTGTTCCTGATTTGCCCAATATTAATTTTTTCTTGAATGCTCCTGAAGCTAGACAAAATAATAATAATAATAATAATAATAATAAAAAGAAAAAAAAGATCTAATACAACGGATAGAAAGACCTAATACAGCGGATTGAGGGAGCAATCCGTTGTATTAGGTTCAATTATTCCAAAAAAAAGAAAGGAACCTAATCCAACGGATTGAGCAATCCGTTGGATTAACGGATTAGGTATATACCGTTGGATTAGGTCCATTTTACCGTTGTAGTAGACCTAATCCAACCCTAGCAAATGTGACGGTTGCTAGCCGTTGTATTAGGTCTAATACAACTGTTTTTAACACCTAATACAACGAAAAAAATCCGTTGTATTAGGTCTAAAATGTAGTAGTGATGAAAATGGGGAAAATAAGCTCAATTACGGGTTTTTGACTCCCACCTATCATTTAGTTAACTCTTTCCTTCTTCCCTTTTCCATGATTTGCTTTCTTATGCGCATGTGGGTTGAATGATTTATACTTTGTTGTGTGGATGTTGTTTCTTTCTCCCCTCCCCCCCCCCCCACCTTTTGTGCCTTTGTTTTGAGCATTGAGGACAATGCTCCATTTTAGCTTGGGGGAGTAGCCATTCGCTAACTTGGGGGGGGGGGTTATCTATCTTTCGTGGTGGATTCTTGATTCAAGTTGTATGATTGCTTGATTTGTCTTTTGTGTATGCCAAAGTCTATTATTGAGATTGGTTGTTCTATTTGTGGATGGCCATGAGTGCCTTATTGAGTTGACTTTTGGGATATGTGGTTTTTATTGATCATGCTTTCTTCTTGCACAATCGTAAATGCATTCTTATGTATTGTTGTTTTTGTGAATATTTGTGTGTATAGTGTCTTTCCATGGCATTCAAGGCAAGTTTCAAAATGTTTTGTTTCAAATTTGGGCATAATTTGGGCATAATTTGGGCAAAGTTTCCTAGTTGTTAGGGGTTTTCATGCACTTGAATGTCGAGGTTGGTTCACACTTATAGCATTGCTAAGGTAGTAGAACTTAAGAGCTATGAGACCTTAGCTCACTTGGTTTGTGGTAAGATGGATGTCGCTCTCTAGCTAGTTGAAGCTTTAAAGGTGAGTTTTGCTATTCCACTACCGTCATTCTTGTGAGGATGTATCTATATTGTTCTAGCCTTCTACATTTCTTGCATGTGTGGAGTTTGGATCCTTGGCATTGCTAGCTCATATCAAGAATTTGGCTTGATTCTACCCGAGATCGAGACCGAACCAACCTAGGGGAAGACGAAGGCAATTAGGATTTTTCTTTTTTATTTTTATTTTTCATTTATTTTTCTTTTGCATTTGCTCAATTAGTAGTACCTCAATTTGAGCCCTTTTACCTTCTTTAGCCTAACCACGTTACAAACCAATGGACCTTTGCTTTATTTTCACCTTTATTAAGTTTTGTGAAGCATTCTTGGGACTTGATTTGTATGTTTGGTTGAAAGAAGGTGAGAAAAAGAATGAAAAAGAAGTAAAAGGCTCAAATTTTGGTGCTCGTGATTGTTTTCGTTGTGTTGAATAATTGAGCAAGTGAGAAGAAAAGAAAGAAAAAGAAAGAGAACAAGCCGCTCATAGTTTAAAAAAAGGCGAGAGCAAAGAATAAAAAGAAATGAAAAAAAAGAGAGAAAAATGTTGAGAAATACAAAAATATTTGTTGTTTGGTTGGAAAAGAATAAGCTTGGGGGAGGAGTTTCTTTGTGATCTATTGCTGGAATTTTTTATTTAAAAGTTGGTAGTTTATTGAGTTTGAATTGAGGATTGATCAACCTTGCTTTACTTCTAAGTTCACCACCAATTTCCAAATTTATTTCCATCCCCTTTACCCTAGCCTAAACGTTTCAACCCCTTTTAAAGACCTTTCGACCTTAGTGAGGTTTAGTCACTATCAGTGGAGGGAGATCAAGTCTAGCCTATTGAGCGAGCTATCGATGCCAAGATGTCGGGTAGATTAAATATATTTCATGTTTATTTCTTCCGGCTACTTCGAGGAATCTTGAGATATCACCTTAAGAATGGATGCAAAACTAGTTGAGGACGCAGATGTTTGTTTGGAGCTAAGGAGGAGTGTAAGTCCCTCTAAGTTCTCTACCCTTAGCATGCTTTATGTGTTTACCAACCTTAGCTATTCTTTTGCTTGACTACCTTTAATGTCTAGAAAAGATCGTATTCTTGTACACCTAGCCCATTGTTTGTGTTTGGTTTGAAATGTTAAAACTTGAGTTTTATTGATTTCACCTTTGCCTTGAATGTTATGTGCTGCCAAGAGTTGTGGGTTAAACCTCTTAGGAAACCCTCACGAGAGCTTACTCATCCTCTTTGGCGACGTGGGGGTTTAAAGGGGTTGACACATACGCTAAATGCGTCCGTGATTTCTACGGCAGTGAGTTAGTGTACATTCTTTCTCCCTCTTGTTTTCTTTGTTTGAATAAGTGCATTATCTTCCCTTATGTTTTGTTCTTTTTTTGCTCAAGGACGAGCAAAAGCTTTGCTTGGCGAAATTTGATGAGTGACATTTATTTCACTCTTAGGGTAGTGTTTTTGCTTTGTTTTAGCTTGTCTTAGGTCGTTTTATAGTTGTTTTGTTCAAATAATGCGTGCATTCATGTCTCGATGTGTTGTGGATGAAATTGCGTGTATGCTCAAATGCTTGCCACTATTGTGTGCTCATACCGTTGCCCCTACCTTATTGATTCCCTTGGTGTTTGTGCTTAGGTTTTTGAATTTAAGAGTTGCAAAGAAGAATCTAAGGAAGCACGAAAGAAGCTTTGAAGAAAGCAAGGTGCGCGGGCGGGCAGACGAGTTGCGCGGGCGCGTACAGAAGGCAAAGGTGAAGAAGCGAGGCCGAAGGTTTGCGCGGGGGCATCGCGGCCAGTGCGCGGGTGCGCAGCCCAGTAGCACGGGCGCACAGCCACCCTAGCTAGGCTCGCAACCCACGTTTTTGCGGGCGCGCAAGCCCCTGTGCGCGGGCGCGCCCGAGCCCCTTTCGACCTGTTTTCGCCGGTTTATAAATACCTTCGAGGCTTGATGTACGGGGGACTTTTTTTTAGATATTTGAACCTACTTTTAGCTTAGGGCTTAGTTGAGAGCTTCTCTCTCTAGATTTAGGTTAGATTAGCGTAGCTTTGGAGAGAGAAAGTGAGAGATCTTCAATGGTGGGATTTGGAGCTTGAAGATTCAACTTGTAACAATTTTTTTAAAGATCTCGTTATTAAATCAATGAGCATTTCTTACCTTCTCTTCTCTATTTTTGTTTATTGTTTTTGATTATTGCTTTTGGTATTTCTTGTTAATCATTTTGATGCTTGTTAATTTGTTGATTAATCTTGTTATTAGCATGGTTAGTGAGTAGTTACCCAACTAAGGGGATGGTTGTGGTGTAGTTGGATCTTGAGCATATTTTAGGGTTTGGAATTGATTTATTTGTGATTAAAATGCTTTGTTTTCCATGTCTTACCAATTACTTCTCTTGAGTTGCCAATCAATTGATGTAATTAGGTGGATTGAACTAAAGTCTAGGAATGTCCATTGAATGATTTGCTTGATTTGTACCTTGATTCTTGTGGCTTATGATGACAGTGTAAGTTGTTCTTGAGTGAGAAATCAATTAGCCCTGACAGATGGCTAGATTGTGCTTTGAATCATTGAACATGAGATGCTTAGTTCACGCTTATATTCGATTTCCATGCCTTGTTTATGCTTGAGTGAATTCTATGCCTAAACCATTTCCCTTAGTGCTTTAGTTATATTGATTCTAGCTTGTTTCATTTCTTGCTTTAGTGACTTTAGTTTACTTAACTTCTATCCCGGACTAGCTTGGTTGTTGATTGGTGGTGTTTAGTTGTTCCTTGTGTTCGACTCCTATGCTTACTGATTAGGGGATTTTGCTCCTACCAATCGGAATGCGCCACGTGGGCCAATCAGGACCTGCCAAGTGTCCCCTAGTTGGAACTGTCAGGGCTTGCCACGTGGCACGCGCTTATTCGTCCACCTTGGACCTGTTATGTCACGACATGTGGCATACTCCATGCCTAATGGAGAAACCGGCCACCCAGGCCCAACTTCCGAGGGAAGCCCAATCGGCCCTAGGTTTACCTAAACCTAGGATGGGCACGTTTCCCAAGGTTATAAATACCTCCCTTAATCCTCATTAAGGAAAAAAAACGGGACAGAACAGAAACATTACGGAACACACTAATAACCGGCTGATCTCGCTAACAAAGCAGATTACCTACATTAAACACTCTCACCTAGAGAGACCTTATTACTTTAATTTCCGCATTAATTACTCCTTAATCAGGTACTAACTTGACCGTTGGAGGCGGAGCTCACAGGAGTCTCCGTTATTTTGCAGGTACAGGCGTCCGGTTCCAGTCTCGGAATTGTAACTCTCCCGCAGGACATCAGAAAACCCCGAAACATTTGGCGCCGTCTGTGGCGAGAGTACTTCAGAGATGGCATCCAAGTCTGTACCGACTCCTGAAGAGAGGCGTCCCCTAAACGACCCTCAAGTTCAGTCGGACCATGACACCGAAAGTGAATTTGAAGTTGAAACTCATACAGCTCCAGACGGGACCCTAAGGGCCCGACGTACCCGTCATACCGAAAGGAGGGAACGGGAGCATCTTCAAACAGGAATCGAGCCAGCTGGCGCACCGCCTGTTCGGCAACAGCCGACTGATGGGTCTGCTCCCATCACAAGGAACGAACTCATGACCTTCATGAGGGACTTCAAGGGAGAGATTCAAGAGTTGATCAACAAGAAGCCGCCTGCTTCAGTCAAGGAGCAGTCGGCCAAGAAACCCTCCACTTCACTGAAGAGGAAGCCAGTTCAAGGGCGAGAGGCGACTCCTCATCCTAAATCTAGGAAGCGGGAACCACCTGCCCTTGATTTCACAAAATTCCGTTATCCTACAGGAAATAGGAAACCGGTTCGTCATATTCAGGCGGACGGGTCAAAGCAAACATTCACAGATGCTCGGCTACTGCTAGAGCAGAAGAAGAGTGACCGATTGTCAGAGTCGGCTTCTACTTCAAACTTTCAAGAAAGTTTGCGAAATGCCTCGATGAGGCATACTCAGTCGTACCATGAGAGTCAGTCAGGCGGCACCTCCCGTCAGTCCGGCTTTCATAGTGCCCAGGCGGTACCAAACTTACCATTTGTGCCGCAACAACAGTATTTTATGCAGCCACCTCCATTTGGTGGACCTACAGCAAAAAACGTCCAACCTATGGACTGGCAGCTACGGTTGCTTAGACTTGGTGAACAGCCGTCGGCCTTCTCCAAGGAAATTACTGAAGCCGCTCAGCCGGCCAAAGTGAAAAATGTACTAGTAGGCGCCTATGACGGCACTACTAACCCAGAAGACCATCTGATGGCATTCACCAACCTGATGTACCTTCAAGGGTTGGATGATCCTACTTGGTGCAAGTGTTTCCCAGCGACTCTCAAAGGAATCGCACAGCAATGGTTCGGCAACCTGCCGACTGGTTGTGTAAATAGCTTCAGGACGCTTGCTTACTTATTTGCCTCCAACTTCGCCATGAACATCCCTGCGAAGAAAACGACCCTTGATTTGGGAACAATTCAGCAGGGCGAGAAGGAGGGGCTTCGTTCTTACATCAGGCGGTTTAACCTGATGAGAATACAGATTCAAGGGTTACCGGATGAGGTAGCTTATACCGACTTTTTTAGAGGTCTCAAAGACGGGTCTACCTTCAAATTTAATTTGGTTCGAAAAAGGGTGGCGACTCTTCAAGAGGCCTTGATTGAAGCAGAAGCCTATATACAGGCGACTGATCTGTGTACGATAAAACAGTCGGACGGGAAAAGGTTCGACAAAAGAGAAGGACGACAGAAACAGTCGTCAAACAAAGATGAGAAAAGAAAAGAGGTCTGGGCGGCTGATTCCTCTAAACAGCCGGCCTAGAAAAAGAAAAAAGAATTCAAACCATACTCCCCAAAGTATGCGTTTAACAAGGATAACCAGTTTATCCTAAAAGAAATCGAGGGACGGATCTCAATTGAGAAGCCGGTCCCCATGAAGGGTTCTGCAAACAACCGGAACCAAGATAAAATCTGTGCTTATCATGATGACGTTGGTCATCACACCAATGACTGCATCAGTCTTATGCGGTACCTAGACCGCCTGGCTGAGCAAGGTGATCTTGACACTTATGTCAAGAAATCTACGGGGAACACTTCCTCAAGAAAGCTGTCGGCCAAAAAGAATCAACAGGCCGAAAGCTCCGATACAGATGATGCAGTCGTCTACACCATTGCAGGCGGCTTCTCAGGAGGCGGCCCCACTATTAGGGGCAACAAAGATAGTATAAGGCGGTTAGATGTAAATTCCGTTCACCAAGAACGGCCGTCCAAATATACATTTCCTGAGATTGTCATCACTGAAGAGGATCTAGGAGGGGTAAGGGGGCCGCATGACGACCCTCTCGTTATTGAATGTAAAGTGGCCAACCAGAGAGTTGGCCGAATCCTCATAGATACCGGGAGCTCATCAGATCTCATCAGCAGCAAATGTCTGTCGAAACTGAAATATCAGACTGACTGCCTACATCCGGCCTCCCACCCTTTAATAGGGTTTGGAGGAGGAGTCGTCCACCCACTGGGACGAGTAGATTTACCCATTCGCCTGGGCGAAAAAGGGGAAGGACGACACATGGTAGTCCGGTTCCTAGTAGTAGAGGAACTCTCGGCCTACAACATGATTCTGGGTCGACCAACCCTGAATAATTCCAAGGCTGTTATAATCCCGTCTCTTATGTTGCTCAAGTTTGAGAGGGATAATGGAACAGTCGGCTCCCTAAGGGGAGATCAGAGGATGGCCCGAGAGTGCTATCTCTCGGATGTCAAGCCCACTGTTATGGCCACTGGGTCAAGTGGTGACAAAACAGACCTTGACAATGTCAAGGAGAGTGCGCCTGTTCAAGAAGCAGGCGGCAAAAAGAGAAAGGCGTCCCAGACAGAGTCCGCAAGAAAAGCAAGGAAATAGCAATCATTGGCAGAGGAGCGGCCGGATGAGTTCCGCCCTCAGCCGGCTGGTGAGCATGCGGACCTGATCTTAGACGACTCACGTTCTGACCGAACAGTCAAAGTTGGGACGACTGCTCTGAGAAACCTTGGTGACGACTTTCACAACCTATTGAAAGAATACAAGGACATCTTTGCATTTGAAGTCCATGAAATGCCAGGCATTAGTCCTGATCTGGCGGTACATAAACTCGCTGTGGATCCGAAAAAGAAGCCGGTACGGCAAAAGAAGCGGAACCATGGCGAAGAAAGAAGTCAGGCGGCAGCCGCCGAAGTTAAAAAATTACTTGATGCAGGGTTCATTCGGCAATGTTACTTCCCAGACTGGGTTGCAAATGTGGTGCTTGTTAAAAAGCCGAATGGCACCTGGCGAATGTGTGTAGACTACACAGACTTAAACAAGGCGTGCCCCAAAGACAGTTACCCTCTGCCTAAAATTGATAACCTGGTCGACTCAACAGCCGGCCATGCCTTGATGAGTTTCATGGACGCCTATTCTGGTTTCCATCAAATTCCCTTATGGAAGAAAGATCAGGAGAAGACGGCCTTCGTCACTGATCAGGGGTTATACTGTTACACGGTCATGCCGTTTGGTCTTAAGAATGCCCCGGCTACCTTCCAACGAATGATAAACACAGTGTTCTTTGATCAGATTGGGAGAAACGTCGAGGCATATATTGATGATATGATTGTCAAGACTAAACTTCAGAAAGATCATCTGTCGGACCTCCGAGAAACTTTCGCCACACTCAGGCGGCACCATGTCATGCTCAATCCCAAGAAATGTGTATTTGGGGTTGAGTCTGGGAAATTTCTCGGATTCCTTATCAATCAGAGAGGAATAGAAGCGAACCCTGAGAAGGTGCAGGCGGTCATTGACATGCAGTCGCCTCGTACCATCCGAGAGGTTCAGAAGTTAACAGGTTGTCTGGCGGCCTTGGGAAGATTTCTAAGCCGATCAGGCGACAAATGCCTATACTTTTTCCAGGCAATTAAGAAAAAGGCAAGGTTTGAATGGGGGCCGGATGCTGAGGCCGCCTTCCAGAAATTAAAAGTTCATTTGCATTCCTTGCCGAGGCTGGTCAGCCCTTTGCCCAAAGAGGTTCTCTACATGTACCTGGCCGTCTCTGATCATGCGTTAAGCGCTGTTCTCCTTGCTGAAAGGGACGGCTGTCAGCTCCCGGTCTACTTTGTCAGTCACGTACTGAAAAATGCCGAGTTGAGGTATCCCCTAGTGGAGAAATTTGGTCTTGCTCTTTTCATAGCTGTTAAAAAATTGAAGCCCTACTTTTTGGCACATACAGTCGTCGTGTATACAGACCAACCTATCAAGCGGCCGCTGACCATCATGGAGTCGTCAGGCCGAATGATCAAATGGGCCATAGAAATACAGAGCCTCGAAGTTACTTTCGAGCCTAGAAAAGCAGTGAAGGGGCAAGCCTTTGCTGACTTTATTGTAGAGATGACTCGTCCTCCTGACTCTCAAGTTCCAGACCAAGTATGGAAGGTATATGTGGACGGAAGCTCTACTTCATATGGTTGTGGAGCAGGCATCATATGTCAGTCGCCAGAGGGCGACAGGTTCGAGTATGCTCTACGCTTCAGTTTTCAGGCTTCAAACAATGAGGCAGAATATGAAGCTTTACTAGCCGGGATCCGCATGTGCAAGGCGGCAGGGGCAAGAAAAATAGACGCCTGTTCCGATTCACAATTGATAGTGAGTCAGTACAATGGCGAATACGAAGCAACCCATCCGGCCATGATCAAGTATTTACAGGCGGTCCGACAAGCAGTCGGCTCCCTTGAGGATTTCCATCTGATCCAAGTGCCGAGATCAGAAAACAATCAGGCGGATGCGCTGTCAAAATTAGCATCATCCGCCTCCTCTGATACTCCTCGAACTGTTTTTTGGGAAGTAATGGAGAAGAGAAGCATCGAGGAAAACCCTATTGGAATCCTAGACAGAAGCTCAACCTGGATGGATTCAATCAGGGCATATCTGACAAACGGTACACTGCCGGATGATCCTCAACAGGCGGCAGCACTGAAAAAACGAGCCACCTGTTTTGAAATGATTAAGGGAGAACTTCACAAGAGGGGGTACCTTCAACCCTTCTTAAAGTGTGTTACTCCAGAAAAGGGACGAGAGATACTAGATGATCTTCACTCTGGTTACTGTGCTTCTCATACTTTTTCCAGGCAATTAAGAAAAAGGCAAGGTTTGAATGGGGGCCGGATGCTGAGGCCGCCTTCCAGAAATTAAAAGTTCATTTGCATTCCTTGCCGAGGCTGGTCAGCCCTTTGCCCAAAGAGGTTCTCTACATGTACCTGGCCGTCTCTGAAGATGCGTTAAGCGCTGTTCTCCTTGCTGAAAGGGACGGCTGTCAGCTCCCGGTCTACTTTGTCAGTCACGTACTGAAAAATGCCGAGTTGAGGTATCCCCTAGTGGAGAAATTTGGTCTTGCACTCTTCATGGCTGTTAAAAAATTGAAGCCCTACTTTTTGGCACATGCAGCCGTCGTGTATACAGACCAACCTATCAAGCGGCCCCTTACCATCATGGAGTCGTCAGGCCGAATGATCAAATGGGCCATAGAAATACAGAGCCTCGAAGTTACTTTCGAGCCTAGAAAAGCAGTGAAGGGGCAAGCCTTTGCTGACTTTATTGTAGAGATGACTCGTCCTCCTGACTCTCAAGTTCCAGACCAAGTATGGAAGGTATATGTGGATGGAAGCTCTACCTCAAATGGTTGTGGAGCAGGCGTCATATGTCAGTCGCCAGAAGGCGACAGGTACGAGTATGCTCTACGCTTCAGTTTTCAGGCTTCAAACAATGAGGCAAAATATGAAGCTTTACTAGCCGGGATCCGCATGTGCAAGGCGGCAGGGGCAAGAAAAATAGACGCCTGTTCCGATTCACAATTGATAGTGAGTCAGTACAATGGCGAATACGAAGCAACCCATCCGGCCATGATCAAGTACTTACAGGCGGTCAGACAAGCAGTCGGCTCCCTTGAGGATTTTCATCTGATTCAAGTGCCGAGATCAGAAAACAACCAGGCGGATGCACTGTCAAAATTAGCATCATCCGCCTCCTCTGATACTCCTCGAACTGTTTTTTGGGAAGTAATGGAGAAGAGAAGCATCGAGGAAAACCCTATTGGAATCCTAGACAGAAGCTCAACCTGGATGGATTCAATCAGGGCATATCTGACAAACGGTACACTGCCGGATGATCCTCAATAGGCGGCAGCACTGAAAAAACGAGCCACCTGTTTTGAAATGATAAAGGGAGAACTTCACAAAAGGGGGTACCTTCAACCCTTCTTAAAGTGTGTTACTCCAGAAAAGGGACGAGAGATACTAGACGATCTTCACTCTGGTTACTGTGCTTCTCATATAGGCGGTAGGGCGCTTGCTCAACGGGCAAGGCGGCAGGGCTACTTTTGGCCTACTTTGGAAGCAGATGCAATGGAGATGGTGAAAAAATGTGACAAGTGCCAAAGGTTTGGCAAACTAATTCACCGTCCGGCTACTGACCTCACTACCATTCATAGCCCACTACCGTTTGCTAAGTGGGGCATGGACATTCTGGGTCCATATACGCCTGCTACAGGCGGAAGGAGGTACATACTTGTTGTCGTTGACTACTTCACTAAATGGGTAGAGGCGGAGGCTGTAAAGGGAATCAAGACGAAAGATGTAATTTCATTCATTTGGAAAAATGTCATCACTCGGTTCGGGGTTCCCATGTCTATGGTTTTTGATAATGGTCCCCAATTTGAGACGCCTGTTCTCAAAAGCTGGTTGGGTGACCAAGGAATTGCAAACTACTTTGCATCTGTCGGCCGTCCACAAGCAAACGGCCAGGTAGAAGCCTTTAATAAAATCATCTCTGACGGTCTCAAGAAAAAGATTGAACGAGCAGGCGGCCTATGGGCGGATGAACTACCACATGTTCTCTGGGCCATTAGGACGACTGAAAAAGGGGCGACTGGAGAAACTCCATTCCTCCTAACTTACGGTGCGGAAGCTGTTCTTCCAATAGAACACTACGAGCCGACTCTTCGAGTAATGCTATATGACGAAGAGGCAAACTGGGAAGCCATGCGCCTGGCATTAGACTCACTTCCTGAAAAGAGGGGCAATGCTGTCTTGCGCCATGAGATCTATCGCCTGAGAATGACTAGATCATACAAAAAAAAAGTACACAGGCGTCCACTCAAAGTAGGGGACTTTGTACTTAGAAAAATGGAAGCAGTTGGTAGGGCTAATGAGTCTGGCAAACTAACTCCCAACTGGGAAGGACCCTACCGAATCTATGAGGAAGTCAGGGACGGTACCTACCGTCTGGAAACACCAGACGGACAACCGTTGCCTCGAACTTGGAATGTAGATAATCTTAAAAAATATTTCTTTTGAATGATGTAAAGTAAAGAGCTACTTAATAAAAGTTTGCACTTACTATTCAATTTTGTATTACGAGGGGCATGCCGTCTGTACCTTTACAGTCGGCTACTCTCCATTGAGTTTTACACTCTATCTTCAGAGGGGCATGCCGTCTGTACCTTTACAGTCGGCTACTCTCCATTGAGTATTTCACTCACAATAGGGGCATGTCGCCTGGGCATATAGTCGGCTACTCTCCATAAGAAGATGGCCGACTGGTTCCAAGCACATAGCCACCCCCCTAATACTTAGCTAAAAAGATTAGGGCCTGGCCGACCCTGTGCCTAACAGGCGGCTACCCTTCTTTTACTTAGCACCTACGTTCACCAAGAACTTACCAAGGCCACATGCCGAATGATCAGACCAGCCGCCAAGCCAACTGATCAAATCTACAAAACTAATACGACCTGTCCCAACATCATAGCAGGCGTCCGACGGCATCCCTCCGGATGAAATTCGTCGCAGAGAGCAGCTCCCTTTTGGGTGGAACATTGTTCTATAAACTAATTACACGGCACCTATACGACTGTCCCCAAGGGCAACCACGTAGCCGTTTTTGAGACAAGGATAACTCTATCACTAACCAAACCAGTGGTAGCAGTTGACATCTGAGTCAGATGACCGCCTGTATTACTTGGGATAAATGCAGGGGGTACCTATTGAGTTAATAGCCAACAAACATTGGCGAATCAAGGGGTCTAGCCAGCCTACGCCGCCTGGTACCTCTACTTCTCAAACAAAAGTGACGTTAACTCATAGTCACTCCCTCAAATTTGGTATGGAACCTAAAAGGTTTGAGTCGTCCGCCTGTTTTTAACAAACAGGGGCACTCAAACCCCTATTCCTACTAGGTAACCTATTGAGTTAATAGCCAACAAACGTTGGCAAATCAAGGGGATCAGCCGGCCTCCGCCGCCTGGTACCTCTACTACTCAATCTAGATTGTGACGAAGACTAAGTAACTCCTATGTTAACTTAATAGTCACTCAAACTTAGTATGGAGCCTTAAAGGTATGAGTCGTCCGCCTGTTTTTAACAAACAGGGGCTCTCAACCACTACTCTTGCTAGGTTAACAAATTATGAGTTAAAAGCCAACAACATTGGCAGTAGAGGGAAACAACCGGTACCCGCCGCTTGTTTTCTCTACTACTCAGCTCCTTGACGACTAGGTAATACGTTATTTACTTGGTCAGACTAAAAAGGATCCAGACAAAATAGTTCGAATACCGATTGAATAAATGGCCGACTGATCGTCTATCCTGGAAACAGACAACCAGTCGTCCAGGGGCATAGGCGGCGTACTAACTATCCGTACCTGTCTGCAACGTTCGGCCATGTACAACAGTCGGTCTAGTAAACAATGGGATATTAGATATGGAATACTTGGACAAATTTGAAGCAAACAAAAATTCATTGCAAACAAAAATTCATTAAAAATAAGCCGGTCATTAAAGACCAGCAAAATATTCAAAGCCCCGGCCCCCTGGCCGGGTAAATACAAAGCAAACGGCACGCAGGCCGTGGAAAGAATACATTAAGCTTAAGAAGGGGGCAGTTCAGTATTAGCAGCTGCCGCCTGGTCAGCACTCTTCTTGCTGGACTCGGCTTCAGCTGCATCCTTTTTTGATGCCTTACCCCCAAGTGGCACAAGCGCCACAACCGGCTCCTCCTCCTCCTCCAACGCTTCTCCCAACGCCTCTTCTTCAGCAGCCGCCAGGATCTCTTGATTATATGTTTCCGAACACTGGCGGTACGTTCTTTCCCAAGAGGCAAAGTCGGCATTGGGGAACAGGCGGCCCCAGGTCATGCGCTGGATTTGAGCGGAGTTTTCCATCATCTCCCGGACGAGCTCTTTCTTCTCTTGCTCGGCCTTTCCGAGAGCTCTTGGGTAAGACTCTTCTCTTGGCTCACCAGGCGTTCTTTTACGCTTGCCAAGGATTTCTCCATGGCTTCGTAAGAGTACATTTTTAGGCGAAGAGGTTTCAGCTCGGCCTTAAGATTTGTGATGGTCGCCTCCAGCTCGTCATTCTTCTTCTGGGCCGCCTCTAACTGAGCCCGAACAGCGGCGGTAGCCTGCGCCTGATAATAAAGAATATCAATGGTCAGTACTTCATTTTGGGCAATTTGAAACATTGCCTTATCACAGTCAGAGGCGGCCATAGCTTTTGCAGCCTTTACCTCTTTGTTCTTCCGATCAAGAGGCTTGCGAAGGCCGTTAACTCGGAGCAGGGCCTAAGTACAAAAAAAAAAAAAAAAAAACAGGCGTCAGTTTCCAAACAAAAAAGATAACAGGCGTCCTGGAATTCAAATACTCAAAAAGTATACCTCAACAAGGACCCCTGCAATCCCATCAAGGTCAAGGGTGCCGACACCCCTGACCGCCTCCCTTTCAGATGGAGGAACTACTTTGATCATGGACTTGGCTACCTCTACCAAGTCAGGCCCCTGAGGGCCGGCTGCATCAAGCGTAAAAAAAGCAAGTTAGACCTAGGCAAGAAGGAAGCAAGTGTAAAAGTTTTTACAAGTAATTGTCCATACTTATAGGCGGCCCCGCCGGAGTTTTAGAAGAAGTGGCCGGCTGCTTCTCAGCCGCCACTGTTTTCCTGGAAGACCCAGGAGAGCTTGCAACAGTCGTCCTCCGGGCCTTGGGGTCCGGCTGTTGCGAGGAAGAAGCTCTTGGAGTGCCCGACTGAAAAAAAAAAAAAAAGTTAGTATATGCATAAGACAACTCCTAAAAGAGGAAGAGTTTCGAAGCCTACCAAGGGTGCCCCCTTGTTGGGGGAGTCGGTACAAGACTGTTGCATGAGAGAGGCCCGCAACATGGCCGCCGCAGTCTTGGATGCTGTTATTTTACTCATGGCGTCAGCTGCAAAAAATAAACAGCAAAGTTAGAAAAAATCCCAAGTAAACAAGGCGTGAAAAAAACAGAGTATTTGTCAGGCCGGCTACCTCTAGAGCACCGACTGCTGAGGCCACAGGCGGCCAAAAAGTACTCGTCATAGAGCCACTTGAAGCTCGGGACGCAGTTTAGGGGTACTTGCTCTCGTACCCCTGAAGTAGAGTTCACCCTAGTCTCTACTTTGAAGAGTCCTTTGTCTAGGATCTCTTTTTTAGCCTTTGGGGGAACAGGCGGCATGCTGTGGCCGCCTGCGAGAAGAGGCGGATCCCTATTCCACTTGTTAAAGCGTTTGTTCAGCTCCGTGTCTGAACCCTCGATGATAAGGAAGGTGTTCCGCCAATCCTTCCATTTGTTCGCCTTACCTCTCGTCATGAGGTAGCCCCTATGGCTTGTTAATTGATACCAGCCGGTACCTCCCGACTTAGGGGTCCGGCTGAGATAGTTCATGTGGGCGAAAGCCTCAAAGCTTGGCTCCACCCCGTACATTTCGCACCCGGCCACATAGCCGAGTACGTTTACCCAAGAGTTGGGGGCTAACTGCCATAACCCCAAATCATACCCATCTAAAATCCGCTGAACAGCCGGATGTAATGGGAAGCGCAGTCCAGCTTTGATGGCCGCCACATAGCAGCCAAAGCAGCCGTCATCATAGCTGGTACCAGCCGGCCAGACGTTCTGGATCCGGCACGAACAGTAAAAATCTGGGGCCCATTCTGTGGTTAGCTATAAAGCTCTCCACTTTGTCTTGCATGGCTGCGATCCGGCCCCGGGGTACCGTGCAGTAGTAGGGGGTGTTTTCCTCTCTGTAAGAGGCGGACAGCTCCGCCCAATTGCCCCCCTTCTCAACTGCATGAGAAAGCCTCGCCTCTTGTAGGCGGCTGTTTCTTTCTTCTGAGCCTGGAGAAGCGTGGCCAGAAGAGCTGGACTCGGACTCGTCCTCTGACGAGTCCGAAGAGGACGACTCCTCCCCTCTCCCAAAGGGGCCCGCCTCCTCTCCCTTAGAAGGAGCAGGAGGAAAATTAGACATATCAACGGTGAAATGGGAAGGGACCACCTTGACCCCTCCCTCAGAACTGTCGGCTTGGCAGCCGCCTCGTTTCACTTCTACATCTGGCGCCTGGTCAGATGTTTCACTAATGAGCACCCTTTGGGAGGAGCCGTCCGAGTTTGAGATCATAGCAGTCTTTTTTGTTCTGGCCATCACGTTCTGCATAGACACAGATACAGTCGGACTTTGTATAAAGGGCAAAGATGGGTCCAGAAAAGGGCAGGCGGCACTCCTAGTCCTAGATTCAGCCGTCCCCGGTGACCGGCTGATCACTAACTTAGGTCATGTCGTGTGCTTCCGTGGTGCCATTTCAAAAAATAAAAAGAAAATTAAGAGTAAGAGAACTGAGTTACCTGAACGAGTGACGGTTGATGAAGTTCTGGAAATCCGGTGCAGTCGGCTTGTCAGAACAGGCGGTAGGCAGAAAAAGTCCAAAATGTCAGAGCAAGTTCAGGGGTCCGAATGTTCTCAAATAGTTCTCAAAGTGTGAAAATGACTCAAGGCAACTCTCCCTTATATAGGCGAAGTGAGAAGGCGAAGGGTCACTTCCAGAATTCAAAATTTGGGCGGGAAAATCTCTCGTCCATTCGCCGACTGACACCTGTAGCAGGCCGTCGCCCGTTACAGTGCGACACCTGTCACAGGTAACACGTGACCAATCACGTGCCACCTGTGAGGGGCAAATGATTAGGGGATTTTGCTCCTACCAATCGGAATGCGCCACGTGGGCCAATCAGGACCTGCCAAGTGTCCCCTAGTTGGAACTGTCAGGGCTTGCCACGTGGCACGCGCTTATTCGTCCACCTTGGACCTGTTATGTCACGACATGTGGCATACTCCATGCCTAATGGAGAAACCGGCCACCCAGGCCCAACTTCCGAGGGAAGCCCAATCGGCCCTAGGTTTACCTAAACCTAGGATGGGCACGTTTCCCAAGGTTATAAATAACTCCCTTAATCCTCATTAAGGAAAAAAAACGGGACAGAACAGAAACATTACGGAACACACTAATAACCGGCTGATCTCGCTAACAAAGCAGATTACCTACATTAAACACTCTCACCTAGAGAGACCTTATTACTTTAATTTCCGCATTAATTACTCCTTAATCAGGTACTAACTTGACCGTTGGAGGCGGAGCTCACAGGAGTCTCCGTTATTTTGCAGGTACAGGCGTCCGGTTCCAATCTCGGAATTGTAACTCTCCCGCAGGACATCAGAAAACCCCGAAACACTTACCTTATACTCGTATTAGGTTTTCTTAGGTTTTATAAGTTGTATCTGATTTAGGGGTAGGTAGTGACAACCTATTTATTTCTTTATCAGGTCGACTCATCAGTTTGATGTGAAAAATGCATTTCTTCATGGCCAATTACAGGAACCTGTATATATGCATTAGCCTCCTGGGTTTTTTCATCCCGGCAAGCCTAGACATGTTGTAGACACCTGTTATGTCTCCCCCAAAAACCGAACCCATCGTGATGAGTTGATCGCCGGATAATAGGTCGTGTCTACTATCCTAAATCAAATCAACAATTTATATTCCTAACCTAACTTTATCAAGTTCACACTAGATAGTGGTAAGCTAGGGTCGAACCAAAAGGACTAAGTGTATTAATTTGAGCTAATTAAACTAGTAGGAAGGTTGTGAGATAGAGAGAGAAACAACTAAACACTACTTAAAGAAATTAACAAGATACTAGGGAAGGGGAATCCAATTACATTAAAGAATTCAATAACAAATCGCAATTAGATGATCATGATCTCAATTAGGAACAATCAACACACTCAACTCACTCCCGCACAATTAAGCATGTTAATTATCCTACTAAGCTAATTCACTCCCGCGCAACTAGCCTAGCAAAGGTATGGAAGAATCTAGACTCTCAATCAACTTACTTCCGCACAATTAATTGAAAGCACAATAAAGAACCTAGAATCAATTAGCTAAAAAGATTCTAATCAATGTAAGCATCATACAAACACAATAATCAAGAATCAATTGCATACTAATCACAACCAATCACTCAATTCATCAACATAACCTTCATCCATTTTCCTTGAACAAAATCTAAGTAAACATAATGAAGAAAAACATGGAAAACAAGGTAAAACTAGAATTAAAGTAAGAATCAAACAAGTAAACTGAGGCCTCTCCAGGTGCTGGCCAAAACTGGAAATCCGCAGGGCTGCACCCACGGCAGCAAAGGCCGCGCCCGCGGTGGGCAGAGCAAGGCTATCGCGCCACGGCAAGGGCTCCCGCGCCACAGCGTGGACTGCTGCGCCACAGTGCATGCTGCAGGGTTGCGCGCTCTTGCTTGCTTTCTTCTTAGCGTCTTCATGGCTTCAAGGCTTCTTCTATTGAATTCTTTTGCCTTTTCTTTGGTCATCAACATCGAGCAAAGTTCCAAGTACCTAGAAAAATATACCAAGAGAGAAAAGAGTGAAAGATCACATAGAAAAACACGCAAATCAAGCTACAAACTGAGCAAAAAGCACATTATTCGCAACTAAGGCCTAAAACCATAAACTAAGACAAAATTAACTAAAAACAAGACTAAAAGGAATAGAAATAAAAAAGAAACACCAAAATAAATCTGAAACTAAGGGAGAAAAACGCCATAAAATGTGTCATAAATGACACTTATCATGAGTACCTTTCATGTTTTGATTGACGAATTTGGTAAAAAGTTGAAGAGTCACGTGAAGTTTACTTAAGCCTTTACCATATTTCTAACCTTACTTAAAGTGTTTTAATCCAAAATAATTTATTTCGTGTCTTTAAACCCAAAATCATTCATTTCGCGTCCTTAAACCCAAAATCATTTATTTCGTGTTCAAGTTATAAAAACGCCCAAACCTGATTATTTTGGTCCATGTTTCCAATCCAATTATTGCTTAGTTGGATGGGGGTTGAAAAGATATTTCTAATGATATATTATAAGCCCAAATCCGACTTAAAACGCGTAAGTTATGGTCAAAATACTAAATCAAGCCCAAACCGAGCCTAGGTCCACTTTAGCTACGACCTAATGATTACATGGAGTCCAAATATTTTATTTAGGCCCTATATGATCATATTCCCAATCCTAAATCAGTTAGGGTCCTCTAGAATCCTCTAGAAGTAACTAATTTATCCTTTCCGAAAAGATAAAGATCGAGAGTTTGAAATCGAATAAAACTTCTCTTTTTGATAATCCTTGTTCTATTTGAATTCAAATACGTTCGGATATATTTTTTATTGAAAATCCATCAGAAATCAACTCCGTAGAAAATTAGGCTATCTTACGAACCATCGTGCAACGTCAGAACCATCGCATCGCGATAGTCGAGACGCGGCGTGATAATCCTGTCGTGCCGCGATAAAAGTTGTTCTATTTTATTTAGAACTTCTGATCGTCTGACTCTTTTTTTTTCTTATAAATAGAGGTCGTTTTTCCCGTTTTCAAATCAGCTTGAATTAGCCACAATCATCAAAAATCCTTATCAACAACCATCATCTATACTCGGAATTCTCAATTCCAAAGCTCTTAGCCTTAGCCTAAACATATCTTGATCCATCCAAATCATCCACCATACTTCTTTGGCGTGATTCGAATACTCCAAACCATACTCGACGTTGCCTTCGACCTCGACGTGAAAGGTTGATAGTTCTTAGGGTTTGGTCTCAAATCTATATTTCAATTTATATTTGATTTATTTACTTTATTAATTTAACTTTCTTGAAGTTTACTAACGTGTGTATTGTTTTAATAGCAAGAAGGTTGAGGCATCAAAGTGAGTAATTTAATTACCCTTCTTATTATTCTTTTGATTTTGGAGTAGAAATCATGCTTAAGATAATGCTTTGATTTTGATTATTAGTATCATGTTTAGGATAACGCTTTGATGTTATTATTAGAGACGTGCTAGGGTTGTTATTAATCTGTTTAGTATCATGCCTAGGATCTTACTACTAACGATGTTTTGATGATGATTGCGATATTAATCATATGTTGCTTGATTATTATGATTTATTGTTATTGCTTGATCATGCCCCTTTTTGCAGGTTTAAAGGGAATTTTTACTTGAAATCACGCCAAATAAGATAATTAATAATTTGATTTAGGCATAATATGATTTTAACTCAAGTGATCACCAATATTAGATTTAATTGTGCATTAATAATCAACCAATATATATTAAACAGGTTTAGGATTAATTTGATGTATGTATGTTGATCGAAAAGCGCGCATGAATATCAATAAGAATCAAGTAGAGGCCTATTTAGGGCGGGTTTGGCTTCTCTTAAGTCAAATTCGTACCATTATCTCCGACCATCCAGTCATGGTTACGGACCACTATGAAATTAACAATCTTTGTGATTGTGAATGGGGTGTAACCTTTACAATCATGAACGGTTTACAAGTTCCTAAAACTTGTTGGCAACTCTTTTTCTCTAACTTCTTTTCCTTAGAGCGCTGCCATGCTTATAAACATGACCTACACGTAGGGCGGAGGTGAAAAATTTCCTACACATGTGTGACTTTTTCGCAAGTCTATCTATGGCCTTAAACAGGCACCTTGTGCCTGTGCCTGGTATCACCGGTTTGCTACATACATTCTCTCTGTGGGTTTTGTCAACAGTAATAGTGATACTTCTCTGTTCATTTTCCCCGAGGTATAGAAACAACTTATTTTCTCTTATATGCTGACGACATAATTCTAGCATGCTCTTCTTCTAGTCTTCGGCAACGAATTATTGCTCTTCTCAATTCTGAGTTTGCCATGAAGCCATGAAGGATCTTGGTCCGCTGTCTTACTTTCTTGGCATTTTTGTGAGCCGGTCTAAGGACCGTATGTTTCTTTGTTAGAGAAAATATGCTTAGGAGATTATAGCACGTGCCAATATGTCGTCTTGCTAGCCGTCCAACACTCCTATTGATACTAAGTCAAAACTTAGTGCTAATGGTGGCAAACCAGTTGATGATCCGACCTCCTATCGTCAGCTAACCGGTGCTCTGCAATATCTTATCTTATCTCCTACGCGGTTCAGCAAATCTGTTTGTTCAGGCATGACCCTCGTGATCCTCACCTTCATGCTTTGAAGCGTGTGCTTCAATACCTCAAAGGTACTCTTGACTTTGGTATGCATTTCTCTTCTACTCCTGCTTCTGGTCAAGTCTCCTATTCTGATGCTGATCGGGTTGGTTGCCTGGATACTAGACAGTCTACGTCTGGTTATTGTGAGTTTCTTGGGGATAACCTTATTTCTTGGTCGTCTAAGCGCCAAGCTACTCTATCACGATTGAGTGCTGAGGCCGAATATAGGGGGGTTGCTAATGTGGTTGCCGAGATCACTTGGATATGCAATTTGTTGTTGGATTTGCATTGTCCTTTGCGGAAGGCCACAATTGTTTATTGTGACAACATTAGTGCGGTGTATATGTCTTACAATCCGGTTCATCATCAACTTACTAAGCATGTGGAGATGGACATTCACTTTGTTCGTTAGAAGGTTGCTCTCGGTCATATTCGTGTTCTACATGTGCCCTCTTCTTTTCAGTATGCAGATATCTTCATCAAGGGTCTTCCTACACTGTTGTTTGTGGATTTTTCGTTCTAGTTTGAGCATTCGTCCTCCTCTCGCTCCAACTGAGGGGGTGTGTTAGACAATATTTATGTAATTAATAGTGTCTATATATAGCTAAGTGTAATTATGTAAAGTAGGTTAACAATGTACCCTATATATAAGTAATACAAGCCTCCTAAGGGAGAATTCCATATTCCAACAAAAACTATTTATAATCAATCCTAAACGCGCCCTAGAGTAAAGGGTGCCATAACTGTCATATGTTGTTTGATCTATGTTCGTTGGTTGTTGTGTTGGTAAAGAAGCAGCATCAGCTTCATATTTTTTACAAGTGAGGACAAAGTCTGAGAGAAGTGGTATGCATTGAATCATAGAATAAATGGGCGTACTTCTGAAACGTGTAATAAACATGCATCCGGCAGATTCCCTAAGATAGCACAGGGCATGCCAACTTGCCAAGATCCTGTATTCTTGTGCATATCAAAATGTCCTATTAGCAAAATAGCTTGCCTTTTTCTATTACAGCTATGCTATCTGCAGGAGGATTATTTGAGAAAGTGGTGATAGGATAATATTGTGCCCTGTTGTATCATTTTATGATTTCTACTTTCTGCTGTTTTTATTGTAATCACTCTCTGGATGTGCAAGTCACAAAATTGTGTTAGCAAAGCAGCATTATCCTTTAATTATTGATTGTATTTATGTTTGTTGATGTTCAGGTTTCATCATAGCTGATTACCGAATATTCCCTAGACTTCTAATTGCTTTAGCAATAAGCATGGCAAGAGGATTTTGACATACATTTTCTTGTGTGGTATAAATTTGATATGGTGGAAGGATTCTACATTACCAGGGCTCTTTTTAATTGGTTTAGTTTGGTTGGAAAAGAAAATCAGCAGGGATCTCGTATATGTAGATCAGTTAGTGTCACAAATAGGTTGTGACGATCACTTTAAAACAGCCTCGGCTATGCACATGTATATCATAATTTTAAAAATTTTCGGGTTTCAAAAACCATAATTTCCCACGCAATCAATTTTTAATCATATTGACAATACAGTCTTGAGAAAAAGACATCCTTTTCCATCAATGGCCTGGTTATGAATGTGCTTCTTAAATTAGTGTCTGCACTTGAACATTACAAGGGCCTCTATCAAGTTTAGACAAAGGAGTGGACTAAAAAGGTTCTGCAATGTTCTAAGGTAATCAACAATGACATTTAGAAACAATTTTTATACACATAGTCTATTGCCTTGGCCAAAAGAAACTTGAGGGCAACAAAGATTAAGCATCAAGGCCTAATAAGCAATTCTACTTGAATATCTATGTACGCAATGTTCACAATTTAGAACTACACCCTTCAATTTATTTTGCATAGTCATTTGAAGTCCCAGCTCCCTACTGCCTTCTCAGCAATGTCGCCTTCTCTTGCTTTATTCTGTCTGCAACAGCCTCAAAGATATGCAAGGCAAGAACGCTTCATCATGTAGCACCCGATTCCTGTCAAACCAGATTGAACATGCTAACGTGATACAGTCTAACCCGCGGCTTCCCTAATTGCTACTGTATGAAGTCCTGCATTTGTTGGAAGTACTCTACTGCAATGTATCCAGGCAAAATGTTTTGCCTTAAGACTAGTACCTGCCATAAATTCTCCAATAAGCTGATCTACGAGTCAGAAGAACTTCCCTTAAACCACTTCTTGTAGAAATTGGCAGTGCAATAGCCATGTTTAGTGTAATACCAAGCTAATTCGATTGCATCAAAAATTTTGAATCAATCAGATACACGAATGATGCTGCATTTTTAATACAAAACATTTAGGAAGAATTTTTTAGAGATATTGTTCTGTTGTGAGACAGGGAGAGACAACACAACAAACAACTGTTTTATTCAAGAAATCCTTCATCCTTCCATTTAGCTGCTCAGGCAAACAGTGAAACAGAAATAGCAATGTACCGAAAATGTCACAGATTTGCATACAACAATTCCAAGTACAATTAAATTTCAGTAAAACTACAATATACTATTCCTGCAAATTGACTATATTCTGAACAAAGAATACAACCTAAATTTTTGCCAAAATACTCCTAATTCTTACAATGAACTGACCTAAATGACTAAATCTATGCAGCTGACAGTCAATGCTACTATATTATTTGCAATCTAAAATGTACTTGTAAGACTGAACCGACCTAAATCTACAACTATCCAAACTGAATTTTCGTATATAACTTCTGAGGTAAACGTAACAAGAACGAACGATCCTCGAAAATTCTTCAGAGAACTTGGAAATTCAGACAAGCTTGTAGCATTTACTGTCAGCTGCACAGAAAAGAAATTGAAAATCAGAGCCACATCCACATTTCAGCTTGATCATTGTCCAATCTCCTGATAACTTCTCTGTCTTCACCAATTGTTCTTGCCTTTTCTCCTTCTCATTATTTCCCTAAAACAATTTGATCATTTCACTTCAATGCAGTTTTTTCACAGAAACAAAACAGCATACAAACTTGGAAAAAGTGATTAAAAAGAACCCAAATCAGAAAATTCAAAATTTTTTTAAAAAAAAAAAAAAAAAAAAAAAAAAAAAAAAAAAAAAAAAAACAGATAATTGAAACAACAGATTCAGATAAATTAAAAGATGCCCAAAAACAGAGTATGTACAAGAATCAACAATATTGAAATTTAAAAAAAAAAAAAAAAAAATCAGAACAGAAAATTTACAACTGAGTAAATCTTTGGATTGGAGGAACCAGGAGAGAGTGTAACATGGTCAGAAACAGTCCTCCTGAGAAGCTTCGGAGACGGAGGCGGCGGAAGTGGCGGCAGCAATAAACCCATTGCATTCCGATGTACCGACTGCGACGGCGAAGCACCCAATTCTTGAAGTATCTTCTTCATTCTCTGCATTAAGAAAATCATCATGAAACCAAATTCAATCACCTATAAAAAATAAAAATAAAAAAACAAAAAAATAAAAAGCAAGAAAACCCCAGAAAATTACCTTATTACTGGAGGTATCCTCATTGCTAGAATCAGAGCTATAGATTGGTGGGTCAGAAACAGTTCTTCTCAGAAACAGAGGCTGATTATTCGCATTCGTGTTCGTGTTCGTGTTTGCGGAGTGGGGTTGGGGTGTGCTGGTGCAGCGAAGAAGAGAGAATTGCGACGACGGCGAAGGCGACGAAAGAGAGGAAGGAGAGATAGGCGGAGAAGAAGAAGAACAAGTGCCATAAGTTGAAGAACTGTAACTAACAGAAGATGAAGAACAGCAATAGCCTCGTTTCTTGATTAATGGAGGTGGGGTTACTGTATTTTGATCGAAAATTAGTGGTTTTGAGTTGGGATTTGTTGTTTGATGAAAAAGATGAAGATGATTTGAAGAAGGTTGGATTGTAGTGGTGGCCATTTTGAAACCCAGAAGAAGGTTTTCAGCAGGTTTGCGAATCTGTTTTTGAGGGATTTTTCTGCGACTTCTTGTTTTTCTGTCAGTGATTTTTGGGGGTGCTTTCACCATTGTTGAAGATGAAGATTTTCTTGGGTTTGTTGTTTGTTTAGTTTATGGAGGAGAGAGAAAGAGGATTTTATCTCTTTTTTTGGGTAATTAATTGCTGTGTTTAGTATTTTAATTGTTCCCGCCTTTAAATAGGTGTCATCACTCATCAGTCAAGAGTTAACCGCCTAAGCGACTGCCCAAAAACGAGGACTGTGGTTGGGACTGTAGCTGTAGTGTAGTGTACTTGTGGTTGGTGAAATGTACCCGATTACATGAGTCCGACAGTATTTACCAAACTAAGTCAATTTTGGGAAATATTCACCAAAATGGTTGCGTGGTAAAAGTATTTACCAAACTAAGCTTCCAGGCTAAAACGCTATCTCGGTCAGCGTTTTATGCCTGGTTTTTTTTTTTTTAAAAAAAAATTCAACTTAAAAACGCTGTCCTAGACAGCGTTTTTAAGTGTTGACTTTTTTTTTTTTAAGTTTCTTTGTTATTTCAGAAATTGTAAATATTTTAAAAATATAAAAGACATAAAACGCTGTCTGGGACATCGTTTTATGTACAAAGTTTGTTGTACCTAAAACACTGTCTTAGACAGCGTCTTATGTTCAACATAAAACGCTGTCTGGGACAGCGTTTCTCTGATGGTCTGCAATACACCAGCAGATTCAGCCTTTTGCCACTTTCTTCAGCCCCCCACCCACCACCCCCTGCCTTGACTTAGCCACCACAGTCCACCACCACCCACACCACTAACCCCCACCATCGACCACCATCTTCCGCCACTTTTGACCATCCTTTTTGGACTTCAAAACAGCCCAACTACCTCCAACAACACTTCAACCACCTCCACCACCAGCCCAACCATTCAACAACCGTCGATAACCACCCACCACAACCAACAACACTAAAACCACCATGAACAACCACATTAACCACCACGGGTCATCCTTTCTACCCCATTTTTGACTATGGATTCCAAATGTCTGTTGTTTAATATACATTAGCCCAAAAGGATCTATTTTGATTGACATAAGTCCGATTTGGATAAATAAGCAAACAAAACTTTTAACTACAAACAAATTCATTCAACCAGCATATTAATAATGTAATTGTTATATACAGCATTCCAGGAAATGTTTGTGTGGAACAAAAAAATGATACAATACTATCACTACTCATCAATGTGGTCTAACCCTTCCCTAGCCTGACTGTCGCCCCTTTGTCTTGGACGACGCCGACTGTAATGGTGAATGGTGGTGAATGGGTTCCGGGGCGATGGGGGAGTGAGCTGGCTGGACGATGCGTCATCCTGGGTTCTGATGGGTGCAGAACTGCGGACAAAGTAGTCCTCTGCCTCTGTGTGCAACGTAAGATCACCTCCACCGCTACTCTGGCCGGGGTCGAATCGCAAATGGACGAAGTGACTATCATCACCATCCCGCTGGTGGATGAGATAACCATGACCATGTCTGTGTAAGGAAGTCACGGACATATCTCGCATCCGCTCGACCTAGGCTCTGGTGGGTCCGTCTCTAAGGGAGAGGGACAGTGCATCATACATCGCCACCATATCCGCCGCCTGCAGTAATCATCGATGAGTCAGTTACATGGTATTAAAAAAAATTAAAAAATGAGGATGATAAGTAAAGTAAAAGAAACCACATATCCGCTAATGACGTCATGTGCTGGGTGGTAATGTGTGGACGGTGGTGTGTAGCTGGGGTTGATGAAACGGCGTGTGATAAGCCTGTACCACACCATGTACGGATCGTCATGATTCATAACGCCCTGCATCGGATAACCCTGAACGACATGACCCAACCACTGCTCCCATAGCTGAAGATATACTGCCAATGCTCCAGTGCCCAGTTAGTCTCCGTCTTTCCCCGACGGTCATATGTCGTGAAGGCGCACAACAGTGTCACAATGCTGGGGAACCAACTGGTGTAGTCCGAACTGTCGCATGATGCGGTCAGGTAGGTGACTCTCCACAACCTCGAAACAAATCAGGGGGACCCTGGCACGCCACTCTCCCTGATGCTCCATTAGATGTGCAGGCATGACATCTACCAACTCCGGTACATACGGATCCCATGTGATCTGCAATAACACATCCTAAATAAGTTAGTCCACAATCAGTATACACATTACATAAATGATTACAAATGTCGTCAGAGTGTGTACCTGATCCTCCGTGAGTTTATCAAGGGCGTCTCGGTAGTATGGGATACCCGTCGCCGCATGTGCCTGTGTGAGTCTGGGGACCATCCACCTGTGGCAACAAATGTGTTATGTATGTTTGCAAAATGAAACCGTATATGGGAAAAAAATGACAAATGTTACCAACCTGTAACCGTAAGCCTCATCAGCTGCAGGGCGAGGCGGAGCGATGTACGGCTCATACTAGTCATCCTGGTCCTGCTCCCTCGGACGATGTACAGCAGTCCTACCTGGTCTTCCTACGTGGATGTGCTCCCAAGCCCATAGCTTTAATAGCAAAACACAAAACTATGTTAAATATGACATTAGCCATTGCATAATTTGCTTGTGATAATATACGTTGTTTACCTGAAACACAAACAGAGGTCCACCAATCTCGAGCGCACCACTCCGAGAGGCTCTGCAAAGTTGGCGATACAACACCGCCAAAGAGGCACTACCCCAGCTGTATCCACGGATATGATCCCAGTCGTGGTCTAATAGCTGTAGGAAAATAAGTTGCAAGTGGCTCCCGCTATTGTTCCCGAACAACACGCCAGATATGAGGAAGAACAAGTACGCTCGAGCGTGTCTCTGTACTGTGACGTCATCAGCGTCCGCAGGCAAGGCCTGGAAAGTATCTCGTAACCAGACAACCCTTAAGCCGGAGCCCTTAACATCGTTGGGACCCGGGTGCACCCCGAGTACCCGCACAATCAAACCAACGGGATCGACTATCGCAGATCCCGTCACCGCGGTCCCATGTACTGGAAGGCGCGTCAGTATCGCCACGTCCCGCAATGTCACAGTCGCCTACCAACCGGTAGATGGAAGGAGTGCGTCTCCTGCCTCCATCTCTCCACTAACGCCGTGACAAGCTGTCGGTCGATCTCCCTGAATCCCAAGCGATGTACACCGCCAAAGCCAGCGTACGTCACGTACTCAAGGCAGCGATCATCGACAACCTAGGTGGTCCTGTAGTGCCTGCACTGTAGTGGCTTCGCTACGTCACCCTGAAAAAATTCAAGTGTCATTTTTAAGTAACAAAAGATAGTACATCAAAAAATCCAAAAACGTAACTGATGACATATTACCATCTGGTTCCATATGTCGACACTCCGATGGGTGTCCTGTAGTGTCAGGACAGAAGGGTCAACAGGTCCGGGTGTCCTATCCCGTACGTCCATGATATATGTTCATTGAAAACGTTACACACCAAACACCAACACAAATAAATGGAATAGCAATTTCGATTGAAAGGCATAAACATAAAATTTCGAACATCCACTGTAGAAAATAAAAATCATCCAAATGAACACAAAAACACATACTGTAGAAAATTATAACTGTTTAATCAAAATAACACCACTACATACTACTATATCAAATAACACATATACACTTAGGTCCTATGTTGGTCTAGATGGACAAGTAGTCCGGTTGTGACCTTGCTGGTGACAACGGCTGCATTTGGTTGGGGGCCGGTTGCTGTCATCCATCTCATTGCGTATGCGCTTTGACCTTGGACGACCTTTTCCACGTATCATTGTGTCGTCCGGAATGAGTTTAGGGCCTACGTGCTGTGCCCAATGTGCCCAGGTTGTCTCGTAGGGGATAGGCCAAAACTGTGGTGCATAAGTGTTCATGTAGGCGGCCGACTGCAATAGAGGGTCCACCCACGGCCACTTTGATAGTGAGTATGTAGCACAAACTTCTAGCACATGAGAACATGGAAGGTGGAATATCTTCGGTTTGTTGCACGTACACGTTCTCAACTGCCAGTTCACCGTATGCTTGTGGCCTCCTTTACTACCAACTTTCTCTCCCCTCTCTGTTGTCACTTGGTAAATATGCAATCGGCGGTTATAGGCATCCACTCTATGATATCTGGCTTTAGCGGTGTTCTTCTCCAGGATGGCAGTGACCTTTGGGGGGTATGGAAGTCCTTGATCAGACCTAGCCTCGGAAGACTCCCTTCTCAAAGTGAAATACTTGTTAACTCTGTGGAAGGTTAACTCGACAAGGGACATAATTGGTAGAAACCGAGCTCCCTTCAGCACATAGTTGAATGTCTCCGAGATGTTAGTAGTATATATACCATACCTGCGACCATTGTCGTGAAACAGAGACCACATAGGGAACGAGACTTTAGCAATGTACTCGATGGCCTTGGTACATGCCTCACCAATGAAACACAGATCAGCTTGAAGTTTTCTTTCTTGCCTTTGGTACGCAGCGGCCTTGAACATGTCTCTCATGTCGTTACTTCGCACGTGAATCTTCAAGTTAGAAGCTATGTGTTGGACACAAAACATGTGATAGGCTCGGGGGTGGGTGAATCCAACATTAGGATCATTCATTGCTGCAATGATACCAGGATGCCGATCAGAAATAACACAAAGGCCATCCCGTTGCGTGACACGATCTCGAATACACCCCAGGAACCAAGACCAGCTGGAAGTGTTTTCCCCTTCAACCATCGCAAATGCAATAGGAAATACTTGGAAGCTTGCATCAACACTTGTAGCAACCAACAGTGTTCCTTTATACTTCCCGTACAAGTGCGTCCCATCGATACAGATAACAAGCATACAATGTTTAAAGCCATCGATACAAGGACCGAAGGCCCAAAACACTCGTTCAAACACTTCCATGTTGCTGTAGTATACACCGTCAACTAAAGCTTTGTGTTTCCATACGACACATGTTCCCGGGATTGATCGTAGGAGTGCTTGCATGAAGTGCGGAAGTCTGCCGTATGAACTCTCCCAATCCCCAAATATCTCAGCTATAGCTTTCTCCTTGGCATACCACGCTCTTCGATACGGGACATCGAAATGAAATTGCTTCGAGATCAGTTCCTGTATGAATTCCACTTTCAACGAAGGATCTTTCCGCACAAAGGACTTCACATACTCGGCTATTACAGACGAATCCAAGTGTGGGTGATCAGTAGATAGTACTTCAGTGACACATGTCTCCCGGTGCGGGCCTTTGTACCTGACTATGGTAAAACCACGCGAGTGCTCACTCGATTTAGTACCCCGTAGCATCCAACCACATTTCTTCTTGCATCGCAGATGTAGGACACCATCATTCGAGGTCACTGTGGTGTAGAATTGATTCCTCTGAATTGAATACATCTTCACCATTTCTTGAAGCAGCTTATTGCTCTCAAAATACATTCCCTTCTCAAATTCTCCCCCGGGAACAAAAGAGGTGTGGCTACCCGATTCGGCCCAATACTGATCAACTTCATAGTTCTCGGGTACCTCACTGAACCAAGGTATGGGAGTTATCACCAACGGCTCACCATCTTCCATCTGTGCAGGTTCATCATCCTCCTCTCCGTTCTCGTCCTCATCATCCATTTCCGCATACACATCATACACCGACAATTTATTATTCACAACATCATCAAAATGATTTGGCTCTTCTCAAAACGGTGATGCTTGATCACCTTGCATAGGAGAATAGCTATGCAATTGCATCGGTGAAGATGCCACGGTGTTCGATGACGACGGACCAGGCTGGCCGAACACTGTCACACATCCCCCCGCATGTACTGGTGAAGCTATATGAGAACTAAAAGGCAAGTGAAATTGGTCGTCCTGCATCATTCGAGTGAAATATCCCATCCCATATGCATTCGATGGAATGTGGTTTGCGGGCTCTTGGAAGGATGCGGTGTTGTAATCAGAGACGTATGTAGCTTGCTGTTCTGCCCGAGTACTTTGTTGGGTACATATAGGCACTGTTTCTACATATATCTCATTGGGAAAACCCTTCATTCCAACCATGATCCTCAAACCTTTCAAATGTCTGTTCGTAGAGACAGGTAACACTTGAACCCCATGACTAGTATCACACCTCATTTTAAGGTTCAGTTCAATAGTCATTGGGTTTGAGCCAATACAACTGTGAACCTCATTCATCAGATCACTCATAGTCATGTTCGGTTTAAGTGTTATAAGTTCCATATTCCCTCCATTGTACTCCACTGTACAATTTCATGAACAATTTCATGAACAAAGTACTACATTGCCATACAAAATTATCAAAATTTTTCCACATTTTCATAAATAATTAGCAAGAATTTTATACAATCTCAACAACTAATAGCAATTGTCAACATTACAATAGTTTGAACTTAGGGTTTACGAGGATTTTGAGTGGGTGAGTGAGGGAAATAGGGACAGCAGCAACACCGTCTCGCGGCAGCAGCACCGGCGTCCGGTAGCAGCAACTGTGACGGCAGCGGCGCTTCGAGGCCGGTGGTTCACCGTGGTGGGGTAGCGATGCTTCAACGAAGAAGTGACAGTGAGAGTGAGAATGACAGTGAAAACAGCCTGCGAACAAACATAAAAAACGAAAGAGACGCTGACTGAGACAACATTTCATTTAAGGGAAAAAAAACAACCAAAAACGCTGTCTCGGTCAGCGTTTATGTCTGTGTTTTTTTTTAAACTTTTATAAAAACTCAATTTCAAAACATCCAACTTTTATGTTGAACATAAGACGCTGCCTGAGACAGCGTTTTAGGTACAACAAACTTTGTACATAAAACATTGTCCCAGACAGCGTTTTATGTCTTTTATATTTTTAAAATATTTACAATTTCTGAAATAACAAAGAAACTTAAAAAAAAAAGTCAACACTTAAAAACGCTGTCTAGGACAACGTTTTTAAGTTGAATTTTTTTTTGTTTTTTAATAAAAACCAGGCATAAAACGCTGATCGAGACAATGTTTTAGCCTGGAAGCTTAGTTTGGTAAATACTTTTGCCACGCAACCATTTTGGTGAATATTTCCCAAAATTGACTTACTTTGGGAAAACGTCCCCAACTGTCCAAATATCGGTTTCCAACCCGGGTGGTTTAATTCATATTTTACACTATGTTATTTGGAATAGGATATCTATGTGCGTGGGTTATGTCTAACACGGATGCGTGTTCAAGTGTTCGACGCTGACTAATTTCATACATGTATGTTTTTTAATTTTATTTTTTTGGGGAAACTATACATTTTTTTTTTTTTTTTTTTTTTTTTTTTGAAACCAATATGTATGTTATTCTATAGAATAAGTAGGTGAATTTATAATTTAGGAGGACACCTTTTAACTCTCTTCTTGATAAATTTTTATTTTTCAAAAATTAAAAAAAAAAAAAAATATCTTATTCAATTCTTACCTTATGTAAAATTTTCTCTTTAACATATTCTCCCACCAAGACGTTCTAATTGTTCAATGAATTCATAAGACTAACTTCACTTCTCAAGTAAGATTTAGCTTCCCTGACGTTGATTACTATGTATCTGTTACTTTTTTCTTAAATAGCCTAGATTATCTTTATGTTTACTATTCCTTCCTTCTCTCTCAATGAAACAAAGTTGGACATGAGCTAAATCTACACTCAGACCCACCCTTTATCGTTTTCAAAAGTCTATTATTTTCCAAATGAAACATTAGATTTTTTTTTTAAAAAAAACTTGTAAATATTCCTCGTCATTAAATATTTATTAGGAATCTGTTTATTTTAATAAGTACCCATGAGCACGTTAGAAAAACCATTTTCCAAAATAATCTCCTACCAACCGTTAACAAATGTTGATACGGATATAGGGTCGAGATCTAAAAGGAGAAAATTACTCTAATTTTTTGCGCATATATAATCACATAATTTAGGTTGTTTGAGTTTTTTTTCTTTAAAGGTGATTTCTTACCACACTTTTATTATAAAGATGCTTTCCCATAAATTTTGATTTTTATGAGGTGTTTTCTAACAAAATTTTCTAATTTTAGACGTTAAATGAAATCACGTGCCTCGCATATGCCCAAAAACTGTTAGAGAATTTGGTTAACATCACACACTCCAATAGTAGGTGATAATTTGCATCAACTTTTTTTAAAGGAGTTGCACCCGCCACCAAGAAAGAGTATCATTTTACAAATTTAAGGAGGTTTCATACCATACAACAACAGTAGTAGTACAATGTTATAATAAAGTATTTAACTCTCTTACATGTAGGGTGGTTAATGGACAGGGCTGCCCATTGATGATAGGGACGGGCCAAAATTTAAAAGGTCTTAACCCTTTAATATTTTAGTGAACAGGGTCATTAAAAAGCTTTAAAATATAGGGTCAATAATGGGCTTTTATTAACAACCCATTAATATCAAAGAAAAATTAAAGGGCAAAAAAGAAACGGAAATTTCACCATATACCACTGAGTTTAAGCATAATTCACCGTATACCACCAAAAACTTTCTAATACACCATATACCACTCAGTTATTGTATATTAACACAAAATGCCCTTTTTGCTAACTGTCGTTAGTCTGCCGTTTGGGGGACTTTACCATTATGCCCTTATACATCTAACTGGCGCCATTTATAGGGTTGACTCCATTGACCCCCCATTTCCCCTTTCCATTGAAGCTTCTCTCTGTTCTTCTCCATTAAAATCGAACCCCAAAATCAATAAAAAAGCTTCAAACTTTCATCGATCCCCCTTGCGGCAACAATTGCGATCCCAGCCACTTCCCAGATGGCCGGCGACTGCCCTCCCCTGGCCCCTTCCCCCCGCCGGCGACATTCTCGACCCCTTCCCCCTACGCCGGCGACCATCCCACTCCTACTCCCCTTCCCCGAAAATCATCCCCCACCTGTAACCCAATTCCCGATTTCCTCGCCGGACTCTCCTTCCCCGATTCCCGATCTCTCTAACCCTAAAAAAATCCTCAATTTCCCTCTTGCAAATCCCAATTGGAATATCGACGACAAAGAAACCACCCATCAAATCTTGACGAAGAGAGAGAAGGTCGAATTAGAAGCGAATTTGTTCGAAAAAAATGCTGATAAGTCGAATTGATGTTGTTGTATGGTTGCAGATTTTGAGTGTTGTCGGTTCAGGGGGAGAGGGAGGCCGACGCGCTGGCGAGAGAAAGGCTGGGCGTCGGCGTGGGTGGGGGCGGGATAGGGTGGTGGCTGGGGGTTCTAGTCATATTTCGTGCAAGCAGGGGATGTTAGGATAGGGTGGTGGTTGGCTGGGAAACGTTGGTGGTTTGGGAGGAGGACGGGAAGGGGAGATGGCAGGGGTAGGGGGAGCTCTGGAAGGCCGGCGAGGGAGGAGGCTAGGCAAGACCGCCGACGAGGGAGGAGGCTGGGCAAGGCCGCCGGCAGGGAGGGGGAGCTGGGCTGGTGGGGGAAGGGGGTGTCGGGGTTAGTGGAGTGAGGAGGTGGTGGCTGTTTTTTTTTTAATTCTTTATTTAACTAATTAATTAGATAATATTAATAAGAGCCAATATGTGACAGCCACGTGGCATAATAAACCTTAATTACTAACGGCGTTAACGGCAGACTAACGACGGTTAACAAAAAGGGCATTCTGTGTTAATATACATTAACTCAGTGGTATATGGTGAATTAGAAAATTTTGTGTGGTATATGGTGAATTACGCATTAACTCGGTGGTATCTGGTGAAAAATCCGAAAAAGAAAAAACCCAAATTTAAAAAAAAAAAAACCAAAACCTCCAATTTAATATACCTTTCTCTCTCCTCCATTGAAGCGCACTCAGAGTTCTCCATTGAAGCCGCTTCTAAGCTTTCTCTCTTCACGATAGCATGAACCTGAATCGCCGGCCACTCTCACGATTTCTTCTCCACCGTCGCTCCACAATCGCCGGTCACCGCCTTCTCCGCCGTACTTCCGACTGCCGTCTCCCACTCTGCTGCAGCGAACAGCGCTTAGTGTTTTGTGCCAGTCTTCTTCGTTCTATTCGAGGTATTTGAAATTTTGATTTTATTTTGTTATTGATTTTTGATAGTTTATATATGAAAGGTGCTTTTTGGAATTGATTTGAGTTCCGTTTTAAGGGATTGGATTGTGAGTTTCTTCAGTTCTGAGTTCAATTTGAGTAATTGAATTTTACTAGCTCTCTTATACAATTACATTTGCAATTATACTATTTCTCTTATGGACTTACATTGACGAAATGAATGAAAAATTAAAGTTTTTGTACAAAAAAGCCAATGCATGTTACCAAAAATAAATTATACAGGTATAAATACTCATATGTAAAACCGTGCAATATTAATAACACCAAAAAATATCTATATAAAGTTATTGACTCGACTATCTCAAGGTGAAATTAAATCTGCATAACCCTTACAAATTTACTTTTAGGCCCGTTTCACTTTTACGTCAACCCCTAATCCGACCCTGACTCACTAAATATTCATTATGACCTGCAACCGCACCGACCCGCCCAATAACCACCCCTACTTACATGTAAGCTCCCTTAAATCCCTTCTTTAATCAGTCATGTGATGTTTCTTGGGTTTGAAAATTTAGAATGCAATTCACAATCACTTTCTTGCAACTTTTAAAATCTCAAACAAACCATACAAAAAAAATACCATACTTCGTATTTCTTAACTAATCTCTAACAAATCATACAAAAAAATTCAGTAAATCTTAACTAACTTTTACAGTATAAATTTCATACACACACTTTGCCACTTACAAAAAAAAAGAAAGGAGTACATAATTATTGTGGAACGAAGGCCGGATATAATAACATTTATCAATGTGTTCCGATAGTTGTACATCCTCCCTACAACACAACAATATATTTTTTTTCCCCATTTTGATTCAGTGGGTTACCCGTGAACTAAATTTAAATAATTATACACATTGCGGTACCTCCGACTAAATTTCCAAATGTTTCATGTGAAAGTCCACCGTTGTCAGCCCCTTATACTTTAATTACCAACCAATTTACCCTTTTAATGCAATTCATTTCATAGCTAGCTAAATTAAATCACTTCACTATCCAAAAAATAAGAAAAAAGCAAAGTATATTATCGTATTAAACAAAGTTACGTCATACGAGATGGATGCATTGTGGAAATTAGAGGATAATTTGAAGATATCAACTCAAAAAGCCGTAATACTACTTATTTGTACGTCAATTTTAGTCATACTTGTTTGCTTAACCATAATTTTTGTAATCCTTAAGAAAAAGGCTGCTCAAAGGAACAAGGTCGTGTGCTATGATGACTCCGATGAAGAGACCGAGTCTATGATAGTGTACGCAAGATCTCGTTCCAAGTGTGGATTGATGGAAGTAAGGAAGGCATTGTTGGGGTCGGCGTGTTGGAGCTTGGCACACAAGTGGAACAACGAGAGTGTTGTGCTAGGGAAACAAAGGATGAAGGTTGTGTCGAGTTGTTTGAAGTGTGTAGGTTGTGTAGGCCGGTCGAAGATGCCGGTTTGGCAAAGGCCGATTTTAATGGGTGAGAGGTGTGAACTTCCTAGATTTAGTGGTTTGATTTTGTATGATGAAAGAGGTAGGCCAATTACTCACCACCATGATCATCATCACCCTCAATATTACCAGCAGGTGAGCAATACACAATATAATTACCCCTTCGTTTCATTTTGATTTTCTCATTTGAATGTTCAATTTTAAATGGAATCTATAATCTCCAAAAATAATATATGAAAAAACTCACTCATGCATGTGGAATCTTATTTGATTTGTCTAATCAATATGTAGTTTTGATTATTAGGTTTTTTTAAAAATAGATTTTTTATATTTTGTAGTTCAAGATTTGTAAAGTGATTTAATCATTCAATTTAGCTATGAAATTAGGTGAAGAGAGTGTTGTGCTAACGAAATAAAGGAAACAAAAATAAGGTAATGATTTATCCCATACTTGTTAATGCTAGTGCTTACAATCATACAAGTAATTTCATAGTTTTGCCTTCATAATGTGGTAGCAATAAATCATTTGTGCCATTGTAGGAATTACCAACTTTTTTTTTGTATCTATCTACTCGTATCAATGTGTGGAGTAGATAACCATTAAGATCTTGGTTTAGTGGTCAAGACTCAGGACTTGTGTGCTTTAAGACACGTGTTCAAATCCCTCTTCTCAATTTGTAGTTTAATTTTTAGTTTAGTTTTGGGAGCTAGGCAAAGTTATGTGAGTGTTACCATGATTCACAGGAAGAAGCAAAGTTTGCTGGAATGACGGCGGGTATGCTTATGGACTTACTATGATTGTTCAAGATCTCACGAGAGTGATATTCATGCATGCTTCAATTCTTTTTGTATTCGATGTGATTTTCACCATCTGCAATATCAAAAAAGGAGATATATATACATATTACATTACCTCAGTTTGCTCTCAGCCTGTCTTTTCTTATTGTAATCTCAACAAGCATTGTATTTGTATAAAAGATCAGCTTCTCTTTATATGAAAGAAAAAGCAAGATAAAATGATTAAATTTCGAGTCTACAAACTCGTGAATGTCTAGTGCATTGCTCCGGATTGTTACTTGTAAACTTTTTATCAACAAATCAACAATTCATATACATAATAAGAACCTTGTGCATCATGAGATCGAGGCCGAGAACCAAGCACATCGAGATAGATGTGCATTTGCTCGAGATAATATGGTGTTAGAGGGGTTATTAGAGTTACATTATGGCCCAACAAAACATTGGCATGCAAAATGTGTTTATTAAGGCTCTTTTAAGCTCTCAACTCCAGTAGTTATGGTGCAAGCAAAGAATATGTCAAATAAATCTCCAAGTCTCAACTTCTTATTCATCCCTTCATCCGAATTTATACAAAAGCTTAGCAACCTAGTTCACGTAGGAAACTAGCTTGGGGAATACTTTTCCTATCCCAATACAAAATAATATCAAAGATACATGATAATATATTTCCTAAATATATCTACTAAATATTCTACCATATGTTAACATCCCCCCTCAAGGTGGAGCATGAAAATCTCGAATGCCCATCTTGCCAAGTAGTAACTCAAACTAAGCCTTTCCCAAAGCCTTGGTAAAAATTTCCGCGAGCTGCTCCTTGGTAGGAACATACGATGGCGAAATCAAACCATCTTTAGTTGCATCTCTCACTAAATGCATATCAACCTCAATATGTTTCGTTCTCTCATGAAATATCGGATTGTGAGCAATGTACAAAGCTGACTGACTATCGCAAAATAAATTCATACCCTGTGAATGTTGCACACCCAAATCTTTTAACAATTGTTTCAACCACTTTAGTTCACATGTTACGCCCGCCATTGACCTATATTCCGCTTCCGCAGATGATGTAGAAACCGTATGTTGCTTCTTAGTTTTCCAAGACACCGGGAAAATCCAAGTAGCACAAACCAACCTGTCAATGACCGCCTAGTAAGAGGAAAACTTGCCCAATCAGAGTCACACCATCCCTCTAATTGCAGAGCACTATTAGATTGACGGAGTATTCTCTGCCCCGAATTTTTCTTTAAATAGCGCACCACACGAAGTGCATCTTCCCAATGTGCCTCCTTCGGAGACTGCATAAACTGAGATAATATGTGAATAGAATATGCCAAATCTGGCCTGGTCACAGACAAATAGATTAGGTGCCCAACTAAACGCCTATACTTCTCCACGTCCACTAGTACTCTGCCTTCCGCTAGAGCTAATTTATGATTCTGTTCCATCGGAAAATCTACCGGCTTAGCTCCTAAAAGTCCTGCCTCAGAAATGATGTCAAGAGAATATTTTCGTAGACAAATAAAAATCCCTGTTTACTCTGTGCCACCTTTTGGCCTAGGAAATACTTTAGTATTCCCAAGTCCTTCATCTTGAAACAGTTACCTAAATATGCTTTAAACTTCGATAAAGCAATTTTATCATTCCCTACAACGATTAAATCATCAACATATATCAACACATTCAACTGCATTTTTCCTTTGGTCAGTGTGAACAAAGAAAAGTCAAAGTGAGATTGTTTGAATCCATATTTCTTCAAAGCCTCGGTCAATTTAGCAAACCAACACCTAGGAGCCTGCTTCAAGCCGTACAATGACTTTTTCATCCTGCACACATAATCAGAGTTATTTTTGTTGAAACCTGGAGGAATTTTCATGTTTCCTCCTCCAAGTCTCCATGTAACAATGCATTATGCACATACATCTGATGCACCTCCCAATTCTTCACTGCCGCTACAACTAGGAAAGTCCTAACAGTAGTCATCTATGCTACAGGGGTAAATGTCTCGTTGTAATCCAGTCCTTCAACTTGATGGTTCCCTAAGATCACCAATCGAGCCTTCAATCGCAACAAATTTCCATGTTCATCACGCTTTTCTGTATATACCCACTTGCTTCCGAGAGCCTTCTTTCCAGGTGGAAGTTTCTCAAGCACCCAAGTACCCTGTTCTTCTAGAGCTTTAATTTCTGCAGCCATTGCATCACTCCATCCCGAGTACTTCATCGCCTCTTTGAAAGTTCTAGGCTTGTGTCCTGCAGTTATTGCTGCAATATACTTTTTGTGTTTTCAAAAAACGGGAACAATCAACAAAATATGTGAGAGGATAAGGAGTACATGAGAAAGATGATGTTGCGGGTGTACTCGTCGACGGATTGTATTTCCGTATTGTATGTGTCACAAAATCCCGATACTTCGTTGAAGGAATTTTAGTCTGTTTTCCTTTCCTCATTTCCTCAACGACCTCCAAGGTTTCTCGCACAACCCCACTGTTTTGCTCACGCTGCTCCGTACCCCTCACCTCTGACTGCTGCTCCTCTCTACTCTCAATTGTCAGCCGCTCACTGCCAACCGCAACACCCACTGGATTTACGGGCTGGGCAGGTAGCTGCTGCTCGTGTTGGTTCCCACACCTAGCGCCCGATGCATTTCCAGCAGGCTAGGCAGTAGCTCTCGGTGGCTGTTGTTCCTCACAACCAGCACCCATTGGTGCAGCCCCCCACTCTTCATCATCACTCCATCCGCCAACATCCTTACACACCCTTGAAGACACTCTCAACCCCTCGGCATTAGGTGCATTAAACGGGAAAATTGCTTCAAAAAATCTCACATCCCTTGAAACAAAAATTTCTTTATTTTCCAAATCAAGCACTCTCTATCCCTTTTTTCCCAAACAGATATCCTAAAAACACACACCTCCGACTCCGACTTGCAAACTTATCACCTTTGTTCTTTTGATTATGTGCGTAACACAAGCAACCAAACAAGCAAATATGATCATATGATGGAGGTTTATTAAATGATATTTCAAATAGGGTTTTATTCTCAAGCAAAGGAGTTGGGGTTCTATTAATCAAGTGACATGCCGCTAACACACACTCCCCCCAAAATTTCAATGGTAAATGCCCTTGAATGCGTAAAACCCTCGCAACATTCAAAATATGTTGATATTTTCTCTCAACTCTCCCATTTTGATGTGGGGTTCCCACACAAGATGTCTCCAAAATCATGCCATTGTTAATAAAATAATCATGCAAGGAATTGAATTCCGTCCCTTTATCACTCCTCACAATTTTAGTTACTTGATCAAATTGATGTTTAACCAAAACAATAAAATTTAAGAACATCATTTCAACACCTGTTTTATTTTTCAATAAATAAATCCAAACACCTCTAGAAAAATCATCAACTATTGTCAAAAAATAATGAGGTCCACCCATAATAGGTGTTTTATAAGCTAAGAGCCCCACAAATCTATATGAACAAGTTCGAATATACGACTTGCTTTATTCTCACTAATTGGAAAACTAAACCTAGATTGTTTTACAGGAGGACAAACATCAATATGATTTATTATTATTTCTCCTAGAAAAACCACTCACAATTGGAATTAACTTCAACATCGTCTCTGAAGGGTGACCCATCTATTTGTGCCAAAGATCAGATGAAGACTCTCCATCGTCCACTACTAGAACCTTCACTTGAGGAACACCACGGAAAAGATACAGTCCATCTTCACGTTCACCCACTCCAATCACCCTTCTCGTCTTCCGGTCCTGTATGACACATAATTTGTTAGTAAATTGCAATGTGCAATTAGATTCGTCACACAATTGAGTTGCCGAAATCAAGTTGTAAGTTAATTTAGGGACAAAAGAACATTATCAAGTTGTAATCCTCCTGGCAATATCACTGTCCCTAATTAATCCGCATTGGCAAACTGTCCATCCGACAAGCCAACTGGGCAATTTTGAACTCTCGTCACATTTTTGAGTTGTGTAAAATCACACGCAACATGATTGGAAGCCCCCGTATCAACAATCCAAGGTATAATATTTGTCTTACCGTGCAATTGCTAATTCTTTGGATTTAATATATCCAAAATTTGCTGAATTTGGGTAGCGTTGACTCCCGCTAAACTAGCCACATCATCAGTCGCAATTGCCTTTGATTGCTGCCCATTTGAAGAACTCCCAGCCACCTTGTTTGCACGGACGAATTTTGCTGGGAGGGCGATGATGACGGCGTGGAGCTGCTGCCACTGTTCCGTGCTCCACAACCCCCACTGCCACGTCCCCCTCCTCTTCCACGACCACGTCCACCGCGGCCACGCTCACCCCACCACTCGGGGTACCCAATGAGCTGAAAATAGCCCGCTTCATCATGTCCTTCTCTGTTACAGTGATTACAGAATTTATCACTATTGTCCACATATCTTGGCTTCGATTTTGAGTCCACCTTGAAAGTCATCACATTATCTACCTTCGAACTCCCGTCACGCAACCTCTCTACCATGACAACATTCTGATAATCCACATCAAGAAATAATGGAGATAATCTTCCTCCCTTATGCTGTCCACTTGTGCAACAATGCTACACTCACACTTGCCACACTTGCATTTAGGAACCCGCACATAATTTAAGAGTTCTTTCCAAATTTTCGATAGCCGACCAAAATAGTTTGATATAGTCTCCATAGATTCTTGTTTGCATTCACCTTGTGATGTCTTCAATTGACACACTCGAGTCCCGCTAACCACACTGAACTTATTTTTAAGAGTCGTCCAAAGCACACTTGCATCATCATAGTCACCAATCGTGGATCTAATTTTCGGATTTAGCGTATTGGTAATCCACGACATCAACATAGATTGAACCGTAATCCAATCCTCTAGCTTCGCAACATCTTTCGGCATTGCAATTGTACCATCTACAAAGCCAAATTTCCTCTTGGCCATCAAAGAACATCTAATTTCTTGAGCCCACCGTCATAATTTTCACCCCGCAATTGTATTGGAGTGATGACATTACCCGGAGCATCACTCAATCCTAGGTAATATGTCAAGTCTACGGGAGTTTTTTCACCCATCACTCAAACAAAATCTATTGCTGCTTGTGTTTTTAGCTTATTTCTGTCGACAATTTGGAGAAAAAAAAAATAGGATTTAACCTTGGCTCATGATACCATGTCAAATAAATCTCCAAACTTTTTATTCATCCCTTTATCTGAATTTGTACAAAAGCTTAGCAACCTAGTTCATGTAGGAAACTAGCTTGGGGAATACTTTTCCTATCCCAATACAAAATAATATCAAAGATACATGATAATATATTTCCTAAATATATCTACTATTCTACCATATATTAACAAAATATAATGATTATACCAAAATAATAAACTTTGTATTGTTACAAAATCTGTGAAATTATTATTATTCTCTCATTTTTCTCCCTTTGTGAGCTCGTGAGCTCAAATTCTCTGCCATGAATTCATGAAGAAGCTATGTTAATTTTTCACAAAGCATCCATTTCCATTAGCCGCAACTCGATAAGATGCATTTGCAGTAGTTCTAGTGTACAAAAGTCATTACACTTGTGTATATATAATGATTGTTACTCATCCATTTGTTCCTTTTTGTTTCGGGTGAAAACAATGGGACCTTGCCGAAGGTCCGCTGAAACGGAGAACACTGGATTCGGTCCAAGTTATGCTGGGCCGAAGGTTTCCTGCACAGTAAACACACGTAAACTAGCCTCGGGGGTGTTGCCGAGGAAGGCCCCTCCGATGCTAAAGTCAGTACAATGTGTAGAAAGAGAACACTATGCAAGAGAATTAGTTGCTTGAGGCTTTGCTTGAATATATGAGAATATATGAGAATGTATGGGAATCTATGAGAATATGTGAATATGTGAATCAATACCTGAATGTATGAATATTGATGGCTTTTATACCTCTTCATACATGGAGAGGTTGGGCCTTAGCCCAATTGGCTTGCTTTGAGGGCTGACCTTTGACTTTAGCACAATCGGAGAGTTGAACCTTGACCTTGGGCTTTTAATTGGATCATTTAATGCCTAGGCCCAATTGGACTAAATTGGACCCAAACAACTTGCCCCCCAGACCCGATTTGGAAGGATGACGGGTCGGGTTTGATTTAATTCAGAAAAGGAGGGAAGTAAATGATTTAATTAATCCAAAAATTTGAATTTAAACCGTAATTAATGAGATAACAACGGTTAAGGCGGATGATGGTGGAAGTTGGACGGATAATGGGCAGTTTAATCGCAAGATCGTGTGTTTAACGGTTACTTAGTGGTGTATTTAAGAGAAATTGAAACGCGGACTCCCCGTATCCCATTCCTGGAGATATAAACAGAGGCGCGTCATCTCTCCTCACTTATTCACCAACACAAACCCAGAATTCTCGAGAGAAACCAAGAACCCGCATCAAAACTTCGCAAATTCCCCGAGCATTAAGCTTAGAAACTGAGACTTGCCACTACGAACTCGTAAATCGGCAACTTTCGCTTCAGATTAAGGTAAATTCCTTTGATTTCAGTTTATTTTTCTTCGAATTCGAACTCCTTCCCTTTTTTTCGACTTTTTTCTTCGAAATAATTAATGGCAAGAGGAGTTAGAGGTAGAGCCCGTGCTCCAAGAAGAGCAAGGCCAATTCCCGATCCTAGGAACAGGATTGGGACCTGGAATGGACAAAGGCCAGAGTCTGACCCTGCTGAAGGGATTAGGGCGACTCCAATTTCCTCGGCTCCTCCTCAGAGAACGGAGGGGCCGAGCGCTTCTGGACGGGACGATGAAGTTCCCGCTGTCCTTTGGGATATCCTCCCCGGGTTTTCAGAGTGGGAGAATGCCGAAGTAGCTTCGGCCATGATAAAGAACCGCCCCTACTCATGGTGGGTGGAGAATGCCGAACAATATCGGTTTGCCGAGCAAATTGAGTTGCATTACGACATTTTTGAAGCTGATGGGTATTGGTGCCGAATGCCCGCGGCATCCGATAGAATCCATCGTCCACCCCCGGGGTATGTGGGGGTGTACACAAGACAACTTCAGTACGGGCTGAGGTTCCCTTTGGACGTATTCGTCCGAGACTTGCTGATCCATTACAATATCTCCCTATGTCAGTTAACTCCCACCAGCATCCGAAGGGTGATGACATACTTATGGGTCTGCAAGTTCTTCATGTATGTGCCGAACCTGCACTGCTTCAAAAAGCTTCATCGGCTAGTGCCAAATATTCAAAGTGGGCACGGAAGCCATGGTTCTGGGTGGTACCAGATTGAGTCCCGGCCCCAGTACCTAACCATGTGGCCGAACGACTCTTCAGATAAGGACTGGAGAGGTCAATGGATTTGGGTTAGGGCACCCACAGATCCGGGCCACCCTTGCGTCTTCAGCGCTCCCCGGTACCTTGCTGAGCCTGATCCCGACATGGGAAGTCTAGGTCCCCCCGCAGATAACGGGCCGGATCCGAACCTTGATCAACAACATATCTTCGGCAAGCTGCCGAACCGGGGGGGCAGCGGCCGAATGCAGCATATCCCGGAGACTTGGCTCCCCGATACGCATTATGTTTTCCAAGAGAACATGCTAGCAGCTGTTGGCCTCAGCCGAAAGTTTAAGGATGGTAAGCTTCTTCGGCTGGGGCCGAGGCTTTTTTATTATCTCTTTTTCTTCTCTCGCTTCGCTTTTTTATGCTGTGCCAACCTATCTGAACTGACCTTTCCCCTTCTCTTTTTCAGAGCGGGACGAGACCAACGTTGGCATTAACTACGCTCGTCTTGGTGTCAACCGAGAACGAGTTGTAACTGATCGGGCCCCGTCTATCACTGAACCGAGGCATAGGGAAGTTCATCTAGACTCTTCCCACTTCCAAATTGAGGCTGTTGCTCTGTATCAGAGGCAGAAGCCTTGGTGGAAGAAGAGAGACCCCTGGTTTCAGCTGCTGGACGAAGAAGCTGAAGCTGCCCGTACAGCCGAAGAGGTTGCACGGGTTCTCGAAGCTTGCGAAGGAGGAGAAGGGTCCTCCAGAGCTGCTGAAGAAGAAGCTGCAGCTAGGGCAGCTGAAGAAGACGAGGCTTTGCTGAAGACCTCGATGAGCTTTCAGACTTAACTTTGTCTTTCTTCTTTTTTTTTTCTTTTTTTTTTTTTGTACTCACATTCTTCCTCCCCCCTGTCTGTTACAGTCTGAAGAGAGTAACAGACACAGAGAAGGGAAAGCCCCTGTTCGTCCCGAAGACCAAATACAAGAAGAGTCTACAGACTCAGACATGGACGAGCAGCCTCTTCAGAAAAGGCGCCGAAGAATGGCCATCATCGGCCCTCATGACTTTCAGCGGAGGCCGATGACAATCGGCGTTGAAATAAGGGAACCCGAGGAAGGCAATGGATCGCCGAGGGTTCCCCGGCCACCACCCCAATCACCTCAAAAGACCCCTCCGCCACCTCCTGAGATGGAGGTGGATCAGAGAACTCCCGAATCTAAGGGAGGGGTACAAGAAGAAATTCAGGAGAGTGCTGCTGAGCACAAAAATAAGGATGCCGTGATGCCCAGTGCTGAGGGTTTCACGGCAGACATTGCAAGAGAGGTTGAGGCTTTCGTCCTCACCCCTGAAGAAGAAGAGGTCATAGTAATTGACTCTTCTGAGAAGGATGATGCTGAGCCATCCAAAGCTAAACAAGCTCAATCGTCATCCTTTCCCTCCTTCCAGACTCTGCAATCTGGAGAAATGGGTTTCTCGGCTCCCCGAATTCCAATCCCAGATCACATCTGGGACCTCATATGGGGTCAGAACCGTGAAGGTGCTGCAGCCTACTTCGGCGATTTTGCTGGCATGTCCGAAGTAGATAGGGCAAGAATCTGGTCGCTGAAGGCCACTGCTGGGATGGGCGAATCCAGCAGATCAGTTCCTGACCCAGCCAGGTCTAACCAACTGCTGATGATGCAGGTGATTTTCCTTGCCTTTATTTCCTCTAAAAGTCAGCTCTATTTTTATTTACTTTTATTTTTTAACACTTGTGCTCCTGTTTTCAGTTCGTGCACAATCAGACTCTCACTGTAGAGCTGATAGATACCCTACAAGATAGGGTAGATGCTGCCGAGCACGACAAGAAGGTAGCTGAGGAGGAATTAAAGCTTGCTAAGCTGAAGCAAGCAGCAGCTGAAGAGAAGCAGCAGAAGGGTGAGGAGTACGAGAAAAAAGCTGCTGAAGCCCTCAAAACCTTCTGCGACGCTATGGAGAAAGAAGTTTTTCCCCCACTGATGGAAGGGGAAAAATTCCTCCAGGAGCGCATGGGAGTGGACGTCTCTAAATTCAAGGCTGTCGTTGAGAGCCGTATTCGGGAAGGAGCTGCTGCACAAGCTGAAGTGCAGCAACGACTAGAAGCTCTTGAAGCCAGCCGAATGGCTGCTGAAGAGCTGCTTCAGGCCAGGGATGTCCAACTCTCAGAGGCTGCTGCTGCTGCTGAAGCTCAGAGAGCTAATCTCCATGAGGCTGAGGATCAACTGATGGCCAAAAAAGTAGAAGTGGCCCAGGCTCAGACAAAGGCTTCCCAAGTTCAGCAGGAGCTGAATGAGCTGAAAGGTTCCTCCTCCAAGCTCGCCGATGAGCTGAAGAAATCCAAGGAAGACTTGGAGGAGACCTAGAAGAAGCTGGCTGATGCTGAGGCTCTACTCAAAGTCCGTGTCTATACCCAGGAAGAATATGAAATGGGTTTCAGAAACGGGTTCAGAGTATGCCGAAGAGTCTGCCTTCATGCTGAGCCGAAGCTGGACTGGTCCAAATGTGCTGAATGGGTCCAGAATCCCGAAGACCCTCATATGAAGTATGCAACTCCAGTCGAAGCTGAAATTCTTAAGGCTGAGGAAGCCGAAGAGGAAGCTGAGAGAATGGAGTTGGAGGCTGAACAGAGGGAAAGGGAGGCTCGGCAGAGTGCAAAGCCTGCTTCTTCTGCTGCTGGGGCTGAGGCCACCATGGGGCTCAACAATGCTGATCAGTCTGATCCTCGGGCTGAAGCATAGGAACTCGGGCAGTCGTCTTCAGAATCTTGCGGTTCATCATGCGCTTAACTTTAGACTTGCCGCTTTCTGAATTTTTTGTCTTGTTTTTTTTGCTTCAGCTTGCCTTGTCGTACAACAGTTTATTTTTTTGCTTATGTACGTATTTCGGCAGCTGTTATTTTCCGCTTGTGGGCGGCCGCCGATACAGTTTAATTGAACTTGTAGCTCAATTTCTGAGCATAAATTATTAATTTGATGCTCTTTTCTTCAGCTGCTTTGTTTTTGAATGCTTTACTGTTTCTTTCATTCTGCCGAACATAAACTTGCACTGATAGTGCTTCTTGCCCCCCCAGAAATTGAAGTATGGCTTCAGCTGAATAAACAATTTCTTCACTTCTTTAAAATGGGTATCCGAAACACAGGGCCAACTGAAGGCAGTGCTTCTGGAATACAAGTCTTACTGAAGATTGACTTCAGCTGAAAATTGGATATCCGAAACACAGGGCCAACTGAAGGCAATGCTTCGGATATTAGCTTTCTGGGATACAAGGCTCAGTTAAGGCAATATCCCAGAATTGTCCATGGACTCATGACTTTGGAGAACAAATCTTACTGAAGTTGGACTTCAGCTGAAAGACCTGTGTTCTTTAAAAAGATGCATATCCGAAACACAGGGCCAACTGAAGGCAATGTTTCGGATAATGGCTTTCTGGGATACAAGGCTCAGTTAAGGCAATATCCCAGAATTGTCCATGGACTCATGTCTTTGGAGAACAAGTCTTACTGAAGTTGGAATTCTGCTGAAAGACCAATGTTCTTTAAAAAGACGAGTTTTGTCAGCAATCTGAAACCCAGTTACCCGAAGGCGAAGGTTTCAGACGAGGCTGATTAAACAATTTTCAACTGTTGCTGTTATCCTTGATTTTCTGTCTATCTTTGAAAAATGGATACCCGAAACACAGGGCCAACTTAAGGCAATGTTTCGGATAATGGCTCTCTGGGATACAAGGCTCAGTTAAGGCAATATCCCAGAATTGTCCATGGACTCATGTCTTTGGAGAACAAGTCTTACTGAAGTTTGACTTCAGCTGAAAGACCAGTGTTCTTTAAAAAGACGAGTTTTGTCAGCAATCTGAAACCCAGTTACCCGAAGGCGAAGGTTTCAGACGAGGCTGAATAAAAAACCCTTAAAGAGTAGATAGAACAAAGAAAATTTTGAAAGGATAAAAAGTTGTAAACATTTATATAAATGGCGGCTCCAAGGCCTTTCATTAGTTCAAAATGTACTTACAAAGATTGTTCAAAATGATATTTTTTCAGTACATTAGCGTTCCAGTGATTTTTCAACTCAGTTCCATCCAACTGCCGAAGTCGGTATGTCCCTGGCTGAAGCTCATCATAGATTTCATAAGGTCCTTCCCATGCAGCTGAGAGTTTCCCATGGATTCGGCCTTTCTGAACTGCAGCAGCATTCCGAAGGACAAGGTCTCCAATTTTGAGAGGCCTTGCATGGACCCTTCGGTTATAAAATTTGCTGATTCTCTGCTTATAGGCGGCCATTCTGTCTCGGGCTGAGTCTCTTACTTCGTCGAGGAAATCGAGAGATTCCCTCATCAGTCGCTCATTCTCAGCCGAGAAGTGGTGCACTCGAAGGCTCTCAGAGCCAATTTCCACTGGAAGGACGGCTTCGGCACCATACACCAGTTCAAAAGGTGAGTGGCCCGTTGCCTCTGGGTACAGATCCTTGGGCCGAAGCACTTAGGCCTTTCGGCTTTTTTGTGCTCGGCTCTCTTTCTTTTTCTTTCTCCTCCTCATCCTTGTCATCTGGGCGACTATTGGATGGTTTGAGGTAGTTGCACCTTCGGGCGTCCTTTTGGTTGCCCTATATCCTTTCGGGGAAGCCGGCGTCTGAGACGTAAATCATCAGCTGATGATAAGTTGAGACGACCCCTTGGATCTTATGAATTATGGGTCTCCCCAAAATCACGTTGTACACTGAAGGAGCGTCAATTACCAAAAATTCAATCATGACGTTCCTGGCTGCCTCATCGCAGCCGATGGTGACAGGAAGTGTCACCTTCCCATCTGGATAAGTTGAAGCCCCGTTGAACCCGGATACCGGGTAGGGTACCTGCGTAAGATGCTTGGGCTTCAGCTTGATTTGATTGTAGGCCTTTCGGAACAGAACGTTTGCTCCGCTGCCACCGTCAACAAGGACCTTACTGACGTCGTGGTTGGCCACCGTGGCGATGATCACCAACGGATCCTCGTGAGGGAACGCTATCCCCTGGCAGTCGGCGGCTGTGAACGTCATGTTCGGCACCGGCGACTGGGGAGATTGAATGTCAGCGTTATTCACCTGGTGAGTCAAAGCTCTAAGGTGTCGCTTGTGCTCCCTCCGAGAGTATATTCCTCCCGAGATAACATTGATCGGAGGGAATTTCCCCTCCGGCTTTTTACTGTTCTTTCGGGGGAAGTCGAGGTCTTGCCGAGAGTCCTTTGCTGGCTTCTCGGATTCTTTTTTCTGGCGGTGATCCGCGATGTATTTTTTCAAGTATCCCTTCCGGACCATGTCCTCTATCTGGTCCTTCAGTTGGATACACTTCTCAGTGTTGTGTCCCGAAGACTCGTGGAACTCGCACCACTGATTTTTATTTTTTCGCTGATACCACTCTGGGAGTGGTCTCGGCTTTCGGTAACTCTGCTCCTCCTTCGTCACGCTGTAAATTTTGGCGCGTGGAAGAGAGAGCGGAGTGTAGGACTCGTATCTGCCTGTGTATGAGGCATATCTTTCCTTCTTTTGGTCGCTGGCCAAAGATTGCTCCGAGGCCTTTGACTTTCCCTTTGCCTTATGGCCTTGGCCTTCAGACAAGGGTATTTGTCTTTGTTTCCCTCCCCCAAATTGAGGTTGGGTTTTCGCTTTGTTCCATTCTTCGGCTCGGATGAACTTGTCCGAGGCATTCAGAGCTTCCTCCAAGGTCTGCGGGGTATGCATGACCATGAAATCTAGGAACTTTCCGGGCTGAAGGCCATTCTGCATTGCAAAAACGGCTAGCCCCTGGTCCAGCTGAGAGACGCTGGATGACTCGTTACTGAAACGGGTCAGATAGTCTCGGAGGCTTTCGGTTTCCCCCTGTTGTAGACTCATGAGCTCTGCAGTAGTCTTCTCTCGGCGGTTTGCCGTGGAAAACTTGCTCCTGAACTTGGAGGACAGATCATCCCACCCTGTTATGGAGCCTTGCCTTACTCCCTTGGAGATCCACGCTTGCGCGACCCCCTTGAGAGTGGTTGGGAAATATTTGCACCAAGTCGCTTCGGATCTGGGGCAAAGATGCATATGAGTCTCATACGAGGCCACGTAATCCTTCGGATCCGAGGTCCCGTCATATGTGATGTGCGACGGTATTTTAACCGTGGGTACGCGCTCTTCCAGTATCCATTGCTCGAATGGTGAACTGGCGGGTAGCATAACGGCCTTGCCCTTGTTCCTGGCCGAAGGGACCGCGCTCCGCCCTCTTAGAGAGGTAGGAGTGGTTTTCGTCCCTGGCTGGGAAGTCTGGGCCTCGGCTGCAGGGAACGAGAGGCGACTGCGCACGCTCGGTTCCTTGCCGCCGAGTCGGTTAAGGACGCTTCGGCGAACAGTCTCAGGTTCTCGGTGAGTAGATTCTGGCCGAGAAGCTGAGCTGCTGCTCTTATGCGCTTCTGGTCTTTAGGATGAGGATCCTTTTAAAAATTGAGGGTTCTTTTTCCTCTCTTTTTCATTTTTCCAGGAATCCTCTTCCCACTCTTCCAGTTCCCGGAAGGAAGGAAGCTTCCCACCATCATGGTCTAACTTCCTCCGCTGATGCCGGGTATGCGGAGGAGTTCGATCACGAGGTGGTGGCATATTTTGTGCCCTCATCGCCTCCATGAGCACTGCCAGCGCTCTTGCCACCTCTTCCGAGCTGGGCCCCGTCAAAGGGGTCCTCGGCCGAGTATGGGAATGAGGGCGCGCGGCCGATGGTTGGCTTTGGGGCACTGAATGTGTCCTATGATCGGACTCACCCCTGCTAGACCGAGAGTGACTCGTCCTATAATGAGAGTCATGAATTACGGGAGAAAGGGAATCCTCCTTGTATGATCCTCCCCCCGAGCTGGCACCCTTGGGAGAGTTCCGGTCCGGCGAGGGTGATGGTGTAGGGGTTTTAGGCTTTTCGCCCGCTCCTTGACGGAGGCTTTTGCTCTTGCGGTTCTTAGCCATTGCTACTAAGATAATTGCAAGATGATCTTGGTTAGAAATTTGGCTTAAAGATTTATGAAAGTCTTCCCCACAGACGGCGCCAAATTGTTTCGGGTGAAAACAATGGGACCTTGCCGAAGGTCCGCTGAAACGGAGAAGACTGGATTCGGTCCAAGTTATGTTGGGCCGAAGGTTTCCTGCACAGTAAACACACGTAAACTAGCCTCGGGGGTGTTGCCGAGGAAGGCCCCTCCGATGCTAAAGTCAGTACAATGTGTAGAAAGAGAACACTATGCAAGAGAATTAGTTGCTTGAGGCTTTGCTTGAATATATGAGAATTTATGAGAATATGTGAATCTGTGAATCAATACCTGAATGTATGAATATTGATGGCTTTTATACCTCTTCATACATGGAGAGGTTGGGCCTTAGCCCAATTGGCTTGCTTTGAGGGCTGACCTTTGACTTTAGCACAATTGGAGAGTTGAACCTTGACCTTGGGCTTTTAATTGGATCATTTAATGCCTAGGCCCAATTGGACTAAATTGGACCCAAACACTTTTTATTCTTTAAATTTTGAAATTTGCAGTCTCTAATGCAAATCTTTAACTATGTATTTATTCAGTACGATACGAGTAAAAATTCTTTATAAATGATACTTTGAAAATGTATCTCAAGTAGAATTGATATGGTTTTGATGTTTATTACATTGGCTTTTTATAGTTAAAATTAGACCTGGCAATCTTGACCCGACCCAAATGATTCGACCCACGATCCGAAAATTGACCCGAAAATGACCCGAACCGGAACTAACTCGACTCGTCCCGACCCGAACACGACTCAAAGTGGAGTTGATCCGAACGTGACCCGATGCCCAAATGACCCGAATTGATTGACTGACCCGAAGTGACCAAACCCGTAGTGACCCGACTCAAAATGGCCCGACCCGAAGTGACCCGATAGGTACTCATGTTTTGTTTTCTTAGTATTTTCTTCACAAAAATTTACTTTAGTTTCTAATTATTATATAAAAGTTACTACTATTATTGAAATAAGAGGGAATTTCCACATAATTTTTCTAAGTGAATTTATTTGTGGCGACCCGACCCGAACTTGACCCGACCCAAACTAACCCGACCCAAACTTGACCCAAAAACTAGTCTTGAAAATTGACTCGACCCAAACTGACCCAACCCGAACTGACACAACCCGAACTGACCCGACTCGAACTCAACTCGAATTTGACCCGAACCCGAATTGACCCGACTCGACCCGAACCCGACTCGAATATTTGCTAACCCTTAAGCGACCCGACCTGAAATGACCTAACCCAAACGACCCGTTTAACAGGTCTAGTTTAAATTGTTAAAAATTGAGATGTAACATATAGGAAATTTGATTTAAATAATCCAACCTTTAGCCATTTATTTTTAATAATCCAAGCTTTATACCCAATTCTTTTTTATCAGGCCAAAATGACCAGCTACCTAAATAACAGGTAATTTATATATTTTTTTAATTCAATTCATAACCCAAAAAAAAAAAAAAATTAAACAGCCACCCTTCTTCCATCCCTCGATACCCCTGCCACCCTTTCTCACAACCTCCACAACCACCACCATGAAACCCCACCCCCACAACAATTGCTATAATTGAAAACACCACCCCCTCCACAATCATCAGCCAGATCCAAAACTCAACCCGAGCAAACCTGAAACCCCACTACGACCTCTAAAACTCGAAAACCCAATCCCCACCCTTCTCACTCCTCACCGCCTAGCCGGTAGCTACCACCAACGGTGCCCAGCCACCTCACTTTTTGACCACTAACATCGTCTAGCCACCTCACTCACATCACCTTCGTATCGGTTTTAGGGGGTTTTGATTGTCGGCTTCAGGGGTTTCATAGGCAGGGGTTTTGAACTTTTGATGGGGTATTGGGGTGATTAGGGGTGTACAATATTAGGGGTTTCAAGGGAGAGGGTGCAAGGATAGGGACGAGGTTTAGAGAAAGGGAAGGGTAGTCAGAAAAGGTGGCCGAAGGGGGTGCTAAGAAAGGGAGGGCAAGGGAGCTGCCAGATTTTTTTCAAAGGTTTAGGGCTGCCAATAGTAATGGAGGTGGAAGGGTGCCTAAAAAAAAAAGGGAGGAAGCCGGAATTTAGGGGGTTACTAAATCACATCCGATATTTACCGGGTAACACCCGTATTTTAAAATAAACATACTAATATACCCCTCTCTTAAATAACCCATCAAAACTTTTAAAAAGGGAGGAAGCCGGAATAAAGGGGGTTACTAAATCATGAACGAGCAATACTGTCGTAACTATAGGGTTCCATAACAGTAGAAACCATAGTACCATCTACAGAGATCCCAAGGATATGATACACGTCATGTAACATGATCGTCATCTCACCGAACGAGAAATGAAAACTGTAAGTATCTGGCTGCCATCTCTCCACGAACGCTGAAATCAAAGACCAGTCAAGATGCTAATACATAATACCAGGAAGATGTGATAGCCTGCTCTAATCTATCGGAGCTAATGTCTCTGGTAATAACGACTGTCGCAACTGATCCAGTGCAGTGCACATCTTTCTCCTACTCATACATCTCAAAACACCTCGCTCCACACCACCCCAAATCGCAGCTGCGACATGACCACCATAGCTAGGAATGACGCTTCCATCCTCTGGACCGCCGGCCATCGGCATAGTCACTAACCAGCTGTCCTATACCGGAGTCCGTCCACGACCAATCTCCTGAGTACTTACAAATCTCCCACCGGCACCCCTATACGTATGAACAATGTTATCAGGCTCCTCCTCGTCATCGTCGTCATCGCCTGATAAATCATGTCCTCCTCTGTACGAGTACTCAGGGCCCGATGACTCAGCCTTCTCATGCTCAGAGTTGAAACCCGACCTAACCTCCTGAGACCCCGAATGATGATCCTGTGCCTCGGAAATCGAACTCGCCATGCAACCATCAGGGACTAGTGCCGTCTCGATACGAGGCTGAAGACGATAACGGTCTATCCCCCTCCTACGACGCATTCAAGCGCCGTGATAAAGCGTGTCGTGTTCCGAACTCTCAATCTTAATTTTTTTCTAAAGAAAATTAAAATAAGCCTAACTTTAGTTCAAAATAATAATAATAATAATAATAATAATAATAATAATAATAACAACAACAATAATAATTTCATTGGATAAAACTACCCCTCTTTTTTTTTATATATATAAAAAAATGATAAGAAACAAATGGAGTGTATAATGTACAATATCAGTGACTCAATATATTATACTTGTACACACTAAGTATGCAATAATGATTTTCTTTTTTTCATCTCATAAACACCCAATTATCTCACATAATTTAAAACAAGGTAAGTATATATGCTCTAGTCCAGACAACTCATAAGTCACACCTCACAAGGGAGGCTGTTGTTACTCTGTTGGAACAAGTTGTAATAAAAACTAACTCAGTTACGTATCTTATAAAACATTTAACTTGTTAAGATAGTCAAAGTACACTCATTTCTATGGGTCTTCCACCCTTTAAACCAACCAAACAAACAAACCCAAAGCCACATTGAATTCATCTCTCCTACTTTAAAATCCCAACTTCAAACCTCCTATCTTTCTCCCTGCTCAAAACACCATAAAAGCAACTCACATACATAACAAAAACAGAAAACTAACACACACTCCCAAGTTCCACCTACAATACTAATGACGACAATCCATCTCCTCCTCCTCCACCCACTCTCTCTCTCTCCTCCTTCTCCTCCTCCTCCTCCTCTCACCACCCACCGCCACCGTGCAATCACCACTCGCCTTCAATTGCACGAGCAAGCCCACATGTAGAGCAAGCCCATCCCTCTATTGGTTTCTTCTTTCTCTCTCTTCCTTTATCACCACCATCCTTCTTTCTCTCTCATTTCCCTTCCATGGCCTTCCTCCATTACCACTTCACCTCCCTCAACTCACGACACAAACACCAACAGCCACCACCGCTGCCATCTCAAACCTACCACCAATTTGTGCCAAATCAGCCCCTGCTGCCCAACAATAATGACCCACAACAGCCCCTATACTCACCCAATTCGTCACCAATCAGCCCACACAACAAGCAATTCTGACCACATATTGCCGCCACAATACCACCATAATTAACACCACCTCACGAATTGCAGCAGCCCACACCTCAATACTCGCCACCCTCCTCTCCACCATCAACAACAATGCAACTATAATGCAGAACCGCCGCACCACCAACACCTCCAGCCACCACATATCTCCAACCACCATAAACCTTCTTTCTCAAAACTAAACTAAACATCAAACAAAAGCTACTCAAAAGAGAATTATTCAAGGAAAACAGAAATTGAAATGTTAAAACATCCTAAGCCTCCTAAAAAGCTAACACATTTTTCTCATCCCAAAACATAATCTCAGAGGACATTTCCACTGATTTAGCCACACCAAGCCACATTAAATCATAAAACAAAACATTTCTTGCTAAAATTACTAGCTCCACTAACTTCTGAATTCTACCCACAAAATTCTTTTTTTTTCCTAATTTTCTTCTTTTCATGGAAAACAAGAGTAATTACCCAACAAAAATCCTACTGAATCAGCTAATGACCTATGAACGCCTGGAGATCTGGAATTTCCAGGCTACGAACGCCTGGAATTTTTGAATGAACCCCCGGAGATCCAAAACTTCCGGGCGTTCGTAGCATGAAAATCCAGATCTCCAGGCGTTCCTCAAAATCGACGGAAAATAAAAAAAAAGTCGACTCAGCTGCTCGCTGGTGACGATTGCCTTGTCTTTGCGATTTCTCGACATCTGCGCCTCCCTTGTAGCGTCGACGCCAAGATTAAAAAAAAAAAGTTTTCTTGGTGGTTGAATTTGGTGGTAACTAGTGGTGGTGGTTGATTTTGGGGGTTGAATTTGGGTGAAAGGGAAAGGTAGGTGAAAAGGGTGAAGAGAGAGAAAGGTAAAAGTAAAAAAGAAAAGTTTTGATGGGTTATTTAAGGGAGGGGTATATTAGTATGTTTATTTTAAAACACGGGCGTTATCCGGTAAATACTAGACGTGATTTAGTAACTTAAGATAAAATTAAAACGGGGAATGTTTGTAATGTCGTGTTAAAATAAGGGCGTTACCTACTAAATACAGAACGCAATTTAGCAATTCACTGAATTAATGGAGGTAGAAGCAGGGAAGAGGTAAGAGAAAGGAAGGAGGAAAGGGGAAAGAGAATTTTTTTTTTAAAAAATAAAATTTTATATTTGGATGAATCAAAACGTGACACGTGGCAAGGTAACTTGTTATTGTGGGTTGATGACCGATTTGGCCTTATAAAAAAGAATAGGGTATAAAGTTTGAATTATTGTACAATAATCACTAGATAAATAAATCATACAAAGGTTGAATTATTTAAATCAAATTTTCCTAACATATAAAAAGGAACGAGTAATATTTACTAGTATAGTGACATGTACATTATAACGACTTACATGATGACATATTTATACTTAAACAAGTACAATGACTTTAAATTAGCAAATAAATACTTTGTAGTGCAATGAATATAAGTGGCGTAGTAGTATATGCAATGAATATACGTCGCGTAGTAGTAAAAAGTTGCTTCCTCTATTTTTTATTTGACCTATTTCATTTATTATGCTTGTCAACACATAATCTTAAATTTCAATATCTTCAATTCTTATAATAATATCTTTTTTTTCGACACAGATTTGATTTTATAATATTTTTAGGGGTGTAAATGAGGGAATTGTTAAACATCGCCCATAAATTTCTACATAAAGCCCACAATTATTTTTACTTTGACACTTTTGCCCTTTTTCTAATTTTTACCGAAACCGTAATTCTCTCTCTAAAAAATGTGGAGCCGGACTGGATCGCCGAGAGATGCCGGAGAGCCGAGGGACACCGGAGAGCCGTCATCGTCACCAGAAAGCGAGGTACCTTGCAGTTTGAAGTTACGAAATGTTGGTCGGCGGATGGCCTGACCACCGCCACCGTGGCGGTGGCATCTGGCCGGAATGCCGCCACCGTGGTACTGGCATCGCCACATTTTGTAATTTTTTTGTTTAAAAAATTTTATTTAAAGTTTTTTTTTGTGGTTTTTTAACTTTGATAAATTTGAAATTATATGTGTTAGTAATTTAAAAAAAACATAAAATTATGTTTTAATTTGAAATTATGTTTTAAATATGTGTTAATAAAATTATGTTTTAATTTGTATGTGTAAATTAAATATGTGTTAATAATTTCAATAAAAAAATAAAATTATGTTTTAATTTTGTATTTGTATGAATACTTTTATATATAATTATGTGTTAATTTTGTATGTGTATGAATACTTTTATACATAATTATTTGTTAAATTTGTGTTAATTATGTGTAAATTTAGAAATTAAATGTATTATGCGTTAAATATAGAAATGAAATTTACAAATAACAAAATTTAGAAATTACTTATGTGTTAATTTTGTGTTAAATGTATTAATTAATCTTTATATAATTCTATGTATTTAAAATTATTTAATTGTTGTAGGATTTTGGTGGAGGCGGTGTTGATTACAGTGGGTTTTTGTGTACATGATGGTCCCTTCAAAGATGCTCAACAAGCGATTGATTTGGCAAAACAGGTTGCAATCAAATCTGGTTTTTGTTTAGTAGTAGCATTTCATAAATCTTAGCGCGATGGTAGAATGGATCGCATTTTGAGATGCGACCGTTATCGCAAAAGGGAGGAACGAGATTTCAGTACAACGATTCAGTTTGATACAAAAAGGTTCAGCAACACCAAAGTCGTGACGGTTGGGAAGTGAAGGGTTACTCTAAATGGGGGTATCACAACCATGAGATGATAGTATATGAAGTGGGTCATCGACAGTTAAGTGGCCTAAGTCCTGCTGCAAAACTAGTTGTCAAAGAAATGAGTGATGCTCAAGTGAAGCCTGCTAAAATAATAGCATCTGTGTTAGAGAAATTTCCTGAAGACCAGCCAAACTGAAGACACATCTACAGCGTCAGACAGAAACTGAGGTTTGAACGGTCAGAGGGAAGGAACCCTATTCAGCAGTTTCTACACCAGGCACAAGCACGTGGTTACATGTTATGGTTTAATTCTGATGAAGAGACATCGAAGGTGACTCATTTATTCCTTGTGCATCCTGATTTTGCTGATATGATCAAGTCTTGGCCATCTGTGATTTTGATCGATTCAACATACAAGACAAACAAGTACAAGTTCCCACTGGTTGAGATGATTGGGATGGCTCCAACGAACCAGAACTTTCTAATTGGTTATGCAGTCATCAAGGATGAGACGGTTGCGAGTTATTATTAGGTGTTGAAGAAGTTGAGAAGCTATATCGGCCCTAATGTTCAGCCATCAACCATCGTCAGTGATTGTGAGGGAGGTCTCTTTGCCCCTATAGCGGTGTTGTTTCTAGAATCGAAGCATTTACTGTGCACATGGCACATCAACAACTGTGTGAAAGTCAAAGCCTACAACCTTTTCAACAATAATTTAGATTCGGTAGAGAGATTGGTAAATGGTAAGTGGCAGAAGATCCTGCAAGCTACCACAGAGGCAGAGTACAATCGAGCCTTGGATAACTTTAGGGATGCGTACCAATGGTGTCCGGCAGTGGTAAACTATGAGATCCTGCAGTGGATACCTCACAGGGAAAAGTTTTTCAAATATTGGACAAACCAAGTTCTTCATTTTAGAAACACTACAATATGTAGAGTTGAGAGCGCACATAGAGCTTTGAAGGACTGGACTGATTCTTCCACCTCTGCTCTGGATACACTGTTCGAGAGAATAAACAAGGCTATTGATACTCAGAAGAACGTCATCAAGAACTTTTTCGAGGACTCTAGACGGCGACATGGTATGATGGATTGCCATTTCATATTTAAGATTTTCCATGGTCGTGTGTCACACTACTGCTTGGGTTGATTCTAAGCGAGCACAACAGGATGAAGGAGTTGGGTGATGAAGTGGCTATTCGGTGCGGATGTGCTATATCAGTGACTCATGGATTACCTTGTGCATGCACCATTCACCGCGTAATTACCCAAGATAGGGCGTCGTTACATGTTGATCAGGTTCATCCATTCTGGAAGACGCTCGTTATTATATTGGAGAGCATGCTGCTCCACAGACGGTCGACCATGAGCAGGAGGATTTGGAGCAGTTTTGTTTGATGTTTGACCGAGTGTCCTCCAATCACCCTTCAATCATTCGTGATGCTACTCACGTACTTCATGACATGTTCAACACGTCTTGCTTGGATCACGAGGAACCTGAAGGGGTTGAGCGACCTAGAAGTCGACAACGGCGGAACAGGAGTGCGTTTCAGTACATTTGTGGTCGTGGTCGTGGCCGTGGTCATTCATCATCATCCAATCGTAGCCAATCTTCTTCGTCGGTGAACATGCCCGGAACCGATATAGTACTTTACTTTAATTTACTTTTTAGAATGTTTGTTGAGTTTACTGCTGACTTGTTAATTGTGTTTATTGATATGTTCAACAGGAAGAGTGGATATTGATCAGTTTCCATTTAAGGACAAGATTCCTAACATCATCATGGAATACTTGGACGAGTGTAATGATGTGGTTGCAGATGGTAACTGCGGATTCCGAGTTGTGGCTGATGTGTTTCAGGGCGATGAAGACAACTATGCTTTAGTGCATCAGTTGATGTACAGTGAAATTGCCTCAAACCGAGATGTTTATTGTCATGTGTACGACCAACACTTGGATAGTTCTCTGCGGCGTATCCGGTGGGGAGGAGGACCTTGCGGTCAAAATCATTGGTTCGACGCACCACTTGATCTCTTTGCCGTTGCAAACATCTACAAGTGTGCAGTTATGAATTTCGGGCTTGGTTTGCATATTCGAGCTTATTATCCATGTACCATGGTTCTCCCTTGGTCTTCGCATGAGACCGTCACTAGACCGGTAAGAAAGTTAGCTATTGCAGGGGTCGTCATACAGACATTTCATCCGATTGGACCTGTCATCCGATTTTCCAGTGTCACCGATCATACCTAGGTGGTACACCATTTGCACACCAAGCGTAGAGGGTTGGGATGTGATGTATCATGACCGGATCCATTAATGGAACAACCTAGTTGCCTTTTAGTATTTCATGCGTATACCTTTTCTATGTAACCTTGTATTTGTGTTGCTATTTTAATACAAACATTTATTTTTTGTATTCTAATTTTGACTAAATTTATATCTTGCATGCATACTAATTAGTATTTGCGCGATACAAACTACAAAGATAATGTCAAATTTTATAAACCTAGAATGATAATGTCAAATGTTACAAACTTAAACGATAATGTCAAATCTTACAAACTACTATGATAATGTACAAAATGTTCTATACATAAGCTGCCAACAGATCAGTAATCCCTCTTTGACGCCCAATGCCACTGCGCAAGGGTCCGCTCCAAATCATCAATAGCAGCTCTACCTGATGCAGTCGTCATGTTGTCCTTCTCTTGAGAGAGTCTTTGTCCCACTCGCATCATCTTTCCCATCCACTACACACAACAAAAAAAACATAAAATTCAATAACGATATATAATACTAAAAAAAAACACAACAATAAATGCATCCACGGCAGTGGGCAGTGGAACATCATGATCATCGCCGTCGTCGCCATGGTCGAGGTCTCTGATCAACCTCGGGTGCGAATACTGGATGTACCATTTCATGTAGTGCTGGTCACACATCGCAGTCACCCCAGTTGGCGGCCTCTGCAGCTCCGCAGTCCTTAGGCTGGAAACTATTAAAAACTGCTCCCACGTGGCAATCATGCTTCCTGGTCATTGGACGACGTACTCCTTCGACGACGCAGATCGGATCGCCTTACTAGGCCATGCTGGTGGAGGAGGGACAACTTGGACAAATCCAAGCTGGCAAAGACAACGCTGGGGCATGTACGCCTATACGATCTCACGATACGGAATGAGTCTCGTGTAGAGGGTCTTGGGTACTATTACTAGGGTTCACTAGGGTTCTGGCGGAAAGGCATCCAGTTCACCTGCACATTTTTTTCAAATTAGTAAGATTCATATAATAAATGCATCACAATATAAAATTAGAAATAATTTATACACTTTACCTTTAAGGAGGACATCTTGTTAAGCAATAACTGTATCGATCGGAGGCGGTCAACGAACTTCTTCTTGAACCGCGGACTTCATGCCTTGGCACGTGGCATCCCATCCCCAATAGGAACTGGGTCGCGGTGTGGTCGAAATGCAGTTAAATACTCGTATATCCAGGTCTGTAATAAAGTCAAACATCCAGTGATACCTGTCGCGTCAGCCTAACACGAAAATCCTAGTTGGCGATACAGATACGCCAACGTAGCCGACCCCCAAGAAAACTAGCCTACTCTATCGGACTCACACGCGTCAACTATGTCGCGTGGCCTGAGCTTGTTTCCGCTCTTATCCGGAAACAAGGTACACCCGAGGAGAAGAAAAACATATGCAGCCAGTTGTGCGTCATGCGTCCTACGTACAGTGGGGTGCAAACAACGCTGCAAGACGGATGCGATCTTCACACCGCCGTGATCCCAAACACCAAGCACCCCGGTGTACAGCGCAGCCCTGTCCACCGCCAACAGCTCCGCTAGCAAATCTATCTGATCCGCATCAGTCACAACAGAAAGTCGTTTTCCCTCTGCACGAATCCCAATGATGGTCTCGACGTCATGCAACATGATCGTCATCTCACCGAACGGAAGGTAAAAAGAGTTCGTATCCGGCTGCCATCGCTCAACAAAAGTCGTGATCAACGTTGAGTCAATCTTATCGTGCATGGTGGCAGGAAGGTGACTCACTCTAGTGCCATGTAATTGGCCAAACATCTCGCTCTCCTCCAGTCAAGCCTCAGCCCATCTACACAAAAAGTTACAAGTCTTTTCCCGGGTTTGGCATTTCAAAATGCCCGTATCCAAAGCCCTCTCCTGGTCCTCCTAGATACGGGTAGCTATGTGTCCTAGAAAGCTAGGAATCACACTCCCGTCCACAGGTCCCCCATCCACCTCACCCCTCACCACCCAAGAATCATTAACGGCCCTCGACCGTTTTCTACTTACCGCAGACACAGTGGAAGTAGAGGATGTGCCAGATCTACTAACAAATCTACCATCTCTACCCTTACACACATCTACCCTATGCGTCTCATACATATCATCAAGCCTCTGAATGAATGGACCGTAATCATCATATGGTCCACTCTAATCGTCCACATCCTCATCTGCATCCTCCTCCTCCTCACCATCATCATCTTCATCCTCCTCAAGATGGTGAACCTGTTCTCTACGAGCCGAGGCCGAAATACCACGGAATATAACGTGTCTGGACCCCAAGCTCTCCATTGAGTAGTTTCTACTTCTAATAACTTTCATACTCTTCCCCGCACCAAATCGAAAATGCGATACCTAACTCCATTAAAAAAAATTAAAATATATATAAACATAAAAAAAATTAAAAAAAATAACTAACAAAAAAAAATTAAATATACAAAAAAAAAATACTAACAAATTGACATAAAAAATAACAGAACACTGAAAAAAAATATAAAAAAAAATACACACAAAAAGAAAAAAAATAACCAAAACATACAAAATATATATAAATATAAAAAAATTAAAAAAAAACAATAAATAACCAAAAATATTATCAAATAAACAAAAAAAAATACTAACACATTGACAAAAAAAAAATAACAAAACACTGAAAAAAATAAATACAAAAAAATACAAAATAAAAAGAAAAATTTTTATCAAAACATACAAAATTAATATAAACATAAAAAAATTACAAAAAACAACAAATAAAATACAACAGAATTAGGAAAAAAAAATATAAAAACATACAAATAATTGAAAAGGAAATATAAACATAAAAAAATACAACAAATTTGAAAAAAAAATATAAAAATATAAAAAAATATAAAAAAAAATTGTAAGAAAAAATATAAACATAAACAAAAAAACAAAAATTATGAAGTTTTTTTTTAATAGAAAACTGAAAAAAAATATAAAAAAAAAACAAAAAATATATATAAAAAAGGGAGGTGGCGTCCCAGCCAGACGCCAACCCCACGGCGGCGGCGCCCTCGCAAGACGCCACCACCGTGACCTTGGCGTCCCGACCAGCCGCCGCTTCTGTGGGGTTGGCGTCACCACCATGGCCACGACATCCTGGCCAGGTGCCCCATTATTCGAGGTTTTTTTTTTATTTTTTTTAGAAAAATTACCTTGCCACCATGTGACCGTCTTCCCTCCGCCGCCGCCAATTCCTTGCCTTTCCGTCTCGACATTGTCGTAGTTTGAAATTTTTCTTTAGAGAGAAGTGAGAGTAGATAACAGAGAGAAGATGAGTTTTTTTTTAAAAAAAAAACAAATAAGGGCAAAAGTGTCAATCCACCTACTATTTGTGGGCTTTATGTAGAGATTTGCGGGCAATGTTTAGTAGTTCATGTAAAGGAACCAAGCCGATCAATAAACTACTCGAGTTCGAGCTCGGTTGAAGCTCGTTCATGTTTGTTTATTTGATAAATGAGCCAAGCTTAAACAAATTTTAAAACTCGTTTAATAAATGAGTTTGAACATGAACATAAATATGCTCGTTCAGATAAGTTCATGAACAACTTGTTTATTTATGTTTGCAAACTAATCGTTTATATATATATTAATGAATGATTGATTTATTCACAATTGTTAATTTAATTCTTAGGTTTATAGTTAAGATTTAATTATTGTGCTAATTTTGAGATTTTCAAATGTCAAAAGCACAAAGCTCATTTATTACTAAGCTCGTTCATAAAACGCTCATTTATCAACTCGTATAATAAACGAGCCGTTCGCGAACATATAGTGTACTAAATGAGCCGAGATTGAATAGATATATTAGCTCGCTTGAAAGCTCGGGATCGTGCTCGAACTCGCCTAAGTTAAACAAGATAGTATTCGGCTCGCTCATTTACACCCTTAAATATTTTAATTTTGGAAATTTCTTACAAAAAATAAATAAAAATAGAAAAATTGTTATTTACAAATCAAACTTCTAAAAGTTTTATTTTACTTAAAAAAAATAGAAATTGGATTTTGCCACCACATATTGGATCCAGTCCATGAAGCCATTCATGGGGCCTACCATTTGACGTATTTTACGTTTTTTTAATTACACTATTTGTTTTGGTGATAAGAATTAAGAAAAGGGGTATAAGGCAGGGGATACACAGAATGCGTCTATGTGACTACAAACAATGAAAAAAAAAAAAAGTGGGGTAATAAGTTATGATTAAATGTTTCTTTTAAAAAAATTATTATCAAATGTATAAATTGTATACAAGGGTAATGGGGTATTTGGTGTGTGAACATATGATAGAAGTTTATGAAAGTATATCATAGAGGGATATGGCGCATTAATACTTCATATGCAACTTTTTAAAAAGAAAAATAAGGCAACTAAATAATAAAAAATAAAAAAAAACCAGGAAACTATGTGAGTTTAAAAAGAGGATAATCCTTCTACTGCCATGAATCAGATGAGACTTTTTTTCATGTTAAAAATATTGATAAACCCTTTTGCTAAATGTCGTAAATCACAACGAGATATATATATATATATGAAAAATGTATATTCAATAATGATCACACCTCTATAACCCTGACCAAGTAATCCCTGTAATACTGACCGAGTAACACATATAACACTGATCGAAGTGAATAATTCATGTAAAACAAACTGAGTAATCCCATAATGAGTTAACTATAATGTGTGATCAGCTGCATATAAAAGTTAGTGAAAATTTTATTGTACTATTTTTTAAGTCGAATCACCTTCGATTCAATTTTATTAGCGCCGGTTTTGTTTGAATTATTGGTCATCAATTATATCCTCGGGCTGTTGGGCCCAATCACCATTTTGTTGGGTTGTTTCGTCTAGTCATCCTAATATCCTACGTGATACACTGTTATCCTTGAAAGGATAATGACCAAAACCAGTAGTTGCAATTTGAAGGAATAAGAACACCTCCGTATCCGTATAAAAGTCTTAAGAATCATTTCTCGACCATAAAACAACGTGACAATTTGGAATTTCCCCTTATAAAAAATGTCACATCTTTTGTGACAGACTGGATTACAATACCTCTTTGACGAGATTACATACAAATATACGATTTTTACAATTTAAAGGAGAGAGAAAAGTTGGTCTGAAAACACCACACACACAAAAAAAAAAAAAAGGAACATTATTTTTATTTTTCATATTCAAATCATTATTCATGGTTACTTCTCTTTCAGTTGTTGCATATTCTGTTCTCAAAGATGCAGCTGGGGTTGCTGGTAATTTCCCATTTCTCTCTTTTTTTATAATAGTTTTTTTTCTTGAATTATTGGAAAAAATGGGGATTTTATATTGCAATTTTTTATAGTTGAATGTAATTGATGATTAGTTCAGATATTGTTTTCTCTCTTTTTGTGTTAGTTTTGTGATTTGACTTTTTTTCTGATTAAATTTCATCTTTGTTTGAGGTCAATCATTGAAATTTGTTGACTTTATTGTTGGAATATATGAAGAAGAGTTTTTAATTTCTGGGAATTTATGATTTGAGCTAAACATTTTAATGCTGATGTTAAATTGAGTTATTTGTATGTAATTGGTTTGAAGATTGCATGATTGAGTAATTATTTCATATAATCTTTGCTTTACTTGCTGTGATCAGTCATCCTAGAAGTTGTAGAAAAGGATAACGTTAACAATATAAAGCCTTATACTGTATATGAATAATTATCTCTGGTACTCCCTCCGGCTCTAAAAGCTCTTCCTGATATGACAGTATAGTCGCAGATATAGAAGTCAAAGCAGGAAGAACTTTTTGAAACAATGGGAGTAATGTAGCTGTGAATAACTGAATACATATGGAAGTTAACAATTGTTCATTTTGCTGATGTTGGTCTATTGGAAGCACTCCATGGGGTCCTGTTCATTATTGCTGCGAGTTTTGAATATTTCGGTTTATTTGAAAACTAAGTACACCAATTTGAGATGGGAAGAGTAGTTTTCAGTTTTTTGTTGTCAAATCTGAAATTGAAAAATTGAAAACTATCAGTGATAATGATTAATGACCAAGGTAGTTGTTATCATAGATTTCTTTGTGGCAATTTATGATGTCATGAGTCATGACTTTTGACTTACAAACTTTTATCTGCATTGCATTACAGGGAACATCTTTGCTTTTGGGCTGTTTGTGTCACCAATGTGAGTTTTACCACTCGAATTCGTGTGAATATTGCAAATTTCATTGATCTATGTTCAAGTTTTTCTGAGTTTTTCGCACTAAATATCCTCTAACTTGTGCAATAAACAGACCGACATTTAGGAGGATTATCAGAAATGGGTCAACAGAAGAATTCTCAGGATTGCCGTATATATACACCCTCCTGAACTGTATGATATGTGCCTGGTATGGGTCACCCTTCGTATCAATTGATAATATATTGATTACAACAGTCAATTCGACTGGGGCTATCTTCCAATTAGTCTACATATCCCTCTTCATAGCATATGCTGAGCGAGTGAGAAAGGTATTAAATCATTTCTGATTTACCTCTGGCTATTGATTTGGAGTATCATTGAATGGTTTATTAGTTGATTGCTTTCCTTTTATGTTATATAACAGATGAAGATGCTTGGTTTGCTATCTGCCGTGGTTGTCTCATATGCCATTTTGGTCACCTTGAGCTTAAGAGTCTTTGACTTCAATTCAAGGCAGATTTTTGTTGGGTTCTTGAGCTGCGCATCTCTAATTTCAATGTTTGCTTCACCACTCTTTATAATCGTACGTTTGTCCAAGTTTACAGCGCTCTTGTTTGATTTCTTGCAATATATTGAATCCTCCAAGGCTAATTGCCTAATTGTTTGGCAATTAACCAAGGGCGACATATCAATGGCGCCCTCAGCTGACTACAGTTTGCTCAATACGGGTGCTGAAGACAAGTCGTCCATAATAGTTGCTCAACTAATTAAGCAAATACAGACTATGCCTTTTCATTTCTGACAGACAGTATTGACTTTGCAGAGACTGGTTATAAGGACAAAAAGTGTCGAATACATGCCTTTCTACCTTTCACTCTCTTCTTTCTTGATGAGCATGTCTTTCTTTACATACGGGATGCTTAACTGGGATGCATTTATCTATGTAAGCAGTCTTATATTTTCATTTATCAAGTATATAGCTTTATTTTTTTTTTCCTTATACTGAATACAGTTTTTTTTTGCTTTCCTGATTGAACTCCAGGTTCCAAATGGGATAGGAGCCCTTCTTGCAATCATACAACTGGGATTGTATGCCTATTATAGTAACAAAGCTAATGAAGAACATGAACCTTTGATTGTTTCCTACTCATGATATTCTTTGCTGAAATTCACAAGGTAAAGCTTCATCGAAGCTTCTCATTTTGACCTTTGTAAATATAATTCAACATCATGGAATGAACGAATTCACGTGCATCTATTTGCACCCTTGCAGGAGAACTGATAACATGTTTGTTCAGAAGTGCAACGCTGCTGTTCTTCCACATTGGAAGAATCCTATAAGATCTGTGTTCTTACTTCTTCAGCTATTTCTTCCGGTCACATTGGCTGGTGCCTTTTTCTTGGGAATTCGTCATTTTGCATCAAGCAATTCTTTGTCACAGGTGATGCCCACCTGATATTTAATCCAATTGATTCATCCATTCATGAATGGAATATTTCCTTCTTCCTGCTTGAGGAATATTTCCACTCTTTGCTTTTGTATTTAATTCTTCAGCAAATTTTGTAACCCTTTTTGGGTGCAAATGATAAAAAAGTATGATTGATTTGGTTATTCCCTGCAAAAATTACCACAAAGGAAATCTTGAAGGGTTGAACTCTTTTGCTTGCAAGTTAAAAATTCAGAATCATGGTCTTTGTCAAACCTGTAGTTGGAAACAGATAACCTCTAGTTGGAATCCATAAAAGATGGAGTGATAACAGGTTGTGTTCTCTAATTTTTAATAATTGAAGTTTAATAATTGCCAACACACAACTTTGATGAACCTATTACTCTATTAGTATCTTATTAGCTATATACTTTAAATTAGTAAGATAACTTTGATGATCAATATCTTGTAAGTATCAAAATTTTAATTTTATGTATAATGTTATTGGTCAACCTGTCAATTACAGGTCCTGGGCAAGTTCGAGTCAGGTCATGTGGGTCATACTTGGATTATTGGTTCTTATCAGGTCAATATAACCTCTATGTTGGGTTCGGGTTTGGTTCAAGTCAAGTTTGGTTTGGGTTATGTTAGACTGTTGATTCTTTTAATTTATCATTTCGTGTGTAGTTCAGTTTCAGTTTGACTTGGGCTCAATTTTGGGTATGGGTAATTGGGAATGATTATGTTAGGTTTGGAGCAACTTATGGTAAATGAATTCAAGCCTCGGTCCAGTCTGGCTTTACAATTAACTGGTCGATAAACTGTTAACAATGGTGGGTTGCAAGCCCACACACCAGCTGATTAGCAAAGGAGAAAGAAAATGTGGAGTTGCTAGCGTTTGAGGTGATTTTCTGGTTTGCATTAACGAAGATTTTACTGGAGAGTATGGACTATGGAGACCATTGATGAATTGCAATACAGAAGATAGACGAAATTTAAACATTTCTTGCAAGGAAATTCGATATTTCAACTCAATGTAACACTTCGTTTTATGCAATGTTAGGTCGTTCTCTTCACTTTAATCAAGTAATATCTAGGGAAAAAAAAAATCAGTTTAAAAGTAAAATAAATTTCAATTGAATAATAATAAATTAAGTTTAACAAAATTTAGTTGACTTGTAAAATTAAGCTTTTTTTTTTTTTTTAATTAAAAATCATCAACTACAATGAACAAATATATTGAGAATCATTCAAAATAATTTAAGTTCAATAAGATAATTTAAGCTCAATGAAAAATAATTTCGATTTAGTATATAGAATTTCAGTGCATCAAAATTGAAAGTCTTACTGGCTAATACAAGAGGGGGGGTGAATTGTATTTGAGGTGAAGTCTCAAAACTTTTGCGGAATTTAACTAAATGAAACAATGACAAGAGAAGATATAGGCTTTTCCAAATTTCCACTATGTAATCAAACTCTTTACAAGTGAAAATTCAAACCCGTTAACAAGTTCCACAAATTAGGAACTTGTTTCCAACTCTTACAGAAGACTTCAACAGCGAAGCTTCCTTAACCTCACCTTACAAAAACTCACAATTCCAAACCCCAAAGTACTTGAATACAATCTGTAATTACAAATACCTATTACACTCAAGAATATATGAAGGTTAAGAACTCTCTTTATGTTATAAGATTACTATTGGAATTTTAATGCTCAAGAGTTGTAAGTTGCTGAGATAGTTTGCATGAGTATTTATAGAGAAGACTTAGCCATTAACCTCCCACTATAATCACGTACACATGTCAACACCCCACTAACAACTTGTGGAGTAATCGTGACAGATGGTGATCATGAAGGAGGTTTCCTTGCCTTGCTCACTAATCCACTATCTCAACAACTTGCTAAATATTTGCTTTGACAAAGCCGTATAATGAAAGATTCATGCAACAATAAAATTGCTTGTTGACTTTGTCAAAAGTTTGTTTAAAAAGATTTTATTTTAAAAGGATTTTATTTGAAAAAGATAATTTATAAATTAATTGGCAAAAATAAGTTAGGCATCAAAATATCAACAAACACACACAGTCATATCCAAAACAAGAGCCAAGTTCCGATTTAGGAAACGAAAAAGGAACATAGCGAATGTATCAAAAGATATAAGCGTACAAACCAAAGGTCAAAGAAATCAAACAAAACCAAAAGAAAATTGTTCAAAATATTAAATCAGGAAAAGTGCAATCAAGGTTTTAAAAGGCTACATTGGTAGGATCAAGGGAGTCTTCCTCTACTTCCTCGAAAGCTACTTTGTTAATTGTTTCCAAGATCTCCTTGTTGCCCTCAGTGAACTTTCCTTCAGCCTGTGCAAGCTTCTCCTCCACCCCTGCAAAGCCTGTGACATGAGATTCTGCCAGAGCTTGTAGCTGGCCTTTTAGAGAGAGCATTTGCGTGGCCATGTCCTCCAGCTTCTTGCTGACCATTGTAGTCATCATCTCCATATCTGCTTTAACCTGTTGAAAATCATAAACAGACACACGTGTTCCAGAGAAAGCAGCAAAGCCAGTAGGCTGAGATGGAGGAGGAGAAGGTGAATGAGGAGGCTGCCTTGGAGGTGAAATAGGAATAGAGGAGGGTTCAGTAGCAAAAGGAACTTAGGTAGGTTGGAAGGTGGGATCAGATTTGTCTGAGGAGCTGATGGTTTCTACAGTCACAGGGTGTGTAGTAGAAAAAGCAGGCTTGACCACATTCCTCTTACTTCTTCTAAGACCTCCTGTAAACATAGGAATAACAGGTGGTCCTGCTGTGCTCTCAGAGTCTGTGGTATGTTCCCCCTCACTCTGATCAGTTCCCTGCCCCTTGTGTGAGTCAGATTTCTGAGCTTCCCCCTCAAAAACTCCCTTATGTTCCCCCTCAGAATCTCCCTGTACTTCTCCTTGTACTTCTCCCTCAAGGATATTTTCTTTATTTTTATCTCCTTCAGAAATTTTTTCTTCTTCCTTATCTCCCTCAGAATCACTGGAGGTGGCAGCACCCTCACTACCCTGGTCACTGCTCTCTTCATCACTCGCATCACATTCTTCCTCAGTAGCTTTTCCTTTTCCTCTTCTTTTTCTCCTCTCCTTTCCTAGGCACAAAAGAGACTTTCCCATTTTTAAGCCTAAGACTCAGTCTAAGTAATGATTGTTCAGAGAGGATATTGTCAGGTTTTAGGTATGTAGGGGATTCACTTTCAACATCAATACCAAAAGACTTGAACAATACAGTAAGAAAAGAGCCATATGGAATTGTGGTCTTTTGAGCATAAAAATTTAAGTGTTCAATCATTAGAGCAGGGAAATTGATCTGTATTTTGCATGCAAGACAGAATATGAGGGAGGCATCCAAGAGAGATACGGTACTCCGTTTTTGTAAACGGGGTACAATACCCTTCCAGGTGAAGGTAAAAAGCAGCTTATGAAGGGGTGTTAGGGCATGATGGTGTGTAGTTTTCACTTTTGGATTTCCTCCAATAAATTGAAGGATTTTGCATTCATCATTATGGCCAATGTTTACAGATTGTTTGTGCTTTAAATAAGAACAATAGCCTTTAACAGGAACTTGAAACAGATTTCCAAGGTAATTGGCATCAAACGAAATTGGAATATCATTAACTACGTCCGAGCATACACCATTATCACATTTAAAGGTATTCTTGAACTCATAAATAAATTTAGGATAAACAGGATAATGTGAACAATTCTGGAACAGGTGAGTCCATTTTTGATAATCAATTAAAGAAGTAAATTCAGTGAACTTACTCGCCACACACCAATCATAGTTGATGTGATACCCGAGAGTGTAGTTCCATGATGGGAATTTGGTGGTTGCGCGCCGTTTCCTGTCGCCGCCCTTCACTGATGTTGCCTTCCTTTTTGGCTGAACAGGTGGATGCACCACCGCAATTGGTATCGGTTCTGGAGATCCCGTGTTTGAGGAGGGTTTGGATGGTGGTGATCAGGTTTTTGGGGTTTCATGGTGATGAAGGTGTGTTGAAAGGAAGGAGAAGATGAATAGTGTGAATAGGAAGGAGAGAGAGTGAAGCCGGTTATTATGAGAGTTTATGGGGAGTTAATTTGATGTGATTGGTGAGGGTGGAGTGTGAAAGAGGAAGAGTTTAAATGGGAAGGGTGAGAAAAAAGTGACGGTTAATATGGTGAGGTAGTGGGGTAGTTTTTGAGGTAGTAGGATTTAATAGGGTGGATTAATTGCACTTTTCAAATTCAATTAAGATAGAAAAAAAATCGGAAGTTAAGGAGTTGATGTACATGCTCCTTATCTTACGTAACAAATAAAATCTTTTTGTATTTTTGAATTTTGAAAATAAGAAAACAGAATTGAACATAGAAAAATAAGGATGAAAAAAAGATAAGAATAAAAGATAAAAATAATGAAGGAATAACAGATAATAACAAGAAGGAAAACAAATTAAAAAAATAAATAAAGGAATAAAAAAATAAAAAAGATAGATAAGTACAGATTGATCGTAAATTATAATGATAATTTACGTGATCATAATACAGAGTATAAAGGATGATGAAAAGGGAACTTGAAACAACATGGCTCAATATTTTTAACATATTAACAGTATGTACGAGTGACTTTTCAACACTTTCACAAATCTTTCCCCTTGGTAATTTCAGCTGTGTTATGCACACAAGATTGAGCATAGCATTGTTAGTTACATCCGATTTTACCTTAGGGGTTCCAAACAAAAATCACTTGAGCCGTAGCATCCCCAATTCCACACGCATCTTTTCAAACTTGTCTCTGCTTAAAGGCTTAGTTAATATATCAGCAATTTGACATTCAGTAGAAACAAAATCTAGCCTAATTAAGCCCTTTTCAACATTATCTTTCAAAAAGTGATGCCTTACATGTATGTGCTTGACTTTAGAATGTTGAACTGGATCTTTAGAGATGCAAATGGCACTTGTATTATCACAATGAATAGGAATGCAATCTAAAATAATGCCAAAGTCACGCAACTGTTGTTCTATCCACAGCAATTGAGAGCAACATGCAGCAGCAGCCACATATTCTGCTTCGGTAGTGGATAGAGCAACAATGTTTTGTTTCTTGGAACTCCAAGAAACCATGCAAGAGCCTAAGAATTGGACCATACCTGACGTGCTTTTACGATTTACTAAATCTCCTGCATAATCAGCATCAGCATATCCTCTTAGGTCAAACGAATCACTTTTTGGATAAAACAGACACAAATATTCCGTCCCTTTTAAATATCGTAGTATCCTTTTGACGGCTGTTAGATGCGATTCCTTTGGATCCGATTGAAATCTTGCACAAAGACCTACACTAAAGGAAATGTCAGGTCTGCTAGCAGTTAAATATAACAAGGAACCAATCATACCTCTGTATTTTGTTTGGTCCACACGAGTTCCCTTGGGGTCTTGGTCCAACCTTGTGGTTGTTCCCATGGGAGTGTGGTTGATCTTTGTGCTTTCCATACTGTATTTTTTCAATAATTCCTTTACATATTTCTGTTGATGAATCGTTATTCCTTCGTCAGTTTGCTTAATTTGGAGCCCAAGGAAGAAGTTGAGTTCCCCCATCATGCTCATCTCAAACTCACTGCTCATTAAATCAGCAAAGTACTTGCACAAAGATTCATTAGTTGCACCGAAAATAATATCATCAACATAAATTTGCACAACTAATAAATGAGTTCCTTTTGATTTTAGAAACAAAGTTTTATCAACTTTTCCTCTTTTGAAATCATTATGTAAAAGGAACTTAGAAAGTCTTTCATACCATGCTCTTGGAGCTTGTTTTAATCCATACAGTGCTTTATCAAGTTTAAAAACATGGTTTGGAAAGTTTGGATCCTCAAATCCAGGTGGTTGTTTAACATAGACGTCTTCTTTTAAAAAGCCATTTAAAAAAGCACATTTGACGTCCATTTGATAAAGTTTAAAACACATAAATGCAATAAATGCAATTAAAATACGAATTGCTTCTAACATAGCTACAGGAGCAAAAGTCTCCTCAAAATCGATACCTTCCTGCTGATTGTAGCCTTTGACAACCAACCTTGCCTGGTTCCTCACAATTGTGCCATGTTCATCTAGCTTATTCCTGTACACCCATTTGAGACCAATAACCTTTTGATTTGTTGGTTTGGGTTCAAGATGCCACACTTTGTTTCTTTCGAATTCATTTAGTTCCTCTTGCATGGCAACAATCCAGTCAGCATCTTCCAAGGCTTCTTTGTGATTTCGAGGTTCCAGTGTTGATAAGAAGGCGTTGAATGCACAGAAGTTTCTCAGTTGGGATCTCGTCTGAGTTCCCTTACTTAGGTCACTTATAATTTTATCAAGGGGGTGTGACCTTTGATGTTTCCATGGCTTTGGCTGGAATAATTGAGCTGGGATAAAAGTGTTATTTTGAGTTGCTCCTTCTTAAGTTTCTTCATGGTGTTCTGATCTGCATTTGCATCACCTTCTGCGTTTTCTGCTTCTTCTGTATTTTGAACAGGAGCTTCAGCATTATCTAGAACTTCAGCATGTTCCTGTTCAGCATTTTCAGTAACTCGAGTAGGCTACTTTCTGGGAATTAATTCTTCATCTTGGTCTGTTGAACGAGTGAGACCAATTTCAAAATTTCCATCTTCATATTCCTGTATACAATCATAATTGTTAGTTTCATCAAAAATAACATGTATACTTTCTTCTACACACATAGTTCTTTTATTGTAAACTCTATAAGCTTTACTATTAGATGCATATCCTAAAAAGACCGCTTCATCACTTCTTTCATCAAATTTTCCAAGATTTCTTTTATCATTATTGTGAACAAAGCATTTGCATCCAAAGGCTCTTAAATGAGCAATATTAGGTTTTCTCCCTTTTAACAGTTCATAAGGTGTCTTGTCCAACATTGGTCTAAGCATGGCCCGGTTGATGATATAGCATTCTGTGTTGATGGCTTCTGCCCAAAAGTTCCTTGGAAGCCCACTTGCTATTAGCATCGTTCTTGCCATGTCTTCCAATGTTCGGTTCTTCCTCTCAACCACACCATTTTGTTGTGGTGTTGTTGGTGCTGAGAAATTGTGACTTATTCCCTGTTCCCTGCAAAATTCATCAAACTTGGAATTTTCGAATTCCGTACCGTGGTCAGTTCTCATGTGAATAAGTTGATTACCTATTGACTTTTGTGTCTTTTTCAAGAAAGTCATAAACATATCAAAAGTTTCATCTTTACTATGTAAGAATATGACCCACGTAAATCTAGAGTAATCATCCACAAGAACTAAGACATATCTTTTTCCACTTCTACTTTGAATTCTAACGGGGCCACACAAATCCTATGAATGAGTTCCAATGGTTTTGTGGTGCTTATCATTTTCTTTGATTTAAACGATGATCGAACATGCTTTCCTTTGATGCATGCTTCACAAATTCTGTCATTTAGGAACTTGATAGAAGGTAGTCTGATTACCAAGTCCTTTGACCTTAATTTGTCAAGCAGTGAAAGACTAGCATGTCCAAAACGTTTATGCCATAGAAGTGGATCATCCTCAATAACACTTAAACAAGATAGATTGTATTTTGGAACTTTGTTAAGGTCCACGGTATACGTGTTCCCTTTACGAGTTCCTTCCAAAATGATTTTTCCAGTGTTATTGTTGATGATTCTGCATTTTTCAGAAGAAAAACTTACAGAGTTTCCTTTATCACAAAATTGAGAAATACTGAGTAGACTATGCTTCAAACCCTCGACTAAAAATACATTGTCAATTGCATGGGAACTTGACCTTCATACTTTGCCAACAACAACAATGTTGCCTTTCTTATTGTCTCCAAAGGTCACAGTTCCCCCTGTATAGGCCGTCAGTGAGAGAAATCTGGATTCATCTCCTGTCATGTGCTTAGAACAACCACTATCGAGGTACCACTGGTTGTTCCCCCTCACTGCGACCTGCAAAAGAAATTAAGGGTTAGTAGCAGGAACCCTTTCATTCATGGGTTCCTGTGTTGACACATTTGAATCAGATTTCTTCTGCCAAACATAATTCACATTTTTATTGTATAGATTTGCTTTCTTAGTACATTCTTCATTGCGATGTTCATTTTTACCACAAAACGAACAAACAGTCTCACTAGGCAAGTCCACATACTTCTTTTTCTTTCCAGTGGACTTCTTCTTGTGGACATAGCCTAGACCTTCTATTCTTTTTATCTGAGCTTCCTGTACCCACTTAGGAACACCCATTCTTGCATTACTTCTACTTTTTCTTGCAACTTCTAAGTCCTTTTCTAGTTTCTCATTTTTATCATTAGTATCCTTTAACTCTTTCTTAACATGTTCTAACTCAGTATTGAACATGATTAAAGGAGCTTCAGTAGACCTGCAAGAATCAATGTTAGTACACAACATTTTATATTGAGTCAATTCAACATTCAGCATGATATTTTCACTCTTGACTCTTTCAAGGGATTCTTTTAGCATGATATTTTTATCTAACAATTCAAAAAATCTGCCTTGAACATCATTTCTTGAGTTATTCAGATACTTAACATGATCTCTACAAATTCCAGTTGCCTTTTCGGCTTGACTTAGTTTTCCATATAATTCTTTATAGTCATCTAAGGTCTCTAACAATAAAGAGATTAATTTATCCTTTGAGAAAGATTTCAAATAACTAGGTTGAATGACTACCTCATCATCATGCTTCGCCATTAGACAGAGATTGGCTACTTCATCATCAGTTGTTCCTGTTCCTCTTCTTCGGAACTTGATTCTTCCCACGTGGAAATCATAGCTTTCCTGAAATTTGTTTTAGAAAAGTTAGGCTTGGAGTTTCTGTTTTGATCAGCTTCTTTTCCCTAGCCTTTCTCAGATTCCCATAATGGACACTCTTTGATGAAGTGGTTGGTGCTTCCACATTTGTGACAAGAAGACTTGGTGATGAGTGACATTTATGTCGCTCTTAGGACAGTCTTTTCTAGTAGTTTTAGTAATAATTCGGTCCATTTTAGTATGTTTTTGCTATGATCCGCCTAGTTCGAGTATTCTACCTTTGTGGCGCGTAATGTGTACTCATATGGTTTAGGTAGTCTATGCTCCCCTCCCCTTTCGTTGTATTACGCCTTGCTTTCCTGTTTTATGATTGCAGGTGTATGCCGTTGATTCGGATATGGAAGGAACAAGGGCAAAACCAGAAGAATCCAGACCAGGCAAATGGCGCGGGCGCGCCACCAGAGGAGCAGGCGCGCCACCTATAGGCGCGAGCGCACATCCCTTGAGCGCGGGCGCGTTGATGAGCTGGACCAACCATTAAATACCCACTTTGGAGCGGGCGCGCATTTCTAGGAGCGGCCGCGCCATCATTTAAAGCGCGGGCGCGCCTGTCTGCTGCTGATTCAAATCCCGGTTTCAGCCCAAATTAATAAAAGGGGAGGCAAAATGGCTAACGAGGGAGAACATTCTATCATAGGGATATTATTTTAGCATAGAAACCTTAGAGGAGAGCTTTTAAGGAATTTTTCTAGGTTTTGTTTTAGCCACTTTTGTATTGAACAATCTTGATAGTTTTTAGTGTAATTTTCATTGTCTATCAACATTAGTTTTACTCTTAGTTTTTGAAGAAGTAATTTTGCAACATTGATGTATGGTCAAGCTTGGAGATTGAATGATGTATGGCTCTTTATTTGGATTTCAATGAAGGTTTTGGTATATTTCTCTATTTTCTCTTGTTTTTATGATTAAAGTTTCTACCTTTGTTAGTTTAGTTGATAAAAACTTTGTCTTTCTTACTATTTCATTGGTTATAATGTTTCTTAGTATGATTGTAGTTGTAGTTATGACTAGTGAGTAGTTTCTTGTTGCTAGGGGTTTGGTGAAGATATGCTTTGAGTTTGATGTATGCTAGGCTAGGTTAATTTGGAATATTTGTGATTAAATCTTCCTTGTGCTTATACTTATTAGCCACTCCATGTTTATGGCCATATGCATGTTGTGGTTGAATGACGTGAACTAAATCGTGACGATAGTGCGACATAGGAATAGTCATTAGGTGATTGATTATTGCATGACCTTAGCTTGTATGCCTTACGGCGATAGTGTGAGTGTATGCTAGCTAGGAAAGCTCTTAATCCCGATAGGTGATTAGAGAGTATTCTTGATATTGCCTTGTATGAGTTGCTTGGGTTACATGTAAACCTATTTTCCGATGCCCAACTAGAAGCCCCTCCGGATCCTATGATGACTATACTTCAAAATTTCATTAAAAATCAAGAAAACCATAATAAGAGTCAAGAGGAAGAAAAGAAACAAATCAAGGCACACATGAAAATGCTTGAGACCCAAATCTCTCAAATTTCCCAATCAAGTTCTTCATCCTCCCCTTCTTCATCTTCTTCTTTACCTAGCCAAGGTGTCAACCCCAAGTCTATGTATGCCATTACTACTAGAAGTGGGAAGATCCTTGAGAGTGATCTAAATGTTGAGAAGAGTTCCGATGTGAGGATAGGACTTGAGGTTGAGGATGAGTCATCAAGAGATAATGAGATTCTAGAGGGAAGTGCCGGAAAGAATGAGAGGGGTGAGAAAGAGAAAGAGAAGGAACCCGAAAAGGAGAGCACCAAAGATCAAACATCTTTACCCCTTAATCTCCAACCTAGGAATGAGAGGTTGCCTTTTCCTCAAAGATTTGCTAGGTCTAGGCTTGATGTCCAATTCGAAAAAATTTTAGATGTAGTAAAGAGCTTGCATGTTTCTATACCCTTTATGGATGCTATGAAAGAGATGCCTCACTACTCTAAATTCCTAAAAGACCTTTTGAATGGAAGGAGAGAAGTTGAAACTGTTAACCTAACCGCAAATTGTAGTGCTATTCTCTCTAGTAAGCTACCAACCAAATTGCGAGATCCCGATAGTTTTTCCATCCCTTGTTCCATCAATGAGATTCATTTGGGGAAGGCTTTGTGTGATCTAGGTGCTAGCGTGAGCTTAATGCCCTTTTCGGTCTACCAAAAGCTTAATGTGGGAAACCTTTCACCTACAAACATCACCCTCCAACTAGCGGATAGGTCCACAAAATTGCCTATAGGGAAAGTTGAAGACATACCCCTTAGATTTGTAACCCGATGTGAGTTTTCTTGTTCAAGAATCCAACACTTATTGTATGAGCGGCATAGGATCCTTACCAAGGCATGCTTAGATCGAGAACTTGATGTCTAGCTACCCGAGATCGCGACCGAACTATATCTAGGGAGGACAAAGCCATTTTCTTCGGTGACTATTTTGCTTTCCTAGGGTTTAGCTTTTCATTTGTTGCTTCCTTGTAATTTCATTTGCATATCCCCCTTGCTAACCATGTTGAGCCTACATCTCCTTGTTCTTAGCATCTTACAAACCCTATGGCCCTTTTACTTCATTTTTCCCCCGTAGAATTGTGAAGTTTGAGCCAAGAAAGTTTGTTGTAATTTTGGTTTGATAAGTTGGAAGATGATGGTTTGGTATGGAAAGTAAGGTTGTCTTCGATATTTTTGGTGTTTAATAAAAGCAAATGTGAATTCCGGAAAAATTCGTCCATAGTTATAAAAGGCACGGACAAAGTAATCCAAGGTTGACAACAGCATGAGCTATAAAAAAAATAAAAAAAAATATAAAATATAAAATAAAAAATAATAAAAATATAAAATTTTTTGCCAATTTGCAATCAGATTTTGATGTAGTGTCCTCCCTAGTTTGCGCATTGAGGACAATACTCAATTCAAGCTTGGGGGAGAGATTCTACGCATTTCATTTATAGTTTTGTGAGATTGTGTTGAAAAAGCTTGGGGGAGATGTATTTTTGTTTAGAAATTGGTGATATTCTACGTTGTTTTCGAGAATTGGCGCCATTCTTTGCTTCACAATTAGGATTTACCACCAAATTTTCATATTTTTCCTCACCTTTACCTCCTAGCCTACATTACAACCCCTTTTAAAGTCCTTTCGACTTGGATTGGTTGAGTCACTAGTCGGTGGAGGGAGCTAGATTTCAAGCATATGGAGAGAGCATGACTTGGTAAGATGTCGGGTCACCCTTGTTTCATTTGTTCCGGCTCCTTCGTGGAGTCATGAGATGCTACCTTGAAGGGTGGATTTGAATCCAGATGAGGGAACGCGGTAAGAATGTATGGAATGCGGGTGGAGTGGAGAATGTTAGAGTTCTCTATGCTTAGCATAACTTATCTTTCAATCAACCATTGGCATCCAAAAACGTGCTTACTCTTAGTACTTAGAAAGATTGTCATCCATCTATGCATGTCTTTTCATTATGCTCTTCATTTCCATGTTTTATTCCGTGCTTTTAGTTGATTTTCTTCTTTATTTGCTCCTTTGTTTGGGTTTGTTTTGAGCATGTTGCCAAGAGTTGTGGGTTAAACTCTTTGGAAACCCCCACGAGAGCATACTTGTCCTCATTGGCGACTTTGAGGTTTAAATGGCTTGTTGTTTGTGCTAAAAACAACCGTGATTCCTACGAAAGTGAGTTAGTGTAAATTCCGTTTCCCCCCCCTTTTTTTTTATTTTGCTTGTGTTTGAATAATCGTTTCTCATTCTCCTTTTCCTTTAGCTTTGCTCGAGGACGAGCAAAGGTTTAGCTTGGGGGAATTTGATGAGTGACATTTATGTCGCTCTTAGGACAGTCTTTTCTAGTAGTTTTAGTAATAATTCAGTCCATTTTAGTATGTTTTTGCTATGACCCGCCTAGTTCGAGTATTCTACCTTTGTGGCGCGTAATGTGTACTCATATGGTTTAGGTAGTCTATGCTCCCCTCCCTTTTTGTTGTATTACGCCTTGCTTTCCTGTTTTATGATTGCAGGTGTATGCCGTTGATTCGGATATGGAAGGAACAAGGGCAAAACCAGAAGAAATCCAAACCAGGCAAATGGCGCGGGCGCGCCACCAGAGGAGCGGGCGCGCCACCTATAGGCGCGGGCGCGCATCCCTTGAGCGCGGGCGCGTTGATGAGCAGGACCAACCATTAAATACCCACTTTGGAGCGGCCGCGCATTTCTAGGAGCGGCCGCGCCATCATTTAAAGCGCGGGCGCGCCTGTCTGCTGCTGATTCAAATCCCGGTTTCAGCCCAAATTAACAAAAGGGGAGGCAAAACGGCTAACGAGGGAGAACATTCTATCATAGGGATATTATTTTAGCATAGAAACCTTAGAGGAGAGCTTTTAAGGAATTTTTCTAGGTTTTTGTTTTAGCCACTTTTGTATTGAACAATCATGATAGTTTTTAGTGTAATTTTCATTGTCTATCAACATTAGTTTTACTCTTAGTTTTTGAAGAAGTAATTTTGCAACATTGATGTATGGTCAAGCTTGGAGATTGAATGATGTGTGGCTCTTTATTTGGATTTCAATGAAGGTTTTGGTATATTTCTCTATTTTCTCTTGTTTTTATGATTAAAGTTTCTACCTTTGTTAGTTTAGTTGATAAAAACTTTGTCTTTCTTACTATTTCATTGGTTATAATGTTGCTTAGTATGATTGTAGTTGTAGTTATGACTAGTAAGTAGTTTCTTGTTGCTAGGGGTTTAGTGAAGATATGCTTTGAGTTTGATGTATGCTAGGCTAGGTTAATTTGGAATATTTGTGATTAAATCTTCCTTATGCTTATACTTATTAGCCACTCCATGTTTATGGCCATATGCATGTTGTGGTTGAATGACGTGAACTAAATCGTGACGATAGTGCGACATAGGAATAGTCATTAGGTGATTGATTATTGCATGACCTTAGCTTGTATGCCTTACGGCGATAGTGTGAGTGTATGCTAGCTAGGAAAGCTCTTAATCCCGATAGGTGATTAGAGAGTATTCTTGATATTGCCTTGTATGAGTTGCTTGGGTTACATGTAAACCTATTTTCCGATGCCCAACTTTGTTGAATTCATAGCATGTTTGATCCTTCCCTCTAGTGCTTGTTTTAATTGTTATTCTATCCCTTTTAGTCATTACTTTACCCACCATACTTCTTGATCGAATTAGATTAACATTAGGAGATAAATAGCGGTGCTTAATCGTTTCCCTGTGTTCGACCCTTAACTTACCTCTATGCTCTTTTAGTTGCATGTTTAGGACTACAAATATCATTTGATAGAGGTGTCTTAGTAACTACCTAAAATACCGCCTGTCACTTGGCTTTGGATTCCTGATTTCTTTTATTGTATCCTTTCTTCTTTTCTGAAAACTTGTTGTTACGGTAGAACTTTTTTAGCCTTCTCACCAACATTGCAGCTTCTTCTTCATCAATGTCAGACTTCTCTTCGGATTCTTCATTTGCATTTAGTGCTAGCCCTTGACCTTTGACAGTCTCCTGAGTCCGGTTGTTCAACTGGATCTCGTGGGTAATAAGGGAACCCGCAAGCTGTTCTAGATTGAACTTTGTGAAGTCTTTTGATTACTGCACAGCTGCAACCTTTGCTCTCCATCTATCATTTTCTGGAAGACTTCTTAAGACCTTTCTGACCTGCTCATCTATAGGAATTATCTTACCAAGACACGTTAGTTCGTTAGTAATGCTTTTAAATCGAGTAAACATGTCTTTAATAGATTCTTTGTTTCCCATTTCAAAGCGCTCATACTGAGATAAAAGAATGTCTATTTTGGAACGTTTAACATCTGACGTTCCTTCATGTGTAACTTTCAGAAGATCCCAAATTTCCTTTGCGACTTGCACCCTTTGACACGAGTATGTTCATCAGGTCCAAGTCCCCAAATTAAAAACTTTTTAGCAGTAGCATTCATTTCTAGTTTTTCAAAATCAATTTTTTTCATATTCATCCATAGGTTTAGGGATTACCTCATTATTAGCATTCGTTTTCATAATTTCGTAATCTCCTACTTGTATAATTCGCCATACCTGACAGTTCTCTGCTTGGACAAAGATTTCCATCTTATCCTTCCAATAAGAGTAGTATTTGCCGTTGAAGTATAGAGGCCTTTGAATGGATGTACTCTCGAATTCCTTTTCCTCTATGTAAGCCATTTTCCCAGGAACTTGCTCAACAGGGTTACCTGTGTTTTCTGAGTTCCCGCTCTGATACCAACTGAAAGTCTTACTAGCTAATACAAGAGGGGGGGTGAATTGTATTTGAGGTGAAGTCTTAAAACTTTTGCGGAATTTAACTAAATGAAACAATGACAAGAGAAGATATAGGCTTTTCCAAATTTCCACTATGAAATCAAACTCTTTAAAAGTGAAAATTCAAACCCGTTAACAAGTTCCACAAATTAGGAACTTGTTCCCAACTCTTACAGAAGACTTCAACAGCGAAGCTTCCTTAACCTCACCTTACAAAAACTCACAATCCCAAACCCCAAAGTACTTGAATACAATATGTAATTACATATACCTATTACACTCAAGAATATATGAAGGTTAAGAACTCTCTTTATGTTATAAGATTACTACTGGAATTTTAATGCTCAAGAGTTGTAAGTTTCTGAGATAGTTTGCATGAGTATTTATAGAGAAGACTTAGTCATTAACCTCCCACTATAATCACGTACACATGTCAACACCCCACTAACAACTTGTGGAGTAATCGTGACAAATGGTGATCATGAAGGAGGTTTCCTTGCCTTGCTCACTAATCCACTATCTCAACAACTTGCTAAATATTTGCTTTGACAAAGCCGTATAATGAAAGATTCATGCAACAATAAAACTGCTTGTTGACTTTGTCAAAAGTTTGTTTAAAAAGATTTTATTTGAAAAGGATTTTATTTGAAAAAGATAATTTATAAATTAATTATTTATTTAAAACAACTAAGATAATTATCTAAATTAATTATCTTTATTTGAACATAATAAGCTAGATAAAATATTTATAAATTATCTTTTCTAAAAATTATTTTTAACGTAAATCTTTTAAAACTAAGTTTTATTCCAGTAGTCATAAGTCATTGAGTTCCTTTCCAAACTTATATTATTGAGTGCTCACAATTAAAACTAGAACGTGAGATTTGCATGAGGCTTTTTAGAGAATGCTACTCCGCATCCAAATTCCTACTCCGGAACGAACTTTGCTTGAACCCTTTATTCACCAAAGACTCAAAACGATCATTAGTCGAGTTTGTCAATTTGTCCATCAAAACCAAAAGGGTTAACAAAAATTAAGGTGAAGATAAAAAGGAAAGAAAAAGGGAAGGGAGGGAAGGTGAAGTATTTACTCGAAACTTTTTTTATTTTTATTAAGTGCATCACTTTTCTAAATCGACCGTTTTTATTTTTTTATTGCATCTTTTTGGACATCTTTTAGTTTTAAACTAGGTTAAATCCGGTGCAATGCACGGTTGTTTAATATTTTTGACAATAATATAACAAAATATAAAGTATATGAAAGATGTGTAAAAGTATTTCATTTGGGTATATATGGAATATATATGATTGTCAAACTGGAAAGAAAATATCATAAGTTATAAATAGTTACAAATTTTGCAAAAATAAAAAAAAAAAAAAAAAAAAAAAAAGTGGGAAGTTTTTTACAAGGTAAAGACAAGTATCATTGATTATTCGCTTTTAGTATAAGTTAATAGATTATACCTCTCTCCTCACATGGTCTCCACTCCAAATTTTTTTTATTATTTATCTAATAACTACTCTAGTACTCTCACATCCTTCTTTTCATGAACAATTAGTGAGTGTCTCAGGTGATGCACCAGGCTTTATATTTTCGCAATTTCTTGTCTAATACTCCGTGATGAAAATTTGACATCATAACGTATTAAGTAATTGCTAACTTTTAAAAGTTATAGAATAAAAAATAGTTTATATTAATAGAATTTCTGTAATGACTTGACGTACAGTATTGCTTGTTACAAAGAATTTCGTGTTGTAACAACAAAGACATTAGATATGTAACTTCTTGTCTAACACTTTTAAAGAAACCGAGACAGCTAATGCACGCGTCATAGACTCATAGCTAGTCATGTCCAAGGAACTCTTTCAATTTCGCCGTATGTCATGATTTTAGTTGTTGACAACATTAATGAAAGAATGTAAACAAATATGTTTAAATGTCCGCACACTATTGTTAAGAGTTTAAAAAAAAAAGGACAATTAACGTTAATAAGGACAAATAAGTAAATAAACATTTAGAGGGTATAACTGTTAAGATACTATTCATAAGAGTTGTCTCAAACTTTTTAAAATACGAATTACATTTGTAAGACTTAATTAAATACAATTATATTAAATTAGTAGCTTACAATCTAAAAATCCATGTGTAGATTATGTTACGTATTGAGATGGTTATTGCTTATTTTAGATTTTTGCCTACGAGATTTTACCTTTCACTTGAAAAGGTTTTTCTTGTTTTAGGCCTTAGGAGTTTATTTTAATTATCAGGATATATTTGTTAGTTTAATTCGGTTAGTAGAAGATAGCTTAATTTTAAAGATTATATTTGCAAAATATTATCTTTACAAGTTAGGATAAGTTTCCTAGTTAGATTAGATTTTGTTCTACACGATTTTAGGCTAATTATTTAGCTTATAAATACGTGGTTAAAAAATTAATAAAAATCAGATTTGAGTTTTGATTATCATATGAAAAACGTGAGCTTAGCTTGTGTTTATGGTTTGTTAAACCTTGCCGTTGTGCTAAACTTTGATTCTTGAACCGAGCCTTGGGAGTTCTATCATTGCGTCACAAAAATTCTTTAACTTGTTTTTCCTCAAGAAAAACGAATACATTCAACCATAATCGTATAATAAACTTAATAAAATCCAAGAAAGGTTTAAAAATTGTTACTTTTATTTAAGAAACTCAAAATAGCCGCGTAAATACGCATCAGATTCTCTCATAAATCATGTTGTAAATGTTTTTAAAAATTAGGTATCATTAAATAAAAGGTCAACTTTCTCCTCCTAATAAAAGGTTGCTTAGAGAGGAAAGAAATATTAAAAGCAAGTACATATGATAATGAAAAGAAATGAGCAAATTAACTAAAAAGCTTCACAAAACTTGCTATATTGGGTAGTTGGATAACGGATTTGAACTTAGTACCATGAATCAAACCTTTAGACAATTAATATTGCAGGTTTGGCAAGGAATATAAAGAGTTTCTTATTACAAAGTATTTACCATTTCCCAATATAAGCCACCCCTTATTATAATGAAAAAGGCATCAAAAATTGGTCAATTTTCTCCTTCTTGGTAGTCTAAAGGAAATAAAAGTACATAAAAACTTAAATAAACCTGATCCACAATAAATTATTGTGGACCCGGTATTATCACGTGACTCTAGCTTTCTCTCCAACATCTTACTACTGCTTCCTGCCTTCCACTATTCCTACCCAAAACGCATGCTTTTGATTTCTTTTCCCAAAAAAACGCAGCCTACACACTTTCTCTCTCTTCCGACCTCCGTTCTTCCATTTTCTCTCTCTACAAAATCAGCACCGATTTTTCTGTAAAATTGCTTGAATTATTCTTCAATGGCAAGAACTAGAGGTGGTGGTACAGTTCAACCGAGAAGAGGCCTTCGTTCTTTAGCTACTTGACCACTTTCTGGTATAATTGTTGTTTATCATTTGATTTCTGCAATTTTGAGGTTATTCATTGTTGTTTTTCTTTAATTTAAACTATTTGCATGATTTTTGTTTCGTATTGAAGATTATTGAAGATTGATTTTTTTTCATGATTTGTACTGTATTTCTGCAATTTTGAGGTTATTCATTGTTGTTTTTCTTTGATTTAAACTATTTGCATGATTTTTGTTTGAATTTTGTTTCGTATTGAAGATTATTGAAGATCTAGGGTTTTTCGATTTTTTTTCATGATTTGCACTGTATTTCTGCAATTTTGAGGTTATTATTGTTGTTTTTCTTTAATTTAAACTATTTGCATGATTTTTGTTTGAATTTTGATTCGTATTGAAGATTATTGAAGATCTAGGGTTTTTCGATTTTTTTTTCATGATTTTTCGAAGGTAATGTTTCAGATATTGTGTTTATATTATGGTACATACAACAAAAGGGTTAATTAATTTAGTGATTGAATGGAGCCTCATGTCAAAGGCAATGTAACATCATGTTTTTTTCTTTTTTTTTTCTTTTTTTCCCCTTCTTTTAGTTTGACATAAAAGAGAGCTATTGAATAATGTTAATTCAATGCGTGTAGCTCTTTGCTCAACTCAATTTTATGTATAGCAATGATTTGAATAGAGAAGGCGGGATTCATATTGACGTATTCTGGAAGTGGTGGTTTGCTTGAGGGTTTGTTTTCAGCTTTCTGTATAGTTATTTAATTGCACAATTTCATACATATACTACAATTTAGTCAATAATGATGATTTTCTAAAATCTGGATTTTGCCTTTTTCCAACGATGTTTATATATGCATTGCTAATAATTATTTAGTTAAGTAACTTCAAGCACCACAAAGTATATGTGTCAGTTTTTGTGTCAATTAATGTTTCGCTGGGTGTAACTTCTTGTTGATGAATTTGGCCAATTAATTGGTGATTGCTCTAGTGTAGTTTGAGGTGCTATGAGAACTCTTTGTAGATTTTGTTTGATCATTTGTGTCATATCTTTTGAGCTCTATTACTCTTTGTTCCGAGAGAGCAAGATCCTTTTCTAGGCATAATCCTTTTCTGGAAGATTATGCAAAGGGTTCTTGTATCATGCCATTTCTGCAGTCAGTTTACAGAAGATGAGAAACATCTTTTAGGGACTGGACAATGTCAAGACATTGGAGATCCTCATATCTGAATGTTATTTTGAAATACAGTATTACAATCTTTATTTCAGGTCAGATAAGAAATTATATGAGTTTATTTCATAAGAAAGACAGGCTTAATAGCTCAAAGAGCATTAGAATCTAAAAGTTTGAAACAGTCTCAGAGGCTCTGTACATATTGTTTGTGATTAAATGACCTATGTTAGATATTTAGTACATTTAGTGCATATATCATTTTCAGTGTGAACTAATGTACGTTGTTTTTTAGTAGGTTAGTAGGTTCAGAATTTGTATTTTATTCACTGCTTAATTTGTATATTGTTCGATTACTTTCAGAATTTGTGTACTCAATGATGATCTCTGTCTCTGCTGTTTGAATTAATATTACTTGATTTTTGAGTTTGGATACTTTGGTTACTGGCCTGCATTATGTAATTTGCAATGGTTCTGTTTTTTATGGTTTATTTATGTGATTCTCTAGTCTTAAATTTTCTGGTCATTATTGTTTCAGTAAGGTCACTATAATTTACATTTTGATTTCTTTTGTATCATAATGGTGCCAAAGGCTTGAAGAAGAAAACTAAATCTAACAAGAAAAAGAGTATTGCTATTGAAGAGGTTCATGAAGATTCTCTTGAGCATCAAGTTTCTGCAATTATATCACCATCATCTCGTCGTAAGAGAACTCATGATGAAGCTGAAGTTGAACCTGCTGCTCTTGTTCGTCCTAAGAAGCCAAGGACTAGAACGAAGAAACCAATAGTTGAAGCTACTGAATCTGGTGGTGATGTACCTACGTAAGTAACTTAGCTATGAAAAAGAACAAGTCGACTTTTGGTGTTCAAGCATGCATGATTTCCTAATCTAATGTGAAAGTTGGAAAGCCTACCAACAATAGTGCTTTGTTAGATTCTATAATTTGCCCTGTTACCAATAATAGTGCTTTGTTAAATTCTATTATCTGCCCTTGAATGCATTGAGCTTACAGTATTTGTGAACTTCTCTCTCTAATACTTCATTATCATCGTACATATTATGTGAAAAATTAGCTTCTCTTTTTTTTGGAAAAATTTTTGTCAGACTGCATTGATTTTTTAATTTGTTAACTTGATGTTGATTTAATGTTGATAGCATTATTATTTGTATTTTGCAGAATAAGGACATTTAAAACTAAATGTAGGCCTTTGCATTTGGTTGACATGATGTCTAACTTTATTCTTGATAAAAAATATTCTGTAAATGAAATTGGTTTTGGAGGGTTGTTATCATTGAAGTTGAAAAGGAATCCTACTAGTATGTATAGGTGGCTAATTGATTCTTTTGACTGTGGTAGCTGCATGTTTTCAATTGGTAATAATAAGGAGTTTGTGGTGAATGACTATGATGTGTATGACGTGTTTTTCCTTCCTTTGAACCCCAAAAATGTTGAGGAGATACCTAGATCTGCTAATAAAAATAATCCAGACTTTGTTTTCAAACATAATTGGAGATTGCATTTTGGGTTGACAGATGAAAATGATCAAATTCCACTTAATTTGTTAGAAGCTAGGATACCTACTTTAGGCCAAGGTAGAGATAAGTTTAAGCAACTCTTTGTTATGCATGCTATATCCACGTTTTTAGCTCCTACTTCTAACAGAACTGCCAATCTTAGGATTGTCAAGGCACTTGATGATGTTGAACAAATTAAGAATTTGAATTGGTGTAAATATGTTCTTGAAAAACTATGTGAAGGTGTTAAAAGTTACAAAAAAGGAGAAATTCAGAATTGTTGTGGTTGTGTTTTGATGTTGGAGATTATTTACTTTCATAGGTTGAAATTTAGGAATGTTGAATTAAGTACTTCTTTACCCTTAATTCAACATTGGAATGATGAGTTGATTAAGGATAGAATTAAGAAGGAAAAATTGTCCAAAAGTTTTGGGTGTGGGATTTTACAGTCTGATGTGTATCCTGTTAGTGGTAAAATGAAGTTTCCGGATGGACATGTTGTGGGTATTGCAGGGGGAAGTATGGGGAATGCTGGGGGGGAGTGATAATGTTGTGAGGAATGTCGGGAGGAGTGTTGATGTGCCTGATTCCCAGGGTACAATACAGTTCATTCTCCCAGCAGGTTCGATGTCAGATCAAGAGATCCATTCGGCTGCTATTGATGTAAGGAGTAGCTGACTTTTATTCTATATTATTATTTTTATTATTTGATATGATTTAAATGTTTATACATGTTTCTTTTAATGTTTTTGCAGCCTGTTCATGAGCAATTTTTGTTCATGAAAAGAGATGCATGTGATCTCTTCTTTTTACAATGATAAGATAAAAGAGATTCTTCTTTTACGTGGTGAGGCCAACAACTCTTCTGGCTCTTCTGGTATTAATTTGTCCCAGGATGATTCGTTTTTTATGGATCCTCGAGTTCAATCTGTGATTGACGAGATCTCTGAACTTGCTATTTGGGTGACAAAATTACCTGAGGTGTTGGGTCAAATTTCTACATTTGACCACAACAAAACAAATGGAGGGAGGGAGGCAATTAGAGGCACTATCCCTGTGATTGGCTTTGAAAATATTCTTGCAAATGGAGGGTCCAGGTCTTTGTTTTCTTTGGATTGGAAATCTAATGAAAAGCTTATATTCATTTCACACTTTTTGAAGTCAAATAACAAGGAAATGAAACTATTGGATTCATTAGTCCTAGAGATTGTTGACTATTGCATTATCAATGATTCTTATTTGGCTCCTAAGTAAGTAATCTTTTGCTTGATTACATTGATTTTCTCTTATTAATTTATTTATGAAACACCTTTTTAATTCTTATTTTATACTCTTTGACATAGTGAACTGTTGGTATTTTTTCACCAAAAGCATTTGATTCAAAGGCAAGAATTCTACACATTAGGAGAGCCTTCTGAAATCATGAGCAGTAGTATTTTTGATTGCTGGGCATTGCTTCTCAATGAAAATCAGAAATATTTGAAGGATGGACCTCGGAAATTGTACTTTGGTTCTTCAATTAGTGTGAGTTGTTTAATTATTTCAATGTTTATTCATGTTTTTACTTTTTACTGTTTTTTTGATTTGTTAAAATATTATGTAGGTTACAATAGTAGAAGCTGCCGGCAGTGATGGCAATTCACAAATAATGGACAATGTTTATCAAGGTTTGGAGGAGTGGATGAAAATAGCTTGAAATGATTTTGATTTGTCAGAAGTTGAGTTGGTAATACTTTCTGTTTTTTTTTATGCTTTAAAAAAGACAGTTGCCTTTTTTTATGTTATAAATACCTTTTTTTAAATGAGAGTGACTGTTGAAAATTGCATAAGTATATTTTTAAAAGAGGTCACTATAATATCAAAAATGGAATCTATATTTGTTTTTTTTTATTCTGACTAATTGTGGTATTATTGTTGCAGATATTTTTACCTTGTCTTTGGGGCAATCACTATTGCTTATTTGTGGTGAATTTGACTAAAGGAAAAATTCAGTTTATTGATAATCTGAATTATGATAAGGATAATTTTATCTTTTTGAAAAAGTTGTCTAGTCTCCTGGTATTACTTTCTCACTCAATATTGTGCATTTTTTAGATATTGTTCTCTGTAATGCACTGTTGCTTTGAGTGTGTTGCTGATGCATATGTTTATGTGATGAATTTGTGGCATAACGCATGTGGTTGTTGAGCATAATAAGGATTAAAAATATCATGCAATCCTTTGTGACTAGTATACTGTGATGTCCTATGCCTCTGCGCCTTTTAATTACTAGCAATTGTTTGCCATTAAGGTGAGGGGTTGTTAAGTTTATGTACTATGTACCCCTTATATTGGACAATATCGTGATAGTTTGTGAGTACGTTTGATATGTTAATTATAATTGGTTTGACAATGGTGTTTCAGTTATCATTTGAGAGCTATGCCTCTGCTTGACTTTTTTAGAACTGTGTTGCATAAATATAATATGTTGTTTTGTTCTGTGATCTGATTATATGCTTTTTTGCTAGTGTGATATGATCAGTACCTACTTTGATCAAAGGCTTACACAATCTGGAGATATGGTTGACTACGCTTTGGAGTTTCCCTCTTTGAATTGGAGATCTAGCAAAGATAATTCAAATTCCGGTGTTTATATTATGATGAGCATGCTTTTATTCAATGGAGTTGATGAGTTTAAATGTGAAGTTGTAAAAATAGTTATGTTTTTCTTTCCCTTTAAATTATTTGTTTAATTTCTTTTTATTAATATCACAATATCTTATATTGATTACTTACTTTTTTAGGCTTCAAGTAGGAAGATTCTCCGGATTCAAATTGCTGCATCTTTGGTGTTATCTGATATGAATGAAGCTAGATCAATTATAATTGATAAGGTGGCTGAATTCAAACCTGATAGGCAGCGTCTTTCAAAAGAGGTTGAAGAAAGAAGAAGGAAAGAGATTGAAGAGAGGAAGAATAAGAAGAAGAAGAAAGGAAAGGGGAAGGCTTAAGATGTCAGAACATGATTTTTTGACTTAGTTATTTTTCTGATGCTAAGCAAAGTACTGTGAACATTGAAGATTGGTATTAGTATTAATTCAACTTTTGTGTATGATATTGAAGAAGATTGGAAAAATATTCATTTTGTGTAAACAAGCATTTGCCAACATTTTATGAAAATGGTATATTGTTTGTTTAAAAAAAAGGTCTCTATTATATTAATATACAGGTTACTATGTTAATGTGAAATGCTATTCTAAACTTATCTTTATAAAGGTCTTTATGTGATAATAAAGGTACCTATGTTAATATTAAAGGTAACTATGTTTATATTAGATGTTTGAAATGAAATGTCACTATATTATCATAGGTCACTGTATGTTAAAATAAAGTCACTTTATTATTTATAAGGTCTTTGTTTGGTTAAAACTTTATTATTTATAAGGTCTTTGTTTGGTTAAAAAAGGTCACTTCGTTTTCAATATTGTATAGTGTGAAAATTAAAAATTATGTTAAATTAATGGCAATCATCATAGGTCACTAAATGTTAAAATAAAGTAACTATTTTATTAATAATGTTACTATTATAAATATAAAGGACTATGTGTTCATTAATGTTAAAAAAATTGACAATACAAGGGTATGAAATAAAGATTACTATTTAGGAATAAAGATCACTATATTATGAAAAAAGGTTACTATTCTAAAAAATTTAGCTAACAAAATTAAAGATTACTACATTAATCATAAAAGACACTATATCATAATAATCAGTATTTAAAAGATATAAAGTTTCCAAAAACATAACCATATAACAATACAGGTTCCTATGAAAAAATTTAGTGCTCTTAAGACAACATTTGATGCCTTCAGACTATCAGAGCATATACTTATTATTAATATTTGGTGTTTTGGCACCAAATTCTCTATGCTTCCTCCTCTTCCCCTTATTCATGTAGTCATAGCTTCCTGGAATCCTTTTATTTGATTGTTTTCCTTTAGTTTTTGCACGAGCTGGATCCAATACTTGAATAACACTAGATGAAGTAGCTTCTGAATTCTCTTCTACACCTGTTGTGTTCTCAGAATGGTTGTTAGTTGATTTCACGGCAGAAATAATCTCATCTATTGCACTTGAATCTTTTGTAAAGCTTTCTTCTAAGACTTTTCTTGCTTGTTCAAACTTGTGGCTCTTAAGGATTAGACTATAATACTTCCTCACCATGTGTAGCCGCCAGGGTGTGAAGTTGTTTAATGTCCCCTTCTTCTTTTGCTTTGCCTCCTTTCTTGTCCAAACTTCAACCTTAGCCATTTTAGTCCACCTGAAAGATATGTACTGCTCTGGGAATTTTTTCAACAGAATGCATGTGCAAGATTCTAAGGCTATGGAAGCATAACCAACCCAACTCTTCAAAATTCTTGCATGGACATTGAATTGTTTGGTTTGTTGGATCGTAAGTTACTGCTTGAGTTGTGCCATCTCTGCCTTCAAGGTACACTTGGTAAACCATTTTGCCTCCATTAATAAATAGTAGTTTGGTTTGAGATCCAATGGCTAGTTTGAATTCTTCTTCTAAGTCCCTGAATAATGTATGTGTATAAACCTCAGCAGCATGTTTAAGTAAGGCAGACATCGGATAACTTGAAGTAGGAATTGATTTTGTGCTATTTAACTCATAAAAATCCTCATTCCTTCTCCAAGTCTTCACTGTCTTTTGAAATATGTCGTAGAATTCTGTCAAACTTGTCTTCTTGTTTGCTATAAATCCCACTGCATGATTTGTGCTCTCACTTCTCTGTGACGACAAGATTCTCGCGGAAAAAAAGTCCTTACTTAGAGTTGTTGACCACTTATGCTTTAGTGAGTATAACCTCTTGAACCAACTGTTGTTTTTCAGCTTGTACTTTGTCATCATTGAATCCCAACATACTTCAAACTGAGCTTCGTTAATACAACCACTCAAGCATTTCGTGAAAGCGGCTTTGAATGTGTCATCACTCTTCAAAATTCCAAATCTTGTTACAGCATTTTGAATCAAATGCCATAGACATAGTCTATGTCTAGTGTTTGGAAATACCTGTACATTTTTATACAGTTACTATGGTTTCACAAATGGTTACTGCATTTAAAATAGAGGTAACTAAATATAATTCCAGTACAAACATATTTAGATGTAGTAGTAACTAATTACCTTGGGTATTGCTGCTGCCATGGCTGCATCTTGGTCTGTAAACAGTGAGACAGGACATTTACCACCCATTGCCTTTTTAAAGGTCTCAAATAGCCACACAAATGACTCTATGGTCTCATCACCAATAAAAGAACAAGCAAACATAGTGTTCTTCCAATGGTTGTTTATTCCTACAAAGGGTGCGCAAATGAGGTTGTAACGATTCGTCCTATATGTGGTGTCAAAAACAGTGACATCCCCATATATTTTGTAATCTTCAAGCATCATAGAATCCCTCCAAAACAAGTTACAAACCCTTCCATCTGCATCCAACCTTACTCTGAAAAAGAAGTTAGCGTCTTCAGAATAAGCTTCCTGTAATTTGTCACAAACTACTTGAGAATCTCCTGCTTCAATGGCCTTTATTTTCAGCTTATAACAATAATTCATGTGGTCTTTCACTGTATGACCAATAGCATCTTCTCCTCCAGCTTCATTTGACATGTAATTAAAGGATTCCATAGGTCTTAGTCCAGATTCTTGCATGGCCTCAATCACTTGCCCTTTAATTTCAGTCATTGCACGCTTTGAACGGTGGAAATGGTTCCATTGTGGTCTAGTGAGTGGATGATTGTGCACCAACACATGCTGAACTATCTCAAATTGCCCCTCCTCATTCAATTTGGCTACTATCAAAGCATTACAATTTGTCCTTGTTATAGGAACTCTCCTACTTTGTCTTGTTTTTTTTTAACAAAGAACTTTCCTCTGTCAAGAGTTCTGGAATTTTTTCCTTCTTTTTACCAGAATTCCTCAGTCCAGCTGCAGAGCATACAAAGAACTTTTTGGTGATAATATCTTTAGTTCCGGTTTTGCTTGTCTTTTTTGCTTTTCTAACACTAAAACCAACTGCAACAGCATGTTGACAATACAATTCATGTATCTCTGCAAGTGTTGCTCGAGTTTCTCCTACTAACCAACCACTAATCTCTTCACTATTATTTTCACCTGTTATTTATTTGCACCATCCATAATTATCATTTATATAAGTCAAATTGGGTATATTACAATAGCACTCTAAAGTCTACAGTACAACAGACATATCAGAAAAGCACTCTAAGATAGATCACTATACTATCAGTAAAGGCAACTATATTACTTAAAACTGGCTTTGCATGTCTCTAACTGCTGTGAACCTAATTATTTTCAATCAATATAAATTACGTACTATTAGTTGCAATTATACGAATTAATACCTAAATACCTAATTTGATTTTCCAAACAAACAATTGTAATTGCATAATTGCTTAATACCTTGAGCTTGCATTACATGTTGATTTTCCTGCTGAACTTCATTCTCATCCTCAGCTTCAATAATAGCTTGTTCTACATCTTCAATAGCGTCATCTTCTTGTTCAAGTTCGAATTGAATGGGATGATGATACAAGCTTCCTGATATTTGACAAATCAAACAATGATCAGATCAATAACTATGCACAGTTTGATCAATTAAATAGATTATTAATAATTCTTACCTTCATAGTTGCTTTCAATTTGAGCTTCATCGTTCATATCTAAATTGATGACATTAATATCGAACTTTTCTACGGTGTCCTGTATATTTCGATTTATATCAAATTCAAGTGAATGTATAGAAGAATTTTCCATGAATTTTGCAGAAATTGATTTATTATGGAGAAATTATTAACCCTAGAATTGATTAGAAGGAGAGAGGAAAAACTTCGAGCTCGGCGTAGATGATGAAGTTGCAGAGGACCAGAATTCATCGATTTTTTTACGGGAGTGTGGGAAAAAAAATCACGTGATATTTTTTAGGTCCACAATAAGCTTATTGTGGACCAGGTCCACCCAAAATTTTTTAATTAAAGTATATCCCATAACCTGCAACCTCCGTTTCTTATTATTTGTAACAAATGAATAATTTATATCTCACAAATATTCCCCTTTGTAGCAAATAATAAGAAACAGAGGTAATATACATAAGATGATTAATAACACACTCTACCAACATAACTAACCTCCAATATTATTTAGGAGTGCAAAATTTTAACATAATATTAATGTCATTAGTAATGCATAGCGGTACATGACACTTATTACATTAGGGGTACATAACGATGCATATTATAGATTTTTCGACAAATCAACATAAGGTGTAGAAATGATGAAACAAAAGACACACTACAGGAACTCTCTTGGGTCAGTAACAAAACCAGTCAACGCAGATGCAGCAGCTGTGTAAGGAGATGCTAGATAAATCTGCCCTTCTTTGTTTCCCATTCGCCCGGGAAAGTTCCTATTTGTTGTTGACACGCACACCTGCATTCAGTATACTTTTAGTCAAAGGTAGGTCGAATGGGGAAACAACGTTTCTATCTCATAGATATGCATATCGCTCACTTAAATTTACTAAAACTTCTTAAAACACCTTTAACTAACAGGATCCCGCCAATTATTGAGAGTAATATGCACATAATGATTTAATAAGATCCCCAAATGTAGGAGAATAATATGCAGCTATAAGGTGTATGATAGGTTAGCACGTAGGAGAATTATCTACTACGTATCATGCAGTGAAGAAAAAGGATACAGCCATCAAAATCAGACAAGGACAGTGGTTTTTGTCAAATAAGCACATGATTAATGATAACGACAGTTGTCTTTACCCGCTAAAATTGTAATTTCTGCTAAAAAGCATGTGGTGATAATAATACAAGTTGCTTAATTAGTGACCTACCGACTCATCACATTGTATATAAACCACAACTAAATAAAAACATGTTAATTGATATCATCTCGAACTTTGAATCATATTCACACAATATTCCATATCTATTTATGGAACTTTTTACATAGTAAAAAGACCTACGCCTCAAGGTTAATTAAATAATCACCTATGCAATGGAGTCTTAAAAGACTTAGATCTGGAAACCTACCCCCTATTATGTGATAACTAAATAAAAATTAATGAATATTGGCGGTTGACTGGATGTGAATCTAAGAGTTATGGCCGGTATTAATCAAATATATAGTTACGTGTGGCCTTTAAAATAAGGCCAAGGATGGTTTTTACATTAGCTTTCAGTTTTCCTGCACTTAATTTCAAATTTCAAAAAGCACTGAAAAAGGTATGGTCGAGCACAATGGAAAGCTTTTTTAGAACGCCGAATGTAGATTCAAGACTGGTAAGTGGTATCTAAAAAGAGATTGATGATACAAAATGAAAGTAGGAGTATAGCTCAATTCCATAATCCATGTACATAGGCTTGTCTCAGCTTGTTTTTGCATAAAACAAAGTTATTTTTGCGAGCTTAATTATTTTTTGTATAAACTTTATAAACTGAGAACGCAGCCTTAATCAAGCAAGATGCAAGATATTTCCCTAGCGTATTTCCCTTGTTCACCTGCATGCCTCTCATATTCTAGTTCCTTTCTTACCTCCAATTCCAGCTCATGTTATTTTTAAGATCCTATACAATAATCTCTTCTTAATGGGCACTAAACTAGTCAACCTGAAGTGAACAAGGATACAAGAGTTGGACAGCATTGAGTAAGTTACCTGCGCCTCATTCATTCGTGCGTAAGTGTCTCTAGGGCCACCAAGGCAAGCTCCACAGCCTGGACTGCCTGGTGTATCACACCCAGCTTCTTCAAATATCTGAGCACAGGTCTTACCACCAGAACCAGGCACAGGAAGAGTGTATACATCCACCCACACCTAAGGAGTTATCAAAGAGAATAGATCATTTGTCTTTAAAATTTCACCTTTTAAATGTTCAAATCCTTATGTGCACATAGTTAATAGAGGACGGAAACAAACCTTCTGGGTGGCAGGTACCAGGAAAGTGGGGACTTTGACCTTCTTACCCTGTAGAAAAATCATAACACGGATAACAAAAATGAACTTTAGAATATATTTGACTGAAAAAGCAGCCACACTCCAAATCCAAACATTTACAACCTGTACTTATCACCCCGCCCCCAGGTAACAAAATTGTACACGAACAATTTCATAGCACAGGTGACTCTCTATCTTCAGGTCACGAGACAAAGGATAGAAATGACGGTGCTAGTCCAAGTAGTCAAGTTCTTATGCAACATACATTCCAACATTAGGCTATGTTCTTCTCACCTTTTTTTAGAAAAGAGTTCACTCTTATTAGAATCAGACCATTTAGCCCTGATCGGAAAAATTCAAACCAGAATAGATTAGGTCTTCTTTGTTTTGTTATCTCAATTTGAAATATCTCTAGTTCCGTATAAATAAAGATATGAAAATTAGATATTTGAAATCTACACAGTAAAATGAATCTATTAAGATCACACTAAGAGATCAGATCAAATCAGACAAAAAAAAAAAAAAAAAATCAGGCCAGACCTTAGGAATTGAGATCATAACACTTTATTTCAAGTAAACAGAACATAGCCCTACACAACATGAGCAACTGAGACGAAGATCCATATGAGCTCAGGGAAATGAGACCCGCAAAATAAGTCATTAAAACAAGAATATAAATTAATCAGCAAATCAGAGGCCACGAAGACTTACAGAAGCCATAAAGACTTTGGCTGCAGCTAGAAAATCTTCTGTCTTTCCACCGGTACAAGAACCAATGTATACTCTGTCAATTTTGACATCTTTACACTCTCTTGCTAAAGCACGGTTGTCTGGAGAGTGAGGCTGCAAACAATTAAAAAGGATATCAGTTGACATTAATTCAACCCTTTAACAAAGAGGGGTCAACAAATCAGATAGACAAAACATCTTAAATTAACACTCAATATTTTATTTACCTTCGCAACAAGAGGTTCTAGCTTTGAGACGTCAAACCGGTATTCAGACAAAAATCTAAAATCCAAAGAAATAGAAAACATCAGAATGCTTAAGGTAAACATAAGCATGCATCAGTAAGACTCATTGATCAGTTGCATAAGAAAGCTGCAATAGCATCTATACTAATATATTAAAAGGCGTTACTAAAAACGTCTCTGTGCCACATAAACCACGCCACGTCACCTACTCCATCTCTCATTATGCCACATCATCACTACTCAATCAACCTGAATCATTATGCCACGTCACCCAATATTGCTTCTTATAAAAAAATGATGATAAGGAGATTCGAACACCCAATCTCTTATAAGAAGGATGGTTATTTAACCATCTAAGCCATTTATCAACTATGTTATAAACATGAAAATAAATGTATATAACTGATAATCACAAGATCTAATTAAAAAGAAAATGACATTATAGATATCAAATACATATAATCACAAGGAATAATTATAGTAGCAACCCGGTGCAACGCCCGGGCTACACACTAGTTTTTAAACTATAAATAAGTAAATAAAGAAATTAATTATAAAAAAATAAACAAAAAAAAAAAAAAAAAAAAAAAAAAAAAAAACCAGAGTTTGGACTTTGGGGTTTCACGGCTTCAATAAGGATTTTAAGACAATCTGAACCCATGTTCTTATTAATTACAAAGCTAAATTGCTAAAATGTAAAAGCAATAAAAGTACCTTGCTTGATCATCACTATAAAGAGGGTCGTAAGGAATAGAAGTCTTGCCCTATACAAAATCCAAACACTCATATGTAAGCAAGCAACTCTGTCCAAATAGTTTGATGTATCAAGAAACATAAAATAATTCTCTCTAATTTACTATTGATAGTTTTAGATATATCATGATACTAACATATGTCAATTCAAAGCAAATGCATAAATCATCACTCTGAGAAAGAACAGTCAAAGATATAGCATACTACAGGAGATGAAAAAATGTGCATTATAATCGGTATGGCAAATTTAACAGCATGCAGAACAGGTCGCTAGGCAATGGAGGATAGAAAAGAGTAAATGAGCATATAAGTTTCTCAAATAATGCACCGAGCCAAAGTGAAGGTCCATAAAACTCCTTCAAAACAGGGCGGAAAACTAGGCTTTAGGGAAGACCAAAAACCAAATAATGCACAAACCTCAAGATATTTGAATGTAGTATTATCAAAAGGAACAACCCCATTCTTTCCTCCTGCTTCAACAACCATATTGCAAAGGGTCATTCTTTCCTCCATCTGGGAGCACACAGATGCAATTGCGATTTCAGGAAGTTGTAGAACATCAAAAAATACATACAATATTACAAAATTTTTGGTCAACATTTTCTAAAAAAAAAAAAATTAATTGTAAAGAGTAACAATATATAGCGTACACTCAAACTTTCAACAGTGGATCCAACAAATTCCATTGATTTGTAAGTTGCACCAGCCACTGATATTTCACCAATGATCTGCAAATCAATCAAAAGTGGGAAAGAGGAATCAATACACGATTATGGGGCTGAAATTACAGAGTCAATCAAGAACATGCTACACTTACTTGCAGGATCAAATCCTTTGCAAGCAGATAATCAGGCATTTCTCCATCCATCACAAATCTAAGAGTTGGTGGAACCTGCAACAGTTACAGGTACAAAAGATATTTAACCCTTAATGAGGTGATGTACGAGGATGACAACTTAAAGTTTAGAGTTTCATATATTTTATACACAGCCTCCAAAAAAAAAAAATTGTTACTTGCATATATTTAGATAAAATATAGGAACTCGTAAAAAACAAATGAACAAAGCAAGGACAAGTGTCCTAATAGAACAGCAATTTGTGAAAAGAAAATAGAACTTGAAAAGAAATTCCAATTCTGCTAAATCTAAAAATAGACCCAGGAAAGCCACTAGTCCGATTCAAATCTTAACTAGTAATTCCATCCCAAAGCCTGTCAAATGAAAGAGCAGCTTCAGGAAGACGAGTAAACCAATTCTCAACTAATACAGCAAAGCATTAAGCAGCACACAGCAGTAATTCTTCCACCTGATCGCCCCAAACCCCCGCAAAGGGCAGGTGCAACAATTTTACATTAAAAATAATAATAAAAAAAATAAAAACACCTTTTTCTGCAAGGAAATCAACTTGCCCAAAGATATTGAGGAACTAGGCACAACATTCGCTAAAGGTATGGCAGAATTCTAGCCAGATGGCTTACCTCAGGTATGATTTTAGAGCCTAAGGTATTAAAGTCTGCAGCAAGAATAACATGTGGCTAGAAATTACAGGTAACAATAGGATATTGAAATCAGGTTCATTCATAGCAATATAAGACCACTGACCAGCTTTATTTCTACCAATGTATTAATGATAGTATGACAGACTCTAGGGTAGCAGAGTGCGTAGGAACTAGAAACTCCAAATATAGGGGATAATTGGTGCTCCTTCACTGCATTTGTGGTCAAATTAGTTATGAAAAACTTGATAATGGTGAATCTAGCATAAGGTCAGACTATCCCCCATCACAGAAAAAACTGAGGGGGAACACTCAGACGGTCCAGGATTCCAAGCATGTAAAGAGAAGGTCAACACCACTCAATAAAGAGATCTGACAGAGTGACAACGCTGCAGACTTCGGCCCTGTTTGGTTTGATGTAAAATGTTCTCATGGAAAATGATTTTCTTATTATTTCTCATTTTCCTTTGTTTGGTTTGTGAAGGGGTGGATAATTATTTTCTCAATGATGGAAAATTGCATCCATAATGATGGAAAACATTTTCCTTCATAAAACAAGGGTAACCACATTTTCCTCCCTTCTCCTATCTCCTTTTTACTTTTCTCTCATCCATCTCCACATTTCCACTCCTATTTTTGATTTCTCTTTACCTTTTTCTTGTAAGAACCAAACAAAGGAAAACTATCTTATAAGTGTGAATTTCCTTGAAAATATGTTTTCCATGAAAACTAATTTTTCATTGAAAAAGTTTTACATCAAACCTAACGGGGCCTTCATTAAGTAACAAAAACTTTAAGAGATGCTTGGGAGACGAAAGCATTGAACATGGAGATCTCGCCAATAATACAGGCCATTGATAGGATGCCCTGGTCATACAAGAACGCTACAACACCAAGCACAAGGGCATCTCCTCTAATATAGAAGTTTGACAACGTAGTTACTGGCCCTACTGGTTGGGTTACCTTCTTGTAGTTCCCTTTTGAGAAGAGTTCACCCATACCATCCTTGTACCTTTTTGCCTTTGTCTATAGGGGATATCCGTAAAATGTTGACACAATTCCTAAACTAGTAATATTGTGATAGGACTTACAAAGCTGCCCATCCTTAAAATAATTATTTCCCTAATTGAGGGTGTATAATACGAAGTAATTCTTAGTAACCCCCCCCCCCCCTAACCCCTCTCTCTCTCTCATAACGTGAAACAATGGGATACTCACACTTGCCAATGCACAACCTTCACCAATAATATATTTTAACACTTCTTCCGTTTCTTTTTAGTTGCATCACTTTCCTAATACGGAAATTTCAAATTAGTTGCATCACTTTCCTTTTAAGTTAATAAACTCTCTCTATCTCTCTACTATCCGACCCCAGTTATGGGATTAAGGCTTTGATTGATTGATTGATATCTCTCTCCTATCACATGGGTCCACTTTTTAAATTCTCTCTATCTCTCTCATCTCCAAAAATTGCCTAGGAGTCCGTAATTTACAAAGTGCTGCAACTAAAAAAAATAGAGGAAGTATATATCATGAAATATAGACATTTGATAATATATATTGACACTAATCTAACAACAATCTACATAGCAAAATATTTTTTTTTGTCTTGATAAAAACATGTGGCCAAAGTAGATTAAAATAGCATAAAAGTCCATTTTTTGCTAATATTAGAAAATAGAAAAGATATTACTACCTTCATTTCAAATTATTTGCAACTATTAGACATGTTACTCACACTTTATGTCAAATCATTGCAAATAATTTGAAACGGAGGTAGTATTAACCCCCTCATTTTGAATGTCAAATTTTAAAACTGAACACAGTGTTAGCAGCTGTAAAGGTCGGCAGCTATCCATAATTGGCTCAAAAACTAAACAAGATTGTAGAAATTCCTATATAAAAAATTAGTCTATAATAATGACTTAAGAGAGTTCGAGGTAAACCAAATGTAAAGCAATTAAAAAATTTTAAAACAAGATTAAGTTTCTGAATCCATCAATGAATAGATAAACTTAATTAAGGACTTATAGTAGGGAAACGAGTTTCAAACCTTTAATAGTATTTTACCAGTGCCCAAAACAAAACCAGCATCAGTATTGCCTATTCCAGTGGCAAATTGACCAAATGCTCCAGCATTACATGTATGAGAGTCGGTCCCTAACAAGACCTAAAATTAATAAGTACATGAGACGTTGCACCAAAATTTATATATATATATATATATATATATATATATATATATATATATATATATATATATATATATATATATATAAATAAATTATGTGAGACTTGTGGCCTCAGAGCACTTCAATGGAAAATAGCCAGTCGCAAAGTTGCCAGGACTATATACCTCTCCAGGTCTGCAATGACCCTCTTGCGCAAGAGCCACATGGCATACACCTTTGTAGTCAGGATTTACCTGTACAATTAACAAAATCATTAAAAATATAATCATGATTAGGAACCATTAATACTATCAGCATAAAACGTACCTTAAAGTCTGAACGATCAGTTATATCATAAAAATATTTGATATTTTGCTCCTTCACAAAGTCTCTCAAGATATCAACATTCCGGTTGGCCCGTTCATCGCTTGTAAATATATAGTGGTCGGGAATAATTACAACCTTTTCACGGTCCCATACCTTCAAATAACAAAGCACACAGAACAGTTTAAGGCTTGAGAGGAGAATAAAAGAAGCCATAGGTACATCTGTACATGTGGTCATGTAGATATATGCAAACAATAATATAAAAAAATTCAGTTAAATAAAATTTTGGACAATAAAAGGGCTGTGGTCCGATTCAAAGTGCATTGTACATTAGCATAATATTATACCTTTCTTACTCCTCCACCCCCCCCCCAAAAAAAAAAAAAAAAAAAAAAAAAAAAAAAAAAAAAAAACCTCCTCTTTTCTAAAGGAATATTAACTTAATGATTATTTTTGAAATGCATAGAGATCAAAGAGAAACTTGAAACCAACAACATCAAGATATAATAATTTAAACAGAAAACAGTGCATTTGGTGTACTGAAAGCAGCATACACGAACTTCAAAATCATTTCAAATAACTCAAGACATACTCAAGTGCTAGTACAAACAAACAAAGTAATAAAAGTACAGGTGACCAATTGCTTAGGCTAGCTCAGGCAAAAATATGTGCTAGTAGCCTAGTACATACAAGAATAACAGCCCGGGGGATACCTATCTGTGGATCAATCTCAAATTACCAGCCCAGGATTACTCATCCATTCAAATCCAATTTATTTATTTATTTTTTTCCAACAAAACAAAACAAATTATGGATTGGCCCATAAATCACCCATGGCTAACCCTCCCAAAATGCTTGTCCACTTCATTTATGTTTCTTTATTTCTCATCTCAGCTTGGTCAGGCCTGCTAGGATTAGCCAGCACTGAAATATTTGTCATGGATATTTATTTCCTTCAGTATTTTCTCAAATCATCACCCTTTTGCATGCAGAAAATAACGGAACAAACCCCTATTCTTTACCTCCATCATTCAAATATCCAAAAAAACCTCTAGTTAAAATGTTATATTCAAGAAATTATTTCATTTCTTGAAAAGAATTCAAATATAGCAGCACTGTTAAAAGGGAAAATCCACTGCATCAAGTCAACAGAAGCATTGGAACATGGTGATTCTCTAGAAGATTAATTCACTATAGGATGGTGATAGTGTGTGTTACCCTGCTACACCAACCATGAGAGACAAGGAAAGAGTTGGTTGAACACTTTAGAGTCTTTGGAGTTGGAAGTAAAATGGAGTACAGAATCATCAAGTCTGCGAACAAATTACATACATAGCCCAGGGATTACACTTGATGGGAATTAATAACACGAAATAGAATATATCCTAGGATAAATGACAGCATATGGATTGTACGTATTTGTTCTTGAGGTTGCAAGTGTACAGAAATATCAAGAGTTCACAGGGTAAGAGCAAGATAATAAATTTATTCAGCTTTTATAGGAATGAATGAGACAACACATAACACTATCAAACAGGAGATTTTGATGATCAACTTGCCTTGCATTGGATAAGCCTTTTACCATGTTCAAAAGGAAAAATAAAGAGATTTTAAGTCATTCACCACCAAATAGGAGTTAGATAGTGTTGATGAGAATGATGCAGTTGATAGCAATTACAGCATTAATCAACAAAAATTATCAATAACAGTGAAGAGATTGCAACCAACAACTAAATTACAGCAACTGTGAGGAGAAGTCTTAGCTGATGGTGTTACTCAACATACGCAACCTAATCACTGCCATAATTCAGACACCTGGTCTTGCTCTCACAGTAGGTAATTCTTGTTGCCTCTCTCTACTGAAAATTAAAATAAAATACTAAATAGTGGTGCATCGGAGCACAGACCACCTTATTCATATCAAATACCTTGCACAACCACCTCTCCAAATTGTATCAAGGTATCAATGCCTCAATGGAGCATATGGACACTATAAGTATACACTTACTATTCTTTTATGCGCTCATGCGCCATAATTAGTGTGTGTCTCCTTCAAGTACTATAATGAGTGGTTAGCAAAATCCTACTTCCGTCCCGAATTAATTGCATCACTTTCCTTATATAGTTGTCTCAAAATACTTGGAACACTTCTATAAAATGCATAAATGCTCAATTTCTTTAATATTTCTCACTTAGTTTGGCACCACTTTACTTACTACATTCAAATAAAAGCATTCTCACTCACATCCTCCAAAAGTTAAGACACATCTTCCACTTTAAAAAATAAAAATAAAAATAAAAGCCTCACTATCAACTACGACCTAATAAAAAAAATATTGAAGTGACTAAAATCTTGTGGGGGTTAAAGCATTGTGATTAATAAGGGACGGAGGCAATTTGTAGGAAGCAATGACTTCCACTCGTTACTCAGCATCAATGACTAACCAAGAGCATCTTGGAAACATTTGTTGCCTCACAATAGCAATGCACAATGCATAAGCCTATTAATCTATTATGAAGCCATTTGTAGCTTCATTGGGAACCAATTTCACATTAATGTCAAATTTGTAAGTTCTGATAATAGAGATAAGTTTTCCAAATCTGCTACCAAAACATTCTATGATGTTATGAAAATTCATCAAATGTCTTGAGTATATAATAGAAAATTCTCAGCAATATGTTGTAATAGGAACTAGAAGAAACAGCTATAAACATACTTCAAGCTTATATGTCAATTCATAATTAGGGGAATTGGGTTTTAATTGCTACATATCTCAAACACAGGTTGCCTTCTACTGTTTATAATCACAAAACCACTCATAAGATTTTTCTAATTTACACCTTCATATGAACAATCAAGGTCATTTAGCAGGATATACTTTGCTCCTACCTTTTAAAGAAACGAGAATAAAATTCAACAGAGAGTAATTTTTTGGGTTAGGGTTAGTAACATTTGTCAAATATATAAGTGATAAACTGAAGCTTTGGTAATGAGTAACTAGTATACCAAATTTTCTAACTTCCATAATTGCATGCAATTTGCCTAAAATATGCAAAGCCATTAATAAACTATGATATTTCCAAAGGCTGAGAAATTTTTTAGTATGGTTCACTACAGGCTGAACCGCTGAATATAAGGAAGTTTAGTGTAGGCAGTTCAACATCTTAAAGCAGGCAGTCTTTCTTTTGTGCCGCAGATAAATAGTTACCCCTGCAAAAATATCTTAGTGTAAACGATGAAATGTGAATGTTGAGTGAAGCATCTGCTATCAAGCCTCAGATCAGTTTCTCCTTACGATGCTCACACTCCTCATTTCAGCTCAACTATCCATGTCAGATATTTGACACTCCAAATGGGTTAGGACCATATAGGTATGGACATTTGGACACTTAGTTTTGGCTTAATAGGAAAGTTAATACGAAGTAATTTTCTTTAGAGATACGAAAATACCAAAGAAAAATGTTCTTTTACAAGTGTCCCAGTCATAACTTTAGAAATGTTCTAGCTTTAAAATTTTCCACATCAAAGACTTGGATCCATACCAAGTCTAAGATCCATATTAAAGCCAAGCATCAAAAGTTATCCTATAATTTGGGATTGATTTACTAGAAGTAAGATGAAAATGAGATCATAGGAACACAAAATTAATAATTTCACAGAATCAAAAGTGATTCTATTGGTTTTATTATTATTGGTGCATGGCAGAATTTAGCCCTCTGGGATCAAATATTTGCTTTCTATTGTCTTATAATACAATGTGGTGAGGGTCATATTGTTTCCTTTTCTTCCCTTTAAAGATGAGGTGCACTAACATGGTACATAACGTGACAGCAGCAGATTCCACTAGAGACCACATGGACAGCACAATCTTCTTGAACAAAAACTGTTGAGGATACTAGGACATCAAATCACAGAACTTGACCTAGGTATGTACAAGAGAGGCTTGACAGATGACTACTACCCTTATAAATGTTTTCTGCCAGAACCCAGAGATGTAAAGGATTCCAAGTCTCCAGTTAAGTAGGTTATTGTAATTGTCATTGTTTCAAACTTGTACTCAATATATTCACACACGTCTCTCATTCTCTAGGATCAAAGAAAAATCGAGTCTTTATATACTCTGGGCAAGGCTGATAGAAACAATTTGACAACTTGGTTGAGTCTTCACTCATGAATGCACATTTTCACATTAAAAACAGGCTTAATAATGATAGAAAACAGGATCAATAAACAATCACCAAAAATCAATACTTCTATGATTAAAAGTAATACCTTGGCATTCTTTCCAAATTCCTTCTTGAAGATACCAAAAGAGCCAGGTCCACAAACATCATGGGTCATCAAAATATCAACATTAACCCACACATTATCACCTGGGGTTAGCTGAGACTTCTCAGAAGACCTAGCCAAAATCTTCTCAGTCATTGTCATTCCATGTTTAACCTAAATAACCAAATTAAAACCAATAATCAATTCAATCCTCCACTCTAATAAAAGAAGACTCAGACAAAATGAATAACAACACAAATGAACAATATAAGATCAATATGGATGCTGACAAGCTTAGTTGGTTAAAATCGGGTGGTGCTCAAGACATAAGATAAAATCCCGTCTACATCATTGCACGCGCACACACACAATGACACAATACAAAACAAACCAAACCAAAAAAATAAATAAATAAATAAATAAATGGGGTTTTTGATATGAAACCAACCGAGCCAGTTTCAGAAGGATTTCTCTGAGTCTGTTGAGGAGCCATGACTGAAACTATCTTCTTTGATTTCACCATTTCAGACCCGTCTTTGAGCCAGGGCAAGAGGGGCGGCGGCGCTGAGCGCAGAGAGAAAACATCCATCTTCATAGTTTCGTCCTAACATTCAAGGGTTTTGCAACACATTAGCAATCAAATTTGACTCAATTATCAAATTAAATTCTTCTCGCTTAAGAATATGAAGAACAAAATATATAATCTTTATGTATTTCAATTATAGCCAATAGTTCAATAATCAATATACCTTAGAAGAGCCCTGAATTGAATAAAATTAACGATTAATAGTAGATGTGAAAATGAAATTCGATGATTAAGAAAAACCATCTTACCTAAGCTTGAATGGAAGAGAAAAAGCTTCAACGGAGGAATGGAGAATGCAGAGTAGCCGCCTCAATGGAGAATGAGACAGGAAGGGGAAGGGCACGTGATAAGCTTCGATATCTTTCTAATTTAGTTTAAGCTAGGGCTGCAGACCAACCAACCCAAACCGAACACTACATAATTAATTAGGAGTCGTTTGATAAGGTGGAATGAATTGGTATGAATTCTCATTGGGTGGTATGGATTCTATATCTCATACCAATTTAAAGTTGTTTGGTCTAATCATGGAATGGATTCTCATACTTGAGTGGTAGTATGGATTATGAATCCTTAGGGGGGAGGTGGGTATGAGATTCCAATGAAATGGGATGGAGTTAGAATTCCCCAGGTATGAGTTTCCATACTTAAATAGCTCAACCAAACAAATAAAACCATGGAATGGATTCTGAATCCATTCCAACCCATTTCAAGTTCTACCAAACAACCCCTTAAAGTAATCCTTTCGTTTTTTTATACTCTTTCCATTTCATAATGATCTTCGCACTTCAAGTAGGGATGGCAATGGGTCCGGGACCCTACCACGGACCCTATGGGTATGGGTAGGGTATGGGTTTAGGCGACATCGGGTAGGGTAAGGGTCCGAGTATGATGTTTTTAGACCCAGACCCTACCCATGGACCCTTGAGACCCATACCCTACCCAGACCCGCATAATATATTAACTTAGACAAAGTTTCAAAATCAAATAGAAAAAAAATCTTAAGGATGTTGATTTTGTAGGAAGTTAATGATGAAATCGAGTATGATACGAAAGACGATTATAAATAGTAGGCTATTAACTTTCTAGTCGTGCACTTACTTTTACAAAACTATAATTGTAATGTGCTTATGGATAATAATAATTTGTTTATCTATCATTCTAATATATTTTTTTTTATTTATTTAAATTGTTTTACGATATGTCTAATTAATCGGTCATGTTCTTATGTATTACTTTATTTTTTTTTTGCGCAATACATGCAATTGTACAATATAAAATAGTCGATTGAAATTTGGGAAAAAAAGGTTAGTGAAGGACCCATATTGGACCTAGGACCCTACCCAAAACCTGCTAGACACATAGGGTTCGAGTAAGGGTCTTAAAACTTTAGACCCTAAGGGTCTGGGTAAGGTATGGGTATGGATTGAAAGTTCCGGGTACGGGTATCACTAGACCCTACCCATTGCCATCCCTAACTTCAAGTGTAAGGAGTTATACTTTGACTTAACATCTTTAACTAGTTTAGATTTCGTGCCACGCATAGTCTATACAAAGATTTATATTGACATATAATGATTTATTAATACTATAAAGATAATCTACCAAAAATAGTACGAGTATTGTAAATGATATAAAATTAAACAAATTATGTCATAAAATTCTTAACTTGACACGTACCTATCATAAAGATATTTAAGTTTTTACATTGATGCACGAGACATTGTAAAATACTTTTTCCATTTTTTTAATACTAAACACATACTTATTTCATGGTATTTGAAAAAAGTAGGTTTCACATGATTTAATACACTTTAAGGGGGCGTTTGGTATCAAATTAGTAAAAGTAACGGATTGGAAACAAATTTTTTTTTTTTTTTTGGGGGGGGGGGAGGGGAAGGGTAATACTTGTAGGGAATTTTTCAAACCCAACCTTGAACCCCACTGTGATCATGCATTTAAGCATGGTGGCGTTCAAAGGGAAGGAAGCTAGAAATAAAAGAGTCGCCAACAAGTTTTAGGAACTTGTAAACCGTTCACGGGTGTGAAGGTTACAGTCCATTCACGATCACGGAGATCGCTAACTCCATAGTGGTCTAGAACCATGACTGGATATTCGGGGATGATGGTACGAATCCAACCTAAAAGAGATTGAATCCAACCTCATGTGCGCTTTCCGATCGACATACATACATCAAATTAGTCATAAACCTGTTTAATCTACGTTGGTTGATTATTAATGTACAAATAAATCTAATATTGGTGATCACTTGAATTAAAATCATATTAACCTAAATTCAAATTACCAATTATCTTATTAGGCGTGATTTCAAGTACAAATTCCCTTTAAACCTGTAAGAAGGGCGTGATCAAGCAATAACAATCAATCATGAATAATCAAGCAACATATGATTGACACAACAATCATCATCATAATAATATCATCAAAAATATCAATAATAAGATCCTAGGTATGATACTAAACGGATTAATAACAAATCCTAGCACGTCACTAAATAATCAAGATCAAAGCATTAGCCTAAATATGATACTAGAAAGTATGGTATTAGAAATCAAAATCAACATCCGAACATGATACTAGGAATTAAAATAATATTCTAAGCATGATTTCTATATCAAAAGAATGATTAATTAATTGGATTACTTACTTTGATGCCTCGTATTTCTTTCTATCAAAACAATACACACGTTAGTAACTTTAAGAAAGATTAAATCAAATATTAATTGAAATATAGAGTTGGGACCAAACCCTTAGAACTATCAACCTTTCACGTCAAGGTCGAAGGCAACTACGAGATTGGCTAGGAGTATTCGAGGCTCGTGAAGGAAGTATGATGTGTGATTGGGAAAAGTATCAAGGATGTATTAGGACGTCACTACTACAAAAATAGGCGAAGAGACCTATAATATGAGACGTGTTGATTAATATAACAGGTTTCTTTAGTATAAGAGATCTAATATTAGAGATAACAGTCTCTTATATATTAAAGGGCCCACCACTCATTTGTGGAAGTTAATGGAAAAGAAATAAGAGACCTGTTGTTTATCCTAACAGGTCTCTTATTTGTGTAAAGGTCCACCACCCACCCTTCATTTTTCACCTCTCTCCTTTTCTCACTCTAATTGATCCGCTCTTCCACCTTCGTTTGTTATCTCCTCTTTCTCTCTTTGTTTTACACTTTCATTCTCCATTGAAGCTTTTCAAGGAAGAACTTGCCCACCAAAGTCGCACGAAAGTCTACTCCAGCCACGAGCAGAGTAAAGAAGGAAGCCCCATTGTTTCAGACCTAGAATTGTCACAATTCGTGAGATCGAAAGTAATAGAGCTTTGCTTTTAGAATCCGTCGTCGTCACCCTCCAGATCAGGGAGGCCGCTGAAGCTTACTGGTTTGCCTTTTCAAACATACCAACCTTTGCGTAATTTGTGGTGGGAGGGCTTAATTTGGGGGTTTTAATTGAATCTTAATGTCTAGGGTTTAGGTTTTTTTTTTCAAGAAATTATAGTTTTTGTTTGCTTGCATATAATTTAATCGTGTTTGTTTATGCTTGTTATGTTTAATTGTTGATTGTTAAAAAAAAATTGGGTTTGATCGTCCATTTTTTTGGAATTTTGTTTCACTATTGAGGTAATTGGACGACAAATTGATTGTCTCTTTGGAAATTAAGTAATCGATGCAGAATAGATATTAAATGTTGATTAATTGCTTTGATAGTCTTGTTGTTCAAGCACAACAATTCGAAATCTAACCCCTTTTTTCTCTATTGTTTTTTGCTAAGTGTTGACTTAATTAAGATTATCTTTGTCTGGGTTTATCATTCCATTTGAATGATGAATTGGGTGTAATTTTTTTTTTTTAAAGGGAATTGGGTGTATTTTAAATGTTGATTAATTGGCTATGGTAGATTATTGTTGTTGCTGAGTTTGTATTGTTCCATTTGAATGATATATTGGGTGTATTTTAAATGTTGATTAATTGGCTATTGGTAGATTATTGTTGTTGTTGAGTTTGTATCACTGATGCCTCTAATGTTATCTTCCAATCCCTTGTTTTTTCTTCAGAAAGATCGACTCGTAGTCTGGGATTACTATAATGTATACAAGAAAAGAGTTTATACAAATATTCACTCTTGCTTGCTCAACACTATGAGGTTAATTTTAATGTATTAGCTGCCTCAGTGTAGACACTTCCTCTGGTACAATGGCCTTCGATAATATGAGTAAGCTTATAATTTTCAAGGATTTTGCGGTTGAAAATTATCTTTTGCCCTACAGATTTAGTTTAGTCAATGATGGAACTATATATGATGCATCCTTTGATGGAACAATAAGCTACACTAACATAGAAACTAAAATTTTCAGAATCATTAATGGACCTCAATCCTAATGGTTGGCATGTATGTCAATATTTTTTATTGATATTTTAGTTTGGTCAGATGTGATTGTGTTTGGCTATGATAGCATTCGGTTGTCAATGAAATTTACAACACACCCAAGCATTTTTTTTTTAGATCTTGTTGCTGTACTTTTCCTTAGGTAATATAATTAGGCTTACATTCTTGAATACATGATTAATGGGATACATGAACACATGCAGGGTCCAAGAAGTTGGCAGATGTTGTATGTCTTAGATATTAACTTAGAGAAGAAACAAGGAGAGATAATTACTAGAGGTCATAAAAACTTTGAGCTTATGCTCAATCTACAATTAGGAACCAGGTAATTTTCGCCTCTTTTTGCTCCATTATAATTTTATTTATGGACTACTTTCGATATATTGCAATCATGTCATCCTGTTGATGCACCTTATTTGGCACTAGTAAGCTCAAACCTCAATTGTTTCGGTCTTATTGTCTGTCGTTCTTATTTGGCTCTAGTAAGCATTGAACTAGCTCCTTGACCATAGACATGCAGATTAAGATGAATTTAGTTCAAACATTATTATATTGTGATTATTTTAAGAATGATGATGTATTATTTTAATAAATCATATACAAAGTGGTAAAGGTGATTATTTTTAAATTGTGATTTATATTTATTGTGTCTTATGTGGCTTTTCAAAATTAGTATTCTCCTTCTGATTTCAATGTGGGGTGTGCTTTAGTTAGAGATGCATTTAGTATTCTAGTTTTATGTGATTGATCACTTATACAGAACAAATGGTATGCATCCTGCCAATTTCAAAAATAAAACTAGTATGAATCTTTAATTAGCATGTTATTATCATTTTAGAAGATCGCGGAGCTAGTATCCTTATTTGTAGACTTTTCGGTATTCTTATCCAAACATTATTCAGTAAACTGGAATGTGATTTTAGATCATGTGCTAGATAATGAAAATTTGTATTGCTTATCAAGTTTTTTAATTCGGTATATGTGTGTGTTAACATTGTATACAACAATAATATATAGGTACTTATCTAAACATCTCGTTTTTCAATATCTAAAATCTTTGAATGTTCGTACAGCTGTTGCTTTACAGGTTCTCACAAAAGACTGGGAAAATTTACCCCCAAATGGCTCATTTTAATCATGACATTGCATATTTCAACCCATATCATTATATTCATTTGTTTGTATAAGTAATTTTTTTTTAAATATAGTTATAATATAACATTATCTTCCATTATTATTATCAATGAGTTATGACTATATACGGCGATTTATTGTTTATCTTGCAGTTTTTTAAAGCGGACCCCTGTACATATTCAACTGAAAATATTAACGAAATTAGAGACTTGTGGGCTAAGTATGTTCTAGAGCTTGAACCAGATGATGTTAATGAAGGAAATGAAGATGGTATAGACATTGCGTGAGTTTAGTTTGTCCATTACTTTTGGGAAAAGTATTACGATTTTTAGAATTTTTTGTATAGTACTTTTGGAGCTTATCTTAGATGGCATGGAAATTAAATGAGTGGTTTATATTTTTGGGGAATACTAGATTTTTTTTTGCAGATGTTGCTGTATAGTATTTTTGGAGGTTATATTATAATTAATGGATATTTGTAAAAGTGTTTATCAACTTTTGTTTATTATTGTATGTTCCATGGATATTATAAAATTATGGAGTACTGTATATGATGTGCATATATATAACAGGTGAAAAATATAGGTACAAATATCTTACAGGTGCCATACAGGAATAAATATAGCTCATATAACGTACAGGAACAAATAAAAATATAATTGGATTTTGGGAAAAAAAAAAATAACAAAGAGACCTGTTATCGTTACTAACAGGTCTCTTAAATAACAACTATGAGACCTGTTGGCCATGGTAACAGGTCTCTTTGCTTTTTGAAATATATAAAATAATCACGCGCAAAGAGACCTGTTGTCTCACTTCTTAGGTCTCTTATTAATACCAAAGAGACCTGTTCTATTGACCAGGTCTCTTAACTAAAGAGACCTGTGAGCTAGAGACCTCCAAAGAAGAGGTCTCTTATGCCTATTTTAACAGGTCTCTAAGGCATATTTTGTAGTAGTGCGTGTTTAGGCTAGGCTAAGAAAAGAATCATGAGAGAGAGAGAGAGAGAAAGTATTAGAGAAGGGATTAGATGATGATTGTTGGTGATCAAGCTTGTTGATGATTAAAAACGGGGTGATACGACCTCTATTTATAAGAAAAAGGGAAATTCTCAACGGCGACCCCCAACAATTGCTACGCACCAATGGTAACCTCCCTTTTTTTGGATTATACAAGATGACCCTAATTTAGAAATTTAGAAATTAATGAGTGTTATTTACTTTAAAAAAAACTAACTATGGTTAACTAAGGTTAAATTATTCATAAAATAAAATAAAATAAAATCAATTTCAAATAAAGTTAAATTATTTTTTAAAGAAAAAAATAAATAAAATAAATAATTATTTAAACCACCACCAACCCAAACCTTCCCCGCCGCCCCTGACACCCCTGCCCCGTGGCTCCGGTCACCAGGATCCCCAATAGCGCCGACGACTCGCCTAAACCCCCTCCCCTAAAGCACCAAACCGCTTCCCTCACCAAACTAGGCAACGTCACCCTCGAAAACCCCAGGTTCCGACCGTCGTACCCCACCCCTTGCTGGAGCACTCCCTTTCCCCGCCGAAAATATCCCCACCCTATTTCCACCTTGCCTCTTCCCCGATTCCCCCCTTCCCCTTTCCCCCTTCCTCTTCCTTTACCCCCTATTCAATTCGTTAGCTTTTGATTAAAATTAACGTAATTTGAACTTGGTTTTCAGATGAAGATGTGAGTGAAAATTGAAACCTGAGCAAGAACGCTGATCATTGCGTCACGGATTTCATAAATTGGGTTGGGTGGGGCTGTCAGACCACGTGGGTTGGGATTTGGGAAGGGGGGATGGCGTTTCGAGTTAGGGGTTAGCTGGGTTTCGTAAATTGGGTTAGGTGGGGCTGCCAAACCGTGGGGGGTTTCGGGGTTCGGTGGGTGGCGGACTGCTGGACTGGGTGGAGTGGGTAGGGGGGTCTGATTAAGGTTCTGGGTTGGGTCAGGTGGTAGTGTTATGGTAAGGTGGTGTTGGTGAGGTGGTGGTTACGGAGAAGGTGGTGGTTATGGAGTTTTTCAGCGGTCATGGTAGGAGATGAAAGAGGAGAAAGATTGAAGAAAAGAAAAGGAGAGGTGGTTGGGGAGTGGGCTGGCCGGAACGGTGGAAAGTGAGGAGAAGGAGGAGAGGTTGGCCGGAATCAATGGGGGATTGGGGGTTGGGGTTAATTTTTTCAATTTTTCTTTTTTTTTTTAAAAAATATAAATATAACCATAGTTAATATTTAATGAAATAAGGTTATGAGTGGGATGAAATTGTTAACTAAGGTCATCTTGTATAATCCAAAAAAAGGGGGTTACCATTGGTGCGTAGCAATTGTTGGGGGTCGCCGTTGAGAATTTCCCTAAGAAAAAAAGAGGGTCAAAGGATCAGAAAAGACTCAGAAATCAAATCAAAGTAAAACAGGTTCCATCGCGGCGCGACAGCCTTGTCGTGGCGCGATGATCCTGCAATTTTGCGGTTTTTGTTTTTATTATAACTTTTGATCCATTAATCGAAATAATATAAGTAATATATCGTTGGAAAGCTCTAGAAGTCTAATTTACAATCCAATTAGAATAAGATTGATATCTTTTTTAGAATAAAAGATATGATCGAAATAGTGGGACAGTGTTAGATTTTGATAGAGTTTGGTATTTCATTCATATCTTTTTTTTTATAGCTCGGAATGGGGATTATGATATATCATTGGAAATATAATTTCAAGGGCTATCCAACCATTCAAGATTTGGACAAAAATTATGAGATACAAAAATCATATCTGAACATATTTGAATTCGATTAAAACAAGGATTATAAAAAAGAGGAGTTTTATTCAATCTCGATCTCTTTAATCTTTATCTTTCGGAAAGGATAGATAAGAACCTTCTAGAGGACTCTAGAAGTTACTAATGAATCCTAATTGGTTCAGGATTGGGATTAAGGTATTGGACCCTCCACATGATCATTGTCGTAGGTAGGAAGGACCTAGGTCCAGTTTGGGCTCGGTTTAGTATTTTGGCCATAACTTATTCGTTTTAAGTCGGATTTGGGCTTATAATATATCGTCGAAAGATCTTTTCAAGCCCCATCAAACTAAGCAATAATTGGACCAGGATTATGGAGCAAAATAATCAGGTTTGGACGTTTTTAAGGTTCTGACACGAAATGAATGATTTTAGGTTTAAGGACACGAAATAAATGATTTTGGATTAAAATATTTTAGGAAAGGTTAGGGATACGATCAAGGCTTAAGGAAAATTCATGAGACTCTTCAACTCTTTACTGAACTCGTAAATCAAAGACATGAAAGATACTCATCACTGGGTCTGGTCATTGGGGAGACACAATCAGGTGTCTATAATACCATATATTACCCTTACTAGTTGTTTGATATCTTTAAGAAAACATAAAAAATTACAACCAATCCGTTTCCTCTTGTTTGACATAGTTAACTTGGAAACAAATAGTTTTCCTTCTATTTTTGTTATTGTCTTAGATAATTTTTGCTACACATTATGCAATGTAGAGCAACACTAATTACCATAAAATGTCATATGCTACATACAGACAAAGTGACATAAATTATTGATTATAAAAGCATTGAAATTCTTGCATTTCAAAAAAAAAGAAAAAAAGGATTATTCAAATTAGTTAGTGCTTGATAGAAGATGTGGAGCTTATGTTCCTTTGTTATGAGCATTGTAGCAATCTCTAAAGCTTTGAATGGAGAAGTGTCATCTAACTTCATCACCTCATCCAAAACCTTGTTCACATTTTCATACATCCTGTGCTCTCTTTCTTTCGCTTTAGAGTTTAGACCATGTATTAGCCATAGTCTGTAACATTGATATTTTCAAATATCTTCCTAAAATTGTTGGAAACATCATGGAGGGAGGCCACCATATCATCATCATCATTCCTACACAAGCTCCGGATTAACTTGTAAAAGAATAAATGTCCGAATGAGCAGAGTTCACATCATCTTCTTCACCACTCTTTTGATCCATATCTTCTATAACATCAACAAATGACTCACTTACATCTCCGGAACTCTAAACAACCCCTTAGCTTTCTTATGAGTCTGCTATAAATGCAACAACTCAAAATGTGTAAAAGTAGGATAGAGCGAGAGAAAAGAAAAATATTATGGCAAATGATGTGGATAACACAAACAGAATAACACAAAATAGAAAAGGTAATCCAGAATGCTAGTTTCATTAAACAAAACTACTATGTAAAATAACAAAAGTTCAGAAATGATGTTGCTAATCAGCATGTTGCTCCGATCAGTATTAAAATAAACAAGGCAAACACCAAACAAACATTGATATTAAAAACCAAGTGTTCAGTTAGAAACAAAGCATAGACTGAGAAATATCAAAAGTTTAGAAACTGGACATTGGACAAACATGAAAATAAGAAACCAAATTAATCAACAGGAAAGTTTTTTTTCTTGTAGTATGTAATATTCAGATAAGTCAAGTTAGCAAAAAAACTGATAAGAGAAGTTAAGTTCAACAAAAAACTGAGAAGAGACTACAGAGGCAGCAAACAAAGAACGTTGCATACCTTCACCCATTTGTCGAACACCGCCTTCTCTACTTGTAGCATCTTCTTCTCAGCATCCTATCCAAATCCCAAGATGGATAACATTTCTGCCAAGGCATTGCAGAAACCTTGAAAAACAATCCAATAAAAACAAAATGATTTTAAGGTAGAAGTAGGTGTATGAAAGGAATAATGTCCTTCGAACAAGTGTATTATTCCGATAGAGGGTTCGGAATTAATTAGGAAAACTAATTATTCAGTGAGGTCAAGTGATTGGAATGCCTAATTGGAGGCCTCTTTTGATCAGTAATATTAATATTACAGCTTGCTCTTGACTGAACCCTTCGTGTCACACCCAATCGTGTAACTGAACCGAAGTGACGAATTAATTCGAAGGATTAAATGAGTGAATAGAGATTTTACGAACTAAGACGTCGGATATCGAGCTTAAAGTGTCGAAAGTCGAGTCAAATTTATGAGTCGACGAGACGGAAAATAAAGTCAAACAACAAGTCAACGCGCTTGAAAATCCTAGCCTTGATATGGCCTAGCCAATTGAGGGCTAGGTAGGCTAGCATGGCTAGCCGGGCTCCTTGCTGCAAGGCAAGGCTTGGCCGCAAGCCCAACATGCATCGCATGCACTGGCTGGGCGAGCTGGCCGAGCAGCCATGCGGGAAAGGCTCGCCAGCATGGCCGAGCATGCATGCGGGGAGGTGCACCAGCAAGGCCAGCAGCCAACAAGGCATGTTAGGCCTCGCTAGCAGCAGCAGCAGCACACAGCGCAGCAGCCCGCATTACGTGCGAGGCTTGCTGGCTGGGCTGTACGTGTGTGCGGGTTGGCTGGCAGGCCCAACCGAGCACTAGGCCGCGATCAAGGCGTGCCTTGGTGCCCAAGGCTGGGTGTCAATTGGCGCCACATGGTTGGTGCCGTCTATTTGCTTGGGGAGCAAGGGAAGGTGGTCCTTCCCTTTGTGGTCCTCACCTACTCCCTTGCTCTCCTTGCGCCACATGTCGTTTGATGATTGGTTTGGATTTTTAATTTAATTTGAAATTAAATTAAATCTTACTTTTGCTTTTTACCACCTATCCCACATTGAAAGATGATGGGAATTCTTGGGGACATTTTCCTACAAATACCCATCATTGGGTATTGGGAATTTCACTTGAGTTGGTGAACTCTAAGGGATCTCCAAAAACAAGAAAACCTTTGTTTGTAAACTCTAAGTTATTTTTGGTCTAGCCCCTTTGAAGCTACGGGGTAGGGGCCGGTTACGGTTCGGTAGCGAGGGTGTGAGTCGTCGAAGGTTCCCGCTCTTGCGGAACTTGAAGCTTTCAAGTCCGAGCTCATCGGTTGAGCGAAGCACACTTATAGGGTGAGTATTCTTTCTCTCTCTTCTCTTGTGTTTTGTTTATTTGCATGCTTTTGTTATGTTGTAATTATTATGCAAGCGATCCGGTTATCAGGTTTTGTTTCCGTGCGCTGTCGGACACCGCAAAACCCAACATCGATATAAGAGCCTCTTGCCTTTAATTTTTACAACTAAAATTAATTAAGATGATTTAAAATGGATTTAAATTTCTGCTTTAGCATTCTAATTAGATTAGGAGCTCGTTTTTAATTGGATTAAAATCGTATTTATGCTAATTTTGGATTTCGAACTCCGATTTTGACTCAAAAATAGTGAATTTTGGGTGGAATCGACGTTCTTAATCAGACTTTACCCACTTCATTTTTAAAAAAGGCCTTCCAGAAGCCAAAATCCACCTAGAGAGTGGTTTTTCGAGGGGTTTTTCGTTTTTGACAAAAAAAATTTAAATCCTTAAACCTTGATTAATTAAGGCATGCAATTGTTGGATTATGTGTTTGATTATACCATTAATCTACTGCAATTTAGATCCTTATTAAGAATTATGAATTCATAATTGGTGCTTAATTTGGTTAGCTCTTACTTTCACATAAACTTGTAATTTCACTTTTTTGCAAATTAATTGCTTGGAGTGTGAATGTTTACGGTGAATATGCATTTTTGAAGCCCCTAAAGTGTTAAAGATTCCATCTTTAATTGTTTATTTGCTTGGATCTTAACTTTCTAAAATCCATAATGAACTAATTTTGGTTTTAATCATTTTTAAGTTGATTAAAATAGAATAAATTTTTTCATTGGATGAATGATTATTTATTCAACTATTTTGTCAAATCTCATTATTGATTTATGTTGGTTAAGTTAATGGTGAGAATAGCCCTCAATTTTGTAGCATTAAGTTGAGCCAAAAATAATTTAAAGAATGGTTCTTGAATTAATTTTGGTTTGTGCACTAAAATTTAATTTAATTAAGTTGGACTTGTTTTATTTTCAATATTGCTCAATATTAGTTCTAAAATCAATTTAGAATTAATTTTTATGTCACACAAATATTCGGAATAAAATCCGAAAGCACAACAAGCACAAAATCGAAGCATCAAGCTTCGAAGCACCAACTCGGCTAGCTGGGCTGCTTGCATAGCCCACATGTGGCTGCCAAGGTAGTGCGTGCAAGTGTATGCGAGCGTAGATGTGTGAGGGCTGCTATGTGCATGTCGCAAGGGCAGGGGCTGCTAGGCAGCACCCAGCCCGCAAGGCAGGGCTGCCCAGCAGCACCTGCCAGCTAGCTAGCGCGCAAGCACTAGCCAGCAAGCAGCACGCAAGCATGCTAAGCATGTTGTGTGGTTGCCAAGGTCAGCAAGTGCTCCACTGATGTGCTTTGTGCGGCCAGCACATGCTAGCAAAGCGCTGGGGCTGCTAAGCAGCACCCAGCCTGAGCGCCAGCAAGGCTACTCGGCTAGGCAGCCTAGCAGCACCCAGCCCTCGGCTTGGGAGGCTAGGCCTTGGACTAGGCTTGCGGTTTTGCGATGTTGTCTAAAAGGAGGCTAGGCCTCGGTTTTTCACGTACTTGCAATTATTATGTTGAAAAACTTAATTAATTTAATTGGATTAATTTTAATTAAGTTGGATGTGGAATTTAGTTGGAATTTCATTAATCGTTTTGAGCTATTATTATTGCGTTAATTCACATAATCGGATAGTTACTTTGACTAGTTTTGATTAGGCACGTTAGTTGGATTAACCACCTAAGTTAGTTACTAGTTTTGCGCTCGTTTTGGATTGTTGCTTGAATTATTTGTAAAATTCATAGGCCATTTACTTTGGAAGTGAATGGATGAATGGAATAGCTAGATATTCTAATGCAGGTTTTACAAAATGGAAACTAGTGGGGCCCGACTAGGGTAGTAAATACGGATTGTGTTCCGTTTTGTATTGTTGTAAATCTAAATACGGACTGCGTGCCGATGAGTATTTTTGTACCTCAATATTTAGATTAGTCCTAGTATAATTAGTAGTTGTATAATTGGTGGTGATGTCTCGAAGACGAAATTTCTTAGAAGATGAAGCCAAGAAGGTGCAATAACAGCCTTTGAATATTTGAAGATTCAAGTTTCAAGGGGTTATGCTAGTTGCCAAATGCATCTTTATTTATGCTTAAATATATAATTGCGATATTAGATGCATGTTTAGGATTTCGAATGTTGAATGATTAGTTTAGTTCAATTAAATCAACCAACATAGAAACCCTAAGTCCCAAAGAATATTGAGTTAAAATTTGCTATTCCAAAATGATACTTACGGAACTAATGAGAATAGTAATGGGCTATGCCAAAGCAAGGCATTACTACTTTCCTAGGGAAGTAATAAGGTATGTTGATGGGCTTGCTAAAGCAAGGCATCATATACACGTTAGTTTTGGTTAAACTCAACGACATCAGTAATGAGTCCTTAGATGTCGTGGCAATGGAGATAAACGTCAAGAATGCATTAGATGCGACGTTTTATCGAACCAAGAGTAGATTAGAGCTATTAGAAATTGGATTTCTTACTTTAAAATATTAAGTGTTAAGACAAGCCAAAACATGCTTAATCACTTTTTGATATTTGGGGTCTTGGAATCGTTTTATTCTCGCCTAAAAGGGACAATTTTAAATGTAAGGATAAAACTCTTAATAAGATTGAAAGATTGAACGTATGCTTTAAGTTTCAAACTTATTGGTTTTATGAATGGTTTTTCATTGCAAATTCTTTCAATTGTAGAAACATGTCTGCAATTAATAACAACAACATGTGCCCGGAACTCCCCGACAAGTTGGCTTTTAGCCTAAACTTGGTCAATTTCAAGGAATGTGAAGAGGAACTCCGGAGAACTTTACAGAATAGTTCCATGGAGTACATATTGGACACTCCCATTCCAAGCTTCTTCTCTAAAGGACTCATGAGTGATGAAACTCATGAAACTTTGTCCTTGGATTGTTACAAGGTCACAAATTTGATGAGGAACTCCCTTCCGGAGGATCGAAAGAGGAAGTTCACCTCATACCTTCCGGACATGCTTCTTAATAGTCTTAAGGAGCTAGTCAATATGTCTTCCGAGACTCGGGACTTAAATGTTCATAATTTGACTAGGTCATTTGTGAACATGAAAATCAAGGCCCCGGAGGAAGGTTTCCTTGCCAAGGAAAGGTACTGAGTTTGGTCTAGGGTCTACAATACCAAATTGAGACCCAGTATGCCCCTCCAACCCCATGTGATTAGAATGACTAGGCTCTTCAAACACATGGAACTTCTTGGAATCTCATTAGAGGATGAGATGGCGGGTCATATCTTGCTTGACTCACTTCACCCGGGCTATGATGCCCTTAGGATGCATATGGCAGCCAGGAAGGAGTCATACTCATTGAATGAGGTGGTGGAAATGCTTCTCAAGGCCGACTCCTATGGAGCTACTAAGATGCCCTTGAGAGTGAAGAAGAAGGAGTTCAAGAACAAAGCGAAGATGCAATGCTTCTATTGTGGTGGGCAAGGCCACTATAAGAGGGAATGCAAAATCTTCCGAGAAGATGAGGAAAAGAGGAATGTTCCATCTACCTTAGGTATCTTCATTAACACTTGTATGTAAGCTATTCATAGGTATTAGATACCATGTATGACTCACTTTATGCTCCTATTTTCAAGGACCAAGTGAGAGGCTTCACAAGTAAATGTGCAACTACGACTGGATGATGAAGATGGTCCTTTTGCCATGTTTGTAGGCACAATATTTATCTTTTGGCTTGTAATAGAACTAGTTCTCATAATATTATACTTTGCTTGCCATCAAACATATTTTCATCTATGTTGTAAGACGCCAGGTTGTTTTGATCACAAGACTATAACAATGGTTGTTTTGAATGTCTTGCTTATATGTTTTGTGGGATTACACATTTCAAATGTGACTAGATAAACAGGTTTATAATGTTAATGATACCACCAAAAGAGCTAAGTCGTTGAGTCGAATTAAACCTACTTGTGGAATTGTCGTCATGACCATATTAACATCAAACACATCAAGAAACTTCTTCATGAAGGGATTCTTGATTCATTCGACTTAGAGTCGTTTGAAAACTGTGAAGGATGTCTACTTGGCAAGATGATAAAACAGCCATTATCCAAGTTGGGAGAAAGGGCTAGTGACTTATTGGGTCTCATACACACGGATGTCTGTGGACAAATGAGCACAACCGCAAGAAATGGTTATTGCTATTTTATCACATTCACGGACGACTATAGTAGATATGGCTATGTCTATGATAAGTGGCATTTATGCCACTATTCGGGATCCTTTTTCCTACCATTTCCCTCCATTTATCGCTTATTTAGCCCTATTTTGCCGCGCTTCTCCATATATTGCACAACAATGCTATTTCCCTCGTACTTCCCCTCTACTTTACCTTTTTGTACTACTTTTGGGTGTTTTTCCTGTGTTTTGCAGGTAAACCAATCGATACGTGAAGTAGAAGAAAGTTCGGGATAGTTTCGAAAGCCGATCAAGTGAGGAGCTTCTAATCAGGCTGCGCGCCCAGGAGAACCCTTTCTCCCGCTCTGCGCGGGCACGCAACCCAAGGGAGATGGCGCACATTCAAGGCCAAATCAGGATGTATACCTCCTAGATGCCTCGCGCCCTGTAGAAGGCGCGCTCATCATCCTGCGCGGGCGCGGTGATTCCTAGAGAGGGCGCGCAGATTAGCTTGAACTCTTGAAGGTACAAGGCAACTTTCTGTAGATGCCAAGCGCGCTCAGTAGAGGGCGCGCAGATCTTAGTAGAGGGCGTGCACAATGAAGTTCGCGGGCGCGCATAACTTAGTAGAGGGCGCGCACAATGAAGTTCGCGGGCGCGCATAACTTAGTAGAGGGCGCGCACAGTAGCCTGCGCGGGCGTGCAAAGCACTGTAGAGAGCGCGCACGCTGTCAGGCCAACCCGTTTTTATTTCCCTATTTAAAAGCTGATTTGGGAAGGAATGAAGGCAGCTATTCCATTTTAAGGCAAAGTGTTTAGAACATTTCTAGAGAGAGAATAGCCTCCATTAATGCTTGTATAAGTTTCTAGAGAGAGAAAGTTCAGATTATTAGTTTTTTATCATCCAAACTTTAGTCTTTAATATAGATTAGTGCTTTGATCATCCTTGTAATCAATATTAGAGCATTCTATTGGATTTTTGATGGTTCACCATTGAAGGTTCAAAAACCCATTTTCTTAATTCAATACAAGGTTGAAGCTTTGTAAGCTCTTTCTATCTTAATCTCTTTTATTTTGGTTTATTTACATATTTCAAGTATTTTTGATAGTTATGTTTATGATTTTGATTATGGCCAATATTTTGGGTATTGTTGATATGAGTAGTTTCTCTCTCCTAGGCTAGACTTTTAGCTAGGGGAAGGGGAATGGATGACTTGGTTGCTATTTGATTAAATACTTGATTTTTGGGGATTTAAACCCCTGTTGTATGAACTTGTGCTTATTGTTATATGGTTGATGTTGTGCACCATTGACTATATTATTACATGTCCTAATTGATGCGCGAGAGTGATCATGTTAGGATAGATCGTAGTTTATACATTGCTTAATCAATTGCATGGGAATGAGTTGTGTTAAGTAGGATTTTTGATCCCTTGTTTGTGAATCCTTGATTATCTATGTGTTTAGCTCTTAATCTCCAAGGTTGACGTTCCCCGATCCCCCTAGCGTTTTTGATCTCATAGTTTCCAATACTTGTTAGTCTTTGTTAATTGTTAGAGTAATTTTGTAAGCCTTAGTTTATTCATTGTCTTGTTTTTAGTTATTAGATTGATCATAGAAATCTTCAATATCAAACCATAATACCCCCCCTTTTGTTACTTGCAATTTATCCTAGATTTCGTATTAATTGTGCTAAACCCCCGTTTCCTTGGGAATCGACCCTACCTTACCGCTATCTAAAGTAAAATTGATAGAGTTAGGATAGGAGATATAAATTGTAATTTTTGGTCTAGGTAGTAGTAACGACCTATTACAACCCGATCAAATTTTGGCGCCGTTGCCGGGGAAGCGGCTTGTTTTGCACATTTATTTGCGTTATTAGTGGATTTGTTGCTTTTTATTTTGTTCTTTTTCCACTTGCTAGTCATTGCTAATTGTTTGCTTAGCTTTGGTGAATGCAAAGAATATCTCAAGGACCACCTACTCACAACCTTGATCACGAAATCGACCGCACCTTGAAACAAGTCCGTAGACTTTATCAAGAAGAGGGACGAGGTTTTGGTGCCATTTTTGATAGTGAAAGTGATTCTTGGTCCTCACATTCCCAAGGTGACGAAATGGCAGGACAACAAGCGGAAGTTTTATTTCGTGAGTTCGGTAATCCGGAGGATTATGAGCTCACCGGTGGGATATTGCTACCCGTCACGGAAACTAATTTCACCATCCATCCTCAATACACTCGAATGGTTCAAGCAGAGCAATTCTCAGGTTCGCCAAGTGAAGACCCCATTGAGCATCTTGATAGATTTCTTGAACTTTGTGCCATAATACAAACCAACCAAGTTTCTCAAGAATACATTCAGATGCACCTATTCCGACAATCTCTTGCGGGGAGGGCAAAGAAGTGGCTCAAGCAAGTCTAGCCTAATTCTCTCACAACATGGAGGGAAATTGTCCAAGCATTTTTGAAAAGGTTCATCTCCGAAGAGATAACCGCCGACATGAGGAGGAAGATTGCATCTTTTGAACAAGAAGCGGAGGAAAGCCTTAGTGAAGCTTGGGAGAGGTTTAAAGAGTTGGTGCAAGCATGTCCTCACCATGAATACAATCAAAGCTTACTCATGAGGTTCTTCTATGATGGTTTGGAACCGATGTCTCGAGCTAATTTGGATGCGGGGGCGGGTGGAAAATTGATCAAAGTCCCTCAAAATCAAGTTGAAGCAACAATTGAAGAGGTAGTCAAAAACTACTCTTGGGGAGGTAGAAGGAGGAATTTGCCAAAAAAAGGTGGAAAATATGAGTTGGAAAAAGTTGATCAATTGCAACATCAAATTGAGCTTTTAACAAAGGGGTTCGCAAAGTTGACACCAATGCCAGTAGTGGTGCAAGCTCCTCCCAAGTCAACTCTTTCTCTTGTCAAAATTAGAAGGAACTGAGATGTAGTAAAATAATAAGTCTGATACAGAACGGGTCTATCACAGCATGATGTGGTGGCACAAACCATGATACATCCTATTGTGGAGGTTTAAGCCCGGAGCATTTAGCGGCTTACAACACAAGGCAAGAAGGATTTAAGGGAAATGGAGGAGGAGTAGCTTGGAGACAACCACCACCCGGATTTGGAAACCAACCCCAACAATGGAATCAACAATGGAACCAACAAGCTCAACAACCATACAATTCCAACCTTCAATTCCAAAACCCTCCTCCATACCAAAACCAATATCAAAACCGAAACCCAAGAGGAAACTACCCAAAGAACCATCAACAAAATAACCAACACCAATACCAAAATCAAAACCAAGCAACTCAAAGAAGTCAAGAGCAAGTGTCTCAACCCGATTCTACTTAAACCCAAATTCTTCAACAACTTCAAGCCATGAACCAACAAATGCAAGAAGTCAAGGCCCATAACAAGATGGTCAATTCACAACTAGCTCAATTGTCCGAGAGGGTTCCTTTCAACTCATCTTCTACTTTGCCCGGACAATCACAAACCAACCCTTCCAACATTGTGAAACCCGACTCTTGCAAGGCAATCACATTGAGATCGGGTACATCTTATGAGGGTCCCAAGGGAGAGGATAACAAGGAAAAGAAGGAAGGAGAAGAGAAGATGAGTGAAGATAAAGAAGTTGAAGAAGAGAAGGTTGATGAGAAAGAGAGAAGTATGGAGAAAAAGAAGTCTAAGGATGTGGTGACATCCTCAACTTCTAGTGAGGCTAGAAATCTTGATGGACCGGTTCCTTTTCCCGATCGGCTTGCGGAGAGAAAATTGAATGACAAATTTGCAAAGTTTCTAAGTGTGATGAAAAACTTACACATTAACCTCCCTTTCATTGAGGTTGTCACACAAATGCCTTCATACTCCAAGTTCTTGAAAGACATTCTCACCAACAAGAGGAAGCTTACTGATGAGCTTATCACTCTTCCACATCAAGTGAGTGCACTTGTTCAACACAAAATGCCCAAGAAGCAAAAGGATCCCAGAAGCTTCACCTTGCCGGTTAAGATTGGGAACATGGAAGCTAGGGGTGCCTTAGCCGACTTTGGAGCAAGTGTTAGTTTGTTCCCTCTATCCATTGCTCAAAAGCTTAACATTGAGATGATCCCCACAAGGAAAACCATCCAATTGGCCGATCGTTCGGTGAAGCTACCTTGTGGTGAGCTTGACGATGTCCCTATTCAAGTTGGGCATATCTATGTGCCTTGTGACTTTGTAGTGATGGATATGGAAGAAGATGTGGATACACCTTTGATTTTGGGTCGTGAAGCTCCTAAGACCTTGGGGGCGGTAATCAATTGCAAGAACAATACCATTACATGTGAGGTAGCCGATGAAAAAATTGTCTTTGAATTATCCAAGCTACTCAAGACCCCCATGGTTGAGAAGTGCTATAGGGTTGATGTTGTGAATGAAGAACTAGATCGTTTGGGTAGGGTCATGATGAGTCCTCAAGATCCAATGGTTGAAGCTCTCACATGCGAAGAAGAGTACTTCTCTCAAGAAGCAGAGGAGTTTGCCATGGCCATTGAAGAAGCCAAAGAGGAGGAAGCGAGTGATTCTAAGCATGAGGAGCTAGAATTTGAGGAGGAAAAATTGGAGGAGAGTCCTAAGCCTCCTCCCAAGGTAGAACTCAAACCCCTTCCCCCTTCTTTGAAATATGCTTATCTTGGAAATGAAGGGGAATACCCTATTATTGTCAATGCTTCCCTTGATGGTCTTGATTTGGAAAAATTGATTGTTGTTTTGAGAAAATATAGAAATGTGATAGGGTATAGCATTGATGATATCAAGGGTATTAGCCCTTCTTTATGCATGCATCGTATTCACCTTGAGGATGACCAATCCACCTCTATTGAGCCTCAAAGGAGGTTGAACCCCAACCTCCAAGAGGTTCTCAAGAAAGAAATTTTGAAATTGCGTGAGGCGGGTATAATCTATGCTATCTCCGATAGCAAGTGGGTTAGCCCGGTTCACGTGGTTCCAAAAAAAGGGTGGAATGACCATTTTCGAGGGAGAAGGAGGAGAGGAAATCTCCACCCGGACGGTGACCGGGTGGAGGATGTGCATTTATTATAGGAAGTTGAACAAAAACACTAAGAAAGATCATTGTCCTCTCCCCTTTATGGACCAAATGTTGGAAAGACTCTCCCATCATGCTTTCTTTTGCTTTTTGGATGGATATTCCGGCTTTTTCCAAATTCCCATCCATCCAAATGATCAAGAGAAAACTACTTTTACGTGTCCATACGGGACATTAGCATACCAAAGAATGCCATTCGGGTTATGCAATGCTTCCTCAACTTTCCAACGATGCATGACCTCCGTTTTTTCTGAAATGCTTGAGAATGAGATTGGAGTTTTTATGGATGATTTTAGTGTTGGTGGCTCGTCTTTTGACACATGTCTTATTAACCTTGAAAAAGTTTTGAAAAGGTGTCAAGAGACGAGTTTAGTGTTGAATTGGGAAAAATGCCATTTTATGGTCGAGGAAGGTATTGTCCTAGGACATAAAGTATCAAAAAGAGCATTGAAGTCAACTCGGCTAAGGTTTCGGTGATTGCTAAGTTGCCCCCTCCTACCTCCGTGACGGGAGTGAGAGCTTTTCTTGGGCATGCCGGTTTTTACCGGAGGTTTATCAAAAAATTTTCATCAATCGCCAAGCCCTTAACCGAGTTACTCAAAAAGGATGTTGTGTTCAATTTTGATGAGGCTTGCCTTGAGGCATTTAGAAAACTCAAGGAAGCTCTCATCTCCTCTCCTGTTGTGCAAGCTCCGGATTGGAGCTTGCCCTTTGAATTAATGTGCGATGCTAGTGATCTTGCATTAGGTGCCGTACTTGGACAAAAGAAATAAGGGAGATCTTGTGTCATCTACTATGCAAGTAGAACACTTGACGAAGCTCAAAGGAATTATACCACAACGGAGAAGGAAATGCTAGCGGTTGTCTTTGCCATGGATAAGTTTAGATCCTACCTTATATGCTCCAAGGTGATCGTGTACACGGATCATGTAGCGGTTCGTTATATCATGACCAAAAAGGAAGCAAAACCGCATCTCATCCGTTGGGTTCTTTCGCTACAAGATTTTGATATTGAGATGAGGGATAAAAAGGGAGCGGAGACCTATGTAGAGGATCACTTGTCCAGGCTTCCTTTTGAGAATAAGGAAGATGTTCCTATCAATGATGAAGTGGGATTTGAGACCCTCATGGCTATGGCGTCAACATCAAGCCCTTGGTATGCGGACATTGCCAATTATCTAGCATGTGGAGTCGTTCCCTCGGAATTCTCCTCTCAACAAAGGAAAATATTTTTCAAGGAAGTGAGGAGATATTTTTGGAATGATCCTTATTTGTTCAAGCAATGTGGAGATGGCCTTTTCCGGAAATGTGTCCCGGATCATGAGATCAAGGGGGTTCTTGAACATTGCCACTCATTGCCGTGTGGAGGGCATGGAGGAGTTGAAAAGACCGTGGCCAAGATCTCTCAATCTCTTCTTTGGTGGGCAACAATGCACAAGGATGCCCATAAGTTCATTGCAAGGTGTGACAAGTGCTAAAGGAGTGGCGGCATAACCAAACGTGACGAAATGCCTCAACAAAGCATTATGGAGGTGTAGCCCTTTGATGTTTGGGGGGTCGACTTTATGGGGCCTTTTGTCTCTTCTTGTGGAAATCTCTATATCTTGGTGGCGGTGGACTATGTGACTAAGTGGATCGAAGCTATACCCTCCCCCACCAATGACCACAAGGTTGTGCTCAAGCTCCTTAAAAAGGTTATTTTCCCGCGATTCGGGGTTCCAAGAGTTCTAATTAGTGATGGTGGTTCTCATTTTGACAAGAAACAACTCGAAGCTCTCCTCAAATGATATGGGGTTCATCACACAGTCATCCTACCTTACCACCCCCAAACTCAAGGACAAGTGGAGGTATCAAATATGGAGATCAAGAACCTCCTTGAGAGTATGGTGAACAAGTCTAGAAAAGATTGGTCACTCAAAATCGATGATACTCTTTGGGCCTTAAGGACGGCGTACAAGACCCCCATTGGTACAACCCCTTACCGGTTGGTTTATGGAAAGGCTTGTCATTTGCCGGTCGAGTTGGAATACAAGGCTTGGTGGGCCATCAAGGAGCTTAATATGGACCTTGGAGAAGCCGGAAAGAAAAGGTTGATGAAATTGAATGAATTAGAGGAGCTTCGTTTTGATGCGTATAAGAATTCAAGGCTTTATAAGGAGCAAATAAAGAAGTGGCACGATCAAAGGATAAAGTTTAAAGAATTCAAGGTTGGAGATGAAGTTCTACTTTTCAACTCTAGACTTCGTCTTTTTCCCAAAAAACTGAAATCCAAGTGGTCCGGTCCTTTCAAGGTTTCTAATGTTACTCCCTATGGGTCCTTTGAGCTAGATGCGGGCAATCATAAGTTTTGGGTTAACGGACACCGCATCAAACTCTATCATTCAAAGAACGAAGTTGGTCGTATTGAGTGCCTTAGGCTTGATCCCATGGATTACGAGCCTTCTCTTGTAGAGCCTTAACGAATTGGAGCAACGGTCAAGCTAATGACCTTAAAAAGAAGCGCTTTTTGGGAGGCAACCCGGGCCCCTTTCTCCCTTCTATTATTTGAATTTTTGATTTTCGTAACTAGATTTTATGATTGGATCTAATCCATAGTTGTTTTTATTGTAGGTCAAGTAGGCCAAAGGAAGGAGCACAATGAAGAGAATTAACGACATTCACGCGTTTTTGATGATCTCGGGATGGGAGCTCTCGAAGCCAGTTCCGTAATATAGGAATATTGTCGTTTTGAACTTGAACTTTTATATGCTTTTGATGGGGTTGTAATATTTGATAAACATTTTAGTTTTATGTGTTAGGAATTTTTAGTAGAGTTAGAGAACTTTTTGAGATTGATTGTAGGAGGAAAAATATTCTGTAGATGCCTTGAGAGGGCTCTACAGGGCGCGCAAGTGTTAAGGCCAACTGCAGAAAATTTCTGTAGATGGCGTAAGAGCCCTCTATAGGGCGCGCATGAGGATTGCGCGGGCGCGCAGAGTCCCTTGCGCGGGCGCGCAGGCTTTCTGAAAAAGGGGACAATGTTTCTGTAGATGGCTTTCGCGCCCGTGAGAGGGCTCTCACAAGTCTGCGCGGGCGCGCACGATTCCAATTCAGAAAAACGCAGGTATGCTTCTTTCATCCTCATTTTCACTCTCACGCTCTCACTTCTCTCTCCTAAACCCTAATCTCCATTACTAACCTCCATCATACCTAAAAATCTTCACCTTTCCTCCCCAAATCTTCCTCAAAAATTCATCAAACACTCACCATAATCTCACTTTGCACATTTTTTCTCATAAAAAACCCTTGAATCTCACCCAAGAGATTTCAAGAAAACCCCAAAAACCCCAATCTCCCATTGCACAAACCTAGCCTCCTAGGTGGAGTTTATGTTCGAATATTCGTCTTCAAGAAGGTATATCTAACTTCCTAAGCCTAGTTTTCATTATATTTTGATAGAATTCATGATAGGCTTCTTGAATTTGTGATGTTTGTGGGAGAAATTTTGAACTCAATTGAAATACATGTGGTATTTTTGCAATTATTATGATAATATTGACATGTATATGAGTACTCTGGCAAATATGTGATTCTAATGAAATACTTGTGGATGATTTGCAATTTTTGGGATTTTCTTGAAATACTTAGGGAATTGTGAATTGCTAGATATAGGTATTTGTGGGTTTATGATGTGTAAATTGTTGACCATGAATTTCATGATGAGTGTGAGTAGTTTGGGAATTTCGAGAATTGTTTGGGTGATGTATAAATCTCATGAGCTCCTTGCCTATTGACTAACTTTGTTACGTTGTCGTTGTATTCGTTGTGCTAATTGTTGTTTTGTAGGATTTCACTTGATAGTGCGATTGAATTTTTGGGTTGGTACTCTTCGAATTGTGGTTTGGGTCGATATTTTCGGTGTTTTGGTGTGAAATTCTTTGTGGTATAAACTTTTGAGAAGTGGTTGGGGCAAAGATGTTGAAATTCAGTAGAAAACGATCAAAGAGTGGGAAGGAACCACAACCCTCCCAACCTTCCCAATCCCAACAAAATCAACCAACTTTACCCCCTCTTACCTTCCAAAATAACAACCACGAAGCCAACTACAAAAAAATGAAATAGAGGAAGCTTAGACCCTCCAAACACTATCACCATCCTGCCACCACAAGCTTGGGTGTTAACGAAGACATTTTGGGTACTCTTTGAGAACCTCAATTTGGGTACCTTTGGGAACTCGGCATTCAACACCTACCTTGAGCCAACCCTTGAATTCTTTTCCACTTTCTTCAATTAAGCTATGGGGGATGATGACTTTAGAGTAACCTTCTAGCTTTTCAACAAAACTCATACACTATCCTTGAGAGAACTCAACATTGCCCTGGACTTTAATCCAGATGCCAACCTTGTCGCTCCCGAGAACTCCTCCTTCGAAGGTTATATGAAAGACATTGGTGGAGGGGGATCACGGGAAAAGAAGAGTTCAACACCCGTTACTCCTTAGCCAGTGAGATAGCTCACCCGGCCCTAAGAATCCTGCACCGTATACTTGGATACGCTATTTTCAACAAGCAGGATTTAGGGAAGATGTCTAGAGAGGATAATCTCACTTTGTGGTTCGCTACTCAGCCCACCTTAGGCCGAAGAGTGAACCTGGGCTACTTCTTCATCAAAAATTGCTTATCAATCGCCAAGGGGAAGAAGACCGGCGAAATTGCCTGTGGGAGTATGGTAACAAGGTTAGCCCTGAAGCTTGGGCATGGGGACCTCCTCCCCTCTTGCACTATGGTTGGGAATAGCATTGACATCTTTCTCAATCTTGATCAATTTAAAAGGTTGGGATTCATTGCCTTCACCCCTAGAGAGGGAGTTTATGATTGGTTGGTGTCTCATGCACACCGTTGCTTTCTCCCAAACCCGGATCTTACCTCCTTCCAAAGGGAGTCTAGAAACATCTATTGGGTTAGAAGGGACAATGGTGTCCTTCCTGGAGCCGATCGAGGAGAGGGCCTTGTATTTGAGCAGGATAATGAGGAGATGGTGGATCAACAACAACATCAACAACATCAACAGCAGCAACAAAAACAACAGCAGCAACAGTTCTTCCAAAGCCAAGGCTTGGAAAGCCTTGAGCAGTGAATGGGGAGCCTCTAGTTGGGTGTTCAAAGCCTATTTGAAACCCAGCAAGGTATGTTTCTCCAACAGCAGTCTATTTATGATATGCATGTAGATAGAGGCGATGTCACGCCTCCGGTCAATTATCCATATTGGCCTCCCCAGCATGGCCCAGTGCCATCGTAGGGGGGGGGGTGACAACGCCCCTACCTACCCCTATTGGAAAGGACCTTCCGAGCCAAATAGGGTGCGCCATGATTTCCCTAACTCATCTGGGTCCTATGATTATAGGTTGCCGGGTGGTAGTGATTATAGGGGTAATCCCAATTACCCCTATGTTGACCCCACCCACCCCCAACCCCTAACCATGCCCCCCCAATTCGACCCGTTGCCTACCTGGCAACAAGACCTCTTCCGAGATCATTATGGTTGGCCTCCAGGCTACACTGGAGGTTGGGATCTCCACGGCCCACCTGACGGCTTCTCCTACGGGAATAAGGGGCCGGACTCCGGTGATGCTGGCCCTAGTGGGCACTAGCCCCCTGCTTTTCTTGGTTATTCCCCCTGTCCTTCCCTTCCTTTGTTTTGTCTTGGAGCAACGAGGTCGTTACTCCCTCTAAGTGTGGGGGGGGGTATAAGTGTCAGGTGTCGATTCTTTTGTATATAAGGGGCTTGCATCACTATAGTTTGGGGGGGGGGGGGGGGAAATCTTAGCTTGCTATCTATTTTCGTTGCTTTTATTTGATATCCTATTGTTTTTGCTGTTTATGATGAGAATATCTAATCCTTTGTGTATAGTTTATGCTCCTTTTCTTTCTTTCTTTTTGGTGTGTTTTCCTTGTCTCACTGATGCAGATTGAAGAAGGAACTTCAAAAACAACTCACCCGCGCTTCAAATTGCAAACCCGATGGTGAGTATGGTATGACTGCGCATTCCAAATTCAAGCGGCATTCGGTGAGACCCTTCCTTTTTCTTTTTGGTGTGTTTAGTTTTTTTTTCTTCTTAGCCTAGGAAGGAGTTGAATGGTTCGAGGATGTTTGCATGCGGTTCCAAGGAACCTGGGATCGTTGGTATTGATACCGAACGATCACTTGTATGTCGATTGTGATTTATTTGAATCTTTATGCCTCATATGTGAACCCTCTTTACTCCTTTATTTTGTTTCATTTCCTTTTTTTTTATTTGTGATAAGCGTAATTATGGCATGATGATATAGTGGTATTTTGGAACTTGCTTACTACATTCGGACTCTATCTCCGTGATGATGCATCTTAGAATGCTTGTTTCTTCGTTCTTAACTTTGTGATGAGATGCACATTTCGAGATTGTTGTTGATTGAATTAGTCGAGTCTTAGTCAAGGTAGCAAAGGCATGAACTAGTGATGGCATTTGAACCCTTAGTTCACGGTTTGTGGTAAGATGGAGTTGCTCCTCATAGTGGATTTGAAGCCCCCTAGTTGGTAGTTGCTTACTCTTCTCATCCCTAGTGAGGTTCATTTTGTTCATGCCTTCATCAATTTATTGAGCGACGTTTTAGGATCCTCATCTATGCACGTTTGAATCCTTGTGTTGATTATTAGCTCCCAAGATTGTGACCTTGGACTTTTGGGGGAGGAAAAGGGCATCATTTCTCATTTTCATTTATATTTTCTTTTATTTAGTTACAAATTTGATTTTCTCTTTTGCATCAACCTCCTTGCCAACCAATTTGAGCCTAATGTTTCCCATTCTTGTCTCAACCCCATTACAAGCTTAACGACTTATGTTTTACCAACCCTTTTAGTTAGTGAAGCACTGGGCTTGTAAGGCTAGTATGAAGAGTGTAGTGGATATGAGCATGAACCTTTGATGAAATTGATTTGGAGCAAATTCTTGAGATGAAAGTCTAAATTTGAGCATGAAAGAAAATTTGGGAAGTGTGATGCTTTGAGCTAAAAAAAAAAAGAAAAAAAAAGTGATATGAGAAATTGATCTATCTTGTATATCCTTGAATAAAGTTAGTGATGCGAATGAAATCAAAATGTTTGGATGTTCGTTTGAGTTGTGGTTATGTCTTGAATTTTGACCTTGAGGGCTGCCCTTCCTCTTGCTTCACTTACGGATTACTGCCACTATTTCAAATTATTCTTCCGACCTCTACCTTAAGCCGTGTCATTACAACCCTTGTAAAGCCCCTTAGACCTTAGAAGTACGTGGTCATTAACCAGTGGAGGGAGATGGTTTTCAACCCTATGGAAATAGCATGTATAGATGAGATGTCGGGATGATCTTTTACCTCCTCAAAGTAATTCTTTTTTCCGGTTCCTTCGTGGAATCATGAGGATCCACCTAGGGGGATGATTTAAAGCTAGTGGGGGGAACGCGGACCGTTCTAGAGGGGACTAGGGAGGAAGATGACTCATTAGTTCTCTATGCTTGGCTTAGACTTGATTCTTGCAATCTTTAGCATCTTGAGAAGTGCGTGCACCATTTAGTTGAGAGTGACTAATATTCTTTGATGTTGTTTATCATGGTTGAGCCCGAATAAAGCAATTGTCCATCTTGAAATTTGATGTTGTTTTTTTTAAGCCATGCCGAATTATGTTTATCTTTGTAGTGTTTGATTTGTCTTTTTCTCCTTGGTTTTTGCCAAGAGTTGTGGGTTAATCTCTTTGGAAACCTTCACGAGAGCATACTTGTCCTCATACGACTTTGAGGTTTAAATGGCTTGTTGTTTGCGCTAAAAACAACCGTGATTCCTACGAAAGTGAGTTAGTGTATATTCTTGTGTCTTTCTTTTATTTTGTTTTATCTTGGTTGTTTTCCTTTATTTCTAATTTGGGTGGTGATCTTGCTTGAGGACAAGCAAGAGGTAAGTGTGGGGGAATTTGATAAGTGGCATTTATGCTACTATTTGGGATCCTTTTTCCTACCATTTCCCTCCATTTATCGCTTGTTTAGCCCTATTTTGCCGCGCTTCTCCATATATTGCACAATATTGCTATTTCCCTCGTACTTCCCCTCTACTTTACCTTTTTGTACTACTTTTGGGTGTTTTTCCTGTGTTTTGCAGGTAAACCAATCGATACGTGAAGTAGAAGAAAGTTCGGGATAGTTTTGAAAGCCGATCAAGTGAGGAGCTTCTAATCAGGCTGCGCGCCCAGGAGAGCCCTCTCTCCCGCTCTGCGCGGGCGCGCAACCCAAGGGAGAGGGCGCGCATTCAAGGCCAAATTAGGATGTATGCCTCCTAGATGCCTCGCGCCCTGTAGAAGGCGCACTCATCATCCTGCGCGGGCGCGGTGATTTTTGGAGAGGGCGCGCAGATTAGCTTGAACTCTTGAAGATACAAGGCAACTTTCTGTAGATGCCAAGCGCGCTCAGTAGAGGGCGCGCAGTATACTTTGCGGGCGCGCAAATCTTAGTAGAGGGCGCGCACAATGAAGTTCGCGGGCGCGCATAACTTAGTAGAGGGCGCGCACAATGAAGTTCGCGGGAGCGCAGAACTTAGTAGAGGGCGCGCACAGTAGCCTGCGCGGGCGTGCAAAGCACTGTAGAGAGCGCGCACGCTGTCAGGCCAACCCGTTTTTATTTCCCTATTTAAAAGCTGATTTGGGAAGGAATGAAGGCAGCTATTCCATTTTAAGGCAAAGTGCTTAGAACATTTCTAGAGAGAGAATAGCCTCTATTAATGCTTGTATAAGTTTCTAGAGAGAGAAAGTTCAGATTATTAGTTTTTTATCATCCAAACTTTAGTCTTTAATATAGATTAGTGCTTTGATCATCCTTGTAATCAATATTAGAGCATTCTATTGGATTTTTGATGGTTCATCATTGAAGGTTCAAAAACCCATTTTCTTAATTCAATACAAGGTTGAAGCTTTGTAAGCTCTTTCTATCTTAATCTCTTTTATTTTGGTTTATTTACATATTTCAAGTATTTTTGATAGTTATGTTTATGATTTTGATTATGGCCAATATTTTGGGTATTGTTGATATGAGTAGTTTCTCTCTCCTAGGCTAGACTTTTAGCTAGGGGAAGGGGAATGGATGACTTGGTTGCTATTTGATTAAATACTTGATTTTTGGGGATTTAAACCCCTGTTGTATGAACTTGTGCTTATTGTTATATGGTTGATGTTGTGCACCATTGACTATATTATTACATGTCCTAATTGATGCGCGAGAGTGATCATGTTAGGATAGATCGTAGTTTATACATTGCTTAATCAATTGCATGGGAATGAGTTGTGTTAAGTAGGATTTTTGATCCCTTGTTTGTGAATCCTTGATTATCTATGTGTTTAGCTCTTAATCTCCAAGGTTGACGTTCCCCGATCCCCCTAGCGTTTTTGATCTCATAGTTTCCAATACTTGTTAGTCTTTGTTAATTGTTAGAGTAATTTTGTAAGCCTTAGTTTATTCATTGTCTTGTTTTTAGTTATTAGATTGATCATAGAAATCTTCAATATCAAACCATAATACCCCCCCTTTTGTTACTTGCAATTTATCCTAGATTTCGTATTAATTGTGCTAAACCCCCGTTTCCTTGGGAATCGACCCTACCTTACCGCTATCTAAAGTAAAATTGATAGAGTTAGGATAGGAGATATAAATTGTAATTTTTGGTCTAGGTAGTAGTAACGACCTATTACCACCCGATCAGTCTACCTTATTTCGCACAAATCTGAGTCCTTTGAGAAATTCAAAGAAGTTCAGAGTGAAGTGGAAAATCAGCTTGGCAAGAAAATCAAAGCACTTCGATCGGATAGAGGTGGCGAGTATTAGAGCTACGAATTCGACAATCATCTGAAAGAACATGGTATTCTCTCAGAATTGACACCTCCCGGAACTCCATAAGGGAATGTAGTGTCCGAGAGGAGAAATCGAACTCTGTTAGACATGGTTCTATCAATGATGGGTCTTAGCAATCTTCCTATCTCTTTCTAGGGACACACACTTCTAACCACGACACTTACACTGAACCACGCTCCATCAAAAGCTATTGAAAAGACTCCATATGAATTATGGATGAAGAAACCTCCACGGTTGTCTTTTCTTAATATTTGGGGTTGCAAAGCATATGTCAAAAGACTCATGTCTGACAAGCTTGCACTAAAATCTGACAAATCTAGCAAATGTATCTACAACCAATCTGAGAACAAAGTATTTGTTGCTCGAGATGGTGTCTTTTTGAAAAAGAAGTATCTTTCCAAAATGACAAGTGGGAGGAAAATTGAAGTTGATGATGTTCGAGCAGATGAGCAACAAAGTCAATCTGACAAAACTGACAATCAAAGTGCTTTAGAAGCAGCTGTTGAAAATGGTTAGAGTCAAACCAACAATGTTCAAAGTCAAAATGACAAAGCAAATGCCCAATCTATTACCCTGCGTAGGTCGCAAAGGCCAAAATCTCAACCAGATAGATACCTCGGTGTTGTCTTAATTGAGAATCAAGACATCCTAATTATGGATGAAGATGAGCCAGCGACATACAAAAAAGCTATGACGAGCCCCGACTCTACAAAATGGCAAGAAGCCATGAAATCCGAGATGGACTCCATGTTTGAAAATCAAGTCTAGGACTTGGTTGATTTGCCCGAAGGTTACACACCTATCGGTTGCAAATGGATTCTTAAGTTTAAAACCGACAAAGATGGAGTTGTATATGTAAACAAAGCTAGATTGGTGGCAAAAGGTTACAGGCAAATTCACGGCGTTGATTATGATGAAACCTTTTCGCCAGTCGCCATGCTTAATTCCGTTCGGATTATCTTAGCAACTGCCACATATTATATTATGAGATATGACAAATGGACATCAAAACCACCTTCATGATAGAAGGTTGTCTAAACACGTCGTTAAATGCTTAAAACCATATCAACAAAATTTAGGGTTTCGTAGTGACCCGACACTACGCGGAAGGAAACCCCCCAAGACCCGCCCCTTAATTAAAGCAATTAACAAGCATAATAAACTTAATCAAACAAGATTAAGAACAAGAATTATACCTTTGTTGCGTGCTTCGCTCCCGAAGAGCTCTTACTTCAAAATCCCGAAACTACGAGATCTCCGACGGATTGTACCCTCGACCCGACCCGAGCGTCCTAAGTCTTGAAGGTTAGTCAAGACCCGGACAAAACAAAACTATGAGTTTTACGAATCAAAGGTTTACTCTAATTATAAGAGTTGCCTTTTTAATTCCACTCAAGGTTGTGCTTTTCCCAATACCATGCCTTTGGTATTTATAGGGAAATGCACCCTTGAACTTCATTCCCCAACCAATGTGGGAGAATGAATAATTTTCTAATTTATTTCTAAAATAAATTAATAAATAAATTCAATCACAATGCAACAAGTGTCAAGTGGGAGAGAGAAGGTTAGGTGAGGACCATGAGGGGGTGGGGGGGACCATTGCCTTGCTCCCCAAGGCTTTGCCCAAGCCTTGGTCCCCACCCCTCACAAAACCGCCCTAAGCAAAAGGGCTGCTGCCAGCTAGCACGCTAGCTAGCAGTGCCAGCTAGCCTAGCCAGCAGCCTCGCATCCCAGCCAGGCAGTGCTGGTCGATGCTTGGCGCTGGTGCGTGCTGGCGCTGGTGCTGGCCCTCGCCTCTCTCGCACATGTTCACATAGCCAGCATGCGTGCTGCTAGTGAGCCACGAATGTGGCCCCTTACCTCGCCAGCCACACGCACCACCCTCGCATCCCTCGCTCCACCTCTCGCACACGCATCAGCCATGCACCTCACGCACATGCTCCACACGCATTGCTAGCCCAGCCAGTGCACCTACGCACGCAAGGGCCTAGCATGCGTGCTGGGCGATGCTGCCAGATGCCCTCGCACTAGCACACATCAACCAGTGCCTAGCACTGCTATGCTTGGTGCGAGGCACTCACGCACATGCACATGCGCCAGTGCCTAGCACTGCGATGGTTGTGCTTGTTGTGTGTGTGGCCCTGCCATGCGCACCTAGGCATCCAGGCAAGCACGCTGCTAGCTACGATGGGCTGCCTGGTGCTTGTGGTGCTTGCGATAGGCTGCCAGGTGCTCCTGGTGCTCCTATTGCTTGCGGTAGGCAGCGATGGTGCCTAGGCATCATGCCTAGGCGCTATGGCTGCGATAGCGCCTAGGCATGATGCTAGGGCTGCGATGGTCAGCGATGGTGTGCCTAGGCTGCGATGGTGCGCCTAGCACACCTAGTTAGGGATGTCAATGGGGCGGGGCGGGGCGGATGTTGGCTTTCCCATCCCCATCCCCACCTAAAATTTTCATCCCCATCCCCATCCCCATCCCCATCCCCGCGGCGGGTCTAAAATTCATCCCCATCCCCGCCCCGACGGGTACAATTCGAAAACTATCCCCACCCCAACCCCCACTTGGATATCCACCCCCACCTAATCCCCACCTAAGACCCGCCTCCCAAATACACAATCCTTCATAATTAATAAAGATTGCAAAAAGAAAATAAAATTATTGTTAATATTACACATTTTTTTGGTTTATAATATAAGTGTATTACAAAGTATTATATTTACTATTTTAATTTACATAATTTTTTTTTATAAAATAGTATAAAAGTATATAATTTTGTTTTTAAAAATATATGGATGTGGGGATGGGGCGGGTACGAAGCAGGGCGGGTGGGGCGGGGCGGGGATGGGGCGGGTACAACCTAAAATCCACCCCCGCCCCATCACCCATGGCGGGTATGGTTTTTATCCCCATCCCCGCCCCACCACCCGCCAAACCAAGATCCATCCCCGCCCCGTTGGGGCAGGGATGGGGCGGGTCTCCTATTTGACCCGCCCCACTAACATCCCTACACCTAGTGTGCTTAGGCTTGCGCCTAGCCATTGATAAGTGGCTTTTATGCCACTAATCGGGATCCTTTTTCCTATCATTTCCCTCCATTTATCGCTTGTTTAGCCCTATTTTACCGCCCTTCTCCATATATTGCACAATAATGCTATTTCCCTCGTACTTCCCCTCTACTTTACCTTTTTGTGCTGTTTTTGGGTGTTTTCCTGTGTTTTGCAGGTAAACCAATCGATACGTGAAGTAGAAGAAAGTTCGGGATAGTTTCGAGAGCCGGTTTCAATAGCAAATCAAGTGAGGAGCTTAATTAGGCTGTACGCCCAGGAGAGCCCTCTCTCCCGCTCTGCGCGGGCGCGCAACCCAAGGGAGAGGGCGCGCATTCAAGGAATAATCAGGATGTAAAGCGTAACTCATCCTGCGCGGGCGCGATGATTCCTGGAGAGGGCGCGATACTCATCCTGCGCGGGCGCGATGATTCCTGGAGAGGGCGCGCAGATTAGCTTGAACTCTTGAAGGAAGAAGGCAGCTTTCTGTAGATGCCAAGCGCGCTCAGTAGAGGGCGCGCATGTATTAGTAGAGGGCGTGCACACGGAAGTTCGCGGGCGCGCACACTTTAGTAGAGGGCGCGCACATCATCCTGCGCGGGCGCGCAAAGAACTGTAGCGGGCGCGCACGCCGTCAGCCCAACCCGTTTTTATTTCCTTACTTAAAAGCTGATTTGAAAAGGGAATGAAGGAAGCTAATCCATTTAAGGTAATATGCTTAGAACATTTCTAGAGAGAGAATAACCTCCATTGATGCTTGTATAAGTATTAGAGAGAGAAAATTCAAATTCTTAGTCTTTTATCACCCAAACTTTAATCTTTAATCTAGATTTGTGCTTTGATCATCCTTGTAATCAATATTGGAGCAATCTATTGGATTTTTGATGGTTCACCATTGAAGGTTCAAAGACCCATTTTCTTATTTCAATACAAGATTGAAGCTTTGTGAGCTCTTTCTATCTTAATCCCTTTTATTTTGGTTTATTAACATATTTCAAGTATTTTTGATTGTTATGTTGATGATTTTGATTATGGCCAATATTTTGGGTATTGTTGATATGAGTAGTTTCTCTCTCCTAGGCTAGACTTTTAGCTAGGGGAAGGGGAATGGATGACTTGGTTGCTATTTGATTAAATACTTGATTTTTGGGGATTTAAACCCCTGTTGTATGAACTTGTGCTTATTGTTATATGGTTGATGTTGTGCACCATTGACTATATTATTACATGTCCTAATTGATGCGCGGGAGTGATCATGTTAGGATAGATCGTAGTTTATACATTGCTTAATCAATTGCATGGGAATGAGTTGTGTTAAGTAGGATTTTTGATCCCTTGTTTGTGAATCCTTGATTATCTATGTGTTTAGCTCTTAATCTCCAAGTTTGACGTTCCCCGATCCCCCTAGCGTTTTTAATCTCATAGTTTCCAATACTTGTTAGTCTTTGTTAATTGTTAGAGTAATTTTGGTACCTTAGTTTATTTATTGTCTTGTTTTCCACCACTCTTATTCATATACACCCCTTTTAAAACTATATTGTTTGCACTTAGCGTTGCAATCTCCCGTTTCTCCGTGGATCTCAACCCTTGCTTGCCTCTATACTCATTTAGGTAATCTAGGATTAATTTGATAGGAAAGTGTATTGACGACGACATTTCGTTCCTCATCAGCCATTCTAGGTGCATGCTAGCTCGAACTAGCCTAGCATCCACATGGCTAGGCCAGTGTGGTGCTAGGGCTATGTTCATACTTGTTGCTTTGTGATTTTGCGACGCTCAGTCTCGATGCCCTAGGCTCGAATTCCGACGTCTGTATTCGTAAAACTTTGTCGACTCATTAAATCCTTTGGGATTAATTCGTCGTCTCGGATCGGTGATTCGATTAGGTTTGACCCGAAGGGGTCAGTTAAGATTAAGCTGTAATATCAATTGTACCTTGATAATACTGATCGGAAGCGGCCTCCACCTAGGCATTCCGATCACTTGATCTTACTGAAGAATTAACTCTGTAATAATTCTGAACCCTCTATCGGAAGAATACACTTGTTGGAAAGACACCATTCCTTTCAATCTCCCACTTGTCTTTCCGGACAAGTGTGCATACAGTGTATATCCCATTTCCTATGTCTCTTAATGTTTCTTCTGTTGGGTTTCGTAGTGACCCGACACTACGCGGAAGGAAACCCACCAAGACCCGCCCCTTAATTAAAACAATAAACAAGCATATTAAACTTAATCAAACAAGATTAATAACAAGAATTATACCTTTGTCGCGTGCTTCGCTCCCAAAGAGCTCTTACTTCAAAATCCCGAAAACACGAGATCTCCGACGGATCGTACCCTTGACCCGACCCGAGCGTTATAAGTCTTGAAGGTTAGTCAAGACCCGGACAAAATAACTATGAGTTTTACGATTCAAAGGTTTACTCTTAATTAGAGTTGCCTTTTTAATTCCACTCAAGGTTGTTCATCCCCAAATACCCAAGCTTGGTATTTATAGGGAATTGAACCCTTGATTCTCATTTCCCAACCAATGTGGGAGAATGAGTAATTTTGATATTTAATTTAATTCTAATATAAGTTAATAATCAAGTTCAATCACAATGCAACAAGTGTCAAGGGGAGAGAGTAGGTTAGGTGAGGACAATGAAGAGGTGGGGGGGACCATTGCCTTGCTCCCTAAGGGTTTTCCCAAGCCTTGGTCCCCACTTCTCACCAAACCGGCCTAAGCAAGGCTGCTGGGTTGCTGGCAGCTAGTACGCCAACTAGCGCCAGCCTACCTAGCTTCCTTCGCATCCCAGCCAGGCAGTGCCTGCTTGGTGCTGGGCGATGCTTGGCACTGGTGCGTGCCAGTGCTAGGCGCTGGTGCTTGCCCTAGCATCCCACGCACCACACGCATCCACGCTTTACCCCTCGCACATGCTCGCACACCCAGCATGCGTGCTGCTAGCGAGCCACGCATGCTGGCCCCTTTGCCTCGCACCATACGCATCGACCTCGCAGCATCTCTCGCACATGCACTAGCCACGCACCATGCGCACTAGTCATGCACAACACGCATTAGCCTCGCACCACACGCACACCCACGCATCACACAGCAGCCTTGGTGCGTGGTGATGCTAGGCTGCTGTGCGTGGCCTAGCAATACGGTGGCGCCCAGGCCCTCGCACATGCATGGTGCGCTGCTTGGTGCTGCCATGTGAAGGCTAGCACACAAGCTAGCACGCATGCTGCGATGGGCTGCTTGGTGCGCCTGTTGCTTGCGATAGGCTGCCAGGTGCTCCTGGTGCGCCTAGAGCTTGCGATAGGCTGCTATGGGCTATTGGTGCGCCTAGAGCTTGCGATAGGCTACCATGGCGCGCCTAGGCTGCGATGGTGCACCTAGGCTGCGATGGTGCGCTTAGCACACCTAGTGTGCTTAGGCTTGCGCCTAGCACACCTAGTGTGGTTAGGCTTGCGCCTAGCAATGCTAGGTGCATGCTAGCTTGAACTAGCCTAGCATCCACATGGCTAGGCCAGTGTGGTGCTAGGGCTATGTTCATACATGTCGCTTTGTGATTTTGCGACGCTCGGTCTCGACGCCCTAGGCTCGATATCCGACGTCTGTATTCGTAAAACTCTGCTGACTCATTAAATCCTTTCGGATTAATTTGTCGTCTCGGATTGGTGATTCGATTGGGTTCGACCCGAAGGGTTCAGTTAAGATTAAGCTGTAATATCAATTGTACATTGATATTACTGATCGGAAGCGGCCTCCACCTAGGCATTCCGATCACTTGACCTTAGTGAAGAATTAGCTCTGTAATAATTCTGAACCCTCTATCGGAAGAATACACTTGTTGGAAGGACACCATTCCTTTCAATCTCCCACTTGTCCTTCCGGACTAGTGTGCATATAATGTATAGCCCATTTCCTATGTCACTTAATGTTTCTTCGTGAACTATAAGGTAAGATACTTTGTCATCCTTATTACGTTCAGAAGTGTTTCTCGATCTCCGGGTTCGACTGTCAATAAGCAGATGATTTCTAAAATCCATCTGAGCACGGCCATGCATTTTCCCAGTCTCGCTTTTCGAGCGGCCTTGTAAACAATAAAACATTCTCCCTATTGTTAGTAGGGGGACAATCCCAGTCTTGTATTATAAGTCCCTTTTACTAAGAGGACATAGTCTCCTGAGTGTTCCCGTTATGATCCCCAGTTATGACAGACGTTAGTAAACATCAAAGAGAGTAGTACTCAAACAAGAAAACTTCACAATACTCATGGTCGGAGGAAACAAGTTCTGATAGTCATAATGAGAAATGTACTTAAGACAAAGTTTTTAAATTTCTTAAAGTACTCTCATAGGTCTTATCCAGTACAGTCCCAAACTGTTCCTGTGAAAATGATTTATGACCGTCACGTCCTCGCAGCACAAGAAACGGTGCTGTAAATCATACTACACACTAATCTATGGCGGTCATCAATTGTCCATCTGTTAGATGACCTATAGGGACAATTTTCGATTTAAATATTCAATGTTCACTTAAGAGGTGTTTCTTTATCCAAGACATGGTCTTGATACCCTGTTTTGAATATTTTCGTAAATCGAATGGACTCATTATTTAATTCTAAACCACGATTAAATAGTAATGGAGTGAATGATAATTTTGCACAAAATTAATTACTTCTTTAACGAATGGTTTTAATACAGTGTCTTACATTAAATATCCTATTTAATTAAAACACATATACAGGGAATTTTAAAGCCAGTCTCCAACATGCTTAATTCCCATTGCCTCAATGTGCTTGTTGTGTTTCACTTGTGGCAGTGGTTTAGTCAAAGGATCGGCTACATTATCATATGTGCCAATCTTACAAATTCTGATTTCACCTTCAGATTTCCATTCCCTTATCATATGAAATCGCCTTTGCACGTGTTTGACCTTCTGGTGCTCTCTCGGCTCCCTGGCCTGAGCGATAGCTCCATTGTTATCACAATAGAGGTTTATCGGCCCCTTGATTGAGGGTACAACACCAAGTTCGCTAATGAACTTGCGAATCCAAACAGCTTCCTTGGCAGCTTCTGAAGCGGCCAAGTACTCGGCTTCAGTTGTAGAGTCTGCAGTGGTGCTATGTTTGGCACTCTTCCAGCTAAACGCTCCTCTATTCAGATAGAATATGTACCCCGACTGTGACTTGAAGTCGTCTCTGTCAGTTTGGAAGCTAGCGTCGGTGTAACCTTAAACAACCAGTTCTTTGTGGCCTCCATACACCAGGAATTTATCCTTGTTCCTTTTCAGGTACTTCAGGATGTTCTTGGCCGCAGTCCAATGTGCCTCTCTTGGGTTCGATTGGTATCAAATCGTTGCACTTAGGGCATACGATACATCTGGCCTTGTACATATCATGGCATACATGATCGATCCGATTAGCGAAGCATATGGGATCTGATTCATTCTTTCTCGCTCAACAGGTGTCTGTGGACACTGTTTCTTGCTGAGAGTTATGCCATGGGACATGGGTAAATGCCCTCTCTTGGCATTCTCCATGATGAATCGAGCCAGTACCTTATCAATGTAAGTACTCTGGCTTAATCCAATCATCCTCTTACATCTATCCCTGTAGATCTTGATGCCCAATATGTACTGTGCCTCTCCTAAGTCCTTCATTGCAAAAACTTTTCCCAACCAGCCCTTTACGGACTCCAATAATTTTGTGCTGTTTCCAATGAGAAGTATGTCATCGACATACAAGACTAGGAATGCAATATCACTCCCACTGACCTTCTTGTATACACAAGATTCATCTGGATTCTTGATAAAACCAAACTTGCTGATGGCTTCATCAAATCGCAGATTCCAACTTCTACTAGCTTGCTTTAGTCCATAAATGGACTTCTTCAGATTGCAAACCTTTGCAGCGTTGCCTGGATCGACAAAACCTTATGGTTGTGTCATATACACAGTTTCTTCCAAAATTCCATTAAGGAAGGCGGTTTTGACATCCATTTGCCATATTTCATAATCGTAATATGCAGCAATCGCTAGGATGATCCGGACGGATTTTAGCATTGTAATTGGTGAAAAAGTTTCATCATAGTCAATCCCGTGGATTTGTCTATAGCCTTTTGCCACCAGTCTAGCTTTGTATATTGATATATTTCCATCCTTGTCTGTCTTCACTTTGAAGATCCATTTGCAACCAATGGGTGTATAACCCTCGGGCAAATTTACGAAGTCCCAGGCTTGATTTTCAGACATGGAGTCCATCTCGGATTTCATGGCCTCTTGCCATTTTGCAGAGTCGGGGCTCGTCATAGCTTGCATGTATGTCGCCGGCTCATCACCATCCATGATTAGGATGTCCTAATCATCGGTTAAGACGATACCAAGGTATCTGTCTGGTTGAGATCTTTGCCATTGTGACCTACGAAGGGTAATCAGTTGAGCTTTTTCATTGTCAGTTTGATTCTGACCAATCTTCTTAGATGCTTCCAAAGCATCTAGATTATCAGTTTTATCAGGTTGACATTGTTTCTCGTCCTCTCGAACTTCGTCGAGTTCGATTTTCCTCCCACTTGTCATTTTGGAAAGGTGTTCCTTCTCTTAAAAGACACCATCACGAGGAACAAATACTTTGTTCTCGGATTTATTGTAGAAGTAATACCCTTTGGTTTCTTTTGGATATCCCACAAAGAAACACTTATCCGATTTGGGGTGAAGTTTGTCCGAAATTAATCGCTTGACATATGCTTCGCATCCCCAAATCTTGAGAAAAGACAACCTAGGAGGTTTCTTAGTCCATAATTCATATGGAGTCTTTTCAACAGCTTTTGATGGAGCTTTATTCAGTGTTAGTGCTGCAGTTTGTAGCGCATGTCCCTAGAAAGAGATAGGGAGTTCACTAAGACCCATCATTGATCGAACCATGTCTAACAAGGTTCAATTCCTTCGTTCCATTGAGGAGTTTCGGGAGGTGTCAACTCCAAAAGAATGCCATTTTCTTTCAAGTGATCGTCGAATTCATGGCTTAAATATTCGCCACCTCGATCCGATCGAAGTGCTTTAATTTTCTTGCCAAGTTGATTTTCAACTTCTTTCTGAAATTCTTTGATTTCTCAAAAGATTCAGATTTATTCGACATTAAGTAGATATAGCCATATCTACTATAATCGTTGGTGAAGGTGATGAAATATCAGTAACCTTGTCTTGCGGGTGTGCTCATTGGTCCACATACATCCGTGTGTATTAGACCTAACAAGTCACTTGCCCTTTCTCCCAACTTGGAGAATGGTTGTTTTATCATCTTGCCTAATAAGCATCCTTCGCAATTTTCAAATGACTCTGAGTCGAATGAGTCAAGAACACCTTCTTGAAGAAGTTTCTTGATCCGCTTGATGTTAATATGGCCAAGACGACAATGCCACAAGTAGGTTTGATTCGACTCGATGGTCTTAGTTCATTTGGTATCATTCCTATTTTCTTTGTGTAAAGCATGCAATTTAATTTGAACATATGTTTGAAACAACTACGTTAGAAGTCTTTCATTTCAAACATCTTGGTGTCCAACGCCATTGATCAAAATATTGTTCAAAAGCATGACAAAACTAGGATTAGTTTTAATTACATCTCAAAGACAAAATGGTGCATGCAAGCACGACCGAAAAACCATCTTCGTCGTCTTCTTCCTCTTGCACCAACACTTGATAAGCTTCTCACTTGTTTCATGAAAAGGCAACATAAAATGAGTCATACTTGGTATCCAATACCTTATGATAAGCTTAATTCACAAGTGTTTAGGAAGATACCTGAGGTAGACGGAATGTTCCCCTCTTCCTTGAAGAGCATGCATTCTCTCTTGTAGTGGCCTTGCATGCCACAATGGAAGCATCTCATCTTTGCCTTGACCTTTTTGAACTCCTTCTTCTTATCTCTCAAGGGCCTTTTGGTCATTCCATAGGCGGTGGCTTGGCTAAGAAGTTGCACCACCTCCTTGAGGGAGTGTGTCTCCTTTCCCGCAGCGATATGCACTCTAAGTGCATCATAGCCCGAGTGGAGTAAAGCAAGCAAGATATGCCCTGCCATCTCATCTTCCAATGGGATTCCGAGAAGCTGCATGTGTTTTAAGAGTCTATTCATTCCAAGCACATGAGGTAGGAGGGGCATGCCGGGTCTCAAATTTGGCATTGTAGACCTTGGTCCAAAGCCGACGCCTTTCCTTGGCAAGACATCCCACGTTTGGTGGCTTTATCCTCATGTTTGAGAGTGACCTAATCAAGTCAAACACGAGTCCACAAAAGTTGCCATTGTCACTCTTGGTGACTCTTACATTGACAACGTCCTCAAGTGCTTTGAGGAACATGTCCGGGAGATAGGAGGTAAGACTTTCCTTCCAATCTTCCGGGATGGAATTTGCCATAAGTCGTGAGACCTTTTAGCAATTGGAAGACCATTCTTCATGAGCCTCATCGGTCATGATTCCTTTGGCAAAGAAGCTTGGAATGGGACTATCAAGAGTATACTCCAAGGAACAATTTCGGAGAGTTCTCTTGAGTTCCTCCTCCCATTCCTTGAAGTTGACCAAGTTTAAGGAAAAGGCCAACTTCTCGGGGAGTTCTGGGCACATATGGTTGTTGTTTGAGTTACTTGCAGACATTGTTCTACAATTGAGAGAATTTGAAGTGAAAAACCATTCATAAATCAATAAGTTGAAATTTGAAAATGTTCATGCATATATTCAATCTTATTGAGCATTTTATCCACGCATTTAAAATGTCCCTTATGGGCGAGAATTAAATAATTCCGAGATCCCAAAGATCAAGAAATGATTAAGCATGCTTTGGCTTGTCTTAATCATTAAATATCTTAAGGTAAGCAATCTAATTGCTAATAGCTCCAAGCTACTCTCGGTTTGATAAAATGTCGCATCTAATGCATTATTGACATTTTATCTCTTTTGCCACGACATTTAAGGACTCCTTACTGATATCGTTGAGCTTAACCAAGACAACTTGTATACCTTGTATACCTTACGTTCCTAGGGAAGTAGTGATGCCTCGCTTTGGCGTAGCCCATCACATACGCGTATTAGTTCGGTAAGTGTTGTTCTTGGAATGGCAAATTTTAGCTCAATATTATTAAGGGACCTAGGGTTTCTATGTTGGTTGATTTAAGTGAACTTAACTAATCATCGCAACATAATAGAAATCCTAGACATGCATCTAGAAATCATATATAATAACAATATATATAAGGCACAAAAATAGATGCATTTGGCAACTAGCATGACCCCTTGAAATCTTCAATTTCCATGGGTCTTCATTTTGGCTCGTCTTCATCGAAACGCCGTCTTGAGACATCTTGGCCAAAATGAAATAAAAGAAGCTAGCTAGAATGACTAAGATTAATCTAATAGTACAAAAAAACTTAACGGTTCGCAGACCGTATTTAGATTTACAAAAATACATAAGGAACGCAGTCCGTATTTTCTATCCTAATTGGGCCCCACTAGTTTCCATTTTCAAAGACCTGTTTTGAATAACAATCTTCCATTCATCCATTCACTATTTGTGAATGGCCCATGCAATTTTATGAAATACATAATTAAACACGCAAAACTAGTAACTAACTTAGGTGGTTAATCCAATTAACGCGCCTAATTAAAACTAGTCAAAGTTGTTTAATCCATTATTTCTAAACGCAAAATGCTTACGCAATTAATTAAGCTCCCACTAAATTCCGCATCCGTATTTAATTAATCCGATTAATTAAGTCGGCATAACCCAAAATTTGTCAAAATTTTGCAAAATCGAAAATCGAGGTTTTTAACCTCGTTAAAATAATTACTTAAAATTATTAAAAGGGCAAAATTTTCGCAAAATCATAGCTCAAACATTAAGCAAAACGTCCCACAAAACCCTTTGAGGGTGCGCACCATGGCTGATAGGCAGCCCATGGCCTGGTGCCATGGTGCATAGGCGAGGTATGCTGTGCCCAGCAAGCATCGCTGCTAGCCCCAGCTGCCTGCGAGCATCTGGCCTGCTGGGCTGACGCCTCTCGATGTTAGCCAGCATGCGTGCACTCCACACTACCACACAACCATGCCTATGCTGCTGCGCTCAGCACCTTCCTTACCAAACACAGCCACGCGCATAGGTGCAATGGCCTTGCGTACACCATAGGCAGCCTACATGTGGGCTGCTAGGTAGCCCGGCTAGCCTTGGTGACGCATGCGGTTTTGCATCGATTTGCGTGCATTTCCTCGGAATTTTAATTCCGATATGTGTGTGACAATAATTAATTCTAAATTACATTTTAGAATCAATTTGAGGGAAAATAAAATAAAATAAGTCTAACTTAAACAATTTAATATTATTGGTGCACAAGCCTAAATCATCCAAAAATTTTAATTTTGAACAAAATTAGGTCTTACTTTATGCTTAAAATAAAAGGAGCTATGTCCATAACTAATCTTGCCAATATGCAAATAAAAAAATGGATTTGACAAAAGGGAGTTGGAAAAAATAAACTAATCATCCAATGATAAAAATTTTCCAACTTTCATACTTGTCTAAAATGCCAAGATTACATCTTCCAATATGAAGATTAATCAAATTTTACTCACAAGTAATTGAACTTGATGGATTTTAATCAACCAAACATGAAAAATCCAAACCTTGTTCAACATGGAATTTAGGGTTAGGGTTCCAATCATTTAAACCTTTAAATATTAGAAGTTTAACATTATAGGAACTTAAAATTACAAAGATCACAACAAGCTTTCACATTTTATTGCAATTTATTTGCAAAATTTGTGAAAAACAAGTTTATGTGAAAAAAGGTATATCAACTTAAGCACTAATAAAAACTCCATTATTATGCTTAAGGTATATCAAGGCTTAAAAAGAATTAAAATTTTCGTTGAAAAAGGAAAATCCCTGGAAAAAATGGGTTTTTGGTTCGAATTTGGCATCTGCATAGCCCTAAAGGGTTGAATCTGTTCTACAATGTCGATTCCACCCAAAAATCACTATTTTTGAGCAAAAAACTGGGTTCGACAGGCAAATCGAGAAAAAAATCGAGTTTTAAAATTAATTAAAACGAGCATCTAATCTAATTAGAAGAACATGAACCAGAAAAATAAATTCTTTTAAAACACCTTAATTAAAATTAATTGCAAAAATTAAAAGGAGCGTGGCTCCGATACCGCTGTTGGGTTTCGTAGTGACCCGACACTACGCGGAAGGAAACCCACCAAGACCCGCCCCTTAATTAAAACAATTAACAAGCATATTAAACTTAATCAAACAAGATTAATAACAAGAATTATACCTTTGTCGCGTGCTTCGCTCCCAAAGAGCTCTTACTTCAAAATCCCGAAAATACGAGATCTCCGACGGATCGTACCCTCGACCTGACCCAAGCGTCCTAAGTCTTGAAGGTTAGTCAAGACCCGGACAAAATAACTATGAGTTTTACGAATCAAAGGTTTACTCTTAATTAGAGTTGCCTTTTTAATTCCACTCAAGGTTGTTCATCCCCAAATACCCAAGCTTGGTATTTATAGGGAAATAAACCCTTGATTCTCATTTCCCAACCAATGTGGGAGAATGAGTAATTTTGATATTTAATTTAATTCTAAAATAAATTAATAATCAAGTTCAATCACAATGCAACAAGTGTCAAGGGGAGAGAGTAGGTTAGGTGAGGACCATGAAGAGGTGGGGGGGAGGGGACCATTGCCTTGCTCCCCAAGGCTTTGCCCAAGCCTTGGTCCCCACTTCTCACCAAACCGGCCTAAGAAAGGCTGCTGGGCTGCTGCCAGCTAGCACGCCAGCTAGCAGTGCCAGCTAGCCCAGCCAGCTAGCGCCAACCTACCTAGCTACCTTCGCATCCTAGCCAGGCAATGCCTGCTTGGTGCTCGGCGATGCTTGGCGCTGGTGCTTGCCCTAGCATCCCACGCACCACACGCATCCACGCTGCACCCCTCGCACACCTAGCATGCGTGCTGCTAGCGAGCCACGCATGCTGGCCCCTTTGCCTCGCACCATACGCATCAACCTCGCAGCATCTGTCGCACATGCACTAGCCACGCACCATGCGCACTAGTCATGCACAACACGCATTAGCCTCGCACCACACGCACACCCACGCATCACACAACAGCCTTGGTGCGTGGTGATGCTGGGCTGCTGTGCGTGGCCTAGCAATATGCTGGCGCCCAGGCCCTCGCACATGCATGGTGCGCTGCTTGGTGCTGCCATGCGAAGGCTAGCACATAAGCCAGCACACATGCTGCGATGGGCTGCTTGGTGCGCCTGTTGCTTGCGATAGGCTTCCAGGTGCTCCTGGTGCGCCTAGAGCTTGCGATAGGCTGCTATGGGCTCCTGGTGCGCCTAGAGCTTGCGATAGGCTGCCATGGCGCGCCTAGGCTGCGATGGTGCACCTAGGCTGCGATGGTGCGCCTAGCACACCTAGTGTGCTTAGGCTTGCGCCTAGCAATGCTAGGTGCATGCTAGCTTGAACTAGCCTAGCATCCACATGGCTAGGCCAGTGTGGTGCAAGGGCTATGTTCATACATGTCGCTTTGTGATTTTGCGACGCTCGATCTCGACGCCCTAGACTCGATATCCGACGTCTGTATTCGTAAAACTCTGCTGACTCATTAAATCCTTTCGGATTAATTCGTCGTCTCGGATTGGTGATTCGATTGGGTTCGACCCGAAGGGTTCAGTTAAGATTAAGCTGTAACATCAATTGTACATTGATATTACTGATCGGAAGCGGCCTCCACCTAGGCATTCCGATCACTTGACCTTACTGAAGAATTAGCTCTGTAATAATTCTGAACCCTCTATCGGAAGAATACACTTGTTGGAAGGACACCATTCCTTTCACAAAATATATAAACACTCGACCAATCCTAAACCAAGTATAGGGTAAGTCAAGGGTCGAACCACGAGAAATGGGAGAAAGGTTACTATAGCCTAAGGTCAAGCTATTTCGAAGAACAAGAAGGATGTTGAATATGACTAACTATGGTCTTAAACAACTACACTAAACAGGGAATTCAATATCAAAAGCACTAGGGATTAGGATCCACATACAATCATGATGGTTATGCCAATTAAGGGGAAATCAATCAACCAAATGTTGTAAAGGAGGATAGTAAATGCAATCAAGAGAACTCAAAAGGTTATCTCCTAGAACTCAAACTAGGTTTCCTCTATGGATGACTAGCAAGAAGAATCATAAATTAAATTCAATCAATAAATGCAATCTCTAAATCAATGGTTCGTGTCATTAAAAATCACAATGCAATCTTGCTTGAAAATCAAGGTTGATCACTCCTTAACAATTCAACCACAAGCACAATTCTATCAACCAATTTAATCACAACATTCAATCAATCAAAATCCATCAATTAGCAAAAATCCATCAATCATGCATGCTTCACCATCTCCCTAGCAAGGAATTTACTCACTAAGCATATTGAAATTGAAGAACAAAACTAGGTAAATCACAATCATCATCATCTTAAACTAAATCAAGTAGAAATTCAAATTAATCACACTATTAACCAAAAGATCAACAAATCAAACAATCATTCATGAATCAAAAGCAAAATCAAAGCAATATAGAAGAATTAAAGGAAGAAAATCTCACTAATTATCATTGATTGAAGGAAATCCAAACTTGATTGAAACAAATATTGAAGTACAAATCAAAATCCAAGAGTTTCTCTCTCTAAAATATAAAAGCTCCCAAAAACTCACTCTAAAACTTCTCTCTCTAGCCTCTCTTAGAACTCCCTCCATCATAATCCCTCTAGAATAACTAACTAAGGGGAAATAAAGTGGACGTCCAAAAGAAACCCGTACAGGCGCGCCTTTATTCCGGAATGCGTGGTCGCAACGAATAGGGTACGGAACAGAGAACTCAGGTGGCGCGCCCGCGCGCGAGGGTTTCTCGCCCGCGCGCGAGGGTTTCTCGCCCGCGCCACGAGCCTGCGCGCCTGCGACCCTTGAGTAGGGGATCTCCTCTGTGCGTCCATCAATGCAAGAGGTGCGCTCCTCTTGATCGTCATTAGGGATTGCAGTTCCAAAATGAGTTTACGATGGGTTCAACACCATACTTTCATGAGAGTGCAGCATGAGGGTGCAAGCATCAAGTCTTGGAGTAAGCCATCCCTTACTTTTGTGAGCCATAAGAGAGCATCTACCTTGCACTTTAAGCATGTTCTAACCCAAGGAATCACCATGAAGGGCCTTGGACTCCAACTTTCTCCTGAAAATAAAGAAAAGCAACCAAGTAAAAGGGGAAAGACGATAAAATTCATGAAAATACAGGAAAAAGGGAGAAATGACTAGAATGAGACCAATTAGAGGATAAAAGACTAAAACTAAGGGAAAAGGCATAAAGAAAGCTATAAAAGCAACTAAAATCATCCTAAAATAATGTTATTTGAGTGCCATAAATGGCACTCATCAAACTCCCCCAAGCTAAACTTTTGTTCGTCCTCGAGCAAAAACAAAAGCAAGTATGAGTAGGATGAAAGACTTGTTCAAATAAGAAAAAAGAAAGAAAGGAGACAAGAATATACACTAAGACTCACTAACGTAGGAATCACGGTTGTTAACAAGCCCTTAAAACCCCAGAGTCACCAGTGAGGATGAGTGAGGTCTCATAAGGATTTCCAAAGAGCTTAACCCATAACTCTCAAGGTAAAACGAGGCAAAGCATAAAAGGAAAATGAAATAAAAAAATAAAAGGAACACAAATGCTTTCGAAATGGATCTTCGCGAAAAGACTAACACAAATAGATATACAACTTTTTAAACAAACAAGGGGTTTCACGTTGTAAGATATCCAAGGTTGATTGAAACATCAAATATGCTAAGCATATAGAACTAACAAAACACAATCCACCTTCATCCCAAACAATCTTACCGCGTTCTCCCTACTAGTTTCAAATCCACCTCAAGTGAGCATCTCAATGATTCCTCGAAGGAATTGGATAGAAAAGATTTAGGGCTAACCGACATCTTGACTATGCAAACTCGCTCCATAGGCTTGACTCTTATCTCCCTCCACCGACTTGTGACTGAACCATAAAGTTCAAAAGGGCTTTGAAGGTTGTAACGTAAGGGCGAGAAGGGATAATGGTAGGCTAAAAATTTGAAATTTGGTGGTATATCCTTAAACTATAAAGCAAAGAATGGCTAGTTCTTTGCACCATAATCAAGGTATCATCCAAAATTCAAACAAAAATACCAACATTCCCCCCAAGCTTATTCAACGCCACATCACAAAACTATACATAATTAGCGTAGGAACGCTTCCCCCAAGCTTGAAGAAAGCATTGTCCTCAATGCTTTTAAAACTAGGGAGGTCACTACCACAATAATTTTTTTTTTTTATTTTTTTTATAATTTTTTTAAAGTAATAGCTTTTGCTCTTTATTTTTATTGGTTTGTCCTCGCCTCTTTTAACTATGGACGGCTCTTTCAACTTGTATTTGCCTTTATTCACAAACTGTGAACAACACATGCTTGCTTAGCAAAAGAACCAAAACAACACATGCTTGCTTAGCAAAAGAACCAAATATCCACACCTATTTGCCATAAGCACCAACAAATGAAGGACCGCATGCTTCACAAAAATCAAGGATGGAAACAAAAATGAAACAAATGGCTCAAAAGCTAGTAATATGGCTAGAAAAGAGGGTATAAGGCTCAAATGGTTAGCAAAGAGGCAAATGTAAACCTAAATCAAAAAATATAGAAACTTAAACTAGAAGATGAAAAATAACCAACCCGAAAAGATGCCTTTGTCCTTCCCAAATGGTTCGGTTGCGATCTCGGGAGAGAAAAGTCAAGTTCTAGATAAGAGAAAGCCATAGTCAAGGATCCATGCCACTCACACAAGACAGGTAGAAGGCTAGAAAAATGAGACCTCACAAGGTTGTGGCAAAAACTAACTCTCGGCTTCAAATTTACTATAGGAAGCAACACCGTCTTACCACAAACAAGTTGATTTGGGCTTCAAGGTTCGGAAAGTTCTTAACAAACTACCTTAATATACTCGATCCTATAATCAACCAAACATACTGACAAACCGTGCAAACCATTATCATTTAGGAAGAGTAATATCCATAAATTCCAGTCCGAAAAGCTACTAAATCCAGAGCGAAAGCAAATACAAGATACAAACAAAACTTTGCCTCAAATGAAAATGTTTTTGTATTTTAAAATGATATATAAATACAAAAGAAAAGGAAAATGAAAAGAAAAGAAATGAAAAATAGAGAAGTAGAAGGTAAAAGGTGTAAGCTAAAACAAATAAATCCTAATCTACATACAATGGCCATTCGAGAACAGCGCCAATGGCCCCAAACACCCTCAAGGTGATAATAGCATACAACCTCAAACCGTTCAACTTCTCCTAATCTAGAGCTAAACTATGCACACAAGAAAGGTAAAAGGAGAAAAGAGGGAAGAAAATAGAAAGGTCTCACTGAGCGATCTCGAGCAAAAAGAACAAATGTGATAACAAGGAAACTCACACCATTTCCATGTAACATATGCTCCAAAAAAGGACCGAGAACGTGAGACAAGAAAAGGAGAAAGAGAAAAACTATACAAAATAGAAAGTTAGTAACTTCATGAAAAATAAAATAAATAACGAAAGCGATGCTAAACTAAGCAAATTTGGATTTAAAGGGATTTGGATTAATAGGATTCAATGGGATAGAAAAACTCAACAACCAAGGAAACAATCAACCTCAAGAAACTACATCATAAACCAACCAACCATCAAACAATCAACAAGCAATCAAGAGCTTATAAAAAAAGAATAGCCAAAGTGAACCATAAAAGCAAGGGGAAGAGAAATGAAGCACATCAAAACAAGTGAATAGTCCCCCAAGCTTGTAATAAGCTACCCCCCCCCAAGCTTAAATCCTAACATCAAGTAGGCGTAATAAGCAGCACCAAAGTCAAACAAGCAAGTAAGGGGGGTAGCTAAGAAGGAATCACTCGGCACTATGGTAAGGGGTAGAATGGGTACTCCCTTCACCGGTCTCTGAAAAGACACGACTAGAGCTCATAGAAGCACCCACCTCCATCGGTGCCTTGCCCCTCAAACTAATCTCTTTCCTTGCTCTTTCCTCCTCAAAGAAATGCGCCAGCCATCCAGAATAGGTTCACCAGAAAGCCCCCACCTACCAAATGTCTCGGGGTTAAGGAAGGGCATAGGGTTGGATGGGTCATAGTCAAAGTTGCATTCCTCGGGCTGCTTGTAGTCATAAGTAGCTGGGGTGGTCCCATGAATAGCATTAGGAGGCAAGAGAGGCCCCTCCCAATATGGATAACAAAGAGATGGTCCATGGTTGGGATCATAGGGAACCCACTGAGGAATAGGTCCTTGTTGGACCGGGAGATAAGGGTAGTTCAAATAGGGTTTAATATCACCTCTCCTAACAAGAAAATCATAAACCTGACGGGCATGAAAATCATAGCCAAGAACAAAATCATGTCCAATAGTAGAAGAGAAGACAACAGTAATAGAGTCAATCTTGGCATGTAAACTATGCAAGTCAAGTTGGGAAGTGGAAGAAGAAGAGGAAGAAAGAGTAGGAGTACCTCCCAAAGATCTAGGGGGCTAAACTTGAAATTGAGTATTATTAGGAGCATCCGGATTTTGACAAAAAATTGGTAGAGGAGATATTTTGAGAGCCAGATCAACGGGCCACTTAGGAGGTTGCCAAGGAAGGGTAGTGTCCAAACGACGAGCGGTAGCTTCCGGGTGTGGAATAATGAACCAATCGGTCGTCCTAGAAACCTTCCAAATATAAACATCGCTCTTCAAAGTATGCTCCAAGAACTTTTGGTTGATCAAAGCGCACTCATTAAGTAGATGGGAAGAGGTCTTCTCACGACGATCACGAATAGGTTTAAGGGCAACAAGCATGCGATCGTATTTCTTGTTAAGAGAGAGAGTAATAATCGTGATCAAACCACCAAGTTGTATGCTTCCGAAAAGAAAAACACCATCACGAATATTGATGAAGCGATCTAGCAAGTGTTGCCCAAAATCGATGACATCGATCTCACCAAAAGGTCGGTCCGCCAACCATAGCCAACTTAACTCTTCACGATCGCTTTGCAATGGGTCAAAAATCGGATATATATACTCCTTATCATCCACCAGAGAAGGGAACTTGAATATCTCATTAATGAAAGAAACCGAAACCACATGGTCATTGTTAAAGACTTGAAAGGACAGAGTTCGAACGGTGATGCCATTTCTCTTCGGTTTCATGAATCTCAAGTGAGGAAAGGAACTCGAAGGTCAATCGGGAATAGGTAGGGGCATTTAGACCAATGAAATCTTCTAAGCCCAAGTTTCTATCCAACCGCTGAACATCCTCATCAATGCCAAGCTTGTTTGTGGTTGAAGCATCATAAAACCGTGTTGAAAGTAGTTTCCTAGAAGAGAGTCATACAAAGTTATCCCAATGCTCTTGCTTTGTGAATTCAATCCCATAGGTCTCACTAACATGTGAGGGAGGTGGTATAACCACTTTAGAAGAGGCACTAAGGGAATCACGAGATCTCTTAGGACGACGGAGTGGTGCCATCTACAACACAAAAATTCAAGAGTTCAAATCAATGGATCTGGCTCAAAGAATATCATTGAAAAACTAGTAATAACCAATAGCCAAGAGCAAAGAGCAAAGATGAAATGAGCAAGTTAAGCACAACAAATATAGAGGCTCATTCAATCAATTAACAATGGCAAGAAGTTATAACTCATCAAGCACAATTCTAAGAGCAACATTTTTCCAATCAAAAGTGAAATGAGAAATAGAACTACTAATCATACTCACAGAAAAAGAAAATGACCAACAATGGTAGTACCAAAATTGCAAACAATCAAGCAAAATTATGTTAATAAAGCTTCAAGTAATCATCAATAGTCATCATCCACACAAAGTAGAGGGAAATGAAACAAATAAAAAAGAACCACCATTAAAGCATACACAAAGGATATCTAAGTAAAAAGTAGAGCAAGGGAAATAAAAAAATCATAGAAATCATACCTTAAGTGATTAAAAAACCCTTCGTGAAGTGAAATAATGATGCAAAATAATAAGTATAGACTCCAAATGTAAGTTCTAAACCCTCAAACTAAAGAACCCAAAAATCCCAAATTTAGGAGAGAGAAATAAAAAATAGAATAGGAAATTAGGGATTATGGAATTGTAGACTAAGTGAGTTAGTGAGTAAGAGTGATGAAGTGATGAATAAAGCAATAAAAATCATGAAATTAAGTGAAGTAAGAATGAAGGAATAGAGAAGAGAGATAAAGAGTGAAGGAAAAGAGAGGATGCACGACTTAAAGGGGGCGAATAGCAGTGCTATGCGCCCGTGCAAGCATCATACGCGCTCGCGGAAACTTGGGTGGCACGCGGTGCAAGCAGCTCGTGGGTGCATCGGTGGGAGCAAGGATCTAGCTCATCCCGGGATTGTTGAACCCACTAAACATGGAAGATTTGAAGCTACTTAACGGTGGGTTCAACATCCCTAATTCATGAGAGCGCCATTATGTACTCACCAAGATTCAATTCCGACTCCAATCTTCAAACTAAGTATACAAACTTTCCAATCTCAAAAATGGCACTAAGATTGTTGGCAATCAAACTTTCTTCAACCCAGAAGTACCTAAAATCAAGTAAATAAGAAGAAAATCAATTAAACCAAAAACACCAAGGAAGAAAAATAAACACAAGAATCAACGAAAATGAGATAGAAGGTTAGAAATTCGGGGTGCCTCCCGAAAAGCGCTCGTTTAGCGTCATTAGCTTGACGCTCTATGATAGAGAGACATCTTGTGAACAAGGCCGAAAAAAACTCCATCGTAATAGCGTTTAAGTCTATGGCCATTAACTTTGAATGAACTTGAGGAATCCAAAGGAACAATTTCTACAACTCCATTAGAGAAAACCTCTTGAACAATGAATGGTCCGCTCCAAAGAGACATAAGTTTCCTGGGAAATAATTTCATCTTTGAATTATAAAGGATAACTTTGTCACCGACGTTGAATTCTTTCTTCTCAATGAGCTTGTCATGCACCTCCTTTGATCGAGATTTGTAAATGCTAACACAATCGTAGGCATCCAAGCGAAGCTCTTCTAACTAATGAAGGTCAAGCCACCGTTGTTCTCCCGAATCGAAATTGATCTTTTTAATAGCCCAATAAGTGTGAAGCTCAAGCTCTACTAGAAGGTGACAAGATTTACCATAAACTAGGCGGTAAAGAGTGGTGCCAATAGGAGTCTTAAAAGCCATTCTATAGGCCCATAAAGCATCATCAAGCTTGTTTGACTAATCTTTTCTATTCCTAGCAACCGTCTTTTCAAGAATTAATTTGATTTGACGATTAAACACCTCAACTTGTCCACAAGTTTGAGGATGATATGGAAGACCAAAGCATTGATGAACTCCATGCTTCTTCAACATCCTTTGAAAGGCATGGTGCACAAAATGTGAACCATTATCACTAATCACCGCCTTAGGAACGCCAAACCTTGAGAATATGATCTTCTTGAACAATTTCATTACCACCTTGTGATCATTTGTTGGGGAGGCAATGGCTTCAACCCATTTTGACACATAATCCACCGCCACAAGAATGTATTGATTCCCATAAGATGAAGGAAATGGTCCCATGAAGTCAATTCCCCACACATCAAACATCTCTAACTAAAGGATAGGTTATTGAGGCATTTCATTCCTCTTTGAGATATTTCTGGTTCTTTGACATCGATCACATGTCTTGACAAAACCCCATGTATCCTTGAAGAGATGCGGCCACCATAAACCACATTGGAGAATCTTAGAAGCGGTTTTAGAAACACCCATATGACCTCCATTAGGATCCGAGTGACACATCTTCAAAACATTTGGCACCTCTTCATTTGGGACACAACGCCGTAGCAAGCCATCAACCCCACGTTTGTACAAGATGGGGTCATCCCACAAATAATGCCTAGCTTCGCTCTTGAGCTTCTTCCTTTGATTCTTAGAGAATGAGGGTGGAAACTCCCCACATGCAAGGTAGTTGACTAAATCGGCAAACCAAGGGAGCTCCATCACATTAATTCCATATAAGGAGTCATCTAGCATCCTATATTCAATAAGAGAACCATCATCCGGAATTTGGAAATCCTCAAGGCGAGAGAGATGGTCTGCCACTACATTTTCCGCTCCTTTCTTGTCTCTAATCTCTATATCAAAGGTTTGAAGTTTAAGCACCCAACGGATCAACCTAGGCTTCGATTCCTTTTTATCCATAAGGTACTTGAGAGCTACATGGTCCGTGAAGACAATAGTTTTGGAACCCAACAAGTAGTTACAGAACTTCTCAAATGCATGAACTATAGCCAACAATTCTTTCTCCGTTGTTGTGTAGTTTCGTTGAGCACCACTTATAGTCTTGGACATATAATAGATGACATGGAGCCTCTTTTCCACTCTTTGACCAAAAACACCTCCTATAGCCATATCACTTGCATCACACATTAACTTAAATAGCAACTCCCATCTTGGAGCTTGGACAATAGGGGTAGAAATCAAAGCACTCTTCGATTTTTTGTAGGCTTCGAAGCATCTATCATCAAACTTGAACTCAGTGTCTTTTTGGAGAAGATCGTTAAGGGGCTTTGCTATGAGAGAGAAATCCTTGATGAACCTCCTATAAAACCCTACATGCCCCAAGAAAGACCTCACACCCTTCACATTAACCGAAGGTGGTAACATCTCAAAAATCTCAATTTTTCTTTGTCCACCTCAATACCCTTGTGAGAGATCTTGTGGTCAAGGACTATGCCTTCCTCAACCATAAAATGACACTTCTCCTAATTCAAGACCAAGTTCACCTTTTCACAACGAGCCAAATACCTTTCAAGGTTCTCTAGACAATCTTCAAATGAAACACCACCCACCGAGAAGTCATCCATAAACGCTTCCATCTCTTCCTTCAACATATCTCTGAATATGCCATCATGCATCGTTGGAAAGTGGCGAGGGCGTTGCAAAGCCTAAAAGGCATCCTTCTATAAGCAAAATTTCCATATGGGCAAGTAAAAGTTGTTTTCTCTTGGTCATCCGGGTGATAGGAATTTGGAAAAACCCGGAATAACCGTCAAAAAAGAAATAATACTTATGCCTTGTTAGGCGTTCAAGCATTTGATCTATGAAGGGAAGGGGAAAATGGCCCTTTTTGGTGGATGTGTTTAGACGTCGATAGTCTATGTACATTTGCCATCATGTGATTGTCCTTGTAGGAATGAGCTCACCTCTCTCATTCTCTACAACGGTCATACCTCCTTTCTTTGGGACAACATGGACCGAGGAAACCCACCTAGAGCTAGAAATGGGAAAAATGATTCTCGCATCTAATAGCTTAGTGATTTCCTTCTTAACTACTTTCCCCATTTGAGGGTGTAGCTTTTGTTGTCTCTCAATGCTTGGTGTAGTGCCATCCTCAAGAGTGATATGGTGGATGCATAAGGCGAGGCTTATACCCTTGAGGTCATCAATGTTATAGCCTAAAACACCTTGGTGCCTTCTCAATACATCACATAACTCTTGAGCTTGGCTCTCACTTAAGGAGGAGCTAACAATCACGGGAAAAGTAGAGTTAGGACCTAAGAATTCATACCTAAGGTGTGATGGTAGAGGTTTGAGCTCTACCATAGGAACACCTTTACCTTCCTTTGTTGAGGCCATTTGTAATGTATCTTGACTTGTAATTCCCATGCAAATATGGTCATCACTCTCTTCCATGGTCCTATCAATGAGCGTCTCAAAGAATGCCATTTCCTTGCCATGATCACCTATCTTTTCCTTAATAAGGTGATCATCATGAGCACTTTCTCACATCTAATGATCCTCTTGAGTGTGTTAGCATCTTCATCCATTTCAAGAACCACAAAATCAACTGGAATCACAAACTTTCATACCCTCAAAGGAACATCCTCTACCTTACCCTTTGGAATCTTAATTGATCTATCAGCCAATTGCAAGGTAATGTTGGTAGGAAAAAGTGCCCCTAACTTAAGTCTTTGATAAACCAAATATGGCATAAGGCTAGCACTAGATCCTAAGTCACACAAGGCATTATCAATTTGCATCTTATAAATGGCACAAGGGGTAGAAAAGTTTTCGGGGTCTTTCAACTTACGTGGCATCTTGCTCATGATGATTGCACTACAACTTTCGGTTAAGTAAACCGTTCCCATCGCATCCCAAGTCCTTCTTCCACTCAAAATGCCTTTTAGGAACTTAGCATAATTCGGCATTTGATCAATAACATCGGTGAATGGAAGGGTAAGATGAAGTTGCTTAAGCATCCCAATGAATTTCCCAAATTGTTCATCTAATTTGTGCCTCATGAATTTTTGGGGGTAAGGGAGCTTGAGCTTCACAACTTACTTTTCTTTCTCTTTTTCGCATGGTTTCTCAACTATAACCTCACTCAAAGGCTCTCTATCTACTTCATCATCAGCCAAAACATCACTTGAGCTTTCCTTAGCTAAATTCCTCTTAGGCAAATAATTCTTAAGAATCCTTCCACTTCTTGTCATAATAGCATTCATGGGTCTCTTAGGATCTAAACCTTTAGGAGGTAAAGAAGAAGGCCTTTCATGTTCTTTCAAGGCATTAGCTAGTTGGGAAAGTTGGCTCTTTAACACTTTATTATGAGTCATCATGTTATTGAATTTCTTATCACTTGCCGACATGTAAGTGTTCAACAACTTGGTTTGAATTGCAACAATTTCCTCCAAATTAGAACTAGAAGAAGAAGGTTGAGCATAGAGATTATCACCTTAACCTTGGGTCTTTGAAACAAATTCGGGTGGGGGACCCTTTGAGCATTGTTTTGAAAGTTACCCCTATTTTGATTGCTTCAATTACCCCTATTTTGATTTTGGCCATAGCTTTGATTATGGTTACCATAACCTTGATTAGGATGACCATAACCTTGGCTTTGATTTTAGCTACTATAACCTTGATTGTTATAGTTACCTCGGAAACGTTGATTTCCTTGGTTCCTATAACCATCACCTTGGCTATAGTTGTCAAAATTGCCTTGGTTGTGAAAGTTCCTATTCCATTGGCCTCTTTGATTATCAAACCTTAGACCGTTGTTATTATTAGACACATAATTCACATGCTCATTCTCATTACTATCAAAATCATCACATCCATCCGAAAAAGCATGAGGCAATTAAAAGCATCATGATCATATGAACCACATACATCACAAAACAAGAATCCACTTGGCATGTTATTAGAAAAGGGAGGAGGATTAGAGTTAGAAGATGTACCTCTCCCCTTAAATTGGGAGGGAAGATAGGTGCTAGAGACAAAGCACTCTCTAATTTGGCTTTGATAGAAGTCATCTCCTTCCCTAGATTTGAGATTTGTGAGGACAAGTTGTTGATGGCATTGAGATGATCAACCGAGTAGATGATCAACCGAGTACACCGAATAGTTGCCCTTGCTAGTTGACTCTTTTTCACCGTCTTGCCAATCTATGTAGTGCCTCACTACATCTTCTATAACGTCCACAACTTCCTCTTCCGTTTTATTCATTATGGATCCTCCGGCTCCCGCATCAAGACAAGACTTCCCTTGAGGGCTTAGACCACCATAAAAGATTTGAATGATTTCCATGGTGAGGACACTCTCTTTGATAATCCTTGTACCTTTCCAAGCTTCATAGAGGATTTCATTGGATCTTTGCTTGAAACTTTGGATAAGTGCTCTCGCCTCCGCCGTTTTCTTTTGGGAGTAAAACCGGGATAGAAATTCCTTAGTAACCTCATCCCATGTCCTTAATGAGTTCGGATTGACTTCTTTATTCAACCATTCCAAAGCACGCCCTATGAGAGAAAAGGGAAAAAACTTCAAACGAATGAACTCTTGCGAGTTTCCGTTCACATTGATAGTGTTGCAATACTTCTCAAATTCTTTGAGGTGATTTAGAGGACTCTTGTGCTTGGCCCCACTAAATTGTCGCCTCTCTATCAAAGTGATCATTGCCGGTCTAATTTCAAAATCATTTGCCGGTGTTGTAGGTGGAGCAATCGCGCTCTCAAACCTATATGCACTCAGAATTCCCAATTCCTTCAACGCCACTCTTGGGTTTTCTCCCATGCTTGCTTGTTCTTCTTCTTATCTTGGGAGACTTGAAGAACGCTTAGCAACTCTTATCTTCGTAATTGCCCTCTCTATTTTCGGATCAAATAACACTAGAGAATGACCACGTGCTCTATGCATACAATCTCAAAAGAAAACAACTATAGCAAACAACTATTTGATAGAATGAAATAGACTCAACAACTATGTAGCCAAATAGGTAAAAATCACGTGTTTAGACTATAGCAAACAACTATAGAAAACAACTATAGCAAACAACTATGTGATCACTAGGTAAAAATCTTTTTGTGTTTTTTTTTTTCAAATAAAATGAAATAGACTCAACAACTATAGCAAACAACTACGCCATTCCCCGGCAACGGCACCAATTTGATAGAAGGTTGTCTAAACACGTCGTTAAATTCTTAAAACCTTATCAATAAAATTTATAAACACTCGCCCAATCCTAAACCAAGTATAGGGTAAGTCAAGGGTCGAACCACGAGGAATGGGAGAAAGGTTACTATAGCCTAAGGTTAAGCTATTTTGAAGAATAAGAAGGATGTTAAATATGACTAACTATGGTCTCAAACAACTAGACTAAAGAGGGAATATAATATCAAAAGCACTAGGGATTAGGATCCAAATACAATCATGATGGTTATGCCAATTAAGGGGAAATCAATCAACCAAATGTTGTAAAGGAGGATAGTAAATGCAATCAAGAGAACTCAAAAGGTTATCTCCTAGAAGTCAAACTAGGTTTCCTCTATGGATGACTAGCAAGAAGAATCATAAATTAAATTCAAGCAATAAATGCAATACCTAAATCAATGGTTCGTGTCATTAAAAATCACAATGCAATCTAGCTTGAAAATCAAGGTTAATCACTCCTTAACAATCCAACCACATGCACAATTCTATCAACCAATTTAATCACAACAATTAATCAATCAAAATCCATTAATTAGCAAAAATCCATCAATCATGCATGCTTCACCATCTCCCTAGTAAGGAATCTACTCACTAAGCATATTGAAATTGAGAATAAAACTAAGTAAATCACAATCAGGATCATCTTAAACTAAATCAAGTAGAAATTCAAATCAATCACACTATTAACCAAAAGATTAACAAATCAAACAATCATTCATGAATCAAAAGCAAAATCAAAGCAATAGAGAAGAGTTAAAGGAAGAAAATCTCACTAATTATCATTGATTGAAGGAAATCCAAACTTGATTGAAACAAATGTTGAAGTACAAATCAAAATCCGAGAGTTTCTCTCTCTAAAATATAAAAGCTCCCCAAAACTCACTCTAACACTTCTCTCTCTAGCCTCTCTTAGAACTCCCTCCATCATAATCCCTCTAGAATAACTAAGGGGAAATAAAGTGGACGTCCAAAAGAAACCCATACAGGCGCGCCCTCACTTCGGAATGCGTGGTCGCCAAGAATGGGGTACGAAACAGAGAACTCAGGTGGCGCGCCCGCGCGCGAGGGTTTCTCGCCCGCGTCGCCTGCCTGCGCGCCTGCGCCCCTGGAGCAGGGGATCTCCGCTGTGCGTCCAACAATGCAAGAGGTGCACTCCTCTTGATCGTCATTGGGGATGGCAGTCCCAAAATGAGTTTACGGTGGCTTCAACACCGCACTTTCATGAGAGCCCAGCATGCAAGCATCAAGTCTTGGAGTAAGCGATCCCTTGCTTTGTGAGCTAGAAGAGAGCATCTACCTTGCACTTTAATCATGTTCTAACCCGAGGAATCACCATGAAGGGCCTTGGACTCCACCTTTCTCCTAAAAATAAAGAAAAGCAACCAAGTAAAAGGGGAAAGACGATAAAATTCACGAAAATACAGGAAAAAGGGATAAATGACTAGAATGAGACTAACTAGAGAATAAAAGACTAAAATTAAGGGAAAAGGCATAAAGAAAGCTATAAAAGAAACTAAAATCATCCCAAAATAATGCTATTTAAGTGATATAAATGGCACTCATCACTTCCTTAATGGGATTATGGAAGAAACTGTGTACATGACACAACCGGAAGGTTTTGTAGATCCAAACAATGCTGGGAAGGTATGCAAGCTTAAGAAGTCCATTTATGGACTAAAGTAGGAAAGCAGAAGTTGGAATATGTGATTCGATGAAGCCATTAGTGAGTTTTGTTTTATCAAGAATCCAGATGAGTCTTGTGTTTACAAGAAGGTCAGTGGGAGTGACATCGTATTCCTTGTCTTATATGTCGATGACATATTGCTCATTCGAAAAAGCATTCTAATGTTTGAGTCTGTAAAGACTTGGCTTGGAAGGTGTTTCTCAATGAAAGACTTGGGAGAGGCACAATACATATTGGGCATCAAGATCTATAGGGATAGATCTAAGAGGATGATTGGATTGAGCCAAAATACTTATATTGATATGGTATTGGCACGATTCACTATGGTGGAAGCCAAGAGGGGCCACCTACCCATGTCACATGGCATAACTCTTAGCAAGAACCAATGTCCAAAGACACCGATGATCAAGAGAGAATGAGTCAGATTCCATATGCTTCGCTTATTGGATCGATCATGTATGCCATGATATGTAATAGGCCGAATGTACCGTATGCCTTGAGTGCTACGAGCTGATACCAATCAGACCCAGGAGGGCGCATTGGACTGCGGCCAAGGATAACCTAAAGTACCTGAAAAAGAACAAGGATAAATTTCTTGTCTATGGTGGGAGTAAGGATTTGGTTGTTGAAGGTTATACCAACGCAAGCTTCCATACTGACAGAGACGACTTCAAGTCACAATCAGGGTACGTGTTCTGTCTAAATGGAGGAGCGTTCAGTTGAAAGAGTGCTAAATAAAGCACGAATGTAGATTCTACAATTGAAGCCAAATATTTGGCAGCTTCAGAAGCAGCTAAGGAGGCAGTTTGGATTAGTAAGTTCGTTGGTGAACTTGGTATTGTCCCCTCAATAAAGGGACCAATAGACCTCTACTATGATAACAGTAGGGCTATTGCTCAGGCTAGAGAACCAAGGGAGCATCCGAAAGTCAAACATGTCATGAGGCGATTTCACATGATAAGGGAATGGAAGTCCGAGGGTGAAATCAGAATTTACAAGATTGGAACGGACGACAATGTAGCCGATCCACTCACTAAACCTTTGCCTCAAGTGAAACACAACAAGCACGTTGAGGCAATGGGAATCAGGCATATTGGAGATTGGCTTTGATTTTCCTGTTTGTGTGCTATAAGGACAAGAATGTCATAAATCATTTGCATAGGTATTGGTTTGGAACTATTCCCGATCGACCTATGAGAACACTTTAAGAGATTTAACAATCGTCATAAGTATGTTACTCATTATGGCTATTGGAACCTCTTTCCTCAACCATGAGTATTGTTAATCCGCTTTGATATTGTCAAATGTCTGCCGTACAAGGGGATTATAAAGGCAACACTCGGGCTGCTAGGGCCTCTTAGTAAGGGAAGCTAACAATGCAATACTGAGAATGTCCCCCTATTAACAGTAGGGAACATGTCTTTGTTTTTTACAAGGCCTCTCGAAGAACGTGAAAATGCATGGTCGTGCTCAGATGGATTTTAGAAATCATTTGCTTAATGACAGTCAAACTCGGAAATCAAGAAACACTTCTAGACGTAATAAGGATGACGATGAATCTTACCTTATAGTTCATGAAGAGACATTAAGTGACATAGGAAACATGCTATACATAATCAGCAAACTTGTCCGGAAGGACAAGTGGGAGATTGAAAGGAATAGTGTCCTTCGAACAAGTGTATTATTTTGATAGAGGGATCGAAATTAATTAGGAAAGCTAATTATTCAGTGAGGTCAAGTGAACGGAATGCCTAGCTGGAGGCTGCTTTCGATCAGTAATATTAATATTATAGCTTGCTCTTGACTGAACCCTTCGGGTCACACCCAATCATGTAACCGAACCGAAGTGACGAATTAATCCGAAGGATTAAATGAGTCAATAGTCATTTTACGAACTAAGACGTCGGATACCAAGCTCAAAGCGTCGAAGCTGAGCGTCAAAAGTCGAGTCGAATTTATGAGTCTGTGAGATGGAAAAATCAGTCAAACAACAAGTCAACGCGCGTGAAAATCTTTTCCTCGATATGGCCTAGCTAATCGAGGGCTAGGTAGGCTAGCATGGCTAGCTGGGCTCCTTGCCGCAAGCCCATCATGCATCGCATACACTGGCGTGGCGAGCTGGCCATACAGCCATGCGGGCTAAGCTCGCCAGCATGGCCGAGCATGCATGCGGGGAGGTGCACCAGCTAGGCAAGAAGCCAGCAAGGCGTGCTGGGCCTCGCTGGCAGCAGCAGCAAGACACAGCGCAGCAGCCAGCATTGCGTACGAGGCTTGCTGGCTAGGCTGCGTGTGTGTGCGGGCTGGCTTGCAGGCCCAGCCGAGCACCAGGCTGCCAGCAAGGCGTGCCTTGGTGCCCAAGGCTGGGCGCCAGCTGGCGCCACATGGTTGGTGTCGGCTATTTGCTTGGGGAGCAAGGGAAGGTGGTCCTTCCCTTTGTGGTCCTCACCTACTCACTTGCTCTCCTTGCGCCACTTGTCGTTTGACGATTGTTTTGGATTTTTTTAATTTAATTTGGAATTAAATTAAATCTTATTTTTTCTTTTTACCAACTATCCCACATTGAATGAAGATGAGAATTCTAGGGGACATTTCCCTACAAATACCCATCATTGGGTATTGGGAATTTCACTTGAGTTGGTGAATTCTAAGGGATCTCCAAAAGCGAGAAAATCTTTGTTCGTAAACTCTAAGTTAATTTTGGCCTCGTCCCGTCTAAGATACAAGGTAGGGGCCGATTATGGTTTGATAGTGAGGGTGTAAGCCGTTAGAGGTTCTCGCACTTGCATAAATTGAAGCTTTCAAGTCCGAGCTCATCGGTTGAGCGAAGCACGCTTTTAGAGTGAGTATTCTTTCTCTCTCTTCTCTTGTGTTTTGTTTATTTGCATGCTTTTGTTTATGTTGTAACTAGTATGCATGCGACCCGATTATTGGGTTTTGTTTACGCGCGGTGTCGGACACCGCAAAACCCAACAGTGTTGTTGTTACCAAATGAGTTATGATTAGGGGATTTAACCCCGCCACGTGGACCAATTAAACTCTGCCACGTGTCAACCACGTGGACCAACCAGAGTTTACCACGTGTCACTCAGTGAAGAGTCCCAAGTGAACCAATCAGAGCACGACACGTGGCAGACAGATTGCCAAGTTGGACAAGTAGTCTTCCAAGGCCCATACTCTAAGAAAGCCTAGTCAAGCCTAGGTTTTCCGTAAACCTAGGACCAGGCACACATTTCAAGACCCTATAAAAAGGAGATGGTCCCCCCTCAGGAACAAAGGGATTCAGAAATGATTAAACACACGTGCACATTAATTGCTCAACATTAACTCCAGCTTTAACTGCACTTCTTGAGAGCTAGCACTCCTCTCCTAAAAGGAGCCTGATCCCCCTTTACATTTCGCACCTTTTACATACGAACACGTTCTAACTTGATCGTTAGAGGCGGAACTCCTACCCTCGGGAGTCTCCGTTGTTTAGCAAGTATAGGTGCGTGGATCTAGTCTTGGTGTTGTAACTCTCCCGCAGGACATCCAAAAAATCTCGAAACATTTGGCGCCGTTTGTGGGGAGAGTACTTCTAAGACGGCTTTACAAGAGCTTGTACCGCCTCTTAATGAGAAACGGCCTATGAACGACGCACATGTCTATACTGTTCAAGATAAAAGATAATGACCTTGAGGTCGACACATACGTGGCCCTTGATGGGTCACTAAGAATTAGGCGCATCCGTCCCGCCGAAAGGAGGGAACGGGGCGACGAATAGGCGCGTCCTAGCGAACCTGCCGGCCATCCAATTGGTTAACCTTAGGTGACCGAAGGCTCCACCCCTATCACCAGAAATGAGCTTATGACTCTCATGACAAGTTTCAAAGGGGAGATTAAGAATATGATTGATAAACAGACGACTGTCTCCACCAAGGAATAGTCGGCCAAAAACCCCTCCCAGTCTAGGAGGAACAAGCCGGTTAAGGACCGAGAGGCTACTCTTTACCCTAAACCTAGGGAGGGAGAGAGGCCCTTAATTAATTTAGCCATATTCCGCTTCCCTGAGCTAGGAAAGAGGAAGGCCATCCGGCATGTTCAGCCGGATGGTTCAAAGAAAACTTATTCTGATGCCCGGATGTTAATCCAGCAGAAGAAGAACATACAACTGTCAGAGTCGGCTTCCTGAACTTACAAGACAACTTTCTGAATACCTCAATGAGGTATTCAAAATCAAATTGAGAGAACCAGACACGCGGCATTTCCCGCCCACTCTAGTCCTCAGATGCTCCATGCGGCCCTGTATGCGCCTCAACAGCTATACATGTCGTATGGACAACCCTACATGCAACCCACTCTCTTTGGAGGGCAGGCGGCACATAATATCCAACCCTTGGACTGGCAACTCCGACTACTAAGACTAGGGGAACAACCCTCTGCGTTCTTTAAGGAAATAACTGAGGCCAGAAAGCCGGCCAAGGTGAAAAATGTATTGGTAGGTACCTATGATGGTACCACTAATCCAGAAGATCACCTTATGGCATACACAAACCTCATGTATCTAAAAGGGTTGGATGATGCCGCATGGTGTCGATGCTTCCCGACCACATTGAAGGGCGTCACCCAATAATGGTTCGGCAACCTACTAGCTGGATGCATCAATAATTTCAAGACGCTTGCATACTTGTTTGCGTCCAACTTCTCGATGAACATCCCTGCTAAGAAAACAAGTCTTGACTTGGGTGCAATTCAGCAGGGAGAGAAAAAAGGCCTTCAGTCATACATCAGGGGGTGGAATTTGATGAGAATTCAGATTCAAGGACTATCTGATGAAGTGGCCTATACAGACTTGTTCAAAGGTTTAAAGGACGGGTCCGCCTTTAAGTTCGACCTTGTCTAAAAGAGGGTTTCTACCCTCCAAGAAGCACTGATGGAGACAGATGCCTATATACAGGCGACCAAACTTTACAACGTCAGTAAGCATTCAGACTCAAAGAAGTCTGACAAAAGAGATAGTCGGTCAGCACAGCCGGCTAAGAAAGAAGAAAAGAAAATAAGTCCGGGTGGCTGATACCTCTGAACAGCCTTCCCAGAAGAAAAAGAAAACTACTCAAAAGTACTCCCCAAAGTATGAGTTCAATAAAGACTGTTACTCCATCCTCATGGAGATAAAAGACCGGATGACTATTGAAAAGCCGGTTGCTATGAAAGGTTTTGCCAAAAATCGGAAATAAGTAATGTCATAACACCAACGACTGTTATAGTCTAAGGCGGCTGTTGGACCGCGTAGCTGACAAAGGGGTTTTAATAATTCTAATACTGACAAAGTACAGATCTATACAATAGCAGGCAGTAATTCTAGAGGCGGCCCAACCATTCGGGGGACCAAAGACTACATTAGGCGGCTAGATGTCAGCTCAGTTGATGAGGGGCAGGCGTTTAAGGAAACTTTCCCTGAAGTTTTCATCTCTGAGGGAGACAGGGGCAATGTCAGGAGGCCGCATGATGACCCCATTTTCATCGAATGCAAAGTGGCTAACCAAAAGGTTGGCCGAATCCTCATAGAAACCGGCAGTTCCTCTAATCTCATCAGCCACAAGTGCTTGACCAAGCTCAAGTACAAGCCTGAGAGTATGCACAAGGTCTCTCATCCCTTTGTGGGATTTGGGGGCGGAGTTGTGTATCCGGTAGGTCAAATAGACTTACCCATTCGACTGGGAGAAAAGGGAGAGGGACGCCACTTGGTGGTTCGGTTCTTAGTTGTTGAAGAGTTGACCGCCTATAACATAATTTTGGGTCATCCCACCCTAATGAGTCCAAAGCTATTATCATTCCTTCCCTTATGCCTCTCATGTTTGAAAGGGATGATGGAACAGTCGGCTCCCTACAGGGAGACCAAAAGACGACAAGGGAGTGCTATCTCTCTAACGTCAAACCCACTGTGCTCGCATCTGGCCTCAGTGGAGAAACTTTAGACCTTGATCAAGTCAAGGAAGCCGCGCCTGCCCCTACAGCATCCGGCAAAAAGAAAAAGGCCGACCAGTTGGTAGCTGTAGAAAAAGAAAAGCAATAGTAATCACTTACCGGAGAACGGCCGGATGAACTCCGTCCCGAGCTGGCTGGTGAGCATATTAATATTGTTCTGGATGACACTCGTCCAGAACTAACTATTAAGGTGGGGATGGCTGCTTTTGCTAAATTGGGTGCATACCTTCATGCACTACCTATTGAAAGAGTTCAAAGACATCTTTTCCTTTGAAGTGGACGAGATGCCAAGCATTAGCCCGGATCTAGCCGTCCACAAACCTGTCGTGGATCCTAAAAAGAAGCCGGTTAGGCAAAAGAAGAGGAACCATGGTGAAGAAAGAATCCAAACGGCAGCCACCGAGGTGAAAAAACTGTTGGATGCTGGGTTCATTTAGTAATGCTACTTCCCGGATTGGGTTGCCAATGTTGTGCTCGTGAAAAAGCCAAATGGTACCTTGCGCATGTGTGTTTATTACACAGACCTGAACAAGGCATGTCCGAAGGATAGTTATCCTCTTCAAAAGATCGACAACCTAGTCGACTCTACAGCCGGCCATGTCTTGATTAGCTTTATGGACGCCTATTCAAGCTTTTATCAAATATCCTTTTGGAAAAAAGATCAAGAAAAGACGCCATTCGTCACTGATCAGGGGTTATTCTGCTATACTGTGATGCCGTTTGGTTTGAAGAATGCGCTTGCTACCTTCCAGCGAATGATTAATACAATCTTCATTAATCAAATTGGAAGGAATGTGAGGCATATATTGATGACATGATAGTCAAATCCAAACTTCATACGGATCATCTTACAGACCTCCGAGAAACATTCGCCACACTCAGGCAGCACCAGGTCATGCTCAATCCCAAGAAGTGTGTCTTTGGTGTTGAGTGTGGGAACTTTCTCGGAATTTTTATTGATCAAAGGGGGATAGAGGCCAACCCAGAAAAAATACAGGCGGTCATAGACATGCAGTCGCCCCGCACTGTAAAAGAAGTTCAGAAGTTGACAGGTTGTCTGGCGGCATTGGGGAGGTTCCTCAGTCGGTCAGGCGACAAGTGCCTCTATTTCTTCCAAACTATTAAAAAGAAGACAATGTTTGAATGGGGGGCGGATGTAGAGGCGGCCTTTTAAAATTTGAAACAACACTTGCACTCTTTGCCAAGGCTGGTTAGTCCTTTGCCAAAGGAAGTGTTGTACATGTACCTAGCCGTCTCTGACCATGCGCTCAGTGCTGTTCTCCTTGCTGAAAGAGGTGGCATCTAGCTCCATGTCTATTTCATCAGTCATGTTCTACGGAATGCGGAGTTAAGGTACCCCAAGGTTGAAAAATTTAGACTTGCCGTCTTTATGGCAGTCAAGAAGTTAAAACCTTACTTCCTGGCGCATCCGGTAGTGGTTTACACAGACCAACCAATCAAGCGATCAATGATTACCATGGAATCGTCTGGCCAAATGATCAAATGGGCGATTGAAATTCAAAGCCTTGAAATTTCCTTTGAACCAAGAAAGGCAATGAAGGGACATGCGTTTGCCGACTTCATTGTCGAAATGACAAGGCCGACTGATCCTGAAAACCTTGAACAGGTTTAGAAGGTATAGGTGGACGGAAGCTCCACCCTGAACGGTTGTGGTGCAGGCGTCATATGTCAGTCTCCTGAAGGAGACAAGTATGAATATGCACTACGATTCAAGTTCCAAGCCTCAAAAATTAAGGCAGAGTATGAAACCCTACTAGTCGGCATACGCATGTGTAAGGCGGTTGGGGCAAGAAAAGTGGACGCCTGCTCTGATTCGTAGTTGATTGTTAGCCAATACCATGGTGACTATGAGGCCACCTATCCGAGTATAATCAAATATTTGCAGGCGGTCAAAGAAGAGGATGGGACACTTGACTAAGTCAGGTGCCCAAGTCCGTAAACAATCAGGCGGATGCTTTCTCCAAACTTGCATCATCCGCCTCCTGTGACAAACCTAGGTCAGTCTTTTAGGAAGTTATGGAAAAAAGAAGCATTGAAGAAGATCCCATTGGAGTACTAGATCGAAGCTCAACCTAGATGGATGGCATCTGGGCTTACTTAACAAATGGCACCTTGCTGGATAATTACTCAGAGATGGTTTCAATGAAAAAACGTGCGACCAATTTTGAAATTCATAATGGATAACTCTTCAAAAAGGGCTATCTCCAACCTTTACTGAAATGTGTCACCCTAGAGAGGGACGAGAGGTTTTAGAAGACTTGCATTTGGGTTTCTACGCCTCCCATATAGGCGGGAAGACCCTAGCAAAGAGAGCCGGGCGGCAAGGCTACTTTTGGCCCACTCTTGAAGCAGATGCCATGGAAATGGCGAAAAAATATGACAAGTGTCAAAGGTTTGGCAAACTCATCCACCGTCCGGCTACTGATCTAACGGCCATCCATAGCCCAATACCATTTGCTAAGTGGGGCATGGATATTGTGGGACCTTATATGCCTGCTACAGGCGGACGAAGGTATATCCTTGTTGCTATTGACTACTTCACCAAATGGGTCGAAGCAGAGGCGGTCAAAGGCATTAAGACCGAAGATGTTATCTCCTTCATCTGGAGAAATGTCATCACTCGGTATGGGGTACCCATGTCTATGGTCTTTGAAAATGGTCCTCAATTTCAGACGCCTGCCAATGGTCCTCAATTTGAGACGCCTGCTCTCAAGAACTGGTTGGGAGACCAAAGGATCTCTCACTGTTTTGCATCAGTCGGCTATCCCCAAGCAAACGGCCGGGTTGAGGCCTTCAACAAGTTAATCTTTGATGGCATCAAATAGATAATTGAAAGAGCTGGCGACCTATGGGCTGACGAATTGCCACATGTTCTGTGGTCCATCAGGACGACTGAAAAAGGGGCGACTGGTGAAACCCCATTTCTCATGACTTATGGTGCTGAAATTGTCTTGCCCATTGAGCACTATGAGCCGACTGTTCGAGTCATGCTTTATGATGAAGAGGCCAACTGGGAGGCCATGCGGCTAGCATTGGACTCACTCCTAGAACGCAGGGGCAATGCAGCCTTGCGTCATGAGATCTATTGTCTGAGAATGACGAGTGCTTACAATAAAAAAAAAGTGCACAAGCTACCCCTGAAAGTAGGGGACTTTGTTACGAAAAATGGAAGCAATTGGTTGGGCCAACGATCAGGGAAAGCTGACTCTGATTGGGATGGCCCCTACCGGATCCATGAAGAAGTAAGAGGCGACACCTACCGCCTAGAAACACCAGACGACAGGCAGTTAGTCAGAACTTGGAACGTAGACAACTTGAAAAAGTACTACTTCTAAGACTTGTAAAATAATTTGTACACGAAAGCATATCAATAAATGTTGCAGTTTATTTTTTGATTACTTGTACGCATCCTCCTAATAGGGAGGGCCACCTGTAAACTGCACAGATGACCTTATTTCTTAATTACCTACTCCAACTTGAGTAGAAATAAGCTAAGTCTAGCAAACTTAGCAGCTATGTGTCGTTCCACTCAGAACAAATGAGGCCTATGGCCAGATGATCTAAGTCAAGCCTATGGCCTGATGATCAAAATGAAGCCTATGGCCGGATATTCTTAATTTATAAAACAATACGTTTGTCCCTAACATGAGCAAGCGTTCGGCGACATCCATTTGGGTGAATTTGTCGCAGAGAGAATTTCCCATTTGGGTGGCACATTTCTCTATAAACAAAAACAAACGGCCCTACTGATTGTCCATAAAGACAAGCTCACAATCGTTTGCATTGATCAAATGAGACAAGGATAACAAAGACTACCGATTGTTCTACAAAACAAGCGATAGTCTATAATATCTGAGTCAGATAACCGTCAGCTGATTGCTCAGGGGCAACTCAATCGGCTAAATTTAAGGATATAAGCTAAGTTCAACTCTTAGCAGCTAAATTGCAAAACAAGATAAGTCCAACACTTGGCAGCTAACCATGCGAAGCAATCAAGAGGCCTTTTGCCATCTGCTTCCTTTATACATTTTAAAACCAAGCGACAAAGACTGATTTGATCCTAAGGGTTACTTCACAGTCGTTCAACCTAAAAAACCTAAAATGGAACCAAAAAGGCTCGAATAAAACCGCCTGTATTATTGACAACAATCGACATTCGGCCACTATTCCTGCTTAGGATGGTGAAATTAAGATAGTTGAAGCTAACGCCGGTAACATAACATGCAGCTGCTATCCTGGTTAGATATTCCATTTGACGTCTGTTATTTTCCAGATATCATACAAACAACATATTTAAAATATAGAAAATAAGCTAAGTATAAAAACTTGACAACTATGCATAGTTCGTCTTATGAACTATAAATAAGTCAAGAGCCGGATCATGCTGAGCGTATAACCGTATGTCTAATGGCCGACTGTCCTCTTGGTTTGGGGCAATCACCATATTGATTGATTGACTTAGAAATCAGCCATACTCTTTAATGTATCAAAATATTTCAAGTTAATCCATCAACCTTTAAAAACTAGGCGCATAGCCGCCCAGGGGCAAAAACAATCAGTATACCAAAACAATCGGCATATTGAAAAGTATTCAAAGCTTTCATAAAAAAGGCAAGCTATACTTAGCAAAATTTATGAAATGCAAAAATTCAAAGCAAAGTGCAAATTGGAAAATCCGACAAAACTGTCGGATGATTCAAATTAACAGTCGGCCAGAAGACCGACACAATGTTAAAATTGTCAATAAACCCCGACCCCTTGGTCGGGTAATGATACAAAGCAAGCGGCACGCAGGCCAAAGAAAGTTAATATAAAAACAAGAAAAGCTTATGCAACAGGAGGGGGCTGTTCAGCATCAGCAGCCGCATCCTTTTGTTCCCTAGTCACCTGCTGCTCTTTTTCGGCATCCACCTCCTCCTCCTCTTGGTCCAACCCCCCGGATGCGGAATCAGCAAACTCGCCCTCCTCCTCTTCTCTATCTTGGCCTTGGCCCATGATCTTGTCATTATACTCTTGAGTAGAGGCGAAAAACAGATTTTTCCAGCTAGAGTCCGGGAAAAGAGCCGCCCAGGTCATCTCCATGATGATGTTACAGTCATCCATCATGTCTTTGACCAAGGCTTGCTTTTCCTCCTCGGCTCTAGAAGTGTAATTTTTGGCGAGCTGGACTTCCTGGTTAGCCAGCCGCTGTTTCAATTTATCAACCCAAGTACGAAGATCGTCTGTTGCCCTCTCAGCCTCTTTGAGAGGCTCGAGCTTGTCCTTGAGGTCCTTGACCTACTGCTCCAACTCAGAGACCCGCTTCTTCACAGCGTCCAAGTCAGCTTTGACTTGCAGGTTGGCGATTGCCTGTGAATATAGTATGTCAGTCGTCAATATTTCATTTTGACCAATCTGAAACATGGCCTTATCATGAGAAGAGGCGGAGCGAGCATTCGCAGCTTTTACCTCCTTGGTCTTCTCGTTGACGGGCCTGCGAAGACCGTGCACTCCCAACATAGACTTTATTCGGAAAAAGAGAACATTAGTAATAGGCGGCTCTAAGAGTTGTGTAAAGAAAAAAAAAAGTAAAAAAATTACAAGGATACCTCAGCTACGAGGGCGAGTCCCCTGACCGACTCCCTGTCTTCAAGGGAGATGACTCTCGGCATGGTCTTAGCCAACTGTTGAAGATCTGCCCTTTGAGGGGTATCTGCACAATCAACATTTTTTAAGTACTTGGTGTAAACTGGGCTAATAGACTGACTATTTTTAGAGGTACTAGACGACTGCTGATTGAACTTGACCTTACAGGAGTAAGGCAAGGGATTAAAATTTTTTATACCTTCACCCGCCACTTCCTTCTCCTTATGAGGCCGACTGACCTCAGGGACGGCTAGAGACTTGGGAGGATGGCTTCTCCCTGGCCTACTGGCCACATGTTTCTTGGGTTTACCAAGAGTTGTCACATCACCAGCCATCTGTTTTCGAATCTTCGGATCCGACTGTGAGTGAGGAGAGGGTTTGTTGGGGTCACCCTACAACAAAAACCACAGATTGAGAAGCAGGCGACAACAAATTAATTTTGACTTAGACAAATGGAAGAGAAGTTCACCTTAGGCACCTGTGAAGCAAGCGACTCTTCATCAGGCCGCTTGCCCAGGATGGCCGAGCGATAATGAGCAGCAGCTTTCTTTGATGCCGAGAGCTTCTCCATATCTTTATCTGCAAAAGATGAGTCAAAGGGTTAGTTCGACACAAAATCAACCGAGTCTTACAAAACACTTGAACATGCGGTCAACTACCTCTCGGCATCTCTCCACTAAGGCCGCAGGCGGCCAGATATGTCCCATCGTATAGCCAATTATACTTGGGAATATAATTTTGGGGAATGAACTCTCTCGCCCCATTCTCAAGGTTTGCTTGGATAACCACTTAGAAGAGGCCTTTGTCAAGGATCTCCAATCTGGCTCTACGAGGAACAGGCGGCAGTTCAGATCCGCCTGTTAGGAAAGGTGGGTTCCTGTTCCACCTGTTAAAATTTTAAATTCTGACATTGTCAGCGCTGGAGACAATGTAGAAAGTGTTCCTCCAATCTTTCCATTTGTTCTCCTTCCCTAAAGTCATCATATAGCCCTTGTGGCTAGATAACTGGTACCAGTCGGTCCCGCTTATTTTTGGGGTTCGGCTGAGGTAGTGCATGTGGGCGAATGCTTCAAAGCTGGGGTCTACTTCGTGCATTTCGCAGCCGGCAACATAGCCTAAGATGTTGAACCAAGAGTTTAGGGCCAGTTGCCAAACACCCAGCTGGTATCCGTCCAGGATTCGCTCAACAGCCGGATGTAGAGCAAATCTTAAGCCAGCCTTAATAGCCGCCTCATAGCAGCCAAAACATTCGTCCTCGTAGCTGGACCCCTTTGGCCAGACTACGATGTCCTCGGAATCCAGCGTGCATAAGATATAACCATGCCCCATGACATGATCACCTCTGAAGCTCCCTATTTTATCCGTCATAATCTTCCGCTTGCCTACCGGAACATGATGATAGTAGTCAGCATATTGCTCTCGACGGGTAGCAGACGGCTCCGCCCAGTCTTCTCCTATTTCTACTGAAAAGGATTTTCTCGCTGTCTTCAGCCGAGAGTGCCTCTCTTTAGAGTCATCAGAGAATTTGCTTGAAGTACTTGGCTCAGAGTCACTGCCTGAGGTCTCGGACTTAGCGTCTGCCTGACGGGCTAGATCAACAAAGCCCGGAATGTCATTTTGAACCTCCCCCGATTCTTCCAAAATGGAATCAGTAGGGGTGCTTGGGGCGCTAGGCGGCACGTCAGATATCTTATTGACAGGTGCATAGAAGGAGGAGTCGTCTGCGTTTGTCACCCTTGCAGTTCTTTTAGTTCTGGCCATGGTGTCCTACACAGACACATAGCCAGTCGGACTTGGGGCAGTTCATAAAGGGTGGTCCAACAAGGGGTAGTCGGCACTCCTAGTTCTAGATTCAGTCGTCCCAGGTGACCGGCTGATCACTAACCTAGGCCGTGCCGTGTGCTTTTGGGATACCATTTTCAAAAAAGAAAACAAAGAGAAAGTACGAAAGAAAAACAGAGGGTTACCTTGAGACTGTAAACTTGAAGGTGCTTGAAAAATCATCGGCGACTGTAAGAGCAAGCGGTCTGGTAGCAAGCGACAGTTGTTCTTTCTGAGAAAATGACAAGTTCTCAAGTCAAGAATTCTGTCTGAAATTTCTAGGAGTGTTCAACAAATGATTGGGATATCCCCTATTTATAAGGGGGTAATTCAAGGGACACTTCAAAATAAAAAAAAATAAAAAAAAAACAGTAAAAACTGTTGGCCAATCAGAGTGTGGACTCTATCACATGCGCCACGTGGCAATCTACGTCACCCTTGTAAGGGGCAGATGATTAGGGGATTTTTACCCCGCCACGTGGACCAATCCGGTTCTACCACGTATCCTCCATATGGACCAGTCAGGACCCTCCACGTGTCGTCCACGTGGACCAATCCGGTTCTGCCACGTATCCTTCATATGGACCAATCATGACCCTCCACGTGTTGTCCACATGGACCAACCAGAGTCCGCCACGTGTCACTCACCGAAGAGTGCAAAGTGGACCAATCAGGGCATGACACGTGGCAGACAGATTGCTAACTTGTGGACAAGCAGCCTTCCAAGGCCCATACTACAAGGAAGCCCAGTCAAACCTAGGTTTCCCGTAAACTTAGGACTGACACACATTACGAGACCCTATAAAAGGGAGATGTTCCCCTCGGGGAATGAGATTCAGAAATTATTAAACACACGTGTACATTAATTGCTAAGCATTAACTCCAGCTTTAATTGCACTTCTTGAGAGCTAAGGCTCGGATTTCGAGGCTATCTCAAATAGCCGGATGATTACTTCTCTTCTAAGAGGAGCTTGATCCCCTTTTTTTTCCGCATCTTTTACATCCAAACACGTTCTAAATTGATCGTCGAAGGCGGAACTCCCACCCACGGGAGTCTCCGTTGTTTTGTAGGTACAAGCGTCTAGAGGCCAGTCTTGGTGTTGTAACTCTCCCGCATGACTCATAAAAACCCCGACACAAAAGGCGTAAAAAGAATGAGGGAAAAATAAAATCCCTTGAGTATTTATATAATCCTAAAACTAATCTAAAGATAAATAAATAAAATAAAATCAAAAAAATAGCAATTACATAAGTCATATAACGATTAGTCATCGATTTAAAGGAGTCTTAGCTGAAGAAGGTTATTGCGATGACCAAAAGACGAGGCTCGAAGACGAACCTGCTGCTAGGCGCAAAAACCAGCGGCCGCTGGGTATCCATCGGGCCAAACAGAAGCTGCTCGTGGCCTGGGAGTGCTGAGCTGCGAGCGCTGGTCGTAATTAGTTCGCAAGGTCGTCTTTTAGGGGCTATAATTTGAGTTCTAAGAAGCGTATAGGGGCGTGTGACCTATAAATGGAAAGCTCTTCAAGTCTAGTTTTTAATGCAATTTCAATCGCTTTAATCCGATCTATAAAACTTAAGTTATGATCAAAAGAGTGCGCAAACGTCATTTTTGACACTTTGCAAACCATCGTTTTCCTTCGTTTCTAACTCAAATTCATCCTCGAAATATGCATAGCGACCCTTGTGGATGCTACAATCATTCCGTATGCTTATAAATCTCGACCTAAGCTTCCACAAATACATAATATTCAATCAACAAACTCGATCAATCGATTTTCCATCCAAATATTCAAATAAACTCTAAACACTCCGAAAGCATCCAAATGATTATAAATTCACCAAAAACATTAAGAAAACAAAAACAAAGCATAATAGAGGATAAAATGGAAAACTTATGATAACATGAATTAAAACTACTAAGAGACCTAAAAAGCAATCATAAAAGTAGCATAAACATGCCTATAAATCTTAAACAAATGGGATTCATCAAATTCCCCTAAGCTAAACTGTTGCTTATCCCCAAGCAACACTAGACTCAATACGAAGAAACAAGAAAAATTATACTTCCAAGGGAACCAGAATAAGTCCAACCTAACTCTCGAGCAAATAATCAAACCAAAGTTATTAAGACCAAAATCTAGCTCGGATACAAATAGAACCACTCAACATCATGATCCATAATTGAAACCAAAAATAGCCACAAACGATTTCCCAATCAAGCTAGTCTTCGCCGCACACCTTGTAGAATATAAATACTTGATGCAACAAAAGGGTAAGTTGACGATAGCAAGAAAAAAAGTTCACTCAATCACAAAACACACATGCTGATCAAATGGACTTCATAAACTTGTAACGTGGCTAAGGTAAAAGGGTAGGTTAATATTTAGGAAAATCGCTACCCGTAGGCGTTATTCAAAGCGCGCCTACTTTAAGCATGTTGTGAATATACTTGGCACTCATAGGAAGTGGGAATTTACATACACAATTAGGGACACGATTAAGGAAAAAGCAAAGTAGGGAGCCGCCAACAAGTTTTTAAGGAACTTGTTAGCCGTTCATGAATCATTTAAGGCAACCACGAATAAGGGACAACGAAAGGAAACAGCGATTGACCCGTGAAGGTTACACCCCATTCATAATCCATGAGATTACTAACTCCATATGGTTTGGAACCATGAAAGGAGGATCGGGGATGATGGTACAAAGTGAGTCAAGGAGTCACATTCGCCCGTATTGGCCTCTACTTAATTCTTATAGCGAAACGTATTCCCTGCGATCCCAATGGCATGCAAACAAAGATTCAATTTGCTCCAAACTAAAATTAGGCTAAATTGGTTGAATATCATATAATTCTAAAATATTATGATCACTTAATTAAACAACAAGATTAAAAGGAACCTAAACCGGTAATCCAAATTATCTTATTAGTCATGATATTCAATTACATATTCCCTTTAAACATGCAATATGTTAATCAATAATAAACAATAGAATAAACATCAACATTCGAAGCAATTTAACAATAATAATGTTAGTCAAATCAAATTACAATAAATCTAATCATGATAATAGCAATATAAAATAGGAAAAATTCATGAGAATAATCCCACCTTTGGGCCATTCATTTTTAATAATCCCACCTTTGAGATATTATTTAATAATCCGACCTTTACCCCCCCCCATTCTTTTTTATTGGTCCCAACCGGTCATGTAACCTGTTATAACAGGTTACATGACACGTGGCGGCCTGTGATTGGTTAAAAATTAAAAAAATAAAAAAATGACAAAAAAAAAGACAGCCACCAGGGAGCCAGCTCAGCCCCCTACCGCCAGTACCTTCTTCGGCAGACGTGTCGGCGGCCTCCGGCCTCCCTCCCCTTCCCCTCCTTCCTCGACAACCCCATTTTTAATCTTAAAGAAGACAATAATGGAGGAAAATCCATTGAAGCTCACGTATGGAGTTCATGGCATAATGGTAACCTACTCATTTATTCACCAAAATGCATGAAATTTGTATCAAAATGCTCACAATCCAACGTAGAATCATTTGGTGCAACAAATTACAAGAGTAGCTTAACCAAAAAAAATCCCCAAATTGATTTTTTTTAGAGTTCTTCACACCCACCATCCCACCTTCGCAGCAATTAAAGCCACCGATGCACCGCCACTTCACCGCCACCACTGCACCCTTTTTTCCGGGTTTCGGGTTTCCGAGTTAAAACGATTTTTGGTGGTGTTGGGTGGGGGAATAGGGTTTATGGGGGCCGGAAAATATGGTAAGGGGTGGTTTCGGGGCTGCGGTGGCCGGTAAGGGGTGGTTTCGGGGCTGCGGTGGCCGGGAAGGGGTGGAATCAGAACTGAAGTTCGTGAAGGTGGAGGTTGGTTGTGGTTTTCGCGAGTTAGGGTTCGTTTGGATGGGTGGGGCGGCGGTTAAGGGGAGGTCGGAGTAATGGGGGGGGGTCGGCCGGCGCTGGGTGAGCTGGACGCCAGCTGGCCGATTTTAGGGCTGGGGGAGAGGGGAGCTGCGTGAAGGGGAGGAGGAGAGGGAATGGCGACAAGATGGTGGAGAAGGTGGTGGCAGGGGTGGTGGTTTTGTTTTTCTTTAATTTTTTTTTATTTTGGACAAATCAAATTGTGACACGTGTAAATTAAACTTAAAAAAAAATATTTACCTACTCAACCGGTTTCTGGTCAAATGGGACCAATAAAAAAGAATGGAGGGTAAAGGTCAGATTATTAATTAATATCTCAAAGGTGGGATTATTAAAAACGAATGGCCCAAAGGTGGGATTATTTCCATGAATTTTTCCTATAAAATAAAATAAGTAATTAAATTAATTAATTACTCACATTCCGCGCATTCCTTTAAATTGGTACATCATGAATAAATTGTTAGTAAATTCAATAAAAATAAATCAAATTGAAACAATTAAATTAAATTAAAAGTAGAGTGGATTTTGTCCAAACCCTCAGTCGGTTCTACCTTTCACGCCTTGGTTTAAGTATGGAACTTCAGATTAAGTATGGACTCCTTGGAGTGCTTAGGGAATGAATGATGAAATTAGGAAAATAGGTTTAAGGCTTAGAATATGAGAGAGAGAGAGAGACATAATGATTTTTTGGTGTATCAGAGAGGAAGAGAGAATGATTTTTGGTGTAGGCAGAAAGAGAATGATTTTTGGTGCCCCTAAAACTCGAGAAATCAAGTTCGTATTTATAGAGAAAAAGAGTAGGATGAAGCATGGAACCCTAGAAGTGAAGGCGCCGCGAAGAAAAGCCCAAAAAACCTCCATGTCACGGAAAATATGCCGCACCACGCTGTAAATTGCCGTGACACGGTAGAAAATGCCGTTGCGTGGCATTTCTGACGTGGCGCGGTAAATTCTAGTTTTTACGCGTTTTTTAAAACTATGATAACTTTTGATCCGTAACTTGGAATAAGGCATATAATATATCTTTGGAAAGCTTATTGAAAGGCCTATCCAACAAAATAATATTTGGATCAAAATTATAGGGCCACAAAATCAGTTTATCTCTGTTTTGTGATGTGGACACGAAAAGTGGAAAGTAAGTTATGGTTTGGAGAAATGGGCTAAGAATTAGGTTAATTTGTGAAATGTATTGATTGAACATGGATTTAAGCACTCCAAAGATTAAATACTCAACTCGACCAATAATGGCGATGAAAGGTTGTTCATTATCGGGTTTGGTTTCAGGGAGACATTTTTAGGTGTCTACACGACCAAATAATGATCTAAACTTCATTTTCCAATTGGCACCACCAACTTTTTCCAAAACATTATATTGAACCAAGATTGAAATCAATTATACGTCATCATGAATAATTTTTTTCTTTCTTTATCCTTTTTCTTTGCCTTTTTCTTTCAATTTTTCGGCTTTTTCCAATGAAGTACATTTAAATAAGGTTTAATTTTATTTTTCTTTCCTTTTTTCAAGCTAAGTAACACTTCTCAACTATAAATACAACATTTTATTTTTTTTTCAATCTTCATTCCACCATATTTTGCATAAAATAAAGCCTGACAATGACAAACAACACCACATCAATAAGCTCTCAAAGCTAGCTAGACTTTGGAAAAGTAACCAATGGGGCTAAAGTGGCTTGTAATGTAGCTATATATCAGTTAATGGGCAAGGCAACAACATGGGTGAGCAAAGGGAACAAATGTATCTAAATATCATCTGAAGGTTACCTAAAGAACATGGCCTTTATCACGTGCGGCATGCGTGAATCATTATCAAATTACTAATAAATCTCAAGCCAAAGTCATTGAAATAACAAATTGCATCAACCACACAAACACAAAGTAACATGACTTAACAAGAGAATTGGATAGATATTCTTGATATGGGACAACCAATCTTACCACAAGCCATTCAATTAATTCACACAATGTCAAACAATTAGCAGTGTATAGCACAAACCGACTGAATTTCAGAATTATAACTAAGATCAAAGAAAGCTCAAGAGAGTCAAATCAAATCCGCACACGGTTCCAAGTCAAAAATATAAAAGGCAAACACAAGTATGCACTAGCAAAACAACTAAAAAAAACTAAGAAAGCAATACATTCTTTTTCGTTGTACGTAAACTCCCACCCCTAGTGAGTGGTACAAACTGTACAACACCTACAAAACAATAAAAACTAAGCTAAAACTAACATAACTAGCATGCACAAAAGTAATTTTGACAATCATCCTCCCCCAAGCTAAACATCACATTGTCCTCAATATGAACAAAGAGGAAATTAAAGCATAAAAAAGGGAGAGGTACAACTCACGCAAAGGGGTGGGTAAGCGAAGGGAGTGTCAAAAGGTATCGGCACCTCCACCACGATCGATAGTTGTAATACGGTAGATATATAAACTAAAAACAATATTAGTTATGCATGTACCTGACAGGAGACATCATCACTTGAGCACACATTAATGTAGTTAGTTATAAAAAAAAAAAAAAAGGCTTAAAAGTCAAATTGCCTCCTGATAAGCGTTGGTTGTTAAGGTCCCGCACGACCCTACTCAAATCATAAATCGGAAGAATTCAATGCCTTAAGTAACTTATCATATGCCCCTGCAAACAGATCATTAGGAACCACATATGGCTTGATAACAAGCACATCAATTTTCACAAACAGGGTGTTAGAAAAAATAAAAGAAAAAAATCGAAAGAAGATAAGTTAAAATAATAAGAAAAAGGAGAATGTATACAACTTACCCCTGCTTTCTCCTTAGGCAATGTAGACCTTTTTGAATAATTATCAAGGTCTACATGGCCAAATGTATAATGGCATGGAGACATTTTGAGAAAGTACAGAGGATTCGACATAGTGAATGAAGGAACTAGATCAAGCCTCTTGGAAAACGGGATATAAAGGGAAGATAGGTTAGGCTGAATATAATGTTTTTACCTTCAAGTTCACCCTCATGAATAAGCTTGTCAACAAGATCTTCAACTACTAAAAGATCCAAAACCAATGGTTTCTTAACAAAGGACTTTGATTAGGGGGTTTTTTCCCGCCCAATCAGTGTACGCCACGTGGACCAATCAGGTCCTGCCAAGTTTCCTCCATTTGGACCTCTCAGGGCCTGCCACATGGCACGCAATCATTTGTCCACCAAGGACCAATCATGCCGCGCCAAGTGGCCTGCTGTTTGCCACCTAGGAAAATGACCACCTAGGCCCAGTTTCCGGGAAAAGCCCAATCAGCTCTAGGTTGACCTAAACCTAGGATTGGGCACGCTTCCCAAGACTATAAATACATTAATTAATCTTCATTAAAGAGAGATTCAACAATTAATTACTCTCACCGAGAGAAAACTAAACATACTGATCACTCCTCCCCTTGAGAAACCAAATCTCCCACCTTTACTTTTCCGCATTTATCTACTCCTCAAACAAGTACTAACTTGACCGTCGGAGGCAGAGCTCCCAGCACAAGGAGTCTTCGTTGTTTTGCAGGTATAGGCGCAAGGATACCAGTCCCGGAATTGTAACTCTCCCGTAGGACATTAGAAAACCCCGAAACATTTTGGCGCCGTCTGTGGGGAGAGTACTTTCGAGATGGAATCACAGTTTGTACCAATTCTAAGTGACAAGCGTCCCATGGACGATCCCCTGGTTCAGACGGACCAGGACACTGACAATGTAATTGAAGTCGAGATTCATATGGCCTCTAACGGGACCTTAAGAGCTCGACGCACCCGTCCCTCCGAAAGGAAGGAACGAGAGGACTACCTGGTTGGATCTAGTAAACCAGCCGGCCAGTTGCTTGATCATCAACAGGCGGCTGAGGGATCTGCCCCCATCACTAGAAGTGAACTCATGACTTTCATGAATAATTTCAAAGGGGAGATCCAGGACCTCATCAATAAGAAGACGCATGCTCCATCCAAGGAGCAGTCGGCAAGAAAGACCCTCCTAGTCTGGGAGGAAGAAGTTTGTAAAAGATCGTGAGGCGACACCTTACCCAAAGCCTGGGGCAAGGCAGCCGCCAGTGATCGACCTAAAGAAGTATCACTTTCCCTTACCAGGAAAGAGAAAGCCCATCCGTTATATTCAACCGAACGGGTCAAAGAGAACATACTCTGATGCTCGAACGTTGTTAGAGCAGAAGAATAATGATCGATTGTCAGAGTCGGCCTCAATGTCTAATTTTCAAGACAGTTTACACAATACCTCCTTAAGGTATTCGAACTTAAATTATGAGAGCCGGACTGACAGAACCTCCCACCGGTCCGGCTCCCAGAAAAACCAGGCGGCATCGCATGTGCCACCCCAACCATACGTGCCGCAACCTCAATATTTCATGCAGCCTACTCTGTTTAGAGGATAGGCGGCAAGAAACGTCCAGCCTTTGGACTTGTAACTTAGGTTGCTTAGACTTGGTGAACAACCGTCCGCCTTCTCCAAGGAAACAATTGAGGCCGCCCAGCCGGCCAAAGTGAAGAATGTATTGGTAGGAGCCTATGATGGCACTACAAACCCAGAGGATCATCTGATGGCGTCAATCAACCTTATGTACCTTCAAGGGTTGGATGATCTCACATGGTGTAAGTGCTTCCCAGCCACATTAAAGGGCATTGCTCAATAATGGTTCGTCAACCTGCCGACTGGTTGCGTAAACAATTTCAAGACCATAGCCTACCTGTTTACCTCCAATTTTGCGATGAACATTCCTGCTAAGAAGACGACCCTTGACTAAGGGACAATACAGCAAGGAGAAAAGGAGGGACTCCGTTCCTACATCAGGCGGTTTAACCTAATGAGGATTTAGATACAAGGGCTGCCGGATGAGGTAGCTTATACTGATTTTTTCAGAGGACTTAAGGACGGGTCGACCTTCAAATTTGACCTTGTCAGAAAGAGGGTGACTACCCTCCAAGAGGCCATGATGGAGGCGAATGCCTATATTCAGGCAACTGACCTCTGTAATATTGGGAAGCAGTCGGACAGCAAAAGGCCCGACAAAAGAGAAAGCCGATAAAAGCAGTCGACAAATAAAGAAGAGAAAAAGAGAAAAGAAATATGGGCGACTGACTCCTCTGAACATCCGTCCCAGAAAAAGAAGAAGGAATATAAACCATACTCTCCCAAGTATGAGTTCAACAAGGATAGCCATGCTATCCTCAATGAAATCAAGGCCCAAATCTCAATTAGGAAGCCGGCCGCCATGAAAGGTTCGGTTACCAACCAGAACCAAAGCAAGTTCTGCCATTTTCATGAAGACATTGGTCATGAAACCAATGAGTAAGCCTCAAGCGCTTTTTGGACCGCCTGGCATAAAAAGGCGATCTTGACTCCTATGTAAAGAAATCCAAGGGGAATGCTCCTCCCAAAAAGAAACAGGCGGCCAAGAAGAAGCACCGGTCGGCTAACAGTTCTGACACTGATGACGCCGTCGTCTATACTATAGTAGGCGGCTTCGCAAGAGGCGGCCCCACTATCAGGGGCAACAAAGACAACATCAGGCGGTTAGATGTTAATTCTGTCAACCAAGGACAGACCTCCAAGAGTTCATTCCTTGAAATTGTCATCACAGAGGAAGACTTGGGAGATGTTAGGGGGCCGCATGACGACCCCATTGTTATTGAATGTAAAGTGGCCAACCAGAAAGTTGGCCTGATCCTCATAGACACCGGCAGTTCCTCTAATCTAATCAGCAACAAGTGCTTGGAAAAGCTCAAGTACAAACCTGATTGCATACATCCGGTATCTCACCCTTTAGTGGGGTTTGGAGGAAGCGTCGTACAACCAGTGGGACGGGTGGATCTACCCATCCGTCTGGGTGAGAAAGGCGAGGGCTGTCACATGGTGGTTCGGTTCTTAGTTGTTGATGAGCTCTCGGCCTATAACATGATCTTAGGGCGACCCACCCTGAAAAATTCTTAAGCTGCCATCATTCCATCTCTCATGCTGCTCAAGTTCGAGAAGGATGATGGAACCGTCGTCTCCCTAAGCGGAGACCAGAAAATGGCACGAGAGTGTTACCTCTTGGATATAAAACCCACTGTAGTGACTGCTGGCCCAAGTGGAGAGACAAAGGACCTTGAACAAATCAAGGAGGATACGCCTGCCCAAGCAGCAGGCGACAAGAAAAGAAAGGCTACCCAACTGGGGGCCGAAAGAAAGGAAAAGAGATAGCAATCATTGGTCGAGGAGCGGTCAAATGAGTTCCTCCCTCAGCCAGCTGGTGAACATGTGGATGTCGTCCTGGACAACTCACGCCCTGACCGAACAGTTAAGGTTGGGACGACTGCTCTTGCAGCACTTGGTGATGATTTTCACCAACTCTTGAAGGAATTCAAGGATATTTTCGCATTTGAAGTACATGAGATGTCAGGTATAAGTCTGACAGGAGGTATTTTAGGTCGTTACTAAGACACCTCTATCAAATGATATTTGTAGTCCTAAACATGCAACTAAAAGAGCATAGAGGCAAGTTAAGGGTCGAACACAGGGAAACGATTAAGCACCGCTATTTATCTCCTAATGTTAATCTAATTCGATCAAGAAGTATGGTGGGTAAAGTAATGACTAAAGGGGATAGAATAACAATTAAAACAAGCACTAGGGGGAAGGATCAAACATTCTATGAATTCAACGAAGTTAGTCATCGGAAAATAGGTTTACATGTAACCCAAGCAACTCATACAAGGCAATATCAAGAATACTCTCTAATCACCTAACGGGATTAAGAGCTTTCCTAGATAGCATAAACTCACACTATCATCGTAAGGCATACAAGCTAAGGTCATGCAATAATCAATCACCTAATGACTATTCCTAAGTCGCACTATCGTCACGATTTAGTTCACGTCATTCAACCACAACATGCATATGGCCATAAACATGGAGTGGCTAATAAGTATAAGCACAAGGAAGATTTAATCACAAATATTCCAAAATAACTTAGCCTAGCATACATCAAACTCAAAGCATATCTTCACCAAACCCCTAGCAACAAGAAACTACTCACTAGTCATAACTACAACTACAATCATACTAAGCAACATTATCACCAATGAAATAGTAAGAAAGACAAAGTTTTTATCAACTAAACTAACAAAGGTAGAAACTTTAATCATAAAAACAAGAGAAAATAGAGAAATATACCAAAACCTTCATTGAAATCCAAATAAAGAGCCATACATCATTCAATCTCCAAGCTTGACCATACATCAATGTTGCAAAATTACTTATTCAAAACTAAGAGTAAAACTAATGTTGATAGACAATGAAAATTACCTAAAAACTATCAAGATTGTTCAATACAAAAGTGGCCGAAACAAAAACCTAGAAAAATTCCTTAAAAGCTATCCTCTAAGGTTTCTATGCTAAAATAATATCCCTATGATAGAATGTTCTCCTTAGTTTGCCGTTTTGCCTCCCCTCTTTTGTTAATTTGGGCTGAAACCGGGATTTGAATCAGCAGCAGACAGGCGTGCCCGCGCCTAACAATGGCGCGCCCGCGCTTTAAATGATGGCGCGGCCGCTCCTAGAAATGCGCGCCCGCTCCAAAGTGGGTATTTAATGGTCGGTCCAGCTCATCAACGCGTCCGCGCTCAAGGGATGCGCGCCCGCTCCTCAGGTGGCGCGCCCGCGCCATTTTCCTGGTCTGGATTTCTTCTGGTTTTGCCCTTGTTCCTTCCATCTCCGAATCAACGGCATACACCTACAATCATAAAACAGGAAAGCAAGGCGTAATACAACAAAAGGGGAGGGGAGCATAGACTACCTAAACCATATGAGTACACATTACGCGCCACAAAGGTAGAATACTCGAACTAGGCGGATCATAGTAAAAACATACTAAAATGGACCGAATTATTACTAAAACTACTAGAAAAGACGGTCCTAAGAGCGACATAAATGCCACTCATCAAAGTCCAGACTTGGAAGTGCATAAGTTAGCTGTGAATCTGAAAAAGTCGCCGGTCAGGCAAAAGACACGGAACCATGGTGAAGAAAGAAGCCAGGCGGCTACCGCCGAGGTTAAAAAACTACTTGATGCAAACGTTGTACTTGTGAAAAAGCCGAATGGTACCTGGTGCATGTGTGTGGACTACACAGACTTGAATAAGGCGTGCCCCAAAGATAGTTATACATTGCCCAAGATCGACAATCTAGTCGACTCTACAGCCGGCCACACCTTAATGAGTTTCATGGACGCCTACTCTAGTTTCCATCAGATTCCTCTACGGAAGAAAGACCAAGAGAAGATGGCCTTTGTCACAAATTAGGGCCTATACTGTTACACGGTCATGCCGTTTGGTTTGAAGAACGCCCCGGCTACCTTACAAAGAATGATAAACACGGTCTTTTTTTACCAAATTGGGAGAAACGTCGAGGCGTACATAGATGATATGATTATGAAGTCTAAACTTAAGACGGACCATTTGGCCAACCTCCGAGAAACATTCACCACACTCAGGCGGCACCAAGTCATGCTCAATCCTAAGACGTGTGTTTTTGGAGTTGAGTCTGGGAAGTTCCTTGGATTTCTTATCAATCAAAGGGGCATAGAGGCTAACGCCGAAAAAGTGCAGGCGGTCATAGACATGTAGTCGCCCCGTACTGTCCGAGAGGTCCAGAAGTTAACGGGTTATCTGGCGGCCCTGGGAAGATTTCTCAGCCGAGCAGGCGACAAATGCCTCTACTTCTTTCAGGAAATAAAAAAAAGAGCTATGTTTGAGTGGGGGTCGGATGCTGAGGCGGCTTTCCAAAAACTGAAAGCACACTTGCACTCCTTACCAAGGCTGGTCAGCCCTTTGCCAAAAGAAGTCCTTTATATGTATCTAGCAGTGTCTGACCATGCTCTAAGTGCCGTCCTTCTTGCTGAGAGGGACGGCTGCCAGCTCTCGGTCTATTTTGTCAGTCATGTGTTAAAGAATGCCGAGTTGAGGTACCCCCTAATAGAAAATTTTGGCCTTGCCCTCTTCATGGCAATTAGAAAATTGAAGCCTTACTTCTTGGCACATTCGGTCGTGGTATATACAGACCATCCAATCAAGCGGCCACTGACAACCATGGAGTCGTCAGGCCGAATGATCAAATGGGCAATTGCAATTCAGAGCCTTGAAATTACGTTCGAGCCGAGAAAAGCCGTGAAGGGACAAGCATTTGCTGACTTTATAGTAGAGATGACTCGGCCCTCTGATTCTCTAATTTCAGACCAAGTCTGGAAGGTTTATGTGGACGGGAGCTCCACTGCGAATGGTTGTGGTGCAGGCGTCATATGTCAGTCGCCAGAAGGCGACAGGTACGAGTATGCTCTACGTTTTAATTTCCAAGCCTCAAACAACGAGGCGGAATATGAAGCTTTATTGGCCGGTATCCGCGTGTGCAAGGCGGCTGGGGCAAGAAAAATAGACGCCTGCTCTAACTCACAGCTGATAGTAAGCCAGTACAACGACGAATACGAAGCAACCCATCCGACCATGATTAAATATTTGCAGGCAGTACGTCAGGCGGCTGGGTCACTTGAAGAGTTTCATCTTACTCAAGAACCCAGGTTCGAGAACAACCAGGCGGATGCTCTCTCAAAACTGGCATTTTTGGCCTCCTGTGACACTCTAAGGACCGTCTTTTGGGAAGTTATTGAAAAGAGGAGCATTGAAGAAGAACCCATTGGAATTCTGGATAGAAGTTCAACCTGGATGGACCCAATCAGGGCATATTTAACAGACGACACCTTGCCAAGCGACCGATCCCAGGCGGCCCTAATGAAAAAACGGGCATCCAACTTTGAGATGTGTAAAGGGGAACTTTTCAAGAAAGGGTATCTTCAGCCACTCTTGAAATGTGTTAACCTAGAAAAAGGACGAGAGGTCTTAGAAGATTTACATTCAGGATATCGCGCTTCTCACGTAGGCGGCAAGGTTACTTCTGACCTACATTGGAAGCTGATGCCATGGAAATGGTTAAAAAATGTGACAAGTGCCAAAGGTTTAGCAAGCTAATCCATCGTCCGGCCACAGACCTCACGGCCATTCATAGTCCCATACCCTTCGCTAAGTGGGGCATGGATATTCTAGGTCCCTATACGCCTGCAACAGGCGGAAGGCGGTACATACTGGTTGTAGTTGACTACTTCACAAAATGGGTGGAGGCAGAAGCAGTTAAGGGTATCAAGACGAAGGATGTGATCTCGCTCATCTGGAAAAATGTCATCACTCGGTTTGGGGTGCCCATGTCTATGGTTTTTGATAATGGTCCCCAATTTGAGATGCCTGTTCTCAACAATTAGCTGGGAGACCAAGGCATCTCACATTGTTTTGCATCAGTCGGCCGACCAAACGGCCAAGTAGAAGCTTTCAATAGAATCATCTCAGACGGTATTAAGAAGAAAAATGAAAAAGCAGGCGGCCTATGGGTAGACGAACTACCACATGTTCTCTAGACCATTAGGACAACTGAAAAAGGGGCGACTTGAGAGACTCCATTTCTCCTAACTTATGAGGCAGAAGTTGTTCTGCCAATCAAACACTACGAGCCGACTCTTCGAATAATGCTTCATGACGAAGAGGCAAATTGGGAGTCCATGCGCCTGACATTGGATTCACTCCCAGAACGAAGGGGCAATGCAGCCCTGCGCCATGAAATCTACCGCCTGAGAATGACAAGGGCATATAACAAAAGGGTACACAGGCGTCCACTCAAAGTGGGGGACTTTGTACTGCAAAAGATGGAAGCAGTCGGTAAGGCTAATGAGCTAGGCAAATTAACTCCCAACTGGGAAGGACCCTACCAAATTTATGAAGAGGTTCGGGATGGCACCTCTCTAGTAGAAAATAGGTAATGGGAAGCCACTATTTGGAAGAGGTTATTGGAATCCGCTTCTAATTCCATACAAAATCCCGGGAAATTTAAAAAAAAAAAAAAAAAACAAGAGGAGAATTGGAAGCGGTTTGGGTTGAACCGCTTCTAAAAAGTAATTAGAAGCGGTTCAAACCGCTTCCTTTTTTTTTAAGAAAAAATCCGGCTTTTAAACTTTCTTCCTTCCCTCGTCATTTCGTTCATTCCCTCCTTCTTCAATTCCCTCCTGCTGCTTTCATTCCCTCCTTCAATTCGCTTCCTCTTTCACTTCCACACACCGTCACACAGCAGCCCACAACCACCATTGTCGTGCTTCTAATACCCACCACAACAACAACCTTCAATTTGTTCATTGAGTGCTTGCACCATTGTCGTGCTTCACGGTTTTGTGTGTTAGGAATAGGGATTGCTGCTCCTGCTCCGACCACCACAACCACGATAGGGTGCTGTTGCAGCATCGTGGCCGCCTCCACCACAGTCGCCCTCCATCGTGCTGTTGCGTCCCTCTACGTGCTGCCCCTGCTGTCTCCATTGCTGCGACCCTCTGCATGCTGCCCCTCTCACCTTCACACGCACCACCAGGCCACCACATCACTCCCTCTCACCCCACATTCCTTCTTTTAGGGTGAGTTCATGCTTAATTTTACTTCATTATCTATATATTGTTAAAAATTTCCCAAATTTTAAGGTTTCAATTTTAGTTAATCAAATTTTATGTTAATTATTTTATTAATTATTTGTATACGAAATGTTAATTGTTACTTTAATTGTATAATGTATGTCTCTTTTTCTATTTTAAGGAATATCTCGGCTTAGCATTTTGTCACCATGTTCTCTGGGTGCATATGTAGGTAAGTAATTATCTACGTTGTGTACTTGGAGAACTGGGGCGAAATGCTGCCGGATTTTCCTTAAAATTGGAAAGTTGGCATACATTCACTAGTGAGATTAGACGTTCAAGGATGGGTTAGGTTGGAGTGATAAGGACCTTTTGGGAGCATTCATTTTGTACACTATATGCATGAACGATATAAATACATACTATGTACTTTGATTATATGTTGCATTTATACATTATTTATAATGTGTTGGTATGTATAAAGGCAATTTAAAACATCGATGGATCGCGGTTGGATGTATGGTAGACGTGATACGTTGGAATTCTTTAATGGGGTCCAAGAGTTTTGCGAGAGTGCTTCACAATATCAGATCAGAACGGGTGTGAATGACCTTTATTGTCCTTGTGTCAATTGTAATAATGTGACAATGGTCGACAGTGTTGATACAATAAGGGATCATGTGGTATGTCATGGGTTTAGGCCTCAATATCATGTGTGGGTTTGGCACGGTGAAAAGGGATCGTATAGGGAGAATGTTGTTGGGAATGATACGCACGATAACAGTGCCAAGATTCGTGCGGAAGATGAATATGGTATTGATGATGGTGGAGATGGGGATGATGATGGTGGAGAGGAGGATGAGATCGAGGACGGTGGTGGTGATCACTTGGATGACATGATGCATAATGTTGAAGGTGAATTTGGTGACCGATGTGATGTATTTGAGTCATTATCAGAGGCTGCCAAAAAGCCTTTGTATCCTGGGTCCAAAAAATACACCAAACTCTCAACCGTGCTAACACTTTTTAAAATTAAGTCAAAGTATAACTGGAGTGACACTAGTTTTACTTCTTTGTTGACTATGCTATGTGACATGTTTCCTGATGGGAATGAACTTCCTAAGTCCTACTATTATGCAAAGAAACTCATGTGTCCATTTGGTTTGGAGTATAAGAAGATACATGCATGTCCTAATGATTGTGTTCTTTATCGAAATGAATATGAAGAGTTGGAGGAGTGTCCACGTTGTGGTAAGTCGCGTTACAAGCGAAAGAGCTGCAATGCTGGTATGAAGGGACCTCCTGCCAAGGTGTTATGGTATCTTCCCATCATTCCAAGGTTCAAGAGTCTATTTTCAATACCAAAAGATGCTAAGAACTTGAGGTGGCATGCAGAGGGAAGAAAGAAAAACGGTTTGCTGAAGCATCCGGCTGACTCTCCGGATTGGAAGAACATCGATATGAATTTTAGGGCATTTGGTGATGAAGTCAGAAATTTAACGCTAGGGTTGTGCACCGACGGTATGAATCCATTTGGCACTCTTAGTACCCAACATAGCACATGGCCGGTACTTTTAGTGATCTACAACTTGCTTCCGTGGTTGTGCATGAAACGAAAATATGTGATGCTGTCACTATTGATAACGGGTCCAAGGCAACCTGGAAACGACATAGATGTTTACCTAGAGCCCCTTGTTGATGATTTGAGAATGATGTGGGACGAAGGAGTTTCTGTTTTTGATGCCCATAAGAACGAGATGTTCCTCTTGCGTGCAGCCCTTATGTGGACCATTAATGATTTTCCCGCATATGGCAACCTATCTGGGTACAAGAACAAAGGCATAAAGCATGTCCTATTTGTATCGATGACACACCAAACGTGTACCTTGAACACTACGGCAAAGATGTGTACGTGAGGACCCGAAGATTGCTTAGGCGCGATCACCCATATCGTAGGCAGAAAAAGGTCTTCAATAGGAAAGTAGAAGAGTGGGCTGCGCCTAAGCCATTGAGTGGACATGAGGTGTATAGTCGAGTGAAGGGTATAGCAACTGTTTTTGGTAAAACATCAAAACCTTTAGACCCACATGCTCTCTTTAAAAAGGAATCGATCTTTTGGAAGCTTGAGTACTGGAAAGAACATGATGTTAGACATTGTCTCGATGTGATGCATATAGAGAAGAATGTTGTGATGCAGTTGTTGGGACAATTATGGGTATTCATGGTAAAACAAAGGATGGAAATAGCGCGCGATTAGATTTGGAAGCATGGGGGGGTTCGTCCAGAATTGTGGGTCCATCCAAAGGTAGGGAAGGCCAAGGTAATGGAAAATGTAAGCGAATATGGTGGCAAAAGACGTAAGGGGGAGCGTAAAGGAAAGGGCACCAGTGTATCAAATAACAAAGGTGCTGGAAAAGGCAAGAATGAAAAGGTTTATTTACCTCCAGCTTGCTACACATTGTCAAAGGAAGAAAAACGAAAGTTTTGTGCTTGTTTGTATAACATTAAGGTTCCATCTAGTTTCTCGTCAAACATGAAAAGATTCGTTTCTTTAAATAGGGAAATGAAGTTGACTAGTATGAAATCACATGATTGTCACATGATGATGCAAGTATTCTTACCAATTGCAATTTGTGGTATTCTACCGAAGCACGTGAGAGAAGCTATTACAAGCCTTTGTTCGTTTTTCAATACCATATGCAGCAAAGTGCTAGATCCTTTTACACTTGATGCTCTCCAGGCGAATGTAGTTGTAACTTTGTGCAAATTTGAGATGTATTTCCCACCGTCTTTTTTTGACATAATGGTGCATTTGGTTCTTCATTTGGTTCGTGAGATTAAGATGTGCGGTCCAGTCTTTATGAGGTGGTGCTATCCTTTTGAAAGACACATGGGCACATTGCAACATAAAGTCAGGAATCCTGCCCATCCAGAAGGTAGTATGATTCAAGGGATTGTGGCAGAGGAGATTGGTAATTTCGTGGCGGAGTATGTTGCTGTTGCTGAACCAATTGGGCTTCCCACTTCCCGACATGAAGGGAGACTTGATGGTCATGGCACACTCGGGCAGAAACGGATCTCACCTACTCATAATCAATTCTTGCAAGCTCACCTATTTGTGCTTCATCATGTTGCAGAGGTTAACCCATATTTAGAAGAGCACATGGATTGTTTGCGTGTGGAATTTCCATCAAAAGGGGAAAGGGCACTAATGCAATTGCATAATAAGATGTTTGTGATGTGGTTCCATGATCGAGTTATGCGTCAATTGGATGAGAGTGTCTCTGATACTATAAAGTGGCTAGCTTATGGTCCAAAGGAAGATGTTTATTCTTTTGAGGGATATGACATAAATGGGTATACATTCTGGACTGATTATCGTAATCAGAAATCATCATCGACTCAAAATAGTGGTGTCGCTCTTGTGGCATCATCAAGAGAGTTTGCAAGTGCAAGGGATACAACACCGGTTGACGCACAATTATCCTACTACAGACGAATTCAGGAAATATGGGAACTAGATTACCGTGAGTTCAAGGTAGGCCTATTTAAGTGTAAATGGGTCGATAATATTAGGCGCAACGTCAAACATGATGACTTCACTCTTGTAGACCTTGGCCACTTGCGGGATAGTTTGGAACCATTCATCCTTGCATCTCAAGCTAAGCAAGTGTTCTATGTAACCGACCCAGCAGATCCAAGATGGTCCATCGTCCTTGCTAGCAAAAGAAGAATTTTAGAGGTTGGAGATGTTGAAGATGAGGACGAATATGATGCGTTTGATGACTCGCCCTCTTTCACCGCCCCTACACTTGATGTAGCAAATGATGTAGACAAGGATACAAATTATATTCGATCAGACCACAATGAGGGAATACTCGAATGAGGTACAATGTTTTAAGCATTTTCAACTTGTAAACATGTTGTGTATACCAAATATGAGTTATTAGAAGGATTATATGTGAACTAGGAATGAAAACAAAGAAGTTGGGATTGTTAGTAGCTCATTTTTGCCATTTTGAACTTATTTCGCTCCTACACTACTACATTTAAGAGCTAATACAACGGCTTTTTTTGTTGTATTAGGTGTCAAAAACCGTTGTATTAGACCTAATACAACGGTTACCAACCGTCACATTTGCAAGGGTTGGATTAGGTCTAATACAACGACAAAATAGACCTAATCCAACAAATTGAGCAATCCGTTGGATTAGGTAGATACCTAATCCAACAGTTTCTTCAATCCGTTGGATTAGGTTCCCTTTTGTTTTTTTGGGAATAAATAGACCTAATCCAACGGATTGCTTGCCCAATCCGTTGGATTAGGTCCTTTTATTATTATTATTATTATTATTATTATTATTATTATTATTATTATTATTATTATTATTATTATTATTATTATTATTATAATTATCATTATCATTATCATTATAGTCCATAGTGACCAGATTGTCCAGAAGTTTCCAGATTGTCCAAGCTCAGTCCAGAACATATCAATGGCATCTTAGTTTGCATCTGAAAAAAGATCTAAAAAATTGAAAACCGAAAACAAAACAATGAAAAACGAAAGAAAAATTGAAAAATATCTGAAAATTTGACAAAAAAGTAACTCTGAAAAACGAAACAAACAATGAAAACGAAAAAACGCATAAAAACGAAAAAAACCCAGAAAAACAAAAAAAACCCAAAAAAATAAAAAGAAAAATCCGGAAACGAAAAAAAATTTACAGAAACGAAAAAAAAACCCAAAAAACGAAACATTGAAAACTAAAAACAAACAAAAAATTGGAAAAATATCTGAAAAATTGACAAAAAATAAAATCTGAAAAATGAAGATTTGAAAACGAAACAACAAATGAAAACAAAAAACGCATAAAACACAGAAAAACGAAAAAAAATCCAAAAAAATAGAAAAAAATCCTTAAAATAAAAAAAAACCCATAAAACGAAAATTTGTAAAACGAAAACGATCGAAAATTGAAAAAGGATCTGAAAATTTGAAAAAAAAAAGTAGATCTGAAAACGAAACAAAAAACGAAAACGACGAACGCAGATCTGAAAATCAAAAAACAAAAACAGTCGAAACGAAACAAAAAAACGAATGGAACCCAGAATAAAAAAAAACCAGAAAAATGAAAAAAACCCAAAAATACGATAAAAAAACCCAAAAACATCATGAATTCGAAAAAAAAAACAACAAAATCCAGAAACGAAAAAAAAAAACCAAAAAACGTAAAAAAAAACCTAGAAAATGAAAAACAAAATCTGAAAAAAAAAAAAAAAAAAAAAAGAAGATCTGAAAAACAAAAATACCTAAACGAACGGCGATAATGGTGAGAAAGTCTTTGAGGCTTGAAGAGAGGAAGAGAATGAGAGTGAAGAGAGAGAGAGGGAGTGAGAAGAGAGGTAGAGAGTGAGGAAGAGAGTGAAATAGAGAGGAGTTGAGAGAGAGGCGTGAGTGAGAATGAAATTAGGGCATTAGGCCCAATATAAGGCCCTCCGAATTTTCTTTTTTTTTTTTTTTTTTTTGATCCGTTGTATTAGAATTTTTTTTTTTTTATCCATTGTATTAGACTAGTCTAATACAACGGATTCTTATATCTAATACAACGGTTATTATAAACCGTTGTATTAGACCTGTTTTAGTATAAACCGTTGTATTAGCCTAGTCTAATACAACGGTATGAAATTAGCCGTTGTATTAGCTATTTTTGTACCGTTGCATTAGATAAAAAATGTAGTAGTGCTATAACCTAGAATTAGTATGAAATCAATTAATTTTAAGCATTTTCAACCTGTAAACATGGTGTGTATACCAAATATGAGTTATTATAAGGATTATATGTGAGCTAAGAATGAAAACAAAGAAGTTGGGAAAGTTAGTAGCTCATTTTTGCCATTTTGAACTTATTTCGCTCCTATAACCTTGCATTAGTATGAAATCAATTAACTTTAAGTATTTTCAACCTGTAAACATGTTACTAATTACTAATTATTTGCGTTTCTTGTGGTGGTAGGTGTCTGAATAAAATGGGAGGTGATGAATATCTTCACCTCGAAGAAGATATGGATGATGAAGACATTGGTAGTTCTCAATCTGGTGACGAGTTGTATGATGTCAACAAGGAGCAAGATTTGGGTGAACCAGAAGACCAAGCTCTTGATGACTTGCAGCGTAGGCTTGATGCTTATGAGATGACAGCTGACCGTGCCCCCCCTATTACGGATAATATTGTCTCCGAGTTTGTACAAGATTCACAAGGACAAATGCAACTTCAAGTGAAAACCAGTGGTTGTGGAAAGGCATCGGGGAAGAGAAAGGTTAGGGGTGCAACAAAAGCCTTTAAGAAACCCGGGGAGCCCATGATTCTTGAGTTTGACGAGTTGGGTCAACCTACTGGGGAATGGCGCAGCAAATATTCCACACACATTGGGATATTAACTCGTAGAATATCCATCACACTTGACTGGGCAGAGATACCTAAGGGGTTGCTTCAACTATTTTGGGATGATACAATGGTAAGTGTTTTGTATTTCAGTTTTTCTCATAAAACTTCTTACAAATACCAATGTGCATTCACCGAAATTAACCAAACTTAACCAAAATCAATGTGCATTCACCGAAATTAACCAAACTAATTAAACCAAATCAATGTGCATTGACCGAAATTAACCAAAATCAATGTGCATTCACCGAAATTAACTTGCATTCACCAAAATCAATGTGCTTTTGCCAAAATTAACATGCATTCACCGAAATTAACGTGCATTCACCAAAATCAATGTGCAGCTGCCTAGCCTGGTTGTGCAGCCTCCCAGGGCTGCTGTGCACCTGCCTAAGCTAGCTGTGCAGCCTGCCAGGACTGTTGTGCAGCTTGCCTAGGCTGGCTGTGCAGCTGCCTAGGCTGGCTGTGCAGCCTGCCAGGGCTTCTGTGCAGCTGCCTAGGGTGGCTGTGCAACCTGCCTAGGGTGGCTGTGTAGTAGCTGCTCATTTTTTTTTCTTTATTTTGCCGTTGACTAACATGTATGTTTGCCATTCTTACAAAGTGTGTTTAATATTCTTGATGATCTAGAAAAGAGAAGATCGTTTGAAGGTTTTGTACAAGAGAGGTTCAAAAACTTCAAAAGTTCGTTGAGAACAAGATGGATCCATAAGAAACAAAGGCATAAACCAAAGAAAACTCTGAAGGGTAATGCAGGAGAGGAGGAACCTGAGAAGAAACCGTGGGATATATATCCACAAATAATGGTGAAGGACTAGGAGAAGTTTGTGGCAAAATCAACTAATACTATTGCACTTGTAAGTAGTTTCATATACATTACAGTTGTTTCCACAACTTTTCTCACTACATATTATGATGCTAACACTTGATAATGTTTAGGAAAAAGTCAACAAGCTATGAGCAATGCTGAGAAGAAAATGTATAACCATCATATGGATTGTAAGACATTTGCGGAAAGTGGACCAAAGTGGATCAAAAAGGGTCTATACCCCGCATCCAAAATACCGTCATCTGATAAACTGCTTCCCTCCACGGTCACAAGTTTAGTAAGTCGTGCAAATGATTGGTGGTGTGCTATGCATAGGATCAACAAGAACACCGGGAAGTACGTCATGCACCCGGATACAAGGCCAGTAGCAGATGCACTAGTAAGGACCCTATGACATTTATGGTAATATTCCACAGTTATTATTAAATATTACCGTAGAAACTACAACTAAATTAGAACTGGAAACTTTTTGTGTTGTTGCAGCTCGAGCATACGTCGGAAGTGGTTGAAGGCAAGCTCACTCCAAGCGTAGAGAACGATCCTTTTACCTTAGCTTTGGGAAAACCATACCACCCTGGGCGAGTCATTGGTGCAGGAGGGAAACAACTAGGGTGGGAAAAGGTTATGGGTTCAGAATACACTAGATCAGGAAGAACTAGATGTAGTGTTAATTCTCCCCACCATATAAATGCCAAGGAAATGGAGTTAATTAAGGTGGAGATACGCAAAGAGGTGCAAGAACGATTGCAAAGTCAATTCAATGTCATTTTGAAGCACATGAACTTGCCAACCATTTATTTGCCCTCGATAACCCCAGTGGACTCATGTAGTCACCCAGAAGATGCCGGGGACAATCCACATGAGATCGAGGTAATTGAATTACAGTTAAGAACATAAAACTTCATATCATCAAACGAGGCCTTATGTTCCATATTTATTTTACTATTGCAGATTCCTACTCAGCATGCAGACTCAAGGGGGATTGCAAACCAGACACCTGATCCTTTTCCAGATGTTCAGGTAAATTTCAAGTCTTAATGAAATGTAAACGTATTAGCTTACGCTGGTTAATTAGTTCATAACTTGTCCTAATGAACTGTGTAGGAAGAGACGCCTTGTGAGCTTCTTCACCCCGACAAAAACGTGGATGGAGAGTTGGTGGGGTATGGTAGTGCACAAACGTTTGACAAGGTCCATTTTAAGTCTAATACTAGTACCCACTATATCTCGGTCAGGATCAATTCCATAGTACCAGGGTTTAAGGACTTGCCACTACCAGTGCCTAGAGAGGAATATGACTTCATCACGCCGCTTGATGCGAAAGGTAGCTTTGTGCAATGGCCACGTGATCGGGTGAGGTTGATAGGAGGGGTAAGTGTACACTACTTAGCTTGTTTTTAAAACATATCCCAAATAGCTTGTAATATAACCATATGCTTTTTTTGTTACAAATGAAAGTCAGTCATCTAATAGGAACAAGGTGGAGAAGCCAAAATCTAAGAACGTCCAACCTACAAAGAACATGGAACAAGGACAAGGGTTGAAGAAGAGTTCGAGAAGTTCTGCCACGAGTTGTACTCCACTTGTAGAAGCCGACATCCTGAATTCGCTATCTAGAGCTTGTACTTTTCTTCACAACCAAGTGAGTTAGTTGCCTAGGGGTAGATCTATTGAAGTGATTTTACCTAAGGCATTGTTCCACTATGATGAGGATGGGATCGCACCAATTGCAAAAGAGAATGCGAAGGAATTTCTATCCGGTGCCATGCTTAACATTTCCATCGTTCAAGCTTTCATGAGGTAATGCAATGCAACTATTCCTAATAATTCTGTTACATTTTCAAATGTAATGAAATCTTTTAATAATAATTCCCAACAATACTGTCATGAAGGGCACTATAAGAGCACCTTAGAACCAGTGGCGATTCTATGGCTGCAGTTGACTGGTTTTGCCCCGAGCAGACCTCGCTTACCAGATGCTTGCAGCCCTCGTGATGTTGAAGATTACCTAGAACGGAGTATCAAGGAATCAACGCTTGCGGGAGATAAGTTCATATTAGCCCCATGTTTTGAGGAGTATGTCTACAAATGTCATAAATTCAGTTGTTCTTTTTTTAACGAACTGTGGCGTATAGTTGTTGACGGTTTTTCAATATATGCAGTTCTCATTGGACCCTTTTGGTGATTTGTGTTTCCAAATACACAATCTACCACTTTGATTCACTTCCTCAGAATCCACCACGTAGGTTGTTAGTGAATCATATATTGAATAGGTACATATTGCTTCCTACAGTTGTTTTACCTCACCAAAATCATTGAGTATTTATGTTTCTAACTTTGAACTTACTTTCCTAAAGTGTTATGAAGAAGCTACATCGTCGTTCTGTTGCGGGTCCTACGTGGGAATATGCAAAGGTAATCCCTTGAGTTAGTGATTTGCTTAATATACTTGGCTTCGGTTATCGCTATGCATGATTTAATATCCTTTGTGGCATGTCAGTGTGCGCAACAAGACAACGGACTTGACTGTGCCCTATACGTTATGAAGTTTATGCTTGACATAGTCAATAGTTGCAAGGAAGCACAACAACTAGATGAGGTATGCTTTTACTATCTTCAACCTAATAATTGTTTCGATAATTGCACTGAACAAAACACACGCATAACTTGAACCGAACAAAACACAAGCATCACTGCATATGCAAAGGCACGCTGCCAGGCTGTGTGCAGCAGCCAAGGCAGGCTGCCAGGCCACTGCAGCAGCCAAGGCAAGCTTCCAAGCCACTCCAGCAGCCAAGGCAGGCCATGCCAGGCCACTGCAGCAGCCAAGGCAGGCCATGCCAGGCCACTGCAGCAGCCAAGGCAGGCTGTCAGGCCACTGCAGCAGCCAAGGCAGGCTACTAGGCCACTGCAGTAGCCAAGCCAGGCCACACCAGGCCACTGCAGCAGCCAAGGCAGCCAGGCAGCATCCCAGCACATCATGCACGTGATGCATGTGATTTTTGTGCATTTCGGTCAATTTGGTGATTTTCAGTGAATTTTGGTGATATTAGTGCGTTTCGGTGTTGTTGGTGATTTTTTTGTCTCTAAAGTTTTGCAAGGTTCAAAAGGAAGGCCCGTTAACAAGGAAGGAAATCAATGAAGTTCGCGACTTATGGGCTTTTTTTGTCACATTTAATGGCATCTAGAATCGTCGTATTAGCGGTTATAATAGTTTGTTAGCTTTACTTTTAATTATTAATTACATATTATTATCAACATTATTTTAATTAAGTATGTAATAGTATGTAATTAGAAATGATGGTGTAATTAAATATTGTTGTTCATTAAATATATTAATGGTGTTACTTTTTATATATATAATTATTTCGTGTTACATATATTATTGTATTATTTTTTAACTAATATTAATATTATTATTAATTAATAATATTAATTTTATTAATAATTAATAATTAATAATAATAAATTTTTATCGATTAATAAAATTATTTTAATATTAATATTGAAATTATTGTGAAAGGTCACTAATGTCTAATATATAATATTATTATATTAATATTATATGTAATTAATTAAAAAAACCTACAATTGGAAGCGGTTTGGCGCCAAAACCGCTTCCAATTGTAGGTTTTTTTTTTTGAGAAAATGGGATTTGGAAGCGGTTTGGCGCCAAACCGCTTCCAATTCCCCCCTAATTGGAAGCGGTTTGAACTGCTTCCAATTCTCACTAACAATGGCAAGCCCCCCAAACCGAAGCGGTTCAAAACCGCTTCCAATTAGGGGGTTTGAACCGCTTCTAAATTAGTTTATTCTACTAGTGCCTGCCGCCTGGAAACACCAGACGGCCAATCCTTACCTCGAACCTGGAATGTAGACAATTTAAAGAAGTATTATTTTTAAATGATGTAATTGCCGAGAGCAGCTAATAAAACTTGCAAATTTGCTTCATTTATATATACACAAGAGAGGCACGCCGCCTGTTCCATTGGCAGTGGGCTACTCTCCATTTTCTTTACTTTGTACTGTTTCAGAGGGGCATGCCGCCTGTAATTTTACAGTCGGCTACTCTCCTATACTGGTTCACCATGAACTAAACAAGGCCTATGGCTTGATGATCAGCTCAGGCGCCTAGCCAAGCGCCTAGCCAACTGATCCTCTTTTTTAAACTAATACGACTTGTCCCAACATCATAGCAGGCGTCCGGCGACATCCCTCCGGATGAGATTCGTTGCAGAGATAAGGTCCCTTTTGGGTGGAATAATGCTCTATAAACTAAGTACACGGCACCTAGATGACTGTCCCCAGAGACAAACCACGTAGCCGTTTCGAGACAAGGATAACTCTAACACTAATCAAACAAGTATTAGCATTTGACATCCGAGTCGGATAACTTCCTGTATCACTTGGTATAAGTATAGGGGGTACCTCTTAAGTTAATAGCCAACAAAAATTGGCAAATCAAGGGGATCCACCGGCCTCCGCCGCCTGGTACCTCTACTACACATGCAAGAGAGACGACGACTGGGTAATCTCAAAAATTACACATAGTCACTCCCACATATTTAGTATGGAACCTAAAAGGAATAAAGAGTCCGCCTGTTTATTGGCACAAAGGAACTCTCAGTCCAAAAAATAATGATGAGTCTGCCTGGCTAAAGGCAAGCAAGGACTCTATCTCCACTTAAACGAACAGGCGGCCCGAATAAGCGGCCTATTCCCTTTAAACTTGAACAAGTTAAACAAACCTAACGTGTTTCCTAAAATACGTTGGGAATCCGACTGGATACATGGCCGACTGGTCGCCAATTTGGAGCTAAGACAACCAGTCGTCCAGGGGCATAGGCAGTCGGTACTTGATAAACTTTTCTTGCAAAATTCTAAATTCTAAACAACATACAAGCTGAAACAGTCGGTATGGCATGCAAGCGGATATCAAGGAGCCTCTATACTTGGCAAAAATAAAACAAAATTCAAAATTCAGTGATCGTAGACAAGACGACCAAACAGTGGTCGCCACTTTCATATATAATCAGCATGCCATAAAGACCGGCAAAATATTCATAAACCCCGGCCCCTTGGCCGGGTAAGGATACAAGGAAACAAACGGCACGCAGGCCGGTGGAAAGTTGAAAAAATAAAAGCTTTAAACATTTGGAGGGGCTTGGGTCTCAACTGCCGGCTGATCGAGTTCAACGACAAGCGCTTGATTCTTCAAGGCATCTTCTTTTGTTGACTCGTCTTCAGGGGCAGGAACCTTAGGCGCATCCACCTCCATTGGTTATAGGGCCACCACCTCTTCCTCCTCCTCGAAGCTGGAGCCGGCCGCTTCCTCTTCCTTCTCGTCCTCATCAACCGCCTGCTGCATGATTCTTCTGTTGTACTCTTCAGTACAAGCGTTGAATTTCTTATCCCATGCAGCATAGCTAGCTTTTGGGAAGAGGGACGACCAGGTCATCTTCATGATATTGGCCGAGTCCTCCATCATCGCCTAGGCTAGAGCCAGCTTCTCGGTCTCGGCCTTCGCATTAAGATCTTTGGTGATGGCTGCCTCCTGCTCCTCCAAGCGCCCCTTGACTGTGTCCAAAGACTTCTGCAGACCTTCAGCCTTATAGGAAATGTTTTTGAGTGACCGCAGCTCGTCTCGCAGAGTTTTGACCGTCTTCTCCAGCTCTTCGTTCCATTTTTTGGCCGCCTCCAACTCAGTTCTGATTGTTAAAATGGCAAGCGCTTGATAATAAAGAATATCAGTTGTTAATATTTCATTTTGGGCAATTTGAAACATTGCCTTATCAATGTCAGAAGCGGCCCTAGCTTTAGCAGCCTTTACCTCTTTGTTTTTGGCGTTAATCGGCCTACGAAGGCTGTGTACACGGAGCATGGTCTGAAAAAGGAGCCCCAGGCGTCAGATTTGCAAAAACAGGCGGCAGGCAAAGTCAATCAACATTTTACAAAAAATGCTAAGTATACCTCTCCGAGGAGACCCATGATACCGTTGAGGTCAAGGGTGCCGACTCCCTTGACCGCATCCCTCTCCTCTAGAGGGATGGCCTTAACCATAGACTTGTCCATTTGGATCAAGTCCGGTTCTTGAGGGCCGCCTGCATTCAGAAATGAAAGTATCAGAGCATTAAGAGAGTATTGAAGAAAAGGTTAAGACAAATCTAGTAGAGCCATATTGTACCTCTTGGAGGCCGACTGTCCCTTGGAACTTGTATTTCTTTTCCCCCACTCTTGGGGGTTTGCTGATGCTTCTCATCCGCCTGTTTCTTAGAGGAGCCAGGTGTACTCCCAGTGGCCAGTTTGCGCGCCTTCGCGGCCGGCTGCTGGGAGGAGGAGGGTTTGGACGAGCCCACCTGCAAAATCATGGAAGATTAATACTGGCAAAGAAAAGCTTTCAAAGAAAAAATCTTGAAGGTTCGGAACTTACTGGGGGCGTCTCCTTGGCAGAGTCAATAGAAGCCGCCTCTAGCTCATGATCGAGGCGCGCAGCAAAGCAGCCGCCTTCTTAGAAGTAGAAATATGGTCCATAGCTTCGGCTGAAAGAAAACGCCACAAAGAGTGAGAACAATGCAAAAATAAATCAAGTAATGCACATAGAAGCACAAGAGGCCGGCTACCTCTGGAGGTCCAACTGCTAAGGCCACAAACAGCCAAAAAGTACTCATCATACAGCCACTGAAATCTGGGAACACAATTTAAAGGTACTTGCTCCCGTACCCCAGTAGTAGAGTTTTCCCTTATCTCTACTTTGAAGAGTCCTTGGTTATGGATCTCCTCCTAGGCCCGGCGAGGAACAGGCGGCATACTACGGCCTCCTGCAAGAAGAAGTAGATCCCTGTTCCACCTGTTATACCATTTGTTCAAGAGTTTATTAGGGCTAGAGACTAGGAGGAAAGTGTTCCTCCAATCCTTCCACTTATTCTCCTTCCCCCTAGTCATCAGATAGCCTTTGTGGCTCGTTATCTGGTACCAGCCGGTACCGCTTGCCTTGGGGGTCCGACTTAAATAGTTCATATGGGAGAACACCTCAAAATTCGGCTCCACCCCATGCATTTCACATCTGGCTACATAGCCAAGGATGTTAAACCAGGAATTAGGGGCTAACTGCCATAGCCCCACCTCGTACCCATCGAGGATTTGTTGAACGGACTGATGAAAGGGAAATCGAAGGTCGGCCTTAATGGCCTCCTCGTAGCATCCAAAACAGGAGTCCCCGTAGCTAGACCCCTCGGGCTAGACGACTGCATCTTCAGCATCCGGCACGAATAATTGAAAATTCGGCCCTATCACATGGTCCGACAAAAAAGTCTCTATTCGTTCTTTCATAGCCTTGATTCGGCCTTTGGGATGTGACAGTAATAGGGGGTGTTTAACTCCCTATGGGAGGAAGATGGTTCTGACCAGTCGACCCCTTTTTCGACTAAATGAGTTAGTCTTGCCTCATGAAGGCGAGAATGCCTTTCTTCTGAGCTAAGGGAGAAGCGGCTTGAAGAGCTGGATTCGGATTCACTATCAGAGGAGTCTGACTCCTCTCTCCCTAAGGGGGCCAACTTCTCTTCTTCAGAAGGAGCCGACTGCTGACCAGCTAAGTCAACTGTAAAATGGGAAGGGGCCACCTTGGCCCCCTTCGCATAGCTCTCGGCAGTAGAGCCACCTCGAGTCCCGGAAGTATCAGGCATCTGGTCCGATAGCTCACTAACTTGAACCCGGAATGAAGATCCATCAGAGTTTTTAATCCTCTTTATTCTTTTGGTTCTTGCCATACTGTCCTGCATAGATACAAAGATAGCTGGATTCCGGGACTTGCGCAAAGTTTGAAGTACCGCAGGGCAGTCGGCACCCCTAGTCCTAGACTCAGCCGTCCCCGGTGACCGACTGATTGCTGACCAAGGTCGTACCGGATGCTTTTGAGGCCTCATTTTCAAAAAGAAAGAAAAAATGCAAAAGCAAAGCAGAAAAGGATAAAGGAACAGACAGTTACCTGAAACTTAAGTTCTGAAAGGGAACTTGATCGAACAGGCATCTAATAAAAGCAGGCGGTTGGTAAAATCAGTCGTCCAGAAAATCAAAGCTCAAGTTCAGGGGTCCGAGAGTTCTCTTGCAATGTTCACAAAATGTGAACAAAAGACTTGGTCAACATACCCTTATATAGGGAAAAATGAGAATACGAAGGGTCACTTCCAAATTCAAAAAATAAGCGGGCAAAAACGTTCGGCTAATCGCAGGACGACACCTTTAGCAGGTTGTCGCCTGTTACAGGCTGACACCTGTCACAGGTGACATGTGCCCAGTCATGTGCCACCTGTGAGGGAAAAATGATTAGGGGGTTTTCCCCGCCCAATCAGTGTACGCCATGTGGACCAATCAGGTCCTGCAAAGTGTCCTCCATTTGGATCTCTCAGGGCATGCCACGTGGCACGCAATCATTTGTCCACCAAGGACCAATCATGCCGTTCCAAGTGGCCTGCTGTTTGCCACCTAGGAAAATGGCCACCTAGGCCCAGTTTCCGGGAACAACCCAATCAGCTCTAGGTTGACCTAAACCTAGGATTGGGCACGCTTCCCAAGACTATAAATACATTAATTAATCTTCATTAAAGAGAGATTCAAAAATTAATTACTCTTACCGAGATAAAACAAAACATACTGATCACTCCTCCCCTTGAGGAACCAGATCTCCCACCTTTACTTTTCCGCATTTATCTACTCCTCAAACAAGTACTAACTTGACTGTCGGAGGCGGAGCTCCCACCACAAGGAGTCTCCGTTGTTTTGAAGGTACAAGCACAAGGATACCAGTCCCAGAATTGTAACTCTCCCGCAGGACATCAGAAAACCCCGAAACAGACTTCATGATAATTGGTTGTTCTTCCTTCTCCATTACCACTATATCGCTATTCCAAGAAATTTCACGATCAAGATCATAAATAGATGGGAAATTATTCTCCCCTATTATACTTTCATTTGATGGGGAGTAAATATCATGAGTCAAATTAACACTTTCCTCCACTGAAATACAATCCTCAAAACCAATATCATTCTCATCATGTATCATCTGTTGGTTAGTATATTGTTGCACAGCAAGTGCTGGCAATCATGCATCAATTCGTTAAGTTCTTCATGCTGATTAACAATAAATTCATTCATCATTTTGAAAAGTTCCCTATGTAGGGTTTTAGGTACTCTAAGAGAAATTTCATCAACTCATTCATACGCATCGAAACAGGATCTTATGTATATACAAATAAAGGATCACATAATATATAGTTTATAATTAACCTTTGAAGCGTGAATCCTCTTAGCAATCTTCTTCTCTAAGGGAGATAAAGAGCCTCAAGCGTGACTCCTCTATTCGGTCCACCGGCTTGAATCAATGATCCACTAATGATGTTGGACGAGAAAAACTTTCACCTTTCTTGGAGTACAGAACCGACTTTGAGTAAGAGAATTTTGAGAGGAAAACTGAATATTGTATTTTATTCTCTCAAAATCCCAATTAATATAATCATATTATCATTAATTAGGTTAGGTTTTCCTCTCCCCTTTTCCTTTCTTGGCCGGTCACCCTAAGGCCCACTTTAGGCTTCGGGTTTCTTTATTGATCCAAACCTAATGTGTAACCTGGTAGGATTTGTTTAGGTGGGCTTCGAGTTTATTTCTCACTAACCCAAAGTTCTATAGCGTTCCCTAGCAAGACGTATAGACGACCCAAATAAACGAATTATTATCTCCATAATACGATCCAAATTATACTTAGTAATTGCACTAGAGTCAAGGACAGAGTTCCTTCAATCTCCCACTTGTCCGAGACAAGTGTGCAATTTTCAAATTCCTTAAGTCTCTTAGTGTCTAATTTGATAGCATGATTACATCTCTATGTTATCCATACTAGCCTTCAAATGTTTTCTTAAAATTCGAGTTTGAATTGCTAAACAAACGATCATCTTATGATCCATTTAAGCAAGGCCATCCATTTTTAATTCTTACTCTTTAAGAGACCAAGATACCTATCCTATCAACATAAGTTGACCTATTCAACCTTATGGCACCCAAAACTCCCACTCAACTTTTAGCACAACCCGAGTGCTGCCTTTATAGTCCCCTTTTACGGCATGACGTTTGAAAACATCAAAGTTACACTAATCATTGAGCTAAGTAGTGTTCCACTCATGTCTTAGGGATCCACTAATATAATTGCTAAGTTTTAGAACTTCTAAGTAGGTCTGTTCGATCATGTATCAACTATACATATTCATATGATAGACCAAACATCTCCATGTTCCCATAGCCCATGAAACGGTGCTATCAATCAATCTTATATGCTAATCCTTTTATCAAGTCGTTTATGTCCAATTTAACGACTCAGATTAGGAACTTAAATATTTTATGAATTTAGTTCACTTATAGGGTTTCATTCATCAAATCACGTATTTAACAAACCCATTAAATTCAATAAAATATATTGGACATTTTATTTAATACTAACCCTAAATTAATTAAGAGAAAAAATTCATTCCATATAAACATAAATTAGCAAAACCATGTCTTTAAATTGTAACAAGTTTCTCTAAACATAAAACAATCTAAAGCCATTCTAACACTTGCTTCAACCTATAGCCCTAGCGTGACTTTCATGCTTGGGTTGAGATAGAGGTTTAGTGAGTGGATCAGCAACATTCTCATCCGTGTGAACTTTGCAGATCTTGACATCCTTCCTTTCTACAATCTCGCAAATGAGGTAACATTTCCTCATTACATGCTTGGATTTGTTATGCGATCTTGGTTCTTTTGCTTGTGCAATAGCACCATTGTTATCACAAAATAATTCAATCCCTTCTAGAGCACTAGGTACAATGCCTAGATAGGTTAGGAATTTCTTCATCCAAACAGCCTCTTTAGCTGCTTCAACCGCTGCTAAATATTCTGATTCTGTCGTAAAGTCTGCTACAGTGCCTTGGTTCGAACTCTTCCTGCTCACTGCTCCTCCATTCAGACAAAAGATGTACCCTGATTGTGAGCGGTAATCATCTCAGTCGGTTTGGAAGCTCGCATTGATATAACCTTTAACAACCAACTCATCATATCCTCCATAGACCAAGAACATTCCTTTAGTCCTTTTCAAGTACTTCAGCAGCTCTTAGCCGTAGTCCAGTGTGCTTCACCTAGATTTGCTTGGAACCTGCTACATAAGATTAGAGAATATGCAACATCTGGTCAAGTGCATATCATGGCATACATGATAGAACCTATAGCCGAGGCATAAGGTATGCTACTCATCCGCTTCAACTCATCAGGCTCCGATGGACATTGATTCTTGCTAAGCAAAATGCCATGTGACATGGGAATGAATCCTCTTTTAGAGTTTTCTATGCTGAACCTCGCAAGAACCTTATCGATATAAGTGTCTTGGCTTAGTCCAATCATCCTTCGAGACCTATCTCTATGGATTTTGATTCCCAATAGGTACTCAGCCTCTCCAAGGTCTTTCATGGAAAAACAACTTCTCAACCATTCCTTGACTTACTCAAGCATTGGTATATCGTTTCCCATGAGTAGTATGTCATCTACATACAAAACCAAGAAGACTAAAATACTCTCACTAAATTTTTTGTAGACATAAGATTCTTCTTCACTCTTTAGGAAACCAAACTGTTTGATTGCCTCATCGAATCGAAGATTCCAGCTTCGAAACGCTTGCTTCAATCCATAAATGGATTTCTGAAGCTTGCAAACTCTTTTAGGATTTTCTAGATCCTTAAAACCCTCGGGTTGTGTCATGTACACATCCTCCGTCAAGAACCCATTCAAGAAGGAAGTTTTGACATCCATCTGCCAAATTTCATAATCGTAATATGCAGCAATCGCCAAAAGTATTCGAATTGATTTAAGCATTGCCACTGGAGAAAAGGTTTCATCATAGTTTATACCATGAACTTGCTTGAATCCTTTTACAACTAGTCTTTCTTTATAGATATAAATGTTTTCATCTTTGTCTGTTTTTATTTTGAACACCCACTTGTATCCAATAGGTGTGACCCCATCAGGGAAGTCGACTAGGGTCCAAACTTTTTTCTCAGATTTTGGATTTCATGGCCTCAAGCCACTCAGAGTCTGGGATCGTCAAAGCTTGTCAGTAGGTAGTAGGTTTTGAATTCTCCAAATCAATATTTCAGAGTCTTTAGTTAACAGGAAATCAACCAACTTCTTTTTTGGAATCCTCGTTCTACTCGATCTACGCGGGGCTTGAGCATTAATAGAAATATTCTCTTTAACATTTTGAAGATTTTTGCATGAATTAGATTCAAGTGGGATGATAGGAGTTTTTCTTAGTGAATTAGCTTGCTCTAACACTTGACTTGTCATAGTAGAGTCATGCGCCCTCGCCTCTGACGCGGTTTGATCCACATCCATTTGTTGCTCATCTCAAATCTCTTCGAGAACTATTTTAATCCCACTTGTCTTTCTAGAAATAAACTCCTTTTCGAGAAAGACACCATCACGAGCAACAAACACTTTGTTCTCTTGACGATTATAGAAGTAGTAACCCCTTGTCTCCTTTAGGTATCCCACAAAGAGACATTTATCTGATTTGGGTGCAAGTTTATCTAACAATAAACGTCTTACATAGACCTCACAACCCCAGATTTTAAGAAAAGATAAGTTTAGAACTCTTCCATTCCACTTCTCATATGGAGTCTTTTCTACAGCCTTTGACGGGCTTCTATTTAGTGTGTGTGCAGCTGTTTCTAGAGCATGTCCCCAAAAAGAAATTGGAAGATCAGCTAGACTCATCATTGATCGAACCATATCTAGTAAAGTTCAATTCCTCCTTTCAGACACACTGTTTAATTGTGGCGTCCCTGGCGGAGTCAATTGTGAAACTATTCCACAACCCTTTAGATGATTATTGAATTCTTGGGTCAAATATTCTACACCACGATCGGATCGTAATGCTTTTATTGTCTTTCCAAGTTGATTTTGAACCTCATTTTAGAACTCTTTGAACTTTTCAAATGATTTTGACTTATGCTTCATTAACTAGACATACCCATATCAACTTAAATCATCAGTGAAAGTAATAAAGTAACTAAACCCACCTCTTGCCTTCGAACTCATAGGCCCACAAACATCTGTATGTATGAGTGCCAAGAGGTCATTGGCTCTTTCACCCTTTCCAATAAAAGGTGATTTTGTCATTTTCTCCATTAAGCATTATTCACATACATCAAATGATTCATAATCGAATGATGTAAGGATTCCATCCTTTTGTAACTTTTGGATACGCTTTTGGTTTATATGACCCATCCGACAATGCCATAGATATGTTGGGTTTAAATCATTTGACTATTGTTTCTTGCTATCTATGTTATAGACTTTTATTGTCTTATCAAGAACATATAAACCATTAATCAATTTCGCACTAGCATAGAACATGTTATTGTAAGAAATGGAACAACATTTGTTCTTAATCTCAAAATAAAAGCCTTCATTATCCAAAACTGGAACATAAATAATGTTCTTAGTAATTGATGAAATGAAATAACAATTATTAAGTTCTAAAATTAATCCAGACGGTAAATGTAGACTATAACTTCCGACGACAAGTGCAGCAACTCTTGCTCCATTATTGACGCGAAGCTCCACCTCGCCCTTTGCTAGTTTTCTACTTCTTTTTAGTCCCTACACTTCATTAACTATGTGAGAACCACAACCAGTATCGAATACCCATAAGGAAGTAGAAGTCAAATTGATTTCTATAACATAGATACCCGATAATTCCTTACCTCTCTTTATGTCAGCCATAATATCTTTCTTGATATAATCTCCATTCTATTCAGCCAATTCAAGTAACACAAATTGCTTACTCAAGGAATCGTTAATGTCCAGCACAAGTTTGTCCTTATCGAACCCATCGTGGAGAGAGTGTAACATGACATCATGGGAGATAGCCTCACCAAATGGAGCTCCCAACAAGTCCAAGCGTTTAAATAATCGCATCATTGTTCGCAAATGGGCCTTCGGTGATCAACCTGGGGCGAGCTTAGCATCGAGTAGCTGAGCGCGAGTATTATAAGACTCAACTCTCAAGCCGATTCTCCATGGATCGTTGATTCTCGTAATCGAATTAACGATATCAACAATGTTTTCATCTTGGCTACCATTCCTGTAAGTTCGAACCTTTCCTCTACAAATGTCACAAAGGTGCTTAAGCAACATGTAGGGTTTATAACTTACAAATCTCGCACTCCAACTGCTTTGAATCGAGTTCAACATGAGCTTAAGTACCATTATAGTATCCAAAACACTTTTCGAATACAACTCAGCAATCATGCCTTTGTCATGTTCACTAGGGTAAGGACGATCCAAAGGATATTCCATATTGCGATACCTCAGAACAGTTCTTAGGTTCCTTTCCCAATCAAGAATATTTTCTAAGTTCAATTTTATTTCCAACTTGCTTGGAATTTAAGAGTTGTTGTTGTTGTTAGACATGATATCTACAGACAGAAAAAAGGCAAAGTTCAATTTATGTTTATAAAAGCACCTAAAACATGTAATGGTTTCTAGGTTACTTAAGCACTCTATTCAATTTTAATGTCCCATTTTGAATAAGTGATTCCAATATCCTATCAACATGCAGCGTTAAGCAGACGGAGGCCTTTTCTTAAAGTTACATTTTCAAGGTGAGTAAACTCTTTACTAATTACAACATTTGTAATTCTTGGTTAGATAGAAAAAACAACTCATGCTTAACTATCCCTTGCTTCAAAATCCAAAACGCTTTTGATGATTTTATTGAGGTTAACCAAATTAAGTATATATGCAAAATTCGCAATTTCACCTCGCTTCCCAAAATTAATAACAATACCCTACGGAAGCATGACCTATTACTATTAATTAAGGGTTAATAAGTACTTTGTATTTGGAAAAGCAAACCTCAATATTAGCGAGACCTAAGTTCATTTTGTTGTTATTAATTAGTGAACTCTAGCACATTGGTAACAAACATATAATAAACTTATAAGGATTTTAAGAATAATAATAAAATGCAAAATTAAATATGAGCTAGTATGGCCCTTAATCCTAAGAACTAAGCTTGATTGGGCACCTCCTTGGACTCTTCATGAATCTCCATCCATCTTCGTCATGGGCCTTCTCATCTTGGGCTCTTCTTTGGATTAATTAGGTATTTAAATAATTAAACTTATTCCGAATTAAAATTAATTATAAAAATACTTAACGATACGCAAATCGTATTTAAATTACAAAAATACATAACGATACGTAGATCATATTAATAATTTAAATATTGGGCCATACTAATCATTTACAGCAATAATATATCATATATATACAAAAATTGCCACATAATAATATCGCATATTATACTTGCCAATAATCAAAATATCAAATATTCTTAATTATGTCAAGTGGATAAATCAATTATTTAGGAAATCTTAGGAAATAAATCATATTTAAATTAAGGAAATCCTATTCACCTAAAAAGATTTTATCATAAAATTAAGCTAAACAACTAATTTTAATTTGATTAAAAAATTAAATTTTGTAATTATCTCATAAACAAGTCAAACAACCTTAATTGGAATTTCTCAAATTACTCCTTAAAACCATTTTTTAATATTATCCACAATTAAAATAAAAATAAAAATCAAAATTAATAAAATCAAATACATTAAATTTTTTTTCTTTTTTTTTAAAAAACAGGGGACTGCTTACGTGACTAAATTTACTGCCTAGCCACGTCACAGCCGCCGTAGTAGCCAGGTCGGAGCCCAGCCACCACAGCAGCCTGCCGCCGCAACCAGGCAGTCGCCCAGCCACAGCAGCACTGGCTGGCGCACCAGGCAGCAGCCCAGCACACCAACTAGCAAGGTGCAGTGACTGGAACCGTGCAATAGTTGCACGTTTTCAGCCACTACCCACCCCTGAAACATCGCCCGGCTGCCCCTGTGCCCCTTACGACCACAGGAGCAGACACCGTGGCCCACCGACAGGTGGTTCTGCCACCCAGCCATAGTTGCTCCCACTCAACCATTAAATCCCTTTTTTTAGTAAATTAATTCTACAACTTTTGTAAAATTAATTAATTAGTCTAAATTAAATTAAACATAAACTCTTTATGCCTAATTTAGAAAATTAATCTAAAATCTCTATTTTAATTATTTTAGGGCTTTTCATATGAAATAATTCCCAATGCAAATAAAACTATTTTCACATGAATTAATTAATCATATCTAAATTGATTTTAAATATGAAATATAGATTAAATTACATGAATTCAACATTTAAAATTCGAAAAATTAGGGTTCATAACTCAAAATTTCGAAAATTTAATAGGGCTTTAGGGTTTGAAAAATTCGGCTAGGTTTAGAAGTTAATTGAGCAATTCAATCATAATTTAATTAATTCCAATCAATTAAAATCTTATTTTAATAAGGTTGTTCGATCCATAATTCAATTCCTCCCCTTAATCAAATTAAAACTAGCCTAATTCACATCAAAATAATCATATTATCGTGACCAATAAATTACATGCTAAGGGCTAACTGATACCACTGTAGGGTTTTAAGACTCTAAGCGGAATTTCATGAACTCATTCATACGCACCTAAACAGGATCACATGCATATACAAATAAAGGATCACATAATAGTTTAGAATTAACCTTTGAAGCGTGAATCCTCTTAGAAATCTTCTTCTCTAAGGGAGATAAAGAGCCTCAAGCCTGAATTCTCTATTCGGTCCACCGGCTTGAATCAATGCTCCACCAATGCTAGTTGGACGGGAAAAACTTTCACCTTTCTTGGAGTAGAGAACCGGTTTGAGAGAGAGAATTTTGAGAGGAAAAATATTACGTTGTTTTAGAAAACTGAATACTGTATATTATTCTCTCAAAATCCCAAATAATATAATCACATTATCATTAATTAGGTTAGGGTTTCCTCTCCCCTTTTCCCTTCTTGGCCGGTCACCCTAAGGCCCACTTTGGGTTTCGGGTTCTTTATTGATCCAAACCTAATGTGTGGTCTTGTAGGATCCTTTTAGGTGGGCTTCGAGTTTATTTCTCACTAACCCAAAGTTCTATAGCGTTCTCTGGCAAGACGTATAGACGACCCAAATGAACGAATTATTATCACCATAATACGATCCAAATTGTACTTAGTAATTGCACTAGAGTCGAGGACACATTTCCTTCACCCTACACTCCAATGAATTGGGTTGAGTATAATTATCTACTTGGGGTTGGTAACAGGAATTAAAATCAAGCATATAAGACTCACTAGGGTAGTAAGAAATTTCGCAGGAATTCATGCATATATTTTGTGAATTTTGATAATCATATGATGCATCAAACATAGAAACATTAGCATTACAATACCCGGAATTGTAATCATATTGCCCCAGATAATTAAAATCATTCATCCCATACGAATTATTATCATACCACTCCATGACAACACAATAAGAGTAAAAACAAAAAGGAAGTATATAAAAAATAAAAAAATTATATATACAAGTTTAGTTCAACCAAAAATAAAAGTCAAATCAAATTAAAACGTCTCCTCGATAGCAGCGCCAAAATTTGATAGGTTGTCCTACACTTGTCAAAAATTAATTCCTACTAAAACCAAAGAACAATGTAGTAGGGTAAGTAGGGTCAAATCCACAGGGAGATAGTATTCAATCTAACTTCTAAGGAATTGGAGAAACTAAATTATGTCACGGAATTGGAATAAAAATATAGTCTAAATTCAAATAGGAATAAAACAATTAATAAAAAGACCTAGGGTTATGGTTCACCATGTTTATAGTTCTAAATCTATCAAATATCAATAATAATTCAATCAATCAATTATCTAGATCAATTGCTAAGCCTACGGTCGGGTCTTAATGCTCTTAATTCAACATAAGTAGTTCGATCGCTATCATACTCGGAATTGCTAATTGTAGGTAAGCCTCTAAAAGTAAGATCTTTTGATTCAAACTCTTATTAACAATAATTATTCAAACAATTGATCAGGTTGCAAGATTAACAATAAAACACTATCAATTAGAGGAATTAATAATTAAAATATCAATAACATCAATCAAGATTCATTATATAAACATGGATTCCCAAACCCTAGAAATAAAACTACTCAAGCATGAAATAAATAATTAAAACTATATCTAACAAACAAAACATAATTAAAGTAAGGAAATAAAATTACCTCAATACATTAATGTATCAAACTCAAGGACAAATCCAAGGAGGAATCCATGAAGTTGTCAATGAAAAACTAAGGCTAGAGAGAAAAGTAAAACAAACATATGAAAAATAATGAAAGGCGTAAAAAGCATGAGGGAAAAATCCCTTGAGTACTTATATAATCCTAAAACTAATCTAAAGATAAATAAATAAAATAAAATCAGAAAAATAGCAATTACATAAGTCATATAACGATTAGTCGTCGATTTAAAGGAGTCTTAGCCGAAGAAGGTTATTGCGATGACCAAAAGACGAGGCTCGAAGACAAGCCTGCTGCTGGGCGCGGAAACCAGCGGCCTCTGGGTATCCATCGAGCCAAACAGAAGTTGCTCATGGCCTGGGAGTGCTGAGCTGCGGGCGCTGGTCGTAATTGGTTCGCAGGATCGTCTTTTAGGGGCTATAATTTGAGTTCTAGGAAGCGTATAGGGGCGTGTGACCTAACACCGAAAAGCTCTTCAAGTCTAGTTTCTAATGCAATTTGAATCGCTTTAATCTGATCTGTAGAACTTAATTTATGATCAAAAGAATGAGAAAACGTCATTTTTGACACTTTGCAAACCATCGTTTTCCTTCATTTCTAACTCAAATCCATTCCCGAAATATGCATAGCGACCCTTGTGGATGATACAATCATTTTGTATGCTTATAGTTCTCAACCTAAGCTTCCACTAACACATAATCTTCAATCAAAAAACTCGACCAATCGATTTTCCATCCAAATATCACCCGAATAAACTCTAAACACTCCGAAAGCATCCAAATGATTATAAATTCACCTAAAACATTAAGAAAACATAAACAAAGCGTAATAGAGGATATAATGGACAACTTATGATAACATGACTTTAAAAACTACTAAAAGACCTAAAAAGCAATTATAATAGCATAAGCATGCCTATAAATCTTATATAAATGCGATTCATTAAACCCCTGTAACTGAGGACAAATTTACACAAGCCTTTTTCGATATGAATCCAGACAAGGCTCCAGGTTCCGATGGATTTGGAGCCAAATTTTTCAAAGCTTACTAGTCAATTATATAAAAGGCAAAATTGGCCTCAACACCCTGAACTATAGCTTGGGTGCAGTAAATACCACGAACTTTGACTAATAGCTAGAACACCACCAAATATTGATTGGGGTGTAACGCATGCCATTAATTACCCTATAATTACTAGAAATGTCTTAGTTTTAGCGCTAAATAATACCCATTAATGACATGCATTGCACCCAAGTCGACAGTTGGTGGTATTTTATGTTTGTAACTAATAGTCAAAGTTCGGGGTGTTGGTTGCATCCAAACTATTGTTTAGAGAGTTAAGGCCAATTTTGCCTATAAGAAAGTATATATATGTGTGTGTGTGTGTGTTGAAATATATATATATACACACATATATATATACACACACTCACACACACACACACACACACACACACATATATATATTGTGTGTGTGTGTATATATATATATATATATATATATACATATATATATATATATATGTATATATATATATATATATATATATATGTATATATATGTATATATATATATATATGTATATATATATACATGTATATATACATGTATATATATATACATACATGTATACATATATGTATACATGATACATGTATATATATATATACATGTGTATATATGTGTGTGTGTGTGTGTGTATACAGAAATAGGATCATATGAGACCACCCCCCTTATGTGAGAACCCTATTTTATGTGAGGACATATTACAACCGTTGGATCAATTTCATCCAACGGTCATAATACAACCCGGTAAAACAAAATAAATTTATTTCAAAATTTATTTCATGCGTTTTTTCTCTCTCCTCTTTCTTCTTTTTCGCTCAATTTTCTCTCTCCTACTTCAAGTTCTACTGTGTTTCTCTCTAATTTTTCATCACAAGTTCTTCAATCTTCATCAATTCTTCGTTAATGTGAGTTTATTGTTTATACATCTGCTATTTTTCAATTAATTTTAGGTTACATTCATTGTTTTATTTTTGTTTTGATGTTCGTTTAATTTGTTCTGATTTTAGCTCATTAATTTTAACATGCAATGCTCCGATTATGTTTTAGTTTGTTTTTTTTGGTTGATTTTAGTTTTATTTTCGTTTTCTTGAGTGATTATCAAGTTAATTTTAGTTTTATTTTGCCTGAATTTTGGTTTTACTAAGTGTTCTTGTTTTGGTTTTGTATTTGCGAAATTATGTTGTGGTTTTGTTGCGATTTTTGCTTGATTTTGTTACGATTATGTTGTTGATTTTTGTTTAATTTGTTCTGATTTTAGCTCATTAATTTTAGGTTACTTTGTGTCGATTATGTTTTAGTTTGTTTTTTTTTGTTGATTTTAGTTTTTTTTTTCGTTTTTTTTTAGTAATTATCAAGTTATTTTTAGTTTTGTTTTGTCTGAATTTAGGTTTTTACAAGTGTTCTTGCTTTGGTTGTGTATTTGAGAAATTATGTTGTGGTTTTGTTGCGATTTTTGCTCGATTAGTTGTGAATATGTTGCGTTTTTGTTGCTATGTTGTTGCGATTATGTTGTGGTTCTATGTACATACATTGTTTTAGCAGCTTGACCAGTTTGAGTGTATATTGACTCTGTTGAACTGTGTGTTTAAGTCACTAGTGACCATGACTCTGTTGAACTGTGTGTCTGAGTGTATATTGACTCTGCTGAACTGTGTGTTTAAGTCACTAGTGACCATGACTCTGTTGAATTGTGTGTTAAAGTCACTAGTGACCATGACTCTGTTGAACTGTGTGTCTGAGTGTATATTGACTCTGTTGAACTGTGTGTTTGAGTCACTAGTAACCATGACTCTGTTGAACTGTTTGTTTGACTCTGTTGAACTTGTGAACATGACTATGTTGAGCTGTGTGTTTGAGTCACTAGTGACCAGTCTTATGCTAGTAGTTCAACTAGAAAACCAGTTGTTGGCTTTTGTATATAGTCTTCTAGAAATGGGTGATCCAAGTGAAGAGATGAGTGGTCCATTTCTATATTTATCGGGGTTAGGGAGGAGTGCATGAAGATACACTTGTAGAAAGGAAAAAATGTTCAACTGGAATTGTTTGTCTGTAATGTAGACTTTTCATTAATGGATTACAATTGCATTTATGTCTATTATGTTAATACAACAGAAACTATTCACAACTGGTTAGAAATGGCTTAAGAAACCTAGATCAATCCCCAACCACACCCCCCCCCCTCCAAACCCAATGGGAATCCTTTCTCAAGCTCAGTTTATGTTTCATATATCATGTTCATGTACTGTAGTTTATGTACATTGCTTCTAATTTTTTTATTTTAGAATCATGTAAATTTTAAATTTCTTGCTTATATTGATGGGTGCTTCTTTTCATAAAGACGAGGCCATATGGCAGTTGTTGTGAAAGCAACAAGTGACAGTTCTGATTCTTCAACATCTTTGAATGTTTTTGAATCAGTTCAGAATCTTGTGAGCATCCTCTTGCACACTCCCTACCTTTTGATTAGCTTTAAATACCTCATATGGGAAAACCTTCTCATTAACATGTGTAGGTGTTTGTGTTTTTCCATAAGCATAGGTGGGTTGGTAGGATTATGCTGATGGACATGTTACCTGATGCAACATTGTGGATTAAGTTAGCTTACATTTTTTTTTTGGTTTTTTTGTAACAGTGCTATGGATTCTTCAGTTGCTACTGATCTTAACAATGCTAAAGATTATACAGATGTACATTTGGAAAGGATAATGTACGTGTTTTCTTATTTCCTTTTTTTATGTTTTCTTATTAAATGCTTGTTGATTTAATGAATTATTAAAGAAATGCTTGCTAATTTGACATATGAGCAAATAACTATTTGCTTATTTTCTAAATGAGCAAAAAACTGATTGCTCATTTCCCAAATGAGCGAACTAATGTTTGCTCAATTCACAAATTAGCAACTAACTATTTGCTCATTTCACAAATGAACATCTATGTTTTTGCTCATTTCACAAATGAACATCTATGTTTTTGCTCATTTGTGTAAAATTAGCAACTAAATATTTGCTCATTTGACAAATGAGCAACTAAGTATTTGCTCATTTGATAAATGAGCATCTAAGTTTTTGCTCATTTGTTAAATTAGAAACTAAGTATTTGCTCATTTGACAAATGAGCAACTATCTATTTTGCTTATTTTACAAATAAGTAACAAATTATTTGCTCATTTGACAAATGAGCAAATTAATGTTTGCTCATTTCACAAATGAGCAACTAACTATTTGTTCATTTGACAAATGAGCATCTATGTTTTTCCTTATTCGTTAAATCTATGTGATATTTGACTTTTTTTTATGATATTGTATCAGCAGGAATTCTATTGAAAAGGAGTCTGCTGCCAATGCTGGTTCATCAGGGGCGGCTACTGTCGATGCCAGTTCATGTGGGGCTGCTACTGATGCTTGTTCATCAGGGGCTGCTGCCGAGGCTTGTTCATCAGGGGCTGCTGCCGAGGCTGGTTCATCAGGGGCTGCTGCCGAGGCTAGTTCATCAGGGGCTGCTGCCGAGGCTGGTTCATCAGGGGCTCTAGTGGCAGAAGAGAAGATCAGTGAAAAGAAGAAAAAGAAAATCAAAGTAGTTGCTACAAAGGGTAAAGGTAAAAAGGTTAAAAAAAGAGTGAAAGAAAAGCTTAATGTGAAGTTTGAGGATCTAGACGGTTAAGATGTTGTTCATGAAGTGCAGAAATCAAAATGTGTTGTTTATGGGACGTTACGTAATAGGATGTCACCTTCATCTGTCGTTAATGTTTTTTAAGGAGTTTTCTAAAGATCAGTTGATTGTGATTAGAGCTATAGGATTTGGGTCCTTGGAGTTTTTGAAAGTGTCCCAACTGCCTTTGCAATTGGGTTTTTGGTTAGTCAAGCACTTTGATGCTCATAGTTGTATGTTGAATATTCCTGATTCCGATCCTTTCAAAATTACGGAACAACATGTACATGAGATCCTAGGGCTGTCAGCTGGAGGCATAAAGATGGATGCCAATGTTTTTTCAAAGGATGATAATGTTATTAACCAATAGAAAAAACAGTTCCCAAAGAACGCATTATCTGTGAACATTGTGGAACTTTCAATGTACTTGAAGAACCATAAATCAGCTGGGCCAATGTTCAAACGCAATTTCGTAGTTCTTTGTGTTTCCACTTTAATATCAGGTAGTTTTTTCATTTTCATATTTCTTATTTTACTTTCATTTTGATCATTTTAATTTCATTTTGTTCATTTTACTTTCATTTTGCTCATTTTAGTTTTTGTTTGAACATATTTTTTTAATTTTGTTATTTTATGTTAGGAGGACAAAACAAGAATGTTAATCATGACGTTCTCAGATATTTGACTAATGTTGCTAAAATCAAGGATTTAAATTGGTCAAAGTTTATCCTTGATTCTCTTGTGAAGGCGAAGATCAAATGGGATGAGCTTCCTACTCGCTACTTTCCAGGATCTTTATTATTTCTTATGGTATGTTTTTATGTGTTGCATTTTATTGTTTGAAAATAGCAGGATCACCTGCAACCCCCTTCCTCCCTTAAACAAGAACATACACACACACTTACACACACACATACACATAAATACACATACACACGCACACAAACACACATATATGCATACACACACACTGACACAGACACACACACACAGACACACACACACACAGACAGATGCACATACATATACGCACTCACAACCTGTAATATAATCTGGAATCAGATTTTGTAATTAGATTCAGAATTAGATTTTGAAATTAGTTTTTAAAATCAGAATTGTGATCAGCTACTGAATTGAAATGTGTGGGTAGGTGGCAGTAGGGGCTGGGGCTGGTATTTTCTAAGTTTTTATTTTTTATTTTTTATGCATTAACTGTTATTTATTTGTTTAATTTTAATGTACTAATCTTTTCTATCTTACTTGTTTGTAGCTTTTATATGTCGATCATTTTGTCATTGAGGAAGTTAGAGCCAAACGAGAAACTCCTGTTCTCACAGGTTGGACAACCAATATGTTGTCTAGCCGTGAGAAATTGGAAATTTTTAAGGGGAGGCTTGGAATTTTCGATAAAAATCTGAAAGTTGTTGATCCTTCTGGCAGCAAACAACCAAAAATGGTATTTCACTTTCAATCAATATTTAGCTTTTCTGCCTTTTAGAATTAAATTGAATTGGACCAAATCTTGTTAGATTTCATTGCAAACGGTCCCAACTTATTCTAACTTTTTTTTTTTTTTTTTTTTTTTTGCATTCAGGAAACATCTGTTCCAACTGTTCCACAAACTAACGAAGATGTTGAAGTAGATCCAAAGAAGGTATTTATATGATTTTTAATTTTTTAATGTAGATCTAATATTAATTTTTTTTTTAATGAGATCCGTTCTAACTCAATGTTTTGAACTCTATTTTATGAAGTTTAGTTGGCAAAATTGGGTTTGTGGAGTATCTGCAACAGTTGAATAATGATGTAATGTGGCACTCTATTATGGCGCATCAATGGAGTTTCTAAATCAGCAAAAAATTAATTGCTCATTTGACAAATGAGCAAATATTTTACTATTGATTTGTTATTTATGTTTTTTTATTTAGTCTTTTGTTTTATATTTATGTTATTTATTTATGTTTTTTTCTAGAAATGCTTAATGGATCTTGCAGCGGCTTCGACTAAGCTGGTGTTGGCATACATGGACTTTCATGAAAAACATGAACTAGCTGTGAAGCATTTTCCTCACAATGAGAAAATACGCAAGCTGAAGGAAGATGCAATGGGTATTTGTGACAAGCAAAGATTGAGTTCTTAAGCTATGCCAGAAAATCATAGCTTTTCTTTTAGCCAAGACGATGAGTATTGGCAAGATCCAGCCGTCATTGAAGCTTGGGATAGATTTTCCAAGATTTCAGCTAATGAGAAGAATGTTGAATCCTCAGTCTTTGCTAGGGCTGATTGTCCAACCGTAACAGGAGCCATTGTTGTTACAAAGATTGCTGCTGGAAGTGTTCAGATAGCAAATAGTCTTTCTGAAAATGAAGATCCTGCTATTGTAGTTGAAACTGAAAAAGTTGAAGGAGGTTCAAGTATTCGATCTGGTTTGAGATCTTCAGTTAAAAAAGGATTTAGAACTCCTATTTTTAGTTTAGGATTTGATTCTCAAAATATTGATGATCAGGAGAACTCCCCAACTATTGTACAACCTTTAGTAGCTGCCGATGATGATGTTCCTGTACGACCTTCAGTTGCTGCCGATGCTGATGTTCCTTGTGCTGTAGGTGGTGCTGATGTTCCTATTTTAAAGAAGCGTAAAGTTCAACCATCAATGCTGCTTAGATCACCTTTTAAGGCACGAATTATCAACATTTCCACTACATTATCAGAAGTTCAGAAAACTGTCTTGGAAGCTCTGTTTGATGATGATAAAAATTGTTTGTAAGTATTTTTTTATTATAGAATTTGCTATCTTGTACACTAATTCATATTTGCTTTAGTGATATTAACTTTTTTAATTCCTTTATGCAGTGATCTAGTCTTTTTATCCAAAGTTAATGGAGTGGATGATGTTGAAGTCATGAGATTTCAACTTGAAAAGCTGTATACTCACCTTAAAATTGATTCATAAATCATTAATGCTTGGTGTAGTATTTTGAATTATAATGAGAAATTTAGAGACTCAAGTTCTCCTGCTCGTTTCTTTTTAATCTTACTGCTATTGTAAGTTCATATTCTTTAATTTATTTTATTTTATTGAAGTATTTTACAGTATTCTTGTTGTATTAAATTATTTTTTTTAAACATGTAAGAGTGTCTTGTTCATTATGAGATTGATTCTGTTAGTCATCGGAATACTATGTTTCGTGAGGTTGCTCAGAAGTTATACAACCAAAGTTTTGTCCCAAAGAAGGACATTCAACTTTTCTTCTTCCCAGCTTATGAAATATATCATTATTTCTTGGTATGTTTCAACACTACCACAGAGCATAATGGTAATATCGAGGTTATTGATTATAGTGAAGATTCCGGAGATCATACACAGCTTTTAAAACATTTGGTACGGTTTAAAAGTTAATTTCTATTAACATTATGTTTGCTTATTTCAGTAAAATGATTAGATTTTATAAATATCTATTATCTTTTCTCATTTGACATGTTTATTTTCAGAGAAGTGCATTTTGCAATTTTATGCAATATGAAGGAAATGTACAAAGCTCTGTGTTGTCAAGCGATATCAAGCGCATGGAGCATGTTGCAATTGATTCTCCTTGGAAGTCTACAGATATTAATCATTTGCACTGTGAAATAACATTGATGAGGATTATGGAAACATACATGGGTTTGTCAAAGTGGGCTTCAGGTTTGAAGAAGAATAATGTAAGTCTTTCATCTTATATGAATTGTCCTTAGATACTTGTTTGCTGGATCTTACAAGGCGTACAATTTTTACTTGTTAATTTCTAATACTCTCTGAGTTTATAGGAATATGGACATGTAAAGTGAAAATTTGAATGATAAAGAAAATTCATGATAATAAAAGGATATTAGTATGTTTATAAGCACCACCAAGTTATTTTTTTATTATTCTTAAATAGAAATTTAAATAAATCTTGTTCATTTGTCAAATGAGCAGCCAATAATTTGCTCATATTTCAAATGAGCAAGCAATTATTTGACTGAATTAATTTGATTAAATATAAGGCTTAAACTAGCATCTCTGTGCTTAAACATATTTGCTCACAAAACAACACAATTGATAGAGAAGCTGGATAAAGATTGCCATTAACCATTTTTTGCAAGTTCATTATATAAGTGATTCCACGTGCTTGGACTTTTTGTGAAAGTTGTTGCACTGTTATTTGATAGTTAACCAAGAAAGGAACAAATTGTAAATTTTCCATCTGTTAAATATAAGGTCTTTAGGAAGGGCTACACTTTCAATGTTAAAGTTGGTAAGCTCATTTAAGTAGTTAAAGAGAGCAGAACTAAACTAGTGCTCTAGGTTGTGGATTATGCATCCTTGATAAGTGAAATCTTCCAAGCTTCCATCTGCTTATGCATAGCAGAAAAGGTAGCACACTAAGGCAACTTCCTACTCTGTTTTTTTTCTCTTGAAGTAGAGGCTTTGCACCAACATTTCAATAATTAAAAAAACAGGACATAATTTCCACAACTTCTAATATTACCATTAGATTACAATACACTATTCAAGAAGAAAAGACAATTAAATTGCAAATAATTTGCAATACACTATCCCCATGAGCAAATTATTTGCTCATTTTTCAAATGAGCAAGCAATTATTCACTCATTTTTCAAATGAGCAAGTTATTCTTTGCTTTAATGATGACATTTTCCTCTTTTAAAGAATTTTGTTTATGGCCAATATAAGTAGTAGATGGTTCTGAGTGACCTTGCACACCAATCATCCACCTTCCCTTTTCCAACTCGGCTAAAACTTGGACTATAAACTGTAGAGCAATTGAGCCAAAATTCAGTGAAACCAGTGAACCTTTAAATAGTCTTGGCTTACATATCAAGTATGCTACATATCAAATAATTGATTGCTTATTAGCAAGATTTCAAGCTACTTTTCTTTTAAAATAACTGTAAAGGAATCAGAATTTGGGTTTCTTATTACTTATTCTATTCTTCTGCTACGTGCTTCGTGCTTCACCCTGCTTTATGCATTTATATTTTTTAAAATTTTCTTGTTTTATTTTTTTCTTTCCTATTTCTTACAGGTGATAATCATAGAAAAACTTCGTGTGAAGTATACCTTGGCAATAATTTCAAGCGAAATAAACACAATTCAATCCGTTAAAGAAATTCCTCAAAAGAAGAAAAGGCAAAAGAAAGTTTCTCCTAACACTGAAGAAGAAAAAGTTGAAAAACAAAAGGGTGAAGAAGAACAAGCTTAAGAAGAAAAGGCTACTTGTTAGTGTAACCTCAATATTTTTCTTGGTGTAGTGTTGATTAAGGTGTTGACATAGCTTTCTAATTTTAGGAAAGTAGAGAAACAATGATTTAATCAACTTGTAAATTGTTATTTTTTTAGTGATGTAAAAATGGTGACTTTTGATTATGGTGACTTTTGTGTTCGTTATATTTAAATTGGATGTTTTGTGTTTACTTGAAATACTTTGTCATTTATACTTACCGTTTATTTAAACTATTTGTTGATTTACAAATGAGCAACGAACTATTTGCTCAATTGACAAATGAGTAATTAAATATTTGCTTATTTGAGCAAATAAACAAAGAACAATTATTTGCTCAAGGGTAGAGCAAATTATTCTTTGCTCATAACACAAATGAGCAACTAAGTTTTTTCTCATTTGAAAAATGAACAAAGAACAATTTGCTCATTTGAAAAATGAACAAAGAACAATTTGCTCATTTGAAAAATGAGCAAAGAAAAATTAACTCATTTGAAAAATGATCAAAGAACAAATTGCTCATTTGACAAATGAGCAAAGAAATTCTTGTTTAATGAATGACTAAAAATAAATTTTGCTCATTTGACAAATGAGCAACTAACAATTTGCTCATTTGACAAATGAGCAACTAACAATTTGCTCATTTGACAAATGAGCAACTAACTATTTTCTCAATTGATAAATGAGCAACTAAGTTTTTGCTCATTTGTTAAATTAGCAACTAAGTATTTGCTCATTTGACAAATGAGAAAAAAATTGATTGCTCATTTTCTAAATGATTAAGTAATTGATTCTGTTAAGAAATATAAAATCAACAAAATATTAACAAAATTTAAAACACAAAATTTATAAATGCTTAATAAATAATGAGGAGATATGCCAAAAATATTAAATCTTATATTTATATAAAGTTATCATTACACTTTTTTGGACAATTTCTAATATCATGATGACTCAATTCACCACAACCTCTACATAATCTCTTCTTTTTCTGGTTTTGTTCTACAACCTTTTCTTTTTCTCCCTTCAACCTTTTTGCACTTCTACCTCTGGTTTCAACATTTGGCACATCAATCTCAGCCCTTTTCTCTTTTGAAGTCTCTTCATTTGATACATGAACCCCAGTCCCTTTATTCTTTGAAATTTTTGGAGGCTTGACAATTATTTCAGTTGGCACACTAGCTCCAATCAATAGCTCAATGTCTTGTCCTTTGTTGTTTGCACTTCCTGTTGTTTCATTATTTCTTGCAATCCTCTTAGCCTCCAAATCCTTTCTTATTCCTTGAAGATTTATCACAAGATCTTGAATATCTTCATCATTGCCTTCTGCCAAACTTACACAAGTGTGTATCTCTGACCATAAATCATTTAACAATTTTTTCTTGTCAATTAAATTAGAACATTGCTCCAACAGGTTTCCACCCAAGTCAAAAATTGGTTTTTTCAGTGCCATAGTAGTCCATCTGTGTAGCATATACTGCTCAGGAATGATTTCAAACCTTTTTGCTTTCCAAACCCAAATCATATGTCTACATGGAATACCTTGTCTATAAAATAGCTTGCAAGAACATGTGGTCTCATAGTTAGTTGGATTAAATACAACATCAAATGGTCTAATTCGATTTCCTTCACTTACTTTTGCGACTTCCAATCCATTTTCTTTCTTCAATTCATCAACACCACAAGAAAAACAAGCAATTTCAACCTCATATTGAAATTCATAAAAGACAGAGTTAATATATAAATGTGAGGCATGCTTTTCTATCCCTAGTGGTGTTTTGCACTCAGGATATTTATGTTTTGAATCATTATCATTCTGACCTTGAGTGTGTCTCTGGGCATCAATTGCATCTTCATATCTCAAGTAAAACTCAACAAGTGACACATGAGGATTGATAAAGGAGCAGAAAAAGTTGTTTTCACTTTCGGATCTTGATGTTGTACGCATTATTCCTCCAAGGAACACATCTCTGAAATACGCCGGAATCCACTTGTTCCTTATCTTGTACATATAACCTAACCACTCATGTTCTTCCAAGTGGTATTCAACCATCACCTTGTTCCACATTTCTTCAAACTCGGCAGGTTCAATTTCAAGATGCCAAACACAAGCACATAATTTTTTTAGGAAACCGGTTTCTTCTTGCATGATTGATTTCTCCACCTTATCTGGTAACTTTTTCATTATGTTCCACATACAGAAGAGATGTTCAATCTTGTTAAACACACATTTAACAGCAATTTTCATTGCTGGATCTTGATCTGTAATCATACAATTAGGTTCATTTCCACCCATTGCGTTGAGAAATGATCTGAATAACCACTCAAATGACACTATATCTTCCTTTGCTATGAAACCAACAACAAAAGTAATACAACTCTTATGATGGTGAACCCCTGTAAATGCAGTAAACACCATGTTGTACCTGTTTACACATATAGATTAAATTTTAAATGAGAAAATAACTACACACACACATAAATACACAGTCACATGTACTTAGACACAGACACACGCACGCACACACACACACATACACACACATACACGCACTCACAATCTGTAATAGAATCTGAAATCATATTATGAAATCAAAATTGTCATCAGCTACTGAAATAATTCAATGCTCATTTGACAAATGAGCAAATAATTGATTGCTCATTTGTCAAATGAGCTTATAACTCAATGCTAATTTGTGAAATAAGCAAATAATTATTTGTTTTTTTGTCAAATGAGCAAATAATTGAATGCTCATTTGTGAAATGAGCAAATAAGTCAATGCTCATTTGTGAAATAAGCAAACAATTATACTAAGTTCATTTAAAACAAAGTTATTAAGTTAAGATATAGTTATAACATAAAAATGAATTCTGATTTTTATGAATTACCTATTGGTTTGGTATGTGGTATCAAAGGATACCATATCACCAAATAGAACATAACTCTTTTACCTAGGGAGGTCAGCCCACAATGCTCTACAAAGGCAAAATCTTCATCCATCTCAAACTCAAAGAAAAAAGCGCTCCACATTAGCTTTTTGTTGGTAAAGTTATCCACGAACATTTGAGCATCACTTCCTTGAATGTATGCTTTCAAATCTCTATGAAATTTTTTGAAATCTTGCTTAGATGCACCGATGTTATCATATCCTCCAACAATTTCCTTCATCATTCGAAAAGTTGTAACAGGACCAATATTCACCTATTTAAAGAACAAAACAGTTTGTCAAATGAGCAAATAATTTAATGCTCATTTTTAAAATGAGCAAACAATTCAATTATTTGCTTGCTCATTTGAACAATTTAATGCTCATTTTTCAAATGAGCAAACAATTTAATGCTCATTTTTCAAATAAACAAACAATTAAATGCTCATTTTTCAAATGAGCATACTACTCTTATTAGAACATATAGAGAATTCATGAAACATAAGAGACTTTGAAAGTCGTACCTTAGAATTATTCACAATTATTTTTTTTGTGCAATATGTTCATTTTTCTTCCTTCTTTTTGGAAGAGATTGCAACTAGGTGTATAAAATGCATGAGTATGTCCCTCATGAAATTGTGACACTATGAATTTGTTATCATCACAATGCTTTATGAGAATATGTGCCTTGCACCCAACACAAATAACGAGTCTCTTCCTTTTGATTGAAGTTTTTTCTTCATTGCTTTCTCCTTCGTTGTTATTTAAATCTTTTTCAACAGTAGGCTTTCTTTTCTCTTTGTATCCTTCTTTATGGCATAAGATATACTGTGATTTCAATTCTTTGCTTCTTCTTTGCCTTTTAGTTGTAGACTTTCTTGTGTTGAATCCAACAGCAAATGCGTCTCTTTTATAAAATTCAAGGCCCTCTTCAAGATTATTAAACTTCATCCCTATAGCTGGTTTCAACTCATTGGGGCATATTGGAAGCCATTTTTTTGTTCCTCCAGGAGTGAGCAAAGGTGCTACTTTAGGAGAACTACTATTGTAGTACTTGGCGCATTTGTGATGGTACTAGAATGACTGTCAAGTTCTTCGTTGTTGCTCATCATTTCTGACATTAAATATAATAGAAATAACAGGTTAGTAACAATTCCATAAAATAGTTTCAGGAAGCTCATTAAAAATCTCATATCAGAACATTATGTTGCTGAATCATGTTTTTAACCATACTAATTACTACTTACAGCATAACTCTTACACTTACACACACACACACACACAAAATAATTTCATAATCTAAAATAGATCAGAAATCAGCTTCGGAAATCAGAAGTGCAAACAGAAAGATGAGGGGGAGGGGGGAATAGGTTTGTATAAGGAAGTGTAAGAAAGGAGTGTGGTTGGTATGCAGGAAACAGACCAAGAAGAAGGGGGTGCGGCTTGTGTACAGGAAATCACACTAAGGAACTCAATGCTCATTTTTTAAATAAGCAAACAATTCTTTGATCTTTTGTCAAATGAGAAAATAATTAAATGCTCATTTGTCAAATGAGCAAATAACTCAATGCTCTTTTGTGAAATTAACAACTAAGTATTTTCTCATTTGACAAATGAGCAACTAATTACTTGCTCATTTGATAAATGAGCAACTAAATATTTGCTAATTAGCTACATCTACCTCCTTCACCTTCACTGCTTCTGCAACTCATGTTAATGAGCTGAATGCCATTTCTCACCCTCTTTCTTACACTGTACAATCACCACCACCACCAAACTATCTCTCCTTCCTCCGCCCCTGTCCCTGCATCTTACCACCACCACTATCACCACCACAACCTGTCTCACTCTCACTCCCTCGCCGCCGCCCCTGTCCCCTGCACCCTACCACCACCACCATTACCAACTTATTTTGCTCATTTGCTCATTTTTATATTTGCTCATTTTTTTTTGGATTTGCTCATTTTAATTATGTTTGCTCATTATATGTTTTTTATATTATTACAATATTTAGGTTTGCTCATTTTCAATTCATTTGCTCATTTTAAATTTGATTGCAAATTTCCAATTTCTATCAAATTAATCAAACCTAAATTATTGATTTAATTAAAAAAATTTCAAAGAAGTAAATTCAATCAAATCCATAATTGATGCAATTAAACAAGCAATTCAATGAGAACAGAACAAACCTCAAAAATCGAAAATTATCATGCAATTCAATAATCTGGCGATTGATGCAATTAAATAAATGCAATTTAATGAGAACAGAACAAACCTCAAAAATTAAAAATTATCATCCAATTAACATGCAATTCAATAACCTGGCGAATATGATTTGTAGTAGCAATTACAATCGCGGTTAGTAATATAGCGCAAGGCAAGCGAGGTCGGTTTGAACTTGCTTATGATTACTTGGAGGATCCAATTTGAAGCAATGAGAAACAGCGTTACTGATTAGGCGCCATTGATGAAGCTTCGTGGTGGAGAGAGAAGTTAGTTAGCTAGGTGGAGAGAGATGACAGTAAGGTGTGATTTTTAGGAGTTTTATGTGATTAATCACGCGTGTTGGATTGAATACAATTTGATGGCTGAGATTGGTTCTCACATATAGGATGAGTTCTCACATAGAAGGTGGTTCTCACCGGATCCCGACCCCATATATATATATATACACATATATATAGGGTCGGGATCCTAAGAGAACCACCATTTATGTGAGAACACTATTATATATGAGAACTCATCACAACCATTAGATACTATAAGATCTAACTGCTGAGATTGTTCAACTAGTAATGGCAATATTGTAATTTTAAAAACAAAAACATCAGCCCCAACTACATATAATTTGTATACTTCTCTTTCTCTCTCTACAAAACTTGAAGGTGGGATTTCAATGGAGACAACCGAAGATCGACAATTTCTCTCTCCTCTTGTTCACTGTTGCATAATTTTAATTGGTACTTTTCAAATTTTTCCTAATTTAATTTTAATTTTGATTATTTCAATTGAATTCCCAATCTTCTTGTTCTGATTTTTGTAATTTTGATGATTTCAAATCATCTCGTTCGAATTTTGATGAATTCAAATCAACTTTGTTCGAATTTTGATAAATTCAAATAATCTTGTTCGAATTTCTCTTAATTTGATTTAAATTTGTCCCAAAATAGTATTTTCGTCATAATTTACAAATTTGATTTTCTAATTTTCGATTTTTGTATTATCAAATTTTACGAATTTGACAGCTATTAATTTTGGTTATTCGAATTTAACATTCTAAGTTTTACTAGATTTTTTTAGTTTAATTTTTCCAATTTAGGATTTTCGTATTACATAATCATTTTACTTAGTTAATTAATTTTGGTTTTGAATTCTGTAATTGTGTTGCAATTAAAACTTGGTTTAAAATGGGTTATTGGTGCATTTTTATGATACTTATGAATATCCTGATAGTGCATACAAGGTGTTTGATAAAATGCTTTTTAGAAATCTTGTGAATTGGTACTCTATTATCAATTAGTTTGTTTTGAATGAGTTCGTAAGTAATACTTCGGATACTTTTGATGCAGAAAATGAACTGCCCTTTGTTATTAGGGGTAGTCAGATTGGTGCGGCAGACGGGGGTAGTTGGGTTAATGTCTTAGTTGGTAGTATTCGAACAGATGATGATCTTGGTATTTATCATATGAGCAAACAATTCTTTGCTCATCTATCAAATGAGCAAACAATTCTTTCCTCATTTATCAAATGAGCAAACAATTCTTTGTTCATTTATCAAATGAGAAACAATTTTTTGTTCATTTTGTCAAAATGAGCAAACAATTCTTTGTTCATTTATCAAACGAGCAAACGATTCTTTTTTCATTTATCAAACGATCACACAATTCTTTGTCCATTTATCAAATGAACAAAGAATTAATTCTCTGTTCATTTTGTCAAATGAGCAAAAATTCATTGTCCACATACAAAATGAGCAAACAATTCGTTGCTCATTTATCAGATGAGCACATAATTCTTTGCTCATTTATCAGATGAGCAATTGGGGTGTGCTGCAATGTGTGGCGTGGATGTGAGGACTGTAGCAGCAACTTAGTGTTGGCTGGGAACGATGGCTGCAAAATTGCTGGTAGCAGGGCATGGTTGGTGGCTCAGATATTAGGATGTGTGACCTGCTATGGTGTTATTGTTGTTGTTGTGCGTGTGATTGGGTAAGGTGAGGATGGAGTTGTGGTGTAAGATAAAAGCTTTGGTAGAGTTGTGCGTGTGATTGGGTAAGGTGAGGGTGGAGTTGTGGTGTAAGATAAGAGCTTTGGTCAAATGATCAAACTAATTCTTGGTTGTCTGTACAATTCTTTGTTGATTTATCAAATGATTTGATTAAAAATTTATAGCGTAAACAATTATTTAAAACATATGATAAAACCTATTAGCTCAATTGGTAGAGCACTATGCAAATGCATAGGGGATGTAGGTTCAATTCCTACATAGGTTATCTCTATAAACAAAATTAATTAAAAAAAATATCAAATTCGTACTAAATTATATGAGCAAAAAACTGGTTTGAAATGATTTGTAACTATATAAAGTTTGTTACAATTAAACTCTCATACAAACTTGCATGTGTCTCCATTTTACATAAAGAACCTACGTGGGATTCAAACCCACATCTTTTGTGCATTTGCACAATACTCTACCCTTGAGCTAGTAGGCTAACGTATTTAAAACTGGAATGAGCAAACATTTGTTTAATAATTCATTAAATCAGCAAGCTGGAAAAATGCTGGAGTTACTAAATTACAATTTCTTTTGTACTTATACTCACATAAAGCTGGAAAAATCGAATTCCAAGTCTAGTTGAGGCAGCTTCTTCAATGCTAGATGTGGCCATTTTAGACAATGCCAGGATCAAATAATCACACATGCAAACCAAAGAATGAATTTGATACTTAAGGTCAGAAAGAGAGGAAAATAAGGAAGGGAAGAAATGTGAGTCTAAACCATAATTGTGCCAGCAGCAGATGCTGCCCTCGCTGTTGCAAATTCTCCTGCAAGAAAATGATCACTTCAAAAAAGGAGGTTTTTCCAGTTTCTCAATTCAACATAGAGTATCTATATAGCAAGCTTAGACAAAGAAATTAAACACTCCACTATTCAGGAGGAAACTGAGAAAATGAATGTCATAGTAGAAACAATAATAGCATGGTGAGGAATCCCTGGGGAGTCTCAGATATATGCACCTTATGCAGGTACATGCCACATTATATACTTTAAAAGCAGGAACTAATATAAAATGTGGCTCATGAGACTGTGAGACTAGTGTATTGACGAGTGCCAGACTGTGAATACTATTAATTAAAGTATCATCTTCAAAATCATATTCATATATGATAAAGCATCTAGTTTAGAGCATTTGATTCAAAGCATTGATCCAATACTGCTTTTAAATTAAAATAAAATATCAAGTTGATTGAGCTTTTTAATATTCAGATCATAAATCAATGTATTACTAAATCCTACAGGCTACAAGACAACAGGTGTCTACTGGCCTTGTGTTAATTTTTACTCATTTAGCAAATGAGCAAATAGTTAGTTGCTCATTTATCAAATGAGCAAATAGTTAGTTGCTCATTTATCAAATGAGCAAATAGTTAGTTGCTCATTTGTCAAATGAGCAAATAATTAGTTGCTCATTTGTCAAACGAGCAAATACTTAGTTGCTAATTTAACGAATGAGCAAATACTTAGTTGCTCATTTGTGAAAGGAGCATTGAATTTTTTTCGCTCATTTGACAAATGAGCAAAAATTAATTGCTCATTTGACAAATGAGCAAAAAATTAATTGCTCATTTTGACGGATTATTTGCTCATTTTTGACAAATTAGTAAAGAATAAATATTAATTTTTGACAAATGAGCAACTAATCATTTGCTCATTTGGAAAATGAGCAATCGAGTTTTTGCTCATTTAGCAAATGAGCAAATACTTAGTTGCTAATTTAACAAATGAGCAAAAACTTAGTTGCTCATTTGTCAAATGAGCAAATGATTAGTTGCTTATTTGTCAAATGAGCAAACATTTCTTTAATCATTTATTAAATCAACAAGTATTATCAAGAACCATACACTCATCTGCATTTTATGAACAGACAAAGTAGCATTGTAAGGCTCAACCACTGTATCAGACACCTCCCAATGAATGACAAACTTGAAACCTTGCAATTCCATTCCATTTCACACCCACATTTAGATCCAACACTAGTAAACAAAAACACAAAAAACAAAAAACATGTAGTCAACTGCTTAACATCAAGGCCTTTATAGTTCATTGCATAAGAGTAAACATGTAGGTTTGTATCAACTGCTTAACATCAAGGCCTTTATAGTATTTTAATAACAATGCCTCTCATAAGTAGAACTCATTCAATATCTAGTCTATTCTAGACTAAAAGGATTACTTGGGTGTGCTTTCATACAGTGAATTATATTCAGAAAGAACTCAAAAGAAACACACTAATGCGAGCAACAGGAGACAGAGGTATATAACGGAAAGAGAGCGATAAAAAGCATCCAAGTATTAAGAAAAGAACTAAGAATTTATACACAGAATTGAGAAAATGGTGGTACTCACTACTTTTCATCTAAACATATCTGTTTGTCTCAAAGATAATATTATATTTGGGAGCAATCTTACAGATGATACAAAGAAGTTCACTCTGTATCAAATTGTATAAAGTATACTTTCGTAAAGATGTGTCATGGGTCATGGGTGACTTTACTACAACCATAGGCATTCTTCTCACTTCTTAAAGACTCCAACTTTTCAAAATGCTCTTTCTTTTAATGATGATACAAAGAGCCAACAAGATTGCACATCAATTTAAATCCAATACACTAGGGCTCTATTTTTCAAGGATCCCAAATTACACAGAATTCTTTTGAGAATAAGGTTTACAAGTTTGTTTGCATCAACTAATCAAGTATAACTACCTTATCAACTGTTGATAAACAGAATCACAATGGAAGAAAGTATCATGGTGAAGCTTATTCCATTTCCACATGCCAAGTAACTATTGAACAAAGTCACTTTAAAAACTTTTATTTTAGTTTGCAAAAGGGCTATTGATTCCCAATTTATATCCTGACAAATCAGAATCAAATTACACAACACGACATGAAGAGGTTCATGATTCAGGCACAAACTCAATTAATTCACATTGAAACATGTATATATATATATGAAAGAAAACTGAGAAAAAGAAAAAAAAATTCAGTGAGGCATTTCGTCGAATACCTTGTAAACAGTCACAATTCTCAGCTTCTTTGCATAAAACATCAAGAACATAATCAATCAATCGCCACCGTAGGAGACCCACTCGAAATTTTGAAAACCTCCTCACCTTGTTCTTCCGACCAATCTACCACTTCCCACCACGGCACCACCCTCCTCCAAACCCACACATAATCCCACCCACAAAGATCCACGTCCAGCCAACCACAACTCCACCCACCCAACCCGTACATCAACTCTCCCTCGTTGCTAATCGCACCCACCACCAGCAACAAGGCCCCCTTGCCCAACCCACTACCCCTCCTAAACACATAAACACCAAGAAGCCGCGTTAAGTAAGCTGCTTGTCACGTGCTGACTAATCCCCCTAGTCTTATGCACGCTAGCCTACTAACTTCCCTCCCTCGGATGCTAGTCAAGGCTTAACCCCGAAATGCTTCAAGCAAGAGTGTGCAACGAAAGTTAAGGAATGTTGAGAACACAAGAGGATATAAATATTTTGAATGCTTTGATAGCTTGAGAGAGAGTGTTTACAAGTATTTTCTGAGATGCCTCCAAATGAAGGCCAAGTCCCCTATTTATAGTGTTCTAAGCATGGCCTAGAACCTTCACTAACCTCCTCAAATGGAGGGTTCTAGATCTAATCCTTTCTAGAGTATTCTATAAATTTCTTTAGTACATTCCCTCTATGTACAAGGCTCTAGAATTATCTACTCAACTCTAGATTTTACAGATGATTCAAGGATGTCCTAGGAGGTTCTAGAAGCTTCCGGATGCATCTCGAGTCTCCTTGAGTATTCTGGAACCTTCCGGACTTCTCCTTCAAAATCTAACACCACCATGATGTTCATTGGGCCTAAAAATGGTGGACCCCCAAATTTGGGCTCAATCGAACTTCATTTGGGTCCCCAAATAGCCCATTATTGTGTTACTGTCACTTGGGTGTTCACTAGGGTGACAGCACTGGAGCAATATAAAGCTCTATAGGGGGAGGGTGTCTCTGGCCTAGCCAGTGTGCACCAAGGGCATTCCCCCTGGCCACGATTGTTGCCTCCCGTCCAATGGCCCTAGTGAGGGGTGGAATGTGTGGGTCGTGACATGCTCCCCCACCTAAGTCTTGACGCCCTCGTCAAGATCCCGACTCGAATGCCTCGATCTTGTCCGCAAATTGCCATAAATCTTCTTCTTTTTCCCACGTGGCCTCGCTGTCCGGGAGACCCTTCCAACGAACAAAGTATTCATTGTAGCTTGGCACACCTCGACGCCTTATGACTCTCTTTGCCTCGATGCTCTCAATGTCCCTTTCAAACGATGCTACCACGGCCGTAGGTGCCCGTTGTGATTTTCCCCTGGTCTGATCCTCCAGATCGGCATGGTAAGGTTTCAACATGCTAACATGGAACACCGGATGTATTTTCAGCTTGGGAGGTAGCTCAAGCTTATAGGAAACTTTCCTGACCTTCCTAATGATCGGGAATGGCCCTTCATACTTCCGCACTAGCCCCTTATGCACCTTGCGGAAGACTTTGAATTGGTGCGGCAAGAGCTTCACCATGACTAGGTCGCCTTCTTGAAACTCCAATGGGCGCCTGTTTTTGTCGGCCCACTTCTTCATCTTCTTAGCGGCCTTATTCAAGTAAGCCTTGGTGATGTCGAGCTGCTCGTGCCATCCCTTAGCTAATCTGTAGGCAGCGGGACTGCTACCCGTGTAGCCCGATACAACTGCTTGTGGAGTCAAGGGTTGTTGACCCATGACTATCTCAAAGGGGCTTTGCTGGGTTGCCTCGGACCGCTGCAGATTAAAGGAGAATTGGGCAATGTCTATGAGCTTTGCCCAATCTCATTGATTGGCACTCACAAAATGCCTCAAATAGAGCTCCAACAAAGCGTTCACTCATTCTGTTTGCCCATCCGTCTGTGGGTGGAAGCTTGTGGAGAAATGTAGACCTGACCCTAGCAACTTGAAAAGCTCCGTCCAAAATTTGGCGGTGAACCTTGGATCACGGTCGCTGATGATGCTTTTTGGCAAGCCCCAATACTTGACCACATTCTTGAAGAATAACTTGGCGGCTTGCTCCCCTGTGCAATCCTTATGTGCCGGTATAAAAGTCCCATACTTGGAAAAGCGATCAACTACCACCATGATAGAGCCAAACCCCTCTGACTTGGGCAAGGCAGATATGAAATCCATTGAGACGCTTTCCCATGGCTTCTCTGGTATAGGCAAGGGCTCCAAGAGTCCTGCTGGCACACGTTGCTCTACCTTGTCTTGTTGGCACACAAGACAAGTCTTCACATAGGCCTCTATATCGTCCCGCATGTGAGGCCAGTAGTATACCTCCTCCAAGAGTGCCATTGTCCGCTGTATCCCAGGGTGACCAGCCCATAATGAATCATGACACTCCTTCATGATGTCCCGCCTAAGGTTGTCCCACTTAGGCACATAGGTGCGACGTCCGACGGTGTAGAGTATCCCATCCTCTATCCAGAAGCGTCGGGTCTTTCCCTCGTTAGCCAAGTCCATCAAACTCTTGGCCATAGAATCCTCCTTTAAACCGTCCTTGATTCGATCAAGGAGGGTGCTAGCTATGCTGCTCACGCTAGCAAAGATTGCCTTGCGGCTTAGAGCATCAGCAACTACATTTACCTTCCCTGGCTTGTACTCCATAGCGTAGTCAAAATCAGCTAGGAAGTCTTGCCATCGAGCTTGCTTGGGGCTTAGCTTCTTTTGATTTTGGAAGTAACTTGTTGCAACATTGTCGGTATAGATGGTGAACCGACTCCCAAGCAAATAATGTCTCCAGACACGCAAGCAATGAATGATAGCTGTCATCTCCTTATCATGCACTGGATATCTCCTCTCAGTGTCATTGAGCTTACGTGACTCATAGGCCACTGGATGCCCTTCTTGCATGAGAACTCCTCCGATAGCAAAATCTGAGGCATCAGTGTGTAGCTCGAATGGCTTTGAGTAGTCGGGCAGTGCTAATACGGGCTCTTTGGTGACGGCATCTTTCAAGTCATCAAAGGCCTCTTGACATTTGTCGCTCCAACACTATTGTGCCTTCTTCTTTAACAAGTTAGTCAATGGCGCCGCCCGTGCTGAGTAGCTCATGATGAACCGCCTGTAATAGTTGGCGAGCCCAAGGAAAGAACGTAGTTCCGACACGTTCTTGGGCTCCTCCCATTCCCTGATGGCTTGCACCTTGTCATGCTCCATCATTATCTTTCCGGCTCTAATATGGTGTCCCAGGAATGACACCTCCTCCTGTCCGAACGAGCACTTCTCTTGCTTCACATAAAGCTCGTTCTCTCGTAAGACCTGGAGCACCTGTCTCAAATGCTCCACATGATCTTGTAAGCTATCGCTATACACGACGATATCGTCGAGATAGACGACTACAAATTTATCAAGGAAAGGCCGAAAAATCTTATTCATTAAGGTGCAAAAAGTAGCAGGGGCGTTGGTGAGTCCAAAAGGCATCACCAAGAACTCATAAGAACCATACCTGGTCACGCATGCCGTCTTCGCCTCGTCCCCTTCGGCGATGCGCACCTGCCAATACCCCGATCGCAGGTCCAACTTGGAGAAGTACCGTGCTTTGCCGAGTCGATCGAACAAATCGGCGACTAACGGGATTGGATACTTGTTCTTGACAGTGATCTTGTTGAGAGCCCGATAGTCAATGCACATTCGCAAGCTGCCATCATGCTTGCGTTGAAATAGTACTGGTGCTCCAAATGGTGCCTTTGAGGGCCTAATGAACCCTGCTTCCAGCAGCTCCTTCAATTGCTTCCTCAATTCCTTGAGCTCTGGTGGGGCCATGCGGTATGGTGCCATGGCTGGAGGCTTGGTCCCTGGCTCCAGCTCAATCTCGTGATCCACCTCCCTTCTAGGAGGTAGTCTCTTTGGTAGCTCCGGAGGCATCACATCCTTATACTCTACAAGGACTCCGGAGATTTCTGATGGAACCTCATTCCCATGGGGCTCCTCTTCCTCCACTAATGCAGCCAAGAAAGTCTCTTGTCCCTTTTTGATCCCCCTGGACACCTGGATTGCTGAGATTGTCTTGGCTTCAACTTCTTCTCGTGTGACAGGAACGGACCATGACCCTTGATCCCTTTTGATCATAATTGACCCGTCCGCTTCAAATGAAAAGGGCCTTACTGTGTCGATGAACTCAAGTCCCAACACCAAAGAGAAGTCGTCCATATGCACGACTGTGAGATTTATGGTGCCACTCCATTGTCCCAGACAAATAGGCACCTTATGCGCCACACCAAGGATAGGAACGGGCGAGGTGTTAACCGTCTTGATCCTCCCCGGTTCCTTGGTGTTTTTGATTCCCAACTTCATTGCTTCCTTCTCCGTAATGAAGTTGTGTGAGGCACCACAGTCCACGAGTGCCTTAGAAGCTCTCCCATTCACTAATGTATCAACAAACATAAGTGAGCCCTTCGGGCGAGGTAACGTGCTTACCTGGACCACTTTGGTGCTCTCCTCATCTTTTGGTGTGGCCCGTACGCTACTAAAGAGGCGCAACGACCCCATTTGTGCATCGTCCCCTGACGATTCACCGCCCGAAGCTATGATGGCGCTGAGCTTCTGTCTCCCAGGGCAATCCCTTGCCCAGTGCGGCCCTCCGCACAAGTAACAGCCCCTGTTGCTGGGCTTGTCAGATGATGAAGGAGACGACGATGATCCCTTTGCCTTGCCCTTTTTCACCGTCTTGTTGCTACTGGTGCTGCTTCGATCGGTGGGCTTGGCTCCCCCACCTTTCCCCTTGCTGCCGTTGCTGCGCCCTTCCTTCCTTGTGTCCCTATAATCAACCAAGGACTCTGCAGCTGCGATTGCCTCAGCAAGTGTTTGAACGTTCCTCCTTTCTACCTCTTGTTGAGCCCATCGTTGCAACCCTCCAATGAAATATATAAGTTGTGCAGCCTCCGGCAAATCATCAACTTCGAGCACGAGGGTTGTAAATTGCTTGATGTACTCCTTGATGGTGCTGCTATGCTTGAGTTCATGCAGCTTCATCATGGAGACCTTGGCTGCGTCATGCGGGCGGAATTGCTTCTTGAAATCCTCCTTGAATTGGTCCCATGTTCGGATGGAACATGAACCACTCTTGATGTCTTGTTCACGCCTTCTCCACCACAGAATGGCATCATCTCCGAGATACATAGTGGCAGCATTAATCTTGGAGGCATCCTCCTCCAAGTGCACAGCCTCAAAGTATCGCTCCATGCTCCATAGGAAGTTGTCAATTTCCCGAGCATCCCTCTTTCCATGATACTTTGGAGGCTTGGGGATTTCCACCTTAGGACCGACTTGAATGGTGGCGCCCCCAGCCACCGTGGTCCTTTTTAGCAACGTGAGTTCCTCCTTGAGGAGCTCATTCTCCTTCTTCAAAGCAAGGAGTTCCCCCGTGAACTCCTCACGCATTTTTGCCATCTCGCCCATCATCTTCTCAAAAGCCTGATCAGCGAGTGATTGAGCATCAAGGGATGCCTCCTCTAGACGATTGTCTAGTTCCCCTAACTGCCCTTTGAGCGTAATAACTTCATTCTCGACCTTGCCGACAGAATCCGTCATGTCGCAAGCAGCAACTTCGGCTTTGGCCGATCTCTCATCAACTTTATTCACTCGCTTCTCAAGCTTTTGGACAGCTTGAATGAGAGCCTCAGGCGCATAGCCCTCGGTTGTTTGTGAAGCACTAGCGTCCTTGCCGTTCTTGCTCTTTGCCATTCTTCCTCCTTCGCTCACAACTTGCTAACAAAGCTCAACAGCACTATAGTCCCCCGCGACCGTAGCTGCTCTGATACCACGTTGTCATGTGCTGACTAATCCCCCTAGTCTTATGCACGCTAGCCTACTAACTTCCCTCCCTCGGATGCTAGTCAAGGCTTAACCCCGAAATGCTTCAAGCAAGAGTGTGCAACGAAAGTTAAGGAATGTTGAGAACACAAGAGGATATAAATATTTTGAATGCTTTGATAGCTTGAGAGAGAGTGTTTACAGTATTTTCTGAGATGCCTCCAAATGAAGGCCAAGTCCCCTATTTATAGTGTTCTAAGCATGGCCTAGAACCTTCACTAACCTCCTCAAATGGAGGGTTCTAGATCTAATCCTTTCTAGAGTATTCTATACATTTCTTTAGTACATTCCCTCTATGTACAAGGCTCTAGAATTATCTACTCAACTCTAGATTTTACAGATGATTCAAGGATGTCCTAGGAGGTTCTAGAAGCTTCCGAATGCATCTCGAGTCTCCTTGAGTATTCTGGAACCTTCCGGACTTCTCCTTCAAAATCTAACACCACCATGATGTTCATTGGGCCTAAAAATGGTGGACCCCCAAATTTGGGCTCAATCAAACTTCATTTGGGTCCCCAAATAGCCCATTATTGTGTTACTGTCACTTGGGTGTTCACTAGGGTGACAACACTGGAGCAATATAAAGCTCTATAGGGGGAGGGTGTCTCTGGCCTAGCCAGTGTGCACCAAGGGCATTCCCCCTGGCCACGATTGTTGCCTCCCGTCCAATGGCCCTAGTGAGGGGTGGAATGTGTGGGTCGTGACATGCTGCTGCAACTTTAATCAATCAGATCATCATTCTACCAAATCACACAAAATCATGTTAATCATACAATTCATCTAATTAGTTAAAAAATTTAGTTGTTGAGGAGATAATTCATAATAATTGAAAGCAAAAGCTCCAAAATTAATAAGTCTTTTTAGTTTGAAGAAAAATTGATGAAGAATCAAAGCAAATAGCAGTTGAAAGGGAGCAGAGAGAGAAAATGGAGCTTGTGTTGAATGAAGGAGGAGAGAGAAAATGCTAGAAAATTGTTTTTGAAATTACGTTTGATTGGGATAAATTGTAGCCATTGGATGCAATTGATCCAACGGTTGTAATATGTCCTCACATATAATAGGGTTCCCACATAAGGGATGTGGTCTCATATGATCCCATTTCTACATATATATATATATATATATATATATATATATATATATATATATATATATATATATATATATATATATATATATATATACATATATATATACACGTTCGTTCCAACCATCAATCCTCTTTCTAGATTCATCGATATTGAATCAATCGAACGAACTTCTAAGACTTGCTCCACTTTTGGAAGGCCTTGCGTGATGTCACCAGACCTAAATTTTTCATATATAAATGTAACTAATGTATCCCCTTCATTAATGATTTCTCCATAATGACCATGAATTGTTGCTCCTGGAGTAGCCAAATAAGGCTTAGCCGATCTTATTACTACAGAGTCAAATTGAACAATATATATATATACATATATATATATATATATGTGTATATATATAATATATATATATATATATGTATGTATATATATATGTATGTATATATATGTATGTATGTATATATATATGTATATATATATATATATGTATGTATACATATACATATATATATGTATATATATGTATATATATATATATGTATGTATACATATACATATATATATATATATACATATACATATATATATAGAGATTCAAGGGTTCATTCTGTAATACCCCGTATTTTTATACGGTTTATAAATTTAGAGTATTATTTTATAACATATTTAAATAATTTGAAATGAATTATTTATCATTTATATATGGTTTTGGAAATATTTTATTTTTATATTTGTAAACTTTGGAGGAGATTTAAATAATAAAGGAATCTTAAAGTCAAAAGACCAATTTGAGTGGAAGTGGGAATCATTAAGGGCAAATAGGGAAATTCATGTAGGAAGATGGTTTAGAAAGGAGTATAAATACTCACCCTAATGCAAAAATCAGATTTTTGCCCAAGGTGATAATTCCAAAAAGGTAAACTATCTCTCACCCTTTCCACTTATTTTCCTCCTTAATTCCCCATTCCTTCACCTCACACACGCCACACACACACACCACATGGTGGTCGGCCACCACCACCATTGCCACCCATCGACTGGGCACCACCACCAGCATCAACCGGCAGAAGTAGCCATCGGCGTGGAGGGCCCTCCCCCGTGTGTGTGTGTGCGTACGGTTGTTATAAGAAAAACACTTCTTGTTATAATTAATTTAGCTTTGATTAATTATTGATTTGGGTGTTGTGTGATGATTTTATGATGTTTTCAATGATGTTTAATATATATAATTTTTAAATTTTGTTTTTGTATGAAAAAGCCCCAAATAAATTGTTAAACCCTAGGTTTCTAAATTGATGTTTATTGAGCGAAATTAATTATGGTTGATTAATACTATTAAAATTACTATTTTTAAACTAAATTACAGCAAGTTTAAGGGTTTTTATATTGCTAGAATTTTTATATAGAGGCTAGATTAAAGTTTTCTTGAAAGGATTTTAATAAGTACTCATTAGTTGGGAATAAAAGTAAGTGGTTCTAAATGATTTTCAGCATGTTTTAGAAAGTTTAAAAGTGTTATAAAGAGTGTTTATATTGCTGGAAATTTAATATGAATGGGTTGTAGGATACTTCCAAGTGAGTGATTTCGTGTAGTCGTGGTGATTTTGAGATCATATTCGAGGTACGTTCGCATACTTGGTATTCATTAAAGCGTGTAGAAGCATGCTAGGATTTGTTTAATTAATTCCAAGTTAGTATCATGCTAGGAATTGGTTGGAATTGTTGGGTTGGATTGGTTTTGATGATTGGTTTGTGAGGCATAATTAAATTTTAAATGAATTATTGTTGGATTTTATGATGTTGGGATGATGTATATGGACCACACTTTTATTATTGGCATGTTTAAAGGCTTCTTTGATTAAACTAAAGGCTTAATTATCTTTGGAATATAAAAAGAGAATTTTTTTTACGGTTCATATAATTTTTATTGATGCTTTAAGCATGGGATTGGAGCTATTAAGTGTCTTAGTACACAGGAATAAAATGAAATACGGTGCCTAAGTGCACTTAAGGTGTTCTAAACACCGAGGGATAGGATTTGTGGTGCTTTATGCGCTTAAGATGTTTCTACACCGAGGTAGTTTAAAAAGGATTCAACTTTAAATTATATGCATGTGATCACTAATTATTCAAGGATTTAAATTGGAATGTTTGATTACTTGAATGGATTGTATTGATTGTTTGTGTTGTGGATTGAGAATCATCACCAAGTCTAAAATGTAACTAACTTAAAATGAAAGAGACTGCACACCAAAACTCTTGGAACGGTTATACCTCGAGTATGAACATATGGGGGAGTTATGTGACTTTTATATTTGATCATAACTTCTACTGAAAGTACAAGACGCTGTATTTTCCTTTTTATTTTATGCCCAGGACGTCCGTAACTTACAAGTGACATTTATGCCTACCTGGTTAGCTCTCCGAGTAGTTTATCTCAATTTATTTGGGGCAGGGATTCAGTGGAAAACTCGTTCGATGCGTAATCAAATAAATAAGCAATACAATTATCTATCGTTTAAGTGGTATGTTGTATGCATGTAAACAGGTGCAAAAAGGTAAGTTGTGTGATGCTAGGATGAAAGCATGTTAGTGTGTTTTGTTTACGCTTATGTACTTAGCATTGTTGATTTTGTGTATGTACGTTTATTTGGCCTTGTCTTTATCTTGGCCCTACGATGAACCATTTCTAATGGTGAGTAGTGGGGACAAAGTAAAGAGAAGCTTTTCAGGTGATGAATCATATTCATGTTGGGGCATGAATGAAGAGTGAATCTTGCTTAATTTCTATATGAATATGATACGTTTTATTTGCTTTAATTATTATTTATTTGCTTGTGAGATTAACGCAATGTTTTAAATAATTGATTTGAGTTTTGAAAGGGCCTACAATGGTTCCAAGTTGTAGGTTGACTTTGTTTGAATTTGGTTTGATTTTACTTTCGTTTGGTTTGACTTTCAGAGTTGGTTTTATTTTGGATGGCTGTTGAAATGAGTTTTCCGTTGTGTGTCTTTGATAATTGCCTTAGCCGTTATCACGTTGGCGGTAATGTCTTAGAATTTCCTATTTCGTATTTTTAAAAGGGAAAAACAGGTATTTTAAAGGAAAGAAATTTTTAGGGTGTTACACTTTCACCATGGGCAGCTTTCGCCTTCTTTGAACCATACTCTTATTACACTAATCCCAAAGACTCAGTTACCAGAAACGCCAAGTCATTTTTTTACCAATAAGCCTAGTAAACACATTTTATAAGGCAATTTCAAACATGTTGGTGAGCAGATTATGTCCAATTCTACAAGAAAAGGTGAGTCCTTTGCAAAATGCTTTTACCTAGATCGTTCCATCCATGATAACATTCTAATTGTTCAACAAGTTTTAAACATTTTTCATAAGGGGTCTCTCATTCCAAGAGGCCACATCCTTTAATTTCTTCTCACTCATTCTCCTCATCATTTGTATCATGGAAGCCACCTCTTATCTACTTTTCAAGTTCAACTTCGACGGGTCGGTTCGCAACAGCTCAGCAGTAGGAATCATCATTAGAGACAGTAGTGGTGCAATTCATAAGGCTTCTACTTTCAACCTCGATAACACCAAAGAATTCATTGAAAAAGCTACAAATCTTCATAAAGGAGTTCAACTAGCTTTTCATTGCGACTTTCTAAACATTCAAATTGAAGGTGATAATCTTTTAGTCATCAACTCAATAAAAGAGACCTGGGCAGTCCTTTGGCTAATTGAGCATGTTATCAAAGACACTCGTTCTCTCCTCTCCCAGTTTCATAATTGAAGAATCCAACATATCTATCAGGGGGCAAATCGCGCAGCAAACTGGATAGTTAATGTGGGATATTTAGTTTATAATAATATGAATATTGATGTTTGTAATAACTCTAGTTTGTCTCTATTCACTCTTCTGATACATTAGGAGTACCCCTCGTAGGGAGGGCATTCTAATGCTTTTTTTATCTTACCTTTTAAAAAAATATACATAGTACTTCATATAGCTCTAGAGGTATATTAATAAATTAATTCTTTACCCTGCCTTTCAAAAAATAATAAAATCTTTACTTTTATTGAAACAAGCTAGGAGACACACGCACATTGCATGCACAACATAAGAAAATCTATATGGCTCGATTTCCTTTTTTTTCCTGAAATATTATCTACCTTATTCTAATAAAAAAAATTAGTGGGTTTAAAAATTGATGAAGTCATGGAGGCTAATGGTAAGATATGACTTCCCTTAAATAAAATTAAACAAAGGATGATAGTTTTTTTTTAAAAGGTAGTTATGTTTTAAAACAAAAAAAAAAACGGATGGTACTCCCTACGTATTTTTTACTTGTTCCACTTTTCTTTTGCAGCCGTATTTTATTACTTGCTTCATTTTCATTTTAGGAAACCTTTCACAGTATTTTACTAATTTCTTCTCTCTTAGTGGACCCCCCAACTATCATACTTTAATATTTCCATATTCTATTCCCAACTATCATACTTTAGAGCAGGCCTGTTCACGGATCGGATATCAGAACCGAAATGTGATTTTAGTTCGGATATCCAAATACTCGGATATCATAAAAATAATATCCAAATCTGATCTGAAAATTTTGGATATTCGATATCTTGTTGGGTCCGGCTTACCCACCTTGTCGGGCTACACGCACACTCCACTCCACATTAGTATGATGTTGTCCGCTTTGGGCCTAGCCCGCACGGTTTTTTTTGGACACCTTCCCAAAAAGTCTCATACTAATGGAATGTGCACTCACTTATAAGGAGCTCTTCACTTTCTTATTTCTTCCATGTGGGACTTGGGATGAACAACCCCAACAAACCTCCCCTCAAACCAAGGACCACATAACTCATGGCCTCCCCTCCAGCGAAAATATCTTGGACCACCGCTATTTAGGGTTGTACACAGTTTGGTCTAAACCGTAACCAAATCGGACCAAATCGTATTTTAGCGGTTTGATTTCGTTTACGATTTATAAAAATACGGTTTGGTTTAGGGATTTTTGTAAATACTGTTTACGGTTTGGTTTGGTTTTTCAAAAATTATAAACCAAACCAAACCATAAACCAGTAAACCGTATTTTAATATTTATATAATTTTAAATAAGTTAAAATAATTATTATATATTAAGAAAATAAAAAAATAATAATAAAACCATTAAAAATCAAAATACAACATAGGGTATACGGTTAGGCTAATTATTTAAACTTTATTATAAGTTAATGAAGTATTATTTGGCAATTTTTAGGGAAAAATGTCGTCTCATTATAAACTGCAAACCAAACTGCACCAAACCGTATTATTACGGTTTAGTTTGGTTCGATTTGGATACTTATATGGTTTGGTTTGGTTTGAAAAATTGACCAAACTGTATTTTATGGTTTGGTACTCAAACCGCACCAAATCAAACCATGTTCACCCCTACCGCTACCACCACGGCACACCCCGCCTGAGTCACAATATCAGGAGGACTTTTTGTTGATTATTTAAAGTGTCGGAGTGGAGCGCCCGCGCCAGTGTTAAGCGTGCCCGCGCAATATTGGCGCGACCCGTGACAAAAGCGCGTCAAAATCGCGCCAAGTTTCTGGAAATTTGCAAAATTCTGGCAGAATTGGGGAGGCGCGCCCGCGCCTGTTTGTGTCGCGCCCGCGCTGCTTCTTTAGTCTGCGGGTTTTTGCGGTTATTTCCTTTTCTTAAAAAGGAGTGTTCGTTTTTCCTTAAAAAAGAGAGATAGAAAGTTTTACATACCTCTCTAATATTCTCTCTTCTCCACAATTTCTAAAGGAACTTGCAATCTCTTCTAGAAATCCTCTATCAATTAAGTTTAATTTTGAGAATTTGATCATCTTACTACAATTCTAGTGCAAAGATTGTAGTGTTTGTGTATTGTATCTCAAAGTGACTTTCCGGTTTCAACCCAAGCACCGTGGTGGGGGAAATAATCACTTTAGGAAAGTGTTTACACGCCTTAGACAAGTATCCGGTATTGAAGACTCACATGGTCCTTGGTATTCTCATGTTCTTATTGGATTCATTGGCTTGGAGTAAGGCAAGTGTAGAATCTTTCACATTAGTGTTTTGTTTTTGTAATTTCTGAATTACATTGTTTCTATAGTGCTTGGTTTGTAATACTTTAATTAGTATTTGGTTGTTGTATAATTTGATTAGAATTATACACTGTTTAGGTTTTGTCACCACAATCTTAAAGTAATTCTTAATTTGTTAAATTGCTGTAAAACATAACACTTTCGACGCAACCCATCACAATCGCGAGGTCACACATTTGAGGGAGCTTCCCACACACACAACGCCCGTGTCTATCCCAGCCAAAACATCGACTCTGATTTTCAAATTTTTCAGATCGGATGTTTCGGATATCCATATTTTGTACTTTTACCTTTCTCTCTCTTTCTTTTTCCCACTACCAAAAAATTTGCGCCTAACTCTTATGGTGCAATATTAAAAAAAAATGGAGGAAGTATTATTATCTATTCCACCTCACCAATGACCAAATTTTATGACCACTCTCATTTTAATACCCCTTGGTTGCCCAAGAAAGTTTGATCAAAAAATTTTATCTCTCCTACTTTTACCATACCCCACCATAATACATTCTTTCTCTTCAATCTCACCTTAATAGAACAAAGTCTCCTGACAACTTGGGGATATCCGAAACTTTGCCCAACAGCTTGGTTTTGGTCATGGCCAAGCCCTGGTCATCGCCCAATCTCGCCATTTTTTTTTATTTCTTTTCAATATATTAATGCAAAACTACAGTTCTCTCTCCTCGTGACCAACACTTTGGTCACCTATTGGGCATGCTCTTATTCTTCCACCAACCTCACTTCATTCATATTTTATTACTCCATACTTTATACTATTTCTCCTAAAACTCCGCGTATAGAGAAATGAAGCAATTAATAAAATACGGAGGGAGTAGTCAGTTTTTTTTAATAAATAAATAAATAAATAAAAGATGAGAGGGGTATTTTGGGAAAGTAAAATTTATCACCCAAAACCCCCTTTCACTATATATATTACGAAACTATAGGTTATATATATATATATATATATATATATATATATATTAGGAAAATATGATTTTAATAATCCAACTTTTGCGCGGTCTTATTTTATTAATTCGACCTATTGATTGTTCCACAATAATCCAAGCTTAAGGGGGAGGGGGTGTTCTATTCTATTAGGTCAAGTAGGTCACTTAACCTAAAACAATTGGTCACGTGCCACGTGTTGCATTTTCATTTGTCCAAAAATATTTTTGATTTTTTTTTAAAAAAAAAACCTTAAAACTAAAAAAAAAATTAGGAAAAATTGTAAAAAAATAATACAACCTTTAAGCGGTCCGCCAAAAACAAGTCAACCTTTTGATTATTTCTGAATAATACAACCTTTTGAGGGTATCCGCTTTAAACAAGATAATTTACCTACAACCTGAATAATCGGTTAAATATTATTTTCAATAAATTCGTTTAATAATCTAATTAACTCTTAATTAATAAAACTTTAATTATGGTTAATTAATAATAAAACTAATTAAAAAAAACCCACCTCCACCACCAGCCACCCCTTCCCCTTCCCCAGCGACCTGCCAACCCAGCCCTCGACGTCGGCTGCGCCTAGATCTACCCTCCCCCGGTACCGGCGCCGATCCTATCCCCACGTGTCGCCCCCTTCTCTCTTCCCCACAAAACCACCAAAACCCTCCCTCCCCCAGAAAACTACCTAAAACCAATCCCCGACCCTCGAAAAACCTTACGCGAAACCCTTGAAAGGTCTGGTTAGGGTTTTTCGACGGTGAGGGATGGGTTTTAGGTGGTTTCGTGGGGGAGGAGGGTTTCGGGATGGTGGTTTTGTGGGGAAGAGAGAAGGGGCGACACGCTGGGAAGGTGGACCGGCGCCGGCGTAGGGGCCGGGGGTCAGGTTGGCAGGTCGCTGGGGAAAGGGAAGGGGGTGGCTGGTGGTGGAGTTGGAGATGGTTTTTTTTAAATAAAATAAATAAATATAATAATAATGTTAAACTAAATTAAAAACATTATATATATAAAAAAATAATTTAAATTGTCAAACCAATAAGATTATGACACGTGTCTCATTTAACTTGTTAATTAGGTTACTAACCGGTCATAACTCGTTTGAAGCGAATACCCTCAAAAGGTTGTATTATTTAGAAATAATCAAAAGGTTGACTAGTTTTTGGCGAACCGCTCAAAGGTTGTATTATTTTACCTCCACCTCCGGCAGCAAGGAACCCCACCCCACCAGCCACCACCCTAGTCGAAATACAGCAGCAAGGAACCCCACACCTCCACCTCCGTTGAAACCCAACACCCGAACCCAGAAACCCCCATCCACCATCTCTATTGAAACCTGACCCTCGAACCCAAAAACCCCCACCACCATCGCGCGAAACCTCCCTCAAAACCATCGACCCCCACCACACCGCCGATTTTTGGGTTTCGGAGTGTTTGGAGTGGTTTTCGTAACGAATTTTGTGGGCGTCGGGACAGGTTATGGTGGTGATCGGTTAAGGGATAGGGTGGCTATGGCTGTGCTGGGGGAGGGGCAGCAAGGAGGTGGCTGGGGGGAGGGCTAGACCGAACTGTGGAAAGAGAGGTGAAGTGGGAGAGGTTGGCCGGAATCAATAGGGGAAGGGCTGATATTAATTTTTTATAAGTTACAAAAAATTGAAAATGAATTAAATAAAATTGAAAAATGAAAAAAATTAAATTAAATTATTGTACAATAGGTAGCAAGTCACCTTGGCCTAAAAAAATAGAGCACTCAAACACTCTCAAGGCTTGGATTATTATGATATAATCGAAAGCTCATATTAATAGAATAAGACCGAGTAAAGGTTAAATTATTAGAATAAAATTTTCAATTACAACAAGTACCTACCAAAACATACTTGTAGCTAGAGGTGGCCAGTGGGCCGGGTTGGACCCAGCCCACCCTAACTCGCACGGCTGGTGGGTCACGTGGGTCCGACCCGGTTTCAATCCGGCACAGCCCGGCACAGCTCGGATTTAATCCGGGTTGTGTCGTGGGTCCAAAATTTTCGACACAACCCATTTCAACCCAGCTCAGTTTAACCCGTTTGATTCGACCCAAATCGCACAACCCGTTTTGACTCATTTAATTCGACACACCTAGCCCGTGAACCCACCTAACCCGACCCACCTGGCACAACCCAGCCCGCACGGCCCACCCGCACGAATGACCCACCCAACCCGCACGAGCCAACCCACCTAACCCGCACGCATGACCCACCCAACCCGCACGCATGACCCACCCAACCCGCACGGCCGGCACAACCCGCACGGCCCGCACAACCCGCACGGCCCGCACAGCCCGCACAATTCGCACGACCCGCACGGCCCGCACGGCCTAACATCCATTTTAAAAAAAAAAACGGCTAGTTTTTTGTATCTAACGGCTAGTTTTTTGTATCTAACGGCTAGTTTTTTAAGTGTATGATCATCCATTCTATTTTTCCTATATATACCAATTCCATTTCACTCAAATTTCCACACAAATTCAAGCTTTCTTTCTCTCTTACTTAAAAATTCTTATTGTTCTCAAATTCTCAAGTGTTATATAGAGTTATATTTTTGTTAAAAAAAATCTCCTTAATATTATTATTAGTATTCTTAAGATTCTAAAAAAAAAAAGTTCTTCTCCATATTATAATTAGTAATCATACAAAAAAAAAAATGAGCTCAAGAGGAGGAATGGGAAGGAGTCAAAGTGGTGGTCGAAGTGGTAGCCAAAGGAGTGGTGGTGCAAATTTTTCGTATGAAATTAATACGGAAAATTTAAACCAATTTGTCAATGAATATGGAGATTATGGTTTAGGAGATAGGCAAAATATTCAAACGTCTCCACCACAACATTTCTCCCACGAGTCCCACCAATCATCAAGTTCAACTATGCCACCTCCATCGCAACCAACATCTCAACCTTCATCTCAAGGTAATTTCTAATTAAATTTTTATTGTTATGAATATTTAAAAAAACTATTATTAATGATTATAAAGTTAGTTTAGTTTCCAATTTTCTATGATTTACAATTAGTTAATTACCATGAAAAATGCGTTTAAATAAGTATAATTAAAATATTTAAAATTTAAAAGCTTATTTTCATGAATAGCATTTAAAAATTAATTTTAATAATTTGATTTATGAAAGGTGGTGGCGGTGAAAGTAGAGGTCGAGCACATTTTTCTTGGGTGTGGAAACATTTTGAACGAGTTGAGGTCACACCCCCGGGATGGCAACCTGGTCAACCAAAGAGGTTCACGTGTACATGCCTAGTTTGCAAGGCGCTAGGTGCAAATGTCAAGTCATATAATTGGAAAACGGGAGATGGAACCGGAACCTTGAGTCGGCATTTGCAAAATAAACACGACTTGTTCGAAAATGGCCCCCGTCCTTCGGGGGGTGGCGTCCAAACACAATTGGGTGGATACATGAACCAACCCGGCGGAGGTACACCTTTCATTTATAATAAAGATAGAATGATTGATGAAATGAGTACTTTAGTTATTGCTAATGAATACCCTTTTAGTTACGGTGAAAATGCAAACGTTGAGCATTTTAATAAAGTTGCATTACAACCTGCATTTACTCGTGTCCCCCGAAATACCCTAAGACGTTATACACAAACTTCTTATTATAAGTATAGGAGTGGTTTGATTGAATTATTTCGTACTTTTGATGGTCGTGTTAGTTTTACAAGTGATACATGGACTTCTAGTTTTGGCGAACCTTTTCTTTGCATTACTGCTCATTGGGTGGATGATGATTGGTTTATTCAAAAACGTATACTATGTTTTCAAGCTATGGAAGAAAGGCATACCGGTTTTAACATCAAAGTTCGTATTTTGGATTGTTTAAAAGAATTTCACTTGAATAATAAAGTTTTTTCTTTGTCTCTTGATAATGCAACTGCAAACACAAAGTGTATTGACTATTTGAAAAATGACTCCGAGTTGAATTTGTTGTTGGGTGGTAGTCTCTTGCATGTTAGATGTTGTGCTCATATTTTGAATTTGTCTGTTCAAGAGGGTCTCGCTGAGTTGCAACCATTGCTAAACCCAATTAGAACAGTTATAAAATGGATTAGGATTACTCAGTCAGTTAGAAGAAAGTACATAGCTATGTGTAAAGAGAGAGGTCTTAAGAAAAGACAATGGTCTATTGATACCCCTACCCGTTGGAATTCTACTTTCAAGTTGTTGAGTGATGCTATAAAGTATCGTGATATTTTGACCCAACTTTACAATGAGACTCGTGTTGATCCTACTGAGTTAATAACCGAAAGTCATTGGACTAATGCTTCTTTTGTTCGTGATGTTTTAAATGCTTTTGATAGTGCAACTCATATTTTCTCTTATATTTATGAGCCTAACGTTCATTTAGTCATAATTGAGTGTGTTAAAGTTGTTCACACCATCGAAGAGCATATGAAGATTGATGGACTTCGTCCCGTTCTTGATAGCATGAAACGTAAGTGGCATACTTATTTTAGTGAATTTCCAATCATTTATGGAATTGCTGCTATTCTTGACCCCGGTGTCAAAGCTGAAGGTTTGGAAAATCTTTTAGAATTTTATTATACAAGTTTAAGTATCGATTATGATGTTAGTGAATATATTAACAAATGCAAATCTGTTTTGGGAGACCTTTATGATCATTATGCATCTATTTATGGTTTTGATTTGGCAACACCAACTACTACTAGCACTTCCGATTCTAGATTTGGTTTTCTTGATAAAGTTATGAAAAAAAAAACACAAAGCATCTACATCATTCTCATCATCATCTTCTTCAACACTTGCTATTAATGATTATTTGTCATATCAACATGAGACCAACAACAACTTTCAAATTATAAAATGGTGGCAAGAACATAAAAAAAGTTTTCCTATATTGGCGAGAATTGCAAAAGATATACTTGCAGTTCCCGCTTCATCTGTTGCTTCCGAGTCTGCTTTTAGTGCAGGTAGAAGAGTGTTAGATGAAAAAAGATCTCGCTTAACTCCGGAAAGCATTCAAATTTGTGTTTGTAAGAAAGATTGGGATCAAGCTGAAAGAAGAACTCAAGGTTTAAAGGAAGACGAAGACGATGAAGATGATCCTGTGATGATATTGGAGTCGTCAACGGATGATGCAGCTTCCGGGGATGATGATGCAACAAACATGGGTGGCTAGAAAAGTCTAAATCAGGTACGCTAAGAACTACGTGGGCTTTGATTCTTTCGGGATACGTAGGCAACTTATTTTTCGAAAATTACAATTTAATTGCAAAATTAAATTTTAGTTTTCTAAAGATAGGTCCAAGCCCCCCCCCCCCCCAAATTTCAAAAGAAGTACAATATAAGAACTACGCTGGCTTTGATTCCTTATTTTATAATATAAGGATACGTAGGCATCTTAATTAAGAGCAAGCCATCAAATTGTTAATTTTGTAAAAATTAAAACACCACACAACCCACCCGACCCTAACCCACGAACCCACCCGACCCTAACCCACAAACCCACCCGACCCTAACCCACCTAACCCACAAACCCACCCGACCCTAACCCACTAACCCACCCGACCCTAACCCACCTAACCCACAAACCCACCCGACCCTAACCCACCTAACCCACAAACCCACCCGACCCTAACCCACCTAACCCACAAACCCACCCGACCCTAACCCACTAACCCACCCGACCCTAACCCACCTAACCCACAAACCCACCCGACCCTAACCCACTAACCCACCCTTCGACCCACCCTAACTCACTAACCCACCTTGACCCGTCTAACCCACGAACCTAGCTCGACCCACCCATGACCCGTCTAACCCACAAACCCAGCTCGACCCACCCACGATCCGTCTAACCCACAAACCCAGCTCGACCCACCCACGACTCGTCTAACCCACGAACCTAACCCTGGTGTGTCCAACTTCTCCGACCCAACCCACGACCCGGCCCACCCTACCCTACGTGTGTCGTGCCGTGTGTCATGAAACCCCAACCCGCGACCCACCTAACCCTAACCCAGCTCGCACGACTCGCACGGTGGACACCTCTACTTGTAGCTGTGTCTAGGGGTGTACACCGGTCCAAAACCGGACCGGACCTGTTTGGACCGGGGACCTGAATTGGGTAATTATGAGGACCGGGGACCGGACCTGAATTAACAGGTCCGGTTTCGGGCCAGACCTGGAAAATCAGGTCCGGTCCGGGTTTGGACCTGAATGGACCTGTTTTGTGTCTTTTTCGTTTTTTTTAATACAAAACCTGTTGGACCTGCATATGGACCTGCATATGGACCTGTTTTGTGATTTTTAGACCTGTTGCATAATTTAATAATTACATACAAACCAAAATTATCAATTACAAAACTACATAAAGTCTATAAAGTCCCGATTCTCAAACACCAAAAAATACAAATGAGTCCACCGAAAATACAAATAAGTCCACGAAAACTCAGTTTCAATTTTTCAGAGTTTGGTTTTTTTTTTTTTTTTTTTTTTTTTTTTTTTTTTTTTTTTTTTTTTAATTACGATTTTCCCGGGTTTCAGGTCCGGACCTGAAAACCCCGGGTTTGGACCGGGTCCGGGACCGGGAACCTGGATTTTTAAGAACCGGGACCGGACCTGAATCAACAGGTCCGGTCCGGGTCAGGTCGGTTCAGGTCCGGTTTCAGGTCCGGGCCAATTTTTGTAAACCCCTAGCTGTGTCCTCTTTCTCTCTCTGACTTTCCCCATTGAAGCGCACTCAACGTTCTCCATTGAGGCGACTCGTGATTTCAATATCCTCCATTAAAGCAGCTTGTGAGGTAAGATATTGGTTTCTTTTTGTAATCTTCGTAAATCAATTTCACAATCTAGGGTTTATCGTTAATTTAATTCTCAGTATACTCATTTAGGGTTCTTCGCTTATTTTGATATTTGAATCTAATTTGCCTTTGATGTTAGTATCTAACTATGAAATTATGACCCTAATTTGATAATTGAATCAAATTTCGTTGCTAATGTGTTGCAGAACCTTTTGATATGATTGAATTAGTTTACTCATGTGAACATTTACCAGTGAAAGAAATTTAGTGAATATTGAAAATTGATGATTATTAGGTAAGTGACAAAAATCTGGACTTAAGTTTTTCAGCTTTGTTTTTTGAACTGCAAATACATTGTAATTTCAAAGAATGGCTTGATTAGGGGTTGGAAAATTACTAGTTTCAAGAGTTTTCTATTTCTCTAACTAGTAACTAGAAGCTAACAAAGACAAATTGCTTGAGACTGTTTTTCGCTGATTTTTCTGTTCACTTCCTCTGAAATGCTCTTAGAATTGCACTTTAGATACCAAAAACTATTGGGCTGTTATTTATGTCAAATAAAGAGACGCGCTTCAACTTTCACTGATGTAATTGAAGTATTTTACGGGCTCCTCTCTCAATGAGTTTTCCTTGGTTGACGTGATTCATATTAGCTCCTTGATAGTTGTATTCCCAATTATGTGGAACTGTATTATAATGATGATCCTAATGGACCTAAACACCGAAAATGACCCTTTTGCAAGAAGATATAATTTGAATATGGTCTTATTTGCTTAGAACTTCAGAGCCTTTTTAGTTTTACATGCATATCAATATGTAACTTGTCCGTTGATGGGATTATGAGTTGGAAAAGTTTTGGATGTGACTATTCGGTAAACACTAACATGGGTTCGTTTCCCTGACCAACCTGTGTTTACATTTTATTTCACATGATGTGTTATTCTAAAGGACTCTAGGATGTTTTATGTATTATCTCGATTCTTGAAGTTATTTTTCTATTCCAATCAGGTTTCCTATAGGACCTTAGGATGCTTTATGTAGCTCTTCATCAATCAGTTTCGTAGTTGAGTTCATTTTCTTCTGATGTGCTCCCCGGCTTCCCTCACAGAATAAAGATATTTCCAGTCTCTTAAGCTTCCTATAGGACCTTAGGATGCTTTATGTAGCTCTTCATCAATCAGTTTCGTAGTTGAGTTCATTTTCCTCTGATGTGCTCCCCGGCTTCCCTCACAGAATAAAGAAATTGCCAGTCTCGTAAGCTAGGAGCTTTAATTTAAGCTGTGCTTAGTCAAATGCATGTTGATCTGTTGGTGTGATTCTTTAATGAGTCTGCCATCTTCATCCATCTCCCCCCGGCTCTTCACTTTAAAAAAAGAAGTTAATTGATATAGCTCTTGTAGCTGAGTATTTTGGCTAATGTTTTTAGGACACTGGTTACTAATTCCCCTTTCTTTTCCTTAAAACAAATGCATGGCTAGGTGAGTCATTGTATTCCTATCCCCTTTTCCACCCACATTATATTGAATGGAATGTCTGGAATGAGGTTCTACTATTTTGCCCCCATCTTTCATCTTTAAAGAATCAGGGGTCTAGCCATAAATGAGGATAATTGGGTATTGGACTTCACATGTTTTGGGTAATCAGGTTGGTTTCCACAATGCTCTGTGAAATTCAGGCATCGCATATACACCATCCTTATAGAAAACCATGAAATGTATTTCACAAAATATGAGTGTGACAACTTTATAAGAAACCAGGAATACAATATCTAGCTGAAGGCTTGAAGTTCACAACTGATATATTGCTATTTGCTTAATTTTGAAGTCTTGACTCTTGAGTCTTCACTTCATCCGTAAGAAAGTAAACACTACCCCAACTTGACTTCATTTCATCATTTGCTTCATCACTCTCTCTAGATCGATTTTGATGTTTTGACTACCATCATCTAGCTGTATGTCATTGCTCTGATCTTTAAGGCTCTGTTTATTTTGAATATTATTATCTGCATGCATATTCTCTTGTGATTCCAAATATTAACTCAAGAAACCTTCATTCTTTTCAACAATGTTATGTTACTTTGATCTCAGTTATGGCCATATTTTTGTAAAAAATTTAGCAACTTGCGATTCTCTACTATTATACTCAGGATATATTTGGTTGGACCTATGCTAGTGTCTGACCTATGTTCCTTTCCCATTTTATAAAAGTTGAAAGGTTTTCTTAACTGTTGTATTTTATGTTTCACTTAGTTTATGCTTTCCTAATTCTGTGATGATGCAAAACTACCGAACTATTAATGAAGCCAGTAAAAACTTTTCCCCACCATGCTTTTTCCTGGATGTTGTCGATTTTCAAAAGTTGTTGATGATATTGGTGCATACAGTGTTAAAGTTAAGGGTTGAGCCTAGGTGACACTGTGAACTGTTTTTGGGATCTTAGGTTGATTTAGAATTAGACAGGTAGTGTGCGATCTTAGTTTCAAAAAGTGTGCCTTAGGCATAGGCACAAGGGACACTCAGGCGCGAGAGCTGGCGCCTTGCGAGGCACAAATGCCTACAAAAGGTGCACGCTTATGTGTTTTTTTCTAGGCTGCTCCCTGTGCCTTATGTTGTAAGGCGTCAATAGTTAATGTGTAAGATAATATTTTTAAAAAATCACCACACGACTTTGTGATGGTCAGGTTTACTTTAATTCTAGAGGAGAGAAAAACTCCATATCCCCCAATTCCATTTGAAGTATCCTAGTCCCTAGCTATTGATCATGTCTCTTTCACCTTTTCCCATAATTCCCTTTTTTAGATTTATTTAATGGAGATTAATATGTAGTTTCTTATTCATATAAATAAAGTTTGTGTCACCTACAAAAGGATGTGTGCCATCACCTTGCGCGCCTAGACTCCAAAGATTTTTTAGTTTTGGTGTGCTTGTGCCCTTTAACACTAAGTGTGCAATTCTGTGGGTTAGACTAAGTTATTGAGAAAGCTGCAGCTGTATATCTTGCTCGGGTTTTATTCTTGGACCTTTTCCCATAATTCCCTTTTTTAGATTTATTTAATAGAGATTAATTTGTAGTTTCTTATTCATATAAATAAAGTTTGTGTCACCTACAAAAGGATGTGTGCCTTCACCTTGCGCGCCTAGACTCCAAAGATTTTTTAGTCTTGGTGCGCTTGTGCCCTCTAACACTAAGTGTGCAATTCTGTGGGTTAGACTAGGTTATTGAGAAAGCTGCAGCTGTAAATCTTGCTCTGGTTTTATTCTTGGACCTTTTATCTAGAATCGATTTTCTAATATCTTTGCTGGTGCTCACACGTCCCACTAAGGTTCCATGTTGCTCTTTGCAGTTTGAAATGGCGAGCAAATCTGAAGCTGAAAGAAGAGAGCCTGCCAATGAGCAAGCAATTGCAAACTTGTATGCCTCGATGAGGTCAGAACTAAACCAAATATACTCTAAGATCACAGAGCTTGAGATGGAAGTGAGCGAACATTCCTTGGTTATGAATGCCATCCAGCCACTTGATCCCTCAAGGAAATGCTACCGTATGATTGGAGGTGTGCTTGTAGAAAGAACAATCAAGGAGGTTTTGCCAGCTGTGCAGCGGAACAAGGAGGGAATTGAAGAGGTTATTGGCAGGCTGAACGAGGCTCTGGAGAGAAAGAAGAAAGACATTGCTGAGTTTGAGGCGAAGTACAAAATTAGGATAAAAAAGTCGGATAATGATGTGCAGGACAGTAACAAGAAAGAAGGAAACGCACAGGGTGTTCTGGTAGGCCCTGCCGGTGCTACTGAAACATAGGTTTTGTGGTGATAGTTTTTTTGAAGTCTTGGTCATATTATGTATTACTCCATGTCTTCATAGTTATGGTAGTTTGGATGGTTTAGAAATTGGATGTATTTGGATTTGTAACATCATCACGTAGTGAGTTTTTGCCTTTTTGGTGTTGTGTTTATTATTTTTATGATTTTGCTATTAATATTGAAAGTTCCCGATACAAATACTAGAATTGAAAGTTATCTTTTTCATGTGCAATTCAAAGATATTTAGGTGTGCTCTCTTCACTTGGATATTTATTGGTTGAACCCAAAGCATAGTTCATTTAAGTTGGATGTAACTCGGGTTGTGTAGGTTTACCTGTCATGCTAGCAAATTTCATGCTTAAGCAAACTGTGCTTGAAAGGAACCAATAAGTGTTGTTTCAATCTTGCGATGATCTTCCATAATTAGGGTCTATGAACCTCAAGATATAAAATTGAGTATTGTTTTTAAAAAAATTAATTAAAATAACAAGTGAAAGACTTTCCCTGACACTGAGGAGGTGACAATAATCTTACAAGTTTTAAAATGTTATTTAAAATCGTTAATTTAAGTTACTAAGTGTCGTACTTAATTATTAGCTATGATTATAACGTTACCTTTGAGATATGTAAAACTTAAAAGCTAAAACCTTGTTTATGAAAAAAAGCTTATTCATATAAACCAGACTTAATTGGTTAACTATCTGTTCACAATCACAAATCTCCTAAATAAATTGAGTTTGGTGAGATAATAAGATTAGGGGTGTCAATTCGGGTAAACAGTTCGGGTTTGGGTTGGGTTTATCAGTTTCGGGTTGTAATGAGTCGGTTAATAACAGGTTAAAATGATTAGCGGGTCGGTTTTGAAAAACATCGGGTCAGTTCGGTTTGATTTTTTTTTTTAATTGCGGTTTCTATTCGGGTCGGGTCATAATCAGGTCGGGTTGTAGTTGGTTCGGGTCATAGTGAGTTTGGGTTGAACCGAGTTGGTTTGAAAACGGGTTTAGCCAGTTGAAAGTGGGTTTCGGTTCAAAACAGTTTGGGTTGTAATCGGGTCGGGTTATAATTAGTTCGGGTCATAATTAGTTTCGGTTAAACCGGGTCGGTTTGAAAATGGGTTTCGGTTCAAAAGAGATCGGGTGAAATCGGGAGTCCGGTCATTATCGGTTCAGATCATAATCGGTTTGGATAGAACTTGGTCGGTTTGAAAACGGGTTTACCCAATTTGAAGCGGGTTTCAGTCCAAATCATATTGGGTTAAAATCGAGTCGGATCATAATCGAGTCGAGTTAGTTAGACAAGGGGTAGGAATGAGTCATGTTATAATCAAGTTAAGTCATAAATAAGTTGGGTTTATCGAGTAGTGGGTTGAAACGGATCAGATCATAAATATATTGGGTTACGGGTTGTATACGACTCGGTCATAACGGGTTACCGGTCGTAAACGGTTCGGTCTCAACGGGTTACGGGTTATAAATGGTTCAGTCACAACAGGTTACAGGTTAGGCCGGTTCAAGTTTATCGGATTTTTGCTGGGTTTAAACGGTTTTCGATTTAGAATGGGTCGGGTTACTATTGGGTTCAGACGTAATCGGTTCGGGTTGTAACAGTTTGACTTGATAACGAGTCGGGTTAGTAACGGTTCGCACAAATTCGGTTCAGTTCAGTTTAGGGTTAGAAAAAATTGGGTCGGGTCGGTTTTATTAGGTTTCCAAAAAACGGGTATTTAACGGTTCACTTCCTTTTCGGATGAGTTCGAAACAGTCGAGTTTAACGGTTCGGGTCAGAAACTGACAACTCTAAATAAGATCATTTTATAGCTCGGGCTCAAACTTGCATAAGATAAATGAATATGCATATCAACTTGAGCAAGGTAATGCTCAACTCTGTTAGGTTTTCAGTGAATTCAAACTAGAAAACACTTAATAAAAGTGTGGGAACAAAACCTAAAGTTTATAATTACAATAACAATGAAATGTAATTAAAACAAACACAACACAAAGTGTTACAATCAAGTATTAATAAATCTAAGAAATTACAGTAATTTCTAAAGGCAACACTAATGTCAAGATTATCAAACTTGCCTTAACTCCAAGCCGATCAAAGCACACATGAACATGAGAATAACAATGTCCCTTGAGACTATTACCTTGAAACACTGTCAAAGGCGTATGAATACTTTCATAAAGAGATTAATTTCCCCCACACGGTGCTTGGGTTATACCGGAAATTCTCTTTGAGATACAATTGACAGCCCTTTCGTTCTTAGCACAAAGAATCAAAATAAAGATGAATGATTCACAAAGAAGGCTAAAAATCAAGAGGATTTCTCACAAAAGGTTGCAAGAAGTTTGAGAGAAATTATGGAGAATTCTTGGGGACAGATAGAGAGAATAATGTTCTGTATCTTTTTTCTGATTGAAAACCAAGTCTTATAATCATAGACTCAATCGATGCAAAAACCGCTAAAACGGAAAGAAGCGCGGGCACGAGCGAGGAGGCGCGGGCGCGTCACCATGAGGCGCGGGCGCGCCACCCCTGACCTTCCCAAACTTCTGATTTTCCAGAAACCTGGCGCGATTTTGTCGCGACTTAGACGCGGGCCGCACCTAATAGTGGCGCGGGCGCGCCACCAGGAGGAGCGGGCGCTCCTCCAAAGTTTTGCCAGATTTCCATAATCTCAACGCGGTTTTGGCGCGGTTTCATCGCGGGTCGCGCCTAGCTAGCGCGAGCGCGATCAATCAGTAGAGCGAGCGCTCCACTCCGACACTCTAAATTATTAACAATCTTCCCCCATTTAGAGTGTCCTTTAAACATTCTCCAATTCTATCAATTTAGCCACATCTCATGCATCAATGTTAATGTCCCTTCGGATTGAATTAGCACCTAGTACAACACACTTAACGATGATCATATCCCATGATTTCCATATGGGTTGAATCACACGGATATATCCAACCATTCGAAGATGAAATACACACAAGATAAATCGAATTAATCATCACTTGGCACTTTTAAACAGCCATGTGTCCGTATCTTTCATAAGTCCATCAAAGTCTATGTGTCCATATAGACTTTTTGAAGCGGCTAAACTTCGAACTTATATAGGTAGGTTCTCATATACGTAAATGTGCCCTTGTGACAAGACACTTACATTTAGAGCTTCTCAACTCTAAACCTTTGAGAACTTTAAATGACGCTACCTAATACATCACAAGTACCATAGCAATATTGGTCATTAATATTGCTAACAAACAACAAAATTGCAATTCAACCACATTGAATTTAAGACTTGATGTTTCTTCAAGCGTTAGATTGGGTTTCACAAATTTGTGTTTTTGGACATAAACCCATTCCATCCATGGAAAATATGATGGAATATCTTGGCATAGCCTTTGTAAAGCAATCCGCCAAATTTAACTTTGTTGGAACATAGTCAAGACTTATGACCCCATCATTGATAAGCTCTTTCACTAGGCTATGCCTTAGTGAAATATGCCGAGACTTACCATTGTACACTTGACTATAAGCCTTTATCAACGCCGAATTTGAATCACAATGGATTGCCACCGGTGGCATTGGCTTTGGCAATAAAGGCAACTCTAGCATGAGATTCCTCAACTACTCAGCTTCCTTACTAGCTGAAGCAAGAGCAATAAACTCTGCTACCATAGTGGAGTCAGCAATGCAAGTTTTTTTCTTGGAAGACCATGAAATGGCACCTCCCCCAAACATAAAAACCCAATCACTTACAGAAGAGTCATCCTCTTTGTAAGTGATCCAACTTGCATCAGAATATCCTTCTAAAACCGAAGGAAATCCACTATAAGTTAGACCATAGTCTAACGTACCTTTAAGGTACCTCAAGACCCTCCGAACTGCAAACCAATGCTATGCACCCGGGTTACTAGTAAATCTACTTAGTTTTCCCTCAACTAATGCAATATCCGGTCTTGTACTAGTCATGGCATACATCAAGGATCCAATTATCCTTGAATATTCCAATTGGGAAACCGCTTTCCCCGAATTCTTAACCAATTGAACATTAGATTCCATGGGGGTGTTCACGAGACACTTATCAAACATATTAAACCGTTTGATCATTTTCTCAATATAATGAGATTGACTTAATATAAGCCTTCCATTGTCCCGAATGATCTTGATGCCCAAAATGACATTTGCCTCCCCCAAATCCTTCATCTGAAAAGAAGAGGATAAGAATTCCTTGGTCAATTCTACTTGTTGTAGACTTGTACCAAAGATAAGCATATCATCAACATATAGACAAATGATGACACCATGACCTTTGTCATCAAATTTGCTATATATACACTTATCAGCTTGATTCACTTTGAATCTAAAAGACAAAATCGTGTCATCAAACTTCCGATGCCACTGCTTTGGTGCTTGTTTAAGTCCATACAATGACTTAACCAGTTTACACACCTTATTTTCATGTCCTTCCAAAACAAACCCTTCGGGTTGTTTCATATACAGTTCTTCCTCTAGATCTCCACAAAGGAATGTCGTTTTGACATCCATTTGATGGGTCACTAGATTATATACCGAAGCCATTGCAAACAATAACCTTATTGAGGTGATTCTTGCAACCGGTGCATAGGTGTCAAAATAATCAACACCATGCTTTTGCCTAAAGCCTTGGATAACTAATCTGGCTTTAAATTTCACTATGGAGCCATCTGGTCTCCTTTTCCTAGTGAAAATCCACTTGCAACCAAGAGGTAAATCCTCTAAGACCCAAGTGTTATTTCCCATGATGGAATCCATTTCATCATTTATAGCCTCTTTCCAAGATGCACTATCCTTGGAAGATATTGCTTCACTATAAGTCTTTGGGTCACTATCAACATTGAAACAATATGGAGTAGTAGAACTAAGGATATCCCGAGAACCTTCAACTAGGTAGATTATAAAATCATCACCATAGTTCTTAGGTCTCCTTTCCCTAGTACTTATCCTAACTTGAGGAGTTTCAACATTCTCTTCATTGAATGTTTCTTCATGAGGTTCAAGTTGTACATCCAACTCTACTCTCTCCCTATCATTGTCACTTATTTGTAGATCTTTAGGTCTACTCATTGATGAAAATCGGTTTTCATCAAAAATTGCATCTCTTGACTCTATAACCGAATGAGCGGAAATATAGTCATTTTGTTCTATTACATAGAACCTATAGGTTTTGCTATGCTCAGATAACCTATAAAAATGCATTCCAAGCCCCTTTCACCGAGCTTTCTCTTCTTGTTGCCAAGCACTCTTACGACTGCCCTACAACCCCAAACCTTGAGATATTTCAAGTTTGGCTTTCTTCTGTACCAAAGTTCATAAGGAGTAGATTCTTTTCCCTTAGTGGGAACCCAGTTAAGAATGTGACAAGCTGTCAACATTCCTTCACCCCAGAACCCTTCACTCAAACCAGAGTAAGATAACATGGAATTAACCATTTCTTCAAGAGTTTTGTTTTTCCTTTCAGCTACACCATTTGATTGAGGTGCATAACCCGTTGTTGTCTCATGAATTATACCCAAAGATTGGAAATAAGCAGGATCATAATATTCCCCTCCCTTATCAGTTCTAATTCTCTTAATAAATGATTCTACTTGCAGTTCTACCTCTCTTTTATAAACATCAAACTTGGTTAAAGCTTCATCTTTGGAATGCAAAAGATACACGTAACAAAACCTAGAAAAATCATCTATAAAAGTAATCATGTATCTTTTGTTCCCCAAAGAAGGAGTACTATGAAAATCACACAAGTCACTATGGATTAGTTCTAAAATATTAGAACTTCTCTCAACTCTCTTAAAAGGAGTTCTAGTGATCTTGTTCAACATGCAAGTAGAACACTTATTAGGAGAAATATCACAAGAAGGAATTAATTCTTGTTTAGACATAAAAAGCATTTTATTATAATTCACATGTCCTAATCTTGAATGCCATAAATCAAACAAATTCAAATAAACATGATTAACATTGTCAACAACATTCAAACACATATCATTCAATACATACTTATCTCTCAAAGAGAGTTTAAACAAACCATTATCTAAGTAGCAACGACCTATAAATGTTATACCCCTAGTAATTATGCATCTATTAGCTTCAAATACAAGCTTATAGCCAAGACTATTCAGGGTAGGCTCGGATACAAGATTCCTACTAATTTCCGGAGCATACAAAACATTCCTAAGAATAATTGCAGTCCCCGAACTAAACACAAGCTCAACTTGCCCTCTTCCAAGGACCTTAATGGTAGAATTGTTCCCCATGTAGACATCTTCTCCATCAACAACCTTTTGAAAGGTTTTGAACCAATGTTTACACTTGCATACGTGCCTTGAAGCCCCCGAATCAATCCACCATGAGTCATCATCCTGCACCATAAAAATGTTAGGATCCGTTGCATTTAAATCCAAACCGGAATTAAATTTAACCTCATGAATTGGATTACCTTTGGTGGGTGGGTCCTTGCTTTCATTAGCACGTCCCTCCTTGGCTTTCTCCATCCTTTTATTAAAAGAAAAGCAGTCCTTCTTGCGATGACCAACCTTACCGCATTCCCAACAAGCAAACTTGTTATTGTTTGCTTGCCTTTTGGACTTTCCTTTGGAAGAATTTTTATTCTTCCCTTTTCCACTAGTAGATACACTAGCTTTCCCTTCATCTACCATATTCACGGTAGATGTGCTAGGATTTCCATCCTTAGCTCCTTCCGTGGCATGAATCCGTTCTTCAATTTGAAGATGGGTGGCCAAACCGGACAATGTCATGTCCTTTTTATGCTTAAGATCATGCTTAACATTTTTCCAACTAGGAGGTAACTTATCAATAATGCTAGAAACAACAAACAACTCATTCATAGCTATACCATGTTGTTCTAAGCTACCATAGATACGTTGCAATTCATGAAATTGGTCCATTATGGACCGACCATCAACAAACTTATACTTATTAAAATTGCTAACAAATAATTTCTTGTTTGAAGCGTCTTCCGCCATGTATTTGCTCTCAAAGGACTCCCAAAGCTCCTGGGCCGATTCCACATTTTGGTAGACAACAAAAAGATCATCCTCCATCTCATTCAAAATATGACCACGACAAATGAAATCGTCGTTGTCCCATTTCGATCTTTCCCGAACGTTTTCCAAGGTCTCATTCTCATGTTCACCCGGCCTTGGAGTACTTGTCACATAGGCAACATTAAGAGATGTAAGAAGAAAATATTCTTCCACCTCCTAAATTCAACTCGTCAAACTTCTTGAGTTTGACAAAGTTTGTTGTTAATTCCTTCACACTAGACATACTTGATTACTTCTAAATAATTAATCTCTTTAGATTGTTAGGTTTTCAGTGAATTCAAACTAGAAAACACTTAATAAAAGTGTGGGAACAAAACCTAAAGTTTATAATTACAATAACAATGAAATGTAATTAAAACAAACACAACACAAAGTGTTACAATCAAGTATTAATAAATCTAAGAAATTACAGTAATTTCTAAAGACAACACTAATGTGAAGATTATCAAACTTGCCTTAACTCCAAGCCGATCAAAGCACACATGAACATGAGAATAACAATGTCCCTTGAGACTATTACCTTGAAACACTGTCAAAGGCGTATGAATACTTTCCTAAAGAGATTAATTTCCCCCACACGGTGCTTGGGTTATACCGGAAATTCTCTTTGAGATACAATTGACAGCCCTTTCGTTCTTAGCACAAAGAATCGAAATAAAGATGAATGATTCACAAAGAAGGCTAAAAATCAAGAGGATTTCTCACAAAAGGTTGCAAGAAGTTTGAGAGAAATTATGGAGAATTCTTGGGGAGAGATAGAGAGAATAATGTTCTGTATCTTTTTTCTGATTGAAAACCAAGTCTTATAATCATAGACTCAATCGACGCAAAAACCGCCAAAACGGAAAGAAGCGCGGGCACGAGTGAGTAGGCGCGGGCGCGCCACCATGAGGCGCGGGCATGCCACCCTCTGGCGCGGGCGCTCCACCGAGGGGCGCGGGCGCTCCACCGAGGGGCGCGGGCGCGCCACCCCTGATCTTCCCAAACTTCTGATTTTCCAGAAACCTGGCACGATTTTGTCGCGACTTAGACGCGGGCCGCGCCTAATAGTGGCGCGGGCGCGCCACCAGGAGGAGCGGGCGCTCCTCCAAAGTTTTGCCAGATTTTCAGAAATTCAACGCGGTTTTGGCGCGGTTTCATCGCGGGTCGCGCCTAGCTAGCGCGAGCGCGATCAATCAGTAGAGCGGGCGCTCCACTCCGACACTCTAAATTATCAAAAAACTCAACCTAATTAAACTGTGCTTTTGAAATCCATTGTAGTCTCACTCATTGGATATAAGATGAGAGATATTACGTACAATGTACTACTCTGCACTTAGTAAGGTAAATGACTTATTTATAGAATCACTGTTTTGAACTCTCTTCCTACTTGACTCATTTCATATTATATTAAATTTAACAACTTAAAAAATTTTAAGAGTCCAATAATTAATGTGTCTAAAATTGATTATTTTTTAATACTCCATGAGTCCTCACTCAAACACATTACAACTCAACCCAACTTGATATTATTTAAAAAATTAAAAAAAAGCTTGAAGTTGTTAGCAACACTTGTGGAGTAATGGGGTCATGGGATCTAATAATGTAGACTTTGATAAAATTGACCGACGCTGCAATTTCGTTGGAAGATCACGTGCAACAGATTGGAAAAATTCCAACTTCTCTTTCTTAAAACTTTTAATTAACAACTAACGAAAAGCTAACACCATGTTCTCATATGGTTGGATTTTCTACGGTGGTCTATTTTTATAGAATTGTTTAAGGATTTTTCATGACTAATAATCGTTTGCCACTAATCATTCTTACAAATACATCGAACTTTCGCACTTAACAAGCACTACTCCTTGATTACTCTTTTATAATTTCACGAGACAAAGACAGCACCGGCTTCTACAAATTACTAATTACTATTTCCTTCGTTTCTTTTTAGTTGACACGTTATCAATGTACAATTTCAACCATTCATATCTTTAATTACCGATTAGAAAAAAATTTGAAAATTTGATATTTTGAAAACATATATCGTGAAAAATCTAATAAGATCTCATATGACTATATTTTTCATTATGTATAAACCACAAAACATGATCAAAGGCGAGTATGTGAATAGTGCTAAAAGTCAAAACACGTCAAATAAAAAAAATGGAGATAATATTTTTTTCGTGTTTTATAATTCATCTAATAATTAATCTTTTATCAATTTTTAGAGAGCTACTAGAATTAGAATAGGTCAAATTGAGGAAGTGAGTAAAGATGATGCTGGTGGGTTGTGCCGGGTAGTGTGGCTTGGGTCTAGTTAGTCCCGGTTCACTCATGAGCGGCTAAGCCTCATTCATTACGTATCGTGTTGTATCAAAATTTCAAAAAGGTAGGCTAAGCATGAACCAAGCCCACATGTCACTGTATAGTATTTACATGCCCATGCCAAATTTATTACTCCATATATTTTTAATGTGGTCTGTTATGCTAGATTGTGTTGTACTTAATTGTGCGTCTTCCAAATATATGTGGCCCAAGCTCGCCTTGTGTTTTGCTTACCCCTTGCTAGTGTTGTGATGTGCTTTTTCTTGTTGGGACCATTCCACGACTCAGCTTAGTCTTGTGCCATCTTTACTGGTGACAGCTAGTGAATAAAGGTGGCCATCGTGCATGCGAGCTGGGTAGGCTGTGTTAGGGTTAGGTCGGTCATGGGATGGGTACGATGACATAGGACTGGCTTGGGTTGGGGGTAGGGTGGGCTATGTCGGGTGGGTTGTATGAATTGGGTCAAGTTTTACGAGTCAAAATAGGTTGGGTCAAAGTGGGCTAGGTTGGGAAAACCAGACCCACAACACAACCCTCGTCTGCCTAAACCGCGCTGTGCTTGGTCGGTGATGGGTTGAAATCGGGCTAGGCGGCCTAGTTGACCCACCAGTCGTGCTAGTCAGGGTAGGCTGTGTGCAACTCGGCCCACTAGCCACCTCTACTGATGAGGTATGCTGAGGCTTTAGAAATGGCAAGGTCGTTAGAATCGAAAGAAAACAAAGTGCCTCAAGAGAAGCTTCCAAGGAACCCTTCTTTGATGTTGAAATACATGTTTGTGTATAGGATTAATATAATTTTATTTATCGTTTAATTTGAATTATGATTATTAGGGAATGCTTTAGGGTGGTGAAGTAATAAAATAGTTCCTAGAGTGACATGTTAGTTACACGTATTTTTAAAATGGTAAAATGACAAATATATTCTTATTTAATCCAAAATTCTACCACTATAAATATGACAATGTCTTTATTGCTCATTTTGCATATTCATATCTATAGTTTTAAAAAATTAGCTATTTATCAAACACTTTTATACAATTATCTAATACAATTAGTTAGTCAAATCCTCAGTAGTTAATATAACTAGCTAGTTAAAATCAGGTACCACGATTAGGTTTATTATCTTTTAGCTTTTCATCAAACATGGCCTTAACCTAATTTACCCTTTTCCTTTTTTTATTTTTTATTTTTTAAATGTTATAGTCACTTTCAAATGTTACAATAATAAAATAACCGAGACCCACTTACAATAGGTGGGTAGCAGTTTCAAAAAAATAAAATAAAAAAATAACCGAGGAAAATAATAAATTTATTTTATTTTTAAAATATCTTGTGCTTTTGCTAACCTATAAAAGGTAAACACTTGCATTAAAAAAATATATATATAAAAATGGTAAACACTCATGGTACACACTTATAAGTATAAGAGAATTTTCAAAATTGACTAATACTTCCTCTGTTCCCTAATATTGCAATAAGGGGTAAGACGCGAATTTAAAATTAGGAGAGTGATAAATAGAAATAAAGATTGAGACCCATGTAATGAAGAGAAAGATAGAGCGAACGCATGTGCATATTAGTAATGTTGCAATATTTATGAAATTTCCTAAAATAGGTGGGGTAGCAATTTTAAAAAATAAAATAAAAAAATAACCGAGGAAAATAATAAATTAATTTTGTTTTAAAAATACCTTGTGCTTTTGCTAACCTATAAAAGGTAAACACATGCATTAAAAAAAACATAAAATAAAATAAAAATTGTAAACACTCATCGTACACACTAATAAGTATAAGAGAATTTTCAAAATTGACTAATACTTCCTCCGTTCCCTAATATTGCAATAAGGGGTAAGGCGCGAATTTAAAATTAGGAGAGTGATAGATAGAAATAAAGATTGAGACCCATGTAATGAAGAGAAAGATAGAGCAAACGCATGTGCATATTAGTAATGTTGCAATATTTATGAAATTTCCTAAAATAGTAATTGTTGTAATATTAAAGGAATGGAAGAAGTATATCAATAATGAACAAAACCATAAATGTCACATGTAAAGGGTTGGTATAATCGTATAAATGACAACATAAGTTGCAAGAAAAACTACACGATGGAGAATTTACACTTTATATTATGATGATGAAAAGTTGATTTAATGAAACTTTACATTAATACATATTTGACAACAATTGTTACCATAACATTTATTTTTAATACATTAGAAATGTTGGTGTCTGAAATGACAAAAATACCCTTCTCAAGGATTAGGCTCACCGTAATAAAGCTCGTTAATCCTAAACTATCCCTTGATGCTATGATTAAAACTTTACCCTTGATTTGCTCAAAAAGTACATTTTCGTCACATCAAAGTATGATAATCGGAATAGCTGATTTTTTCTAGGGAGATAGAGATAGTCAGAAACACCCCTCTGTTGATCGAATCAAATTGTATTGGCCAAATTAGGATGGTTAACTTTTTTTTTTTTTTTTTTTTTTTTCTAATTCTAGACACACTCTCTACTATCTCTCCCTAGAAATACAATTTGACTCAATCGCCGGAGGGGGGTGTTTCCGAGATCAACACCTAAGCTTACCCTTTCTTTTTTACAGGCTCTCAAACGCCTAGAAAGAGATAAATTTTAGTTGTATTACAATCTGGGCACTAAATTTAAACTATCCCTAAAATACCTTATAACCGTTAAATAATTTCTATTCTTTTTTTTTTTTTTTTTTTTTTTTTTGAAACATATATAATTTATATTCTGAAAACAAGTAAAAAATAAAATATATATAAAATTATTAAAAAACTCAAACCGTATCTATTATACAGAAACAAAAAGAGTATAATTATGAAAAAGGCGGCTTATTTATTCAATCACATTAGCAAAACATTTGTTTTGGTGCATTATGTGCTAGGCTGCTAGCCACCATTGCTCTATAGTAAACTCAACACGGAGTTCCAACTCAACGAGTTAAAATAAAAAAAAAAAATCTGAATGTGTCGGTGCACTTTACATGGCAAAATAGGACCAATACTCTCAATTTGTCCCACACTTCCACCGTCTTGTTTTTAGTAGTTTATTTAAGGATTGAGAGCAATAATAATTTGGTTTGGAGTAAACGTGAGTAATAAACAACTAATAATGGTATCTTCCTAGAATATTACTTAAATGAGTTGGCTAAAGACAACTTCTCTAATAGACCAATATTGTAACTTATACTTGTAGCAAACAAGGCAACTAGCAATGATCACAAACGTCCAAGTAAAGTGAACTTTTAACTCATTTGGTGTTTAAAATGTTGACTTAGTTTAATTTATCTCCAACTTAATTCATAATCCTAATGTAATTAAACTTGACATAGTTTGTCTGACATAAAACAACTTGAATCAAACTTTTAATTGATTAGGCGCATTCAGTGACATTTTCGTACATCATTTTATATAAATTTTATTAGATATATATAAAATGGAGTATTGTCGTGTACCAATGTACCACAATAGTAGCTATATACATGAGCTACAATTTACCCCCCTATATAGCTTAAATTCCAAGAGTTTTATCGCTTATTCTCTATCACTTGATGTAGGGATTCTCAATTTATTTACAAATGCGTTTCATGGAGAATTCTTGGGCGGTCAACACTAGGGTTTGACTATATTAAAGTTTGACTTGTCTCTTTTACTAAAATAAATCCAAGAGTTCTTTGAAATTGTCATAATAGTGGTTGAATTGAAGAATAAAGAGTAGCATGGTTGAGGCTCAAGGAGTAGTTAGTGAATAAAGTTTTCTTCCTTTATCCTCCTCAATAGATAAGGGTTGAGCGAAACTTGTTTAGCAGCGTCGTATATGAAAGAGAATTTCTTCATCCTTATTCATTGACCAAGACTACCCTATAGAGTCAGGTGATCGAAGCTATTTCCTATCGAGTTCATAGAAAATTTTGGAGGTTCTGGTTCATGCCCAATAGAGTAACTTCACACGATTGAATTGGGTGAAGGCTTGGATACGAATTTCTCAACCTTTTCTTATATTTAAGTGAATTTGATCTTGATTTTTTAATTGGGATCCAAGGGGTAACGTCTAAGATAACAACCAACTAGGGTATTGTTAGCCACCTATAAAAGAGAGAGAAACACTTTGTAATTACATCTTGTCAATATCATTATATGAGAAATTATTTCTCTTATTGCATCTTTGTCAACGTTCTAATATTAGTGATTATATCAATCTTATCAAAAAAATTTGTTGTGTTGTAAATGAAGATAGGAAACACTTGATTCATTAATCTTTGTGATTAATGAGTTTTATATAAATAAAAACGTTTGAAGGTCGAACTGTAACCAAAACTTTTACAGCACCAAGTAATTCTTGGTATACAAAAAGAAGCTTCAATTTGAGTAGAGATTGATCTCTAGTTCATAAAAATATCCCATCCACAAACTTATGATGATCCACCTAATCGTATCACAAAGAATTCCAATTTCCATGATTTTATTTTCAATGTAATAAGAGAAAACCTCTACACCAAAATCGAGATAAATTGTAAAAGGAGAAAATTTACTAAAAAAGAAAAGAGATTAAACTAAAAGTTTATGAAATAAACTAAAATTGAAAGCCGCTAGATTTTCATTTTTTATTTTTTGTGAAGCAGAGGGGCCATGCCCCAAAACAAGAACGTAAAGCAAATAAAACAAACACACAAAACAAAAAGCAACAAAAATAAAACAACTACTAATTTAAACTACTAAAGCTTGGCAAAGACTACTCTTCTCCAGAGATAGGAACTAGCCTTGGTCGAGCAACTCCCTCGAGATCCTCCAATAAAACCGCACGAAGATCACTCGGGACTGCCTTAAAAATCACAAGTTTCTCTTCCGAGGTGACACCAAAATTGGCTAGCCAATCGACAACCCTATTGGCCTCCCGATAGCAGTGATCCAATACCTCCCAGCCTTCTCTCGCCATAAGTGACCTACACTAACGAATGATATGTATATATGGTGAGTTGGAGGGAACATCCTCCAACAAGAAGTGTACCACCACCTCCGAATCAACTCGAAGTTGAAATTTGTGATGATTCCCATTCCACGCAATTGCTAAACCACGAAGAACACCCAGAAGCTCAGCCTTCGTGCAAGAACACGCCCACAATTAATCGCAAATACTTCAAAAACCTCGCCATTGCATGTAACACCGTAGAAATTCCTTTCCTCTAAAATACTTGTTTTGCCCTTTTAAAATACGAAATAGAAAATTCTAAGACATTACCGTCACCGTCAAAATGGCTAAGACAATTATCAAAGACACACAATGGAAGACTCTCTTTAAAACTATTAAAACAAGTCAACTAAAAAAGTCAAACCAAATGAAATTAAAGTCAACCAAAGTCAAACAAAGTCAACCTACAACTCGGAACCAACATAGGCCCTTAATAAAAACGGAGATAAAACATTTGAAAACCTTTGCGTTAGTCTCACAAGCAAAACATATAATAATTAAAGCAATAAACCACATCATATTCTTATGAAAACTAAACAAGATTTGCTCTTCACACATGCCCATCATAAATATGCTTCCACATCTAAAAAGCTCCTCTTTACTTTGTCCCCACTACCCGCCATTAGAAATGGGTCATCGTAGGGCCAAGATAAAGACAAGGCCAAACAAACATACAACACACAATCAGCAATGCTGAGTACATAAGCGTAAACAGTACACACTAACATGCTTTAATCCTATCAACACACAACTTACCTTGTTGCACCTGTTTTCAAGCATACAACACAACCAACAAGTACATAGACCACTAAATTGCTTAATTAATTTGATTACGCATCGTATGAGTTTCCCACCTAAAATCTCTACCCAAAATAAATTGAGGTAAACTACGCCGGGAGCTAACCGGGTAGGCAAATGCCACATGAAGTGACTGAACGTCCTGCGCATAAGATAAATAAAAAGGAAAATACAACGTCCTGTACTCTTAGTAGAAGTCATGGTTAAATTTAAAATCTCATAACTCCCCTCATATGTTCATACTCAAGGTATATACGTTCCAAGATTTTTGGTGCGTAATCTCTTTCACTTTACGTTGTTAACATATTTTTAAACTTGGTGATGACTCTTAAACCATAACACAATCAATCATAATAAATCATTCAAGCAATCAAACATACCAATTTAATTCTTGAATAATTAGTGACCACATAATTTAATGTTGAATCCTTTTAAACTACCTCGGTGTTAAATAACACCTTAAGTGCATAAAGCACCACAAATCCTATCCCTCGGTGTTTAGAACACCTTAAGTGCACTAGGCACCGCAATATATTTGATTCCTGTGTACTAAGACACTTAATAGCTCAATCCTCATGCTTAAAGCATCAATAAAAATTATTTGAACCACAATAAAATTCCCTTCCAATATTCCAAACCAAATTAAACATTTAGTTTAATTAAACATGCTCTCAATCATGCCAATAATAAAAGTGTAGTTCATACTCAACATGCCAACATAATTAATTCTAATCATCAATTCACCACAAATATAATTCATACTTCACAATTCAATCACCAACATCAATCCAATCAACAATCCCAACCAAAACCTATCATGATACTACCTTGAAATTAATTAAACAAATCCTAGCATGCTTCTATACACTTAAATAATTACTAAGTACATGAACGTACCTTGAATATGATCTCAAAATCGCCACGACTACACAAAATAACTCACTTGGAAATCTCCTAGAACCCAAAATTACAAAGAGACATTAATACCTATTCAATATAAATTTTCCAGCAATATAAAAATCACTCAAAAACCCTCTAAAACAAGCTGAAAATTAATTTAAAACCCTTATTTTTATTCCCAATTAATAGGTAATTAAAAATCCTTTCAAGAAACATAATTCAAACCTTTATATAAAAATTTCAACTTTACAAAAACATGTAAAATTGCTGTAATTATGTTTAAAAACATCTGATTTAATAGTTTCAATCACCTACAATCAATTCCCATCAATATACATTAATTTAGAAACCTAGGGTTTTCAATTTGGGGCTTTTTAATTCAAAAACCAAATCTGAAAGTTATATACATAATAATTATAATCAAACAGGCGGCCTGCCTTGGCTGCCAAGGCTGCCAGCTGGCGCCTAGCACCAAGGCTGGGCAGCCTGGCCAGCTGACAGGCTAAAGTCATATCACCTAATCAAAAGTAATTCCTAAAACCACTAACTAAAATATATAGGAAAGTAGGGTCGAATCCATAGGAAAATAAGTCTTTTTATTCCTAATCAATTAATATAATCTAAATTATCAAGTAACCAAATTGTTTTTAATGAGAAATAAACTAATGGAAAATAATTAAACTAAGGGAGGAAATCAATAATAAAAGGCCTAGGGTATAGGTTCACCAATAAATAGTATTCCAGGGTAAAACACAACAATCAATTACCAATGCATCAATTAATCAGATTATAAAGGGCTTTCACTACGTATTACAATCACAGAATTAATCTACCAGTATTAAATCGCATCTCTCGAATCTTGACTTAACCATTTATAAATTAACCTGCCTATTGAAACTAAGCCTAAACATCAATTCTCATATCTCGAATCTCGAATCAATATTTCATAACTCATACAATTAAACCAGACCTAATCTAATTGTATAGCATTAATCCAATCAATAGGAAATCAACCAAAGCATTAACAAACAACAATAGTAAATTACCCCTTCATATTATTTATGGAACCCCATAACCCTAGAATTAAAATACTCATACATAATAAAATCTAAACTAATCAAAGCAATTAAGCAAGACATAATTAATCTAAGCAATAAAATTACTGAAAATAAAAGGGAAGAAATAGTTACCAAAATAAACGGAAATGGTGAATTGTATAAATCTCAAGAGTGTAGAGAGAAAAAGTAGGAATATTAACAAAAGCTTAAACGAAATCCGAAAATTAAGTAAAGAGTAAAAAAAAACCGTCCTAAACTTCCTAAAATAAATCGTATTTATACTTAGGCTAAAAAGATAGAACAAATTAAATCCTAGAACTCTTCAGAAACACGCGCTCGGTCGGGCCCGCCTTTTTAACCCTTTTTACTTCATTCGCGCCCGGTTGGGCACGCGTTGGGAGAACACTTCTTTTCCTCTATATGGCGCGCCTCAGGGCGAGGGCTTGCCCGGTCGGGCGAGCTCCCGGGCAAAGCTGGACCTTCACTTTTGGGCTATTTCTCTTGGCCCAATTTTGGGTTTTCCACCTTGGGTCTTGAATACTTGGTCCATTGCCTCGGTCTCTTCTATGCCGAGCCCTTAATCACTGATTTGATGACTCCAACCGGTCTTGGGCTATGAAATACGGTAATAATTCTCCAATGCTTGTGGTGGCTAATCATAAGTCTGGGAAAATGCTCCAAATCTGCAATTTCCTATAAAATAGTACCACAACTACGAAAACACTAGAAAACGCATATTAGTAATAAAAGTGGCTCTAAAGAGCCAAAAATACTCCTAACTATGACCAAGGGACGGGGGTAAATCACTATATAAAACGAACATATCAAACTGCCCCAAGCCAAACCTTTGTTTGTCCCAAAGCAAAGAGCTCATCAACGAACAAATAAATCATACTTCACCCCAAAAATCAATTAAAACCAAACATAACCAATTCAAGGCAAATCCAACAAGCATGCATCAAAATCAACCAATCAAATCCATCCAACTACTCATCCTTCCTAACAATTGTCAAATAGAGGAAACCACAAGAGCATATAGAATTCAAGACTAGTGCTTACACACTCAACTCTCATTTATGTGGCGAGTAACAGATGTACTCGATCACTCTCTATCCAACCCCTTTAATGTGAACAATGCCCTCCCAACTCATGCACTCGTGTGTTTAAAATACATGCACTCAACCAAGTAGTCGACTCGGAATACATCAAATCATTCTTTGCATTGATAAACAACTAATTTCACATTCATACACTCTATGCACAAAGGTCGGAAGGTCTTCAAAGCTTGTAATGTAAGGTTAGGGTAAAAGGGAGGATAAATTTAAGAAATATGAGAGTAAAGCCATGCTTTAGGGAGCCAAAATCCTAATAAATAAAACCAAGGTAAAAAAAAATAATGACCAAAACATCTCCAACACAACTCAACCCTACCAAAAATTCACCAAACATCCAATTCAATCATAACAAAATTCCCCCAACACATACAACTTCACTCACAAAATTATAGTAATAAAGAACTTGAGTGAATCAAATAAACTTTGAACTCTTTTTTTTTCTTTTGATTTTTTTCTTTGTTTTTTTCTTTTCCTTTCAAGCCACGTTCATTAAAACACTTTAACATCAAAACATTTTTTTTTCTTTTGCTCTTTTTTTTTCTTTTTATCTCACTTGGAATTTTTTCACTTTTGAACACTTTTTTTTTCAATTTATTCCAATCCACAAAAATAAGAACAAATAAAAGCTTCTCAAATCCACCCAAATTCTGCAAATTAAGTGCACACTACAACTCCCTCACCTCACCTCACTCACTAATCTCTCCCCCAAGCCAAGCTTGGGACTAGTAACCAATGGGGAAAAAATAGGCTTATAATGTGGCTAATAAACAACAAAAAGTCAAGGCAACAACATGGGTAGCAAGAAGGGAACAAAGGTATCTAAAATCATCTGAAGGCTACCTAAGAAAACAAATGTCTTCGTCATCCTCAATGTGCATAATAATGAGTCATACAAACATTACTCAAAGTTATAAACCAATACTCAACTTCATTGACATACCAGGAACTAACACACATTCCTAAATAAATCAACTAGTCAAGCACTATATTCACAAGTAATTGGGCAAAATTAACGCATGTTAAGACATCCAAGCAATCGAACATCAAATCGTGGCTAAGCTATCCACAATACTCATCATCATATACCAAGAATCAAAACAATTTTCATGTATGGGGCACAGGGAAGCATGATTTATCATTCATTGGATCGTATTTTCGTATTTTTTTTTAATTTTTTTTCAAAGCAATTAAATCTAACCTAAAAAGCAATAAAACTAACACATCAACAACAAAAAGAGAGAGAAAAGAAAGATACCTAGCGCGAATGAAGAAAAAAGGGTCAAAAAGGCGGGCCCGGCCGGGCAAAGCTCCGCCCAACCGAGCGCGTGTTTCTGAAGAGTTTTAGGATTTAATTTGTTTTATCTTTTTAGCCTAAGTATAAATACAATTTATTTTAGGAAGTTTAGGACGGTTTTTTTTACTCTTTACTTAGTTTCCGGATTTAGTTTAAGCTTTTGTTAATACTCCTACTTTCTCTCCCTACACTGAGATTTATACAATTCACCATTTCCGTTTATTTTGGTAACAATTTCTTCCCTTTTATTTTCAGTAATTTTATTGCTTAGATTAATTATGTCTTGCTTAATTGCTTTGATTAGTTTAGATTTAATAATGTGTGAGTATTTTAATTCTAGGGTTATGAGGATCCATAAATAATATGAAGGGGTAATTTACTATTGTTGATTGTTAATGCGTTGGTTGATTTCCTATTGATTGGATTAATGCTATGCAATTAGATTAGGCCCGGTTTAATTGTATGAGTTATGCAATATTGATTCGAGATTCGAGAGATGAGAATTGATGTTTAGGCTTAGTTACAATAGGCAGGTTAATTTATAAATGGTTAAGTTAAGATTCGAGAGATGCGATTTAATACCGGTAGATTAATTCTGTGATTGTAATACGTAGCGAAAGCCCTTTATAATCTGATTAATTGATGCATTCGTAATTTATTGTTGTGTTTTACCCTGGAATATTATTTATTGGTGAACCTATACCCTAGGCCTTTTATTATTGATTTCCTCCCTTAGTTTAATAATTTTTAATTAGTTTATTTCTCATTAAAAACAATTTGGTTACTTGATAATTTAGATTATATTAATTGATTAGGAATAAAAAGACTTGTTTCCCTATGGATTCGACCCTACTTCCCTATCTATTTTAGTTAGTGGTTTTAGGAATTACTTTTGATTAAGTGATACGACTTTAGCCTGTCAAAATTTGGCGTCAGCTCAGGGTTAGGAAAAGGGAAAACAGGGGTGTAGTCCTTCCCTCCCCTAACAAGCCACTTTAGAACATTGCTATGGTTAGGTTTAACCCAGTTCAAAAATTGAAAATACGGCACATTCATTAGAGTGCCCCCCCCCACAGTTAGTTAACCCCTCATACCTAGACTCGTTAAAACCCGTCTTCTTAATTGCTATCCTAGTAATTAGGCCGCCACAACGAACAGGGGCCTTAGCATTGTTGCCACAGGCGTTGGCATGCCTACTCAGATGGGTAATGATATAACGGGCGATGTTCAATTTCCCGTATCCATACACATAGTGCCCTAGGATAGCTAGCTCGTTGGTTTGGGCATTATAGGGTTCGTCGCGAGCTAGGAAACAAGTCCCTGAAAATCTTTGGAAGATTTTGGGGACGGGATGGTGAAAGGGAAGAGTACTAGCATGCTGAGAGTTAGGGCATGGTTTGCCCGACAATGCAAAGTAAATATCGTCAGCTTTGTACTCTTCATGCCATTGGGTCGGGGGATGGGGATCAAGATCAAGTAATTGGGCAAATTCAACATATGTTAAACTAATATTCCTATTGTTCAATCTAAAATGCATAATTGGTCCATTATTTGTTTGAACAAAATTTAAAGAAGATAAGAATTCACAAGTTAATTCCCTAAATGTAGGATAATGCATATCTACAAATTTACGCATGCCAATTGTTTTGGGGTTTTTTGATGTCCTGCGGGAGAGTTCCAATTCCGAGACTGGATCCGTGCACCCGTACCTGCAAAACAACGGAGACTCCTTGTGGTGGGAGTTCCGCCTCCGACGGTCAAGTTAGTACTTGTTTGAGGAGTAATAAGTGCGAAAAATGTAAAGGTTGGGAGATCTAGTTCCTCTAGGGGAGGAGTGATTAATTACTTAACCCCCTTTAATGAGGATTAATTAGAGTATTTATAACCTTGGGAAACGTGCCAAATACTAGGTTTAGGTTAACCTAGGGATGACTGGGCTTCCCTTGGAAATTGGGCCTAGGTGGTCGTTTGGCCTGTTTGGCATATGGAGGCCACGCGGCATGACACAACTGGTCCATGGTGGAAAAATCAACGCCTGACACGTGGCAGGCTTCTATTGGCCCATTTGGCGGATACTTAGCAGAGCCTGAATGGTCCACTTGTCAGATGGTGATTGGTAGGGAAAAATCCCCTAATCATTTGCCCCTCACAGGTGGCACGTGGCTGTTCACATGTCACATGTGACAGGTGTCGGCCTGTAACAGGCGACGGCCTGCTACAGGTGTCGCCCTATGACGGGCCGAGCATTTTTCTCGCTCGTTTTTTTTGAATTTGGAGGCGACTCTTCGCATTCTCCTTTGCCCTATATAAAGACATGTTGACCAAGTCTTTTGTTCACATTTGCGAACTTTTTCAAGAGAACTCTCGGACCCTTGAACTTGAGCTCTGACACTTTGCAACTTTTGACCTGCCGATTATTTCTGACAGGGCAACTACTTTTGTTAGGCGCCTACTCGATCAAGCTCTTCTTCAGTACTTAAGTTTCAGGTAACCGTCTGTTCCTTTATTCTTTTTGCTTTTGCACTTTTTCTTTATTTTTTGAAAATGAGACCTCAAAAGCATCCGGCACGACCTAAGTTAGCAATCAGCCGGTCACCGGGGACGGTTGAGTCTAGGACTAGGGGTTCCGACTGCCCTGCGGTACTTCAAACTTTGCGCAAGTCCCGGAATCCTACTGTCTTTGTATCTATGCAGGACAGTATGGCAAGAACAAAAAAGACAAAGAGGATTGAAAACTCTGATGGCTCCTCTTTCCGAGTTCAGATTAGTGAGCTGTTGGACCAGCCGCCTGATACCGCAGGGACCCAAGGTGGCCCTTCTGCCGAGAGCTCTAAGGAGGGAGCTAAGGTAGTCCCTTCCCACTTCACTGTTGACCTGGCCAGTCAGCAATCGGCCCCTGAAGAAGAAGAGGGGTCGGCCCCCTCAGGGAGAGGGGAGGAGTCGGACTCTTCTGATAGCGAGTCTGACTCTAGCTCTTCAAGCCGCCTCTCTATAAACTCGGAGGAAAGGCATTCTCGCTTGCATGAGGTGAGACTTTCTCATGCGGATAAGAAGGGGGACGACTGGTCGGAACCATCCGCCTCTCATAGGGAGTTGAATACTCCTTACTACTGTCATGTCCCAAAGGGCCAAATCAAGGCCATGAAAGAACGAATAGACACTTTTCTATCGGACCATTTGTTGGTCCTGATTTTCAAGTATTTGTGCCGGATGGTGAGGATACAGTCGTCTGGCCCGCGGGGTCTAGCTATGGGGACGCCTATTTTGGCTGCTAGGAGGCGGCCATTAAGGTTGGTCTGCGATTTCCCTTGCATCCGGTCGTTTAACAAATCCTCGATGGATACGAGGTGGGGCTATGGCAGTTAGCCCCGAATTCCTGGTTCAACATCCTTGGCTATGTAGCCGGATGTGAAATGCATGGGGTGGAGTCGAAGTTTGAGGCGTTCACCCATATGAACTATCTTAGCCGGACCCCCAAAGAAAGCGGTTTAGCATGTACCAAATAACTATCCACAAAGGCTATCTGATGACGAAGGGCAAACAAAATAAATGGAAGGATTGGAAAAAAACCTTCCTAATCATTGACAGCCCTGACAAGCTGCTGAACAAGCGCTACAATAGGTGGAACAAAGATCCACCTCTTCTAGCAGGTGGTCGCAGCATGCCGCTTGTTCCCCTCAAGGCCAGGAAAGAGATCCTAGACCGAGGGCTTTTCAAAGTAGAGATTAGGGCAAACTCTACTACTGGGGTACGAGAGCAAGTGCCCCTAAACTGCGTCCCAGAGTTTCAATGGCTCTATGACGAGTACATTCTGGCAGCCTGCGGCCTTAACAGTCGGACCTCCAGAGGTAGTCGGCCACTTGAGCATGTATACATCTTCTACTTTGTTTTCGAATTTCTTCTAACTCTTTGTGGCTCTTATTTGTAGCTGAAGCTATGGACCAGATTTCTGCATCTAAGAAGGCGGCCGCCTTGCTACGGACCTCCATCATGCAGCAGAAGCGGACCTCTTTTGATTCTCTTGCCAGGGAGACGCCCATAGTGAGTTTATGATATTTCAAACTGTGCCCTGAAAGTCTGTTATTAGTAATATTGATCATTTCATATTTTTTGCAGGCGGGCACTTCCAAACCCTCCTCTTCCCAGCAACCGGATACGAAGGCTCGCAAACTGGCGATTGGGAGCTCTCCTGGCTCAGCCAGGAAACAGTCGGCTGACAAGCAGCCAATCACCCCACAAAGTGTGGGGAAACCATCACAAGTCCTTAGGGACAGTCGGCCGCCAAGAAGTATAAACTGCTCTGCTAGACTTAACTTATTTCCTCATCGTTTTCTTCATGTTTTTTATGTTTCTTTTTTTTTTTTTTTTTTTTTTTAATGCAGGCGTCCCTCAAGAACCGGACTTGGTCCAAATGCCCAAGTCTATGATCAAGGCCGTCCCTCAAGAGGAGAGGGATGCGGTCAAGGGAGTCGACACCCTTGACCTAGACGACATCATGGGTCTTCTTTCCGAGGTAGACTTAGAATATTTTTAAAGTGTTGACTTTGCGTGCCACCTGTTATTCTTAAATCTGACGCCTATTTTTCCTTTTTCCAGACCATGCTGAGAGTACATGGCCTCCGAAGGCCGATCAGCGCCAAGAACAAAGAGGTAAAGGCTGCTAAAGCTATGGCCGCCTCTGACGTTGATAAGGCAATGTTTTAAATTGCCCAAAATGAAATTTTGACAACTGATATTCTTTATTATCAGGCGCAGGCCACTTCCACTATCCGCACTGAGTTGGAGGCGGCCAAAAAGAAGAATAATGAGCTGGAGGCGACGGTCAAGGATCTCCGAGATGAGCTGAAGCCGCTTAGGCAGAAGATGACCCACTTTGAGGCCATGGAAAAATCTTTGGTGGCTGTCAAAGACCGCCTGCAGAAGCAGGAGAAGAGCCTCATTGACGAGCTTTCGGCCAAGGCCGAGAAAGAAAAAATGGAATTAGTCCAGGCCATGATGGACGACTCGGCTCAGATCATGAAGATGACTTGGACGACCCTCTTCCCAAAAGCTCACTATGCCGCCTGGGAGAAAAAGTTCAACTCTTGTACTGAAACGTACAACCAACAGATCATGAGGCAGACGGCTAAGGAAGACGAGGCGGTTGACTCTAGCTCAAAGGAGGAGGAGGAGGAGGTGGCCTTGCAACCGATTGAGGTGGATGCGCATAAAACTTCTGCCCTTGAAGGCGAGTCGTCAAAAGAGGGGGCCTTAAAGAATCAAGCGCCCATCGTTGAGCTTGATCAGGCGACAGCTAACACCGAAGCCCCTCCCAATGCTTAAAGCTTTATTATTTTTTCTGTTCTCCGACCTGCGTGCCGTGTGCTCTTGTATCACTTTACCTGGCCAGGGGGCCGGGGTATTGAATATTTTGCTGGTCTTTATGGTCGGCTATTTATATGAATTTGGCGACCATCTTTTGGTCGTCTTTGCTCATTGAATTTTGTTTATGATTTGTTTTTTGCTAAGGGTAGAGGATCCTTACTACCCGCTTTCATGTCAGACCAACTGTTTCGGCTAAAAATGTTTTAAAATTTATAACTTATCATAAGCCAAAGATTGCGAACAGGTACTAGGTATCGACTGCCTCTGCCCCTGGACGACTGTTTGTCTTTGTTCCAGGTTAGGCGATCAGTCGGCCATTTACCCAGTCGGACCCCCAACGTATTTTAGGAAATACGTTATGTTTGTTTAACTTTTTCAAGTAAGAAAGGAACAGGCCGCTTATAACCAGCCCGTCTGTTTATTAAAATAGGATTAGTTCTTGAGTCCCTGTTTGCCAAAAAGCAGTCGACCTACGAACCAGATTTTCAAACATGTTTGGTTTGAAAAGTAATCATCTTAGTAGGGTCAGGGTACGAGAGCTTTGGTTTGCCTTTAGACTGGCGGACTCGTCATACCTTTTGAATCCTTACTAAGTATGAAAGAGTGACTTATGAGTAATCTTTGAGGTTACTCATTCTTCAGCTTTTATGCTTGAGTAGTAGAGGCACCAGGCGGCGGAAGCCGGCTGATCCCCTTGATTCACCAATTTTTGTTGGCTATTTACTCAAGGGGTACCGGCTGTACTTATCCCAAGTAATACAGACGGTCATCCGACGCGGATGTTAACTGCTAACACTTGTTTGGTTTAGTGTTAGAGTTATCCTTGTCTTAAAAACGACTACGTGGTTGTCCTTGGGGACAGTCGTCCGGGTGCCGTGTAATTAGTTTATAGAACAATGTTCCACCCAAAAGGGAGCTGCTCTCTACGATGAATTTCATCCGGAGGGATGCCGCCGGACGCTTGCTATAATGTTGGGACAGGTTGTATACGTTTAAAGATTGGATCAGTTGGCTGGGCGCCTAGTCTGATCATTCGGCCATAGGCCTTAGGTAGTTCATGGCGAACTAAGTATAGGAGAGTAGCCGACAGTATAGCTACAGGCGGCGTGCCCCTCTAAATTGAATGCATATTTGAGTAAAATGGAGAGTAGCCGACTGTTTTACCAGTTGGCATGCCCCTCAATTGATAGAAAAAACGGAGAATAGCTGGCTGCTCATGAAGCAAGCGACATGCCTCTCTAAGTACAATACTTAATGAAGCAAAATAGAAAACTTTATTAGTAGCTCTTGGCTATTTACATCATTCAAAAATAATACTTCTTTATCTACATTCCAGGTTCGAGGAAAGGGTTGGCCGTCTGGTGTTTCCAGGCGGTAGGTGCCGTCCCGGATTTCTTCATAGATTCGGTAGGGTCCTTCCCAGTTGGGAGTTAATTTGCCTGACTCATTGGCCCTACCGACTGCTTCCATCTTTCTTAGTACAAAGTCCCCCACTTTGAGTGGACGCCTGTGCACTCTTTTGTTATATGACTTTGTCATTCTCATGCAGTAGATTTCATGGCGCAGGGCTGCATTGCCCCTTCGTTCTGGAAGTGAGTCCAAGGCCAGGCGCATGGACTCCCAGTTCGCCTCTTCGTCATACAACATTATTCGAAGAGTCGGCTCGTAGTGTTCAATTAGAAGAACAACTTCTGCACCATAAGTTAGAAGGAATGGAGTTTCTCCAGTCGACCCTTTTTCAGTCGTCCTAATGGCCCAGAGAACATGCGGTAGTTCATCTGCCCATAGGCCGCCTGCTCGTTCAATATTCTTCTGAAGTCCGTCTGAGATGATCTTATTGAAAGCTTCTACTTGGCCGTTTGCTTAAGGACCGCCGACTGATGCAAAGCAGTGTGAGATGCCTTGATCTCCCAGCCAATTTTTGAGAACAGGCGTCTCAAATTGGGGACCTTATCAAAAACCATAGACATGGGCACCCTGAACCGAGTGATGACATTTTTCCAGATGAATGAGAACACATCCTTCGTCTTGATTCCCTTAACAGCCTCAGCCTCAACCTCAACCCATTTGGTGAAGTAGTCGACTGCAACAAGTATGTACTTCCTGCCGCCTATAGCTGGCGTATAGGGACCTAAGATATCCATCCCCCACTTAGCAAACGGTAGTGGGCTATGGATGACAGTGAGATCAGTAGCCGGACGGTGAATTAACTTGCCAAACCTTTGGCACTTGTCACACTTTTTCACCATCTCCATGGCATCTGCTTCTAAGGTAGGCCAAAAGTAACCTTGCCGCCTTGCTCGTTGAGCAAGCGTCCTGCCACCCACATGAGAGGCGCAGTATCCAGAGTGCAGATCTTCTAAGACCTCTCGTCCTTTTTCGGGGGTAACACATTTCAAGAGGGGTTGAAGGTACCCTTTCTTGAAGAGTTCCCCCTTTCGCATCTCAAAACTGGACGCTCGCTTTTTTAGTAAGGCCGCCTGGTGATGATCATTCGGCAAGGTGCCGTCTCTTAAATATGCCCTGATTGGGTCCATCCAGGTTGAAATTCGATCTAGAATTCCGATAGGATCCTCTTCAATACTCCTATTTTCCATAACTTCCCAGAAAACTATTCTTGGAGTGTCACAGGAGGCCGAGGATGCCAACTTTGAAAGAGCATCCGCCTGGTTATTTTCAGACCTGGGTAATTGAGTTAGATGAAACTCTTCAAGTGACCCGGCCGCTTGTCGTACCGCCAGCAAATATTTAATCATGGTCGGATAGGTTGCTTCGTATTCGCCTTTATACTGACTCACTATCAATTGTGAGTCAGAGCAGGCGTCTATTCTTCTTGCCCCATCTGCCTTACACATGCGAATACCGGCCAGTAAAGCTTCATATTTCTCCTCGTTGTTCGAGGCTTGGAAGTTAAAACGTAGAGCATACTCATACCTGTCACCTTCTAGCGACTGACATATGACACCTGATCCACAACCATTTGTGGTGGAGCTTCCGTCCACATAGACCTTCCAGACTTGGTCTGGAATATGAGAATCCGAAGGCCGAGTCATCTCTACAATAAAACCAGCAAATGCTTGCCCCTTTACTGCTTTTCTTGGCTCGAATGTGATTTCAAGGCTCTAAATCTCTATCTCCCATTTGATCATTTGGCCTGACGACTCCATGGTTGTGAGTGGTTGCATGATTGGCTGATCTGTGTATACGACGACTGAATGTGCCAAGAAATAAGGCTTCAATTTTCTGACTACCATGAAGAGAGCAAGCCCTAATTTTTCCACTAAGGAATACCTCAACTCGGCATTCTTCAACACATGGCTGTCAAAGTAGACCGGGAGCTGGCAGTCGTCTCTTTCAGCAAGGAGGACGACACTTAGAGCATGGTCAGACACGGCGAGATACATGTAGAGCACTTCTTTGGGCAATGATGGACTTTCAGTTTTTGGAAGGCCGCCTCAGCATCCGGTCCCCATTCAAACCTTGCTTTCTTCTTTATTGCTTGAAAAAAGTAAAGGCACTTGTCGCCTAACCGGCTGAGAAATCTTCCCAGGGCCGCTAGACAACCTGTTAACTTCTGAACCTCTCAGACTGTGCGAGGCGACTACATGTCAATGACCACCAGCACTTTCTCAGGGTTCGCCTCTATACCTCTTTGATTAATGAGGAATCCGAGAAACTACCCAGACTCAACCCCAAAAACACATTTCTTGGGATTGAGCATAACATGGTGTCGCCTGAGTGTGGTGAATGTTTCTCGGAGGTCAGCCAGATGATCCGTCTGAAGTTTGGACTTTACAATCATATCATCTATGTATGCCTCGACATTCCTTCCAATTTGGTCAAAGAAGACCATGTTTATTATTCTTTGGAAGGTGGTCGGGGCGTTCTTCAAACCAAACGGCATGACCGTGTAGCAATACAGCCCTTGATCAGTGATGAAGGTCGTCTTCTCCTGATCTTTCTTCCACAACGGAATTTGATGGAAGCTAGAGTAGGCGTCCATGAAGCTCATTAAAGCGTGGCCGGGTGTTGAGTCGACCAGACTGTCAATCTTAGGCAATGGATAACTATCCTTGGGGCACGCCTTGTTCAAATCAGTGTAGTCCACACATATTTGCCAGGTACCATTCGGCTTCTTTACTAACACAACGTTCGCAACCCAGTCAGGGAAATAACATTGCCGAATGAACCCTGCATCAAGAAACTTTTTAACCTCGGCGGCGGCCGCTTGGCTTCTTTATTCACCATGGTTCCATTTTTTTTGCCGGACCGGCTTCTTTTTCGAATCCACAACCAGCTTATGCACTGCCATGTCTGGACTGATGCCTGGCATTTGATGAACTTCGAATGCAAAGATATCTTTGAATTCCTTCAAAAGTTGGTGCAAATCTTCACCCAATACTTTAAGAGCAGTCGTCCCTACTTTGACTGTTTGGTCAGGACGAGAGTCGTCTAGGACAACATCCGTGTGCTCACCAGCTAGCTGAGGGCGGAATTCGTCCGACCGCTCCTCTGCCAGTGATTGTTATCTTTTTTTTTTCTCTCGGCCCCCAGTTGAGTAGCCTTTCTTTTCTTGCCACCTGCCACTTGGGCAGGCGCATCCTCCTTGATGAGTTCAAGGTAAGTTTTTTCACCACTTGGGCCAGCAACCGCCACAGTGGGTTTGATATCCGAGAGGTAACACTCACGTGCCATCTTTTGATCTCCCATTAGGGAGCCGACTGTTCCATCATCCCTCTCAAATTTGAGAAGCATAAGAGAGGGGATAATGACAGCTTTAGAGTTGTTCAGGGTGGGTCGTCCCAAGATCATGTTGTAGGCTGACAGTTCTTCAACCACTAAGAACCGAACCACCATGTGACGACCCTCCCCTTTCTCACCCAGACGGATGGGTAGATCCACTCGTCCCACTGGATGTACAACACTTCCTCCAAACCCTACTAAAGGGTGAGATACCGGATGTATGCAATCGGTTTTGTACTTGAGCTTTGCTAAGCACTTGTTGCTGATGAGATCAGAGGAACTGCCAGTATCTATGAGGATCTGGCCAACTCTTTGGTTGGCCACCTTACATTCAATGACAGTGGGGTCATCATGCGGCCCCCGAACACCTCCCAGATCCTCTTCTGTGATGACAATTTATGGGAATGAACTCTTGGCGATTCGTCCTTGGTGAACGAAATTAACATCTAACCGCCTGATATTGTCTTTGTTGCCCCTGATAGTGGGGTCGCCTCCTGAGAAGTCGCCTGCTATAGTGTAGACGACTGCATCATCAGTATCAGAATTGTCAGCCGACCTGTGATTCTTCTTGGCTGACTGCTTGTGCTTGGGGGGAGCATTCCCCTTGGACTTCTTGACATAGGAGTCAAGGTAGCCTTTTTCAGCCAGGTGGTCCAGGTAGCGCATGAGGCTAATACATTCATTGGTTTCATGACCAATATCCTCATGAAAATGACAGAACTTATCTTGGTTCCGATTGCTTGCAGAACCCTTCATGGAGGCCGACTTCCCGATTGAGATCTGACTCTTGATTTCTTTGAGGATAACTTGGCTATCCTTGTTGAACGCGTACTTGGGAGAGTATGGTTTGAATTCTTTCTTCTTTTTCTAGGAAGGTTGTTCAGAAAAGTCGGCCGCCCAGACTTCTTTTCTCTTTTTCTCATCTTTATTTGCCGACTGTTTTTTGTTCGGCTTTCTTTTTTGTCAGACCTCCTTCCGTCCGACTGTTTCCCAGTGTTACAGAGATCAGTCGCCTGTATATAGGCTTCAGCTTCAATCAATGCTTCTTGGAGTGTCGCAACCCTTTTTCGGACCAAGTTGAACTTGAAGGTCAACCCATCCTTAAGACCTCTGAAAAAGTCAGTGTAGGCTACCTCATCCGGCAGCCCTTGTATTTGAATCCTCATCAAGTTAAACCGCCTGATGTAGGAACGGAGTCCCTCCTTCTCACCCTGTTGAATGGTCCCTAAGTCAAGGGTTGTTTTTTTAGCAGGAATGTTCATAGAAAAATTGGAGGTGAACAAGTAGGCAAGTGTCTTGAAATTATTCACACAACCAGTTGGCAGGTTGCCGAACCATTGCTGTGCAATTCCCTTGAGAGTCGTTGGGAAACACTTGCACCAAGTAGGATCATCCAACCCTATCTTCTGGGTTAGTAGAGCCATCATAGGCGCCTACTAACACATTCTTCACTTTGGCCGGCTGGGCGGCCTCAATAATTTCCTTGGAGAAGGCGAACAACTGTTCTCCAAGTTTGAGCAACCGTAGTTGCCAATCCAATGGTTGGATGTTTCTTGCCGCCTGCCCTCCAAACAAAGGAGGCTGCAAGAAGTATTGTTGTTGCGGTACGTATGGTACATTCGGTACCAACTGATCTTTATGAGATCCGGACCGACGGGAGGTACCGCCTGTTTGACTCTCATAATTTGATTGAGTATACCTCATGGAGGTATTATGCAAACTATCCTGAAAATCTGAAGTAGAGGCCGACTCTGATAGTCGGTCACTCTTCTTCTGCTCTAACATCAACCGAGCATCAGTGTACGTTTTCTTCGTCCCATCCGCTTGAACATGACGAATGGGCTTTCTCCTCCCAGTTGACGGGAAGTGAAACTTCGTCTAATCAATCACCGGTGGCCGACTAACCCCAAGTTTTGGGTGAGGGGTTGTCGCACGATCAGTGACTGACTTCATCCTACCAGAGTGAGAGGATTTTTTAGCCGATTGTTCCTTTGTAGGAACAGGCGTCCTCTTCTTAATCAACTCTTGGATCTCTCCCTTGAACCCCCTCATGAAAGTCATGAGTTCGTTCCTTGTAATGGGAGCAGATCCTTCAGCCCCTTGTTGTTGCTCAGGCGGTGGGCCAGCTGGATTGCTGGGTCCAGCTTGACAATCTACCTGTTCCCTCCTTTCGGTGTGACGGGTGCGTCTGGCCCTTAGGGTCCCATCTGAGGCCGTGTGTGTTTCAACCTCGACCTCATTTTCAGTATCTTGGTCTGAGTAGACTTGAGGGTCGTCCACTGGACGCCTCTCTTCTGGATTCGGTACAGACTGTGATGCCATCTCAAAAGTACTCTCCCCACAGACGGCGCCAATATGTTTCGGGGTTTTTTGATGTCCTGCGGGAGAGTTACAATTCCGAGACTGGATCCGTGCGCCTGTACCTGGAAAACAACGGAGACTCCTTGTGGTGGGAGTTCCGCCTCCGACGGTCAAGTTAGTACTTGTTTGAGGAGTAATAAGTGCGGAAAATGTAAAGGTTGGGAGATCTTGTTCCTCTTGGGGAGGAGTAATTAATTACTCAATCCCCTTTAATGAGGATTAATTAGAGTATTTATAACCTTGGGAAATGTGCCAAATACTAGGTTTAGGTTAACCTAGGGCTAACTGGGCTTCCCTTGGAAATTGGGCCTAGGTGGCCGTTTGGCCTGTTTGGCATATGGAGGCCACGCGGCATGGCACAACTGGTCCATGGTGGACAGATCAACGCCTGACACGTGGCAGGCTTTTATTGGCCCATTTTGTGGACACTTGGCAGAGCCTGAATGGTCCACTTGTCAGATGGTGATTGGTAGGAAAAAATCCCCTAATCACCAATATCGTTCACAAAACGCCTAACATGCTCGTATAATCCTAGGGATTGTAGGGTGTCTCGGTGTAACCACCGAGAAGGAATTACCTCCCGTTCATAGAGGTTGAGTAGCCTTTCTCGTTGTTGTGCCGTGGTTATCCTTATCGTCGACCATTGTTGGGGTAGTTGGAGATCTGTGTCGACCGGTGCGCTAGAACCCGAACTACGACCCGTTTGACTTCTTGCCCTCTTGAACATTGTGAATTTAGCTTCTTCAAAAACAAACATTATTGAGTTGGATGTGTAGAGGATGAGGAGGGGAGTAAAATGATGTAAAAATTATAGATTTTAGATGAGGAATGAAGGAGAGATTTTAGAGAGAAGTTAGAAAAAAATGGAGTTTTAGAGAGATAAAGTATGGAGTAAAGAGTAAGAAAGAAGCAAGAAATAAAAAGAAAGGATAAAGAAGAACAAAATCTCGGAGAAAATAGAGGCGCGCCCGGTCGGTCGACCTCTTGCCTGGTCGGGCGATCTGACGAATCCGATTTCGATGAGCTCGCGCCCAGTCGGGCGAGATTCAGGTTTCAAGTTTGCTTCCTCTCGCGCCCGGTCGGGCGGATATTCGCTCGGTCGGGCGGATATTCGCCCGGTCAGGCGAATTTGACTCTTTATGGAACTTTATTCTCGCGCCCCGTCGGTCGGATGTGTGCCCGGTCGGGCGAATTGTTGCCAAAATCTTCCTTTCTCTTGTGCCCGGTCGGGCGAAATTTGCTCGTATACGGACTTCTTCTCGCGCCCGACAGGGCGGGTGCTCGCCTGGTCGGGCGCACTATAGAGTTTCAAGTCCGTATTTTTTTCTTTTCTCTTCAAAATTTGGCTAACTCTTTTTCTCCAACCTGTACAAAATACTCTAAAACACATTAAATTCACTCCTCTCTTCCTCTTGAAAGACAAAAATAAGGGAAAAATTATTCTAAAAAGCAAGAAAAATACGGGTTACCTCCCGCAAAGCGCTTGTTTATCTAGGTCCCGCACGACCTTCTTACCACATGTCGTTCAAGATGAGATAGAATCGATTAGGTGAAGTAATTCAACTGCACTAATCATAGCCCCTTCATGGTATAATTTCAGTCTTTGGCCATTTACCTTAAAATCACCACCATGTTCATCATATAACTCTACAAAACCGAATTTGTTTGCCCTTTTAACAGTGAAAGGACCCGACCACCTTGACTTTAACTTTCCTGGGAACAGTTTAAGTCTAGAATTAAACAACAGAACCTTATCACCCTCTTTGAATTCTCTCGTAAGGATCATCTTGTCATGCCATTTCTTGGTCTTCTCCTTGTAGATACGTGCACTATCATAGGCCATCAACCTAAACTCATCTAGTTGGATAAGTTGTAGTAGCCTCTTCTCTCCCGCTAACCTAGCATCCAAATTAAGCTCTTTAATTGCTCAATATGCCTTATACTCTAATTCCACTAGGAGGTGACATGCTTTTCCATACACGAGTCCATAGGGAGAAGTACCAATGGGGGTCTTAAATCACTAGGCGAAAAAGATAAATGGGCACCGGTTTTGAACCGTTGGGGATTTGAGGGGTGCCAAATCCATGAAAATTTGGCACCGGTTCAAAACCGGTGCCAACTAAAGCATTTGGCACCGGTTCAAAACCGGTGCCAAAAGTAAGTGCCGCGCTGTTTTTTTTTTTTTTTAATTTTAACTACAATTGGCACCGGTTAACCGGTGCCAATTATGCCTTCAAACAACAAAAAAAAATTTGCAATTCCTTCGCAATTATGCCTTCAATGAAAAATTCAGCATACAATCTAAAACAAGAAATTGAACAAGGTACCAAAATCGTAATATGCAATCACATATAAATATATATTCATCAAAACATAAAAAAAATCCAAACAAAACCTAATAATCCAAGACACCTAGAAAAACCATCAAAACCCGAAAAAAAAAACCCCTCAAACCAAGATATTTTGATCCCAGAAAAACCTAAAAAACCCAGAAACTTTGAACAAAAAAAACACATAAATTCTGATTTTTTAATAACTGACGAAGAGAAATTGAATAATTAACGGAAAAAACCCAGAATCAAGGCAATTTAAAATAAATAATTGAAACCAAAACGCAAAACTAAAGAAACCAGAAATCCTAACATCAAAATTTTGATTTTCTAATAATTAACGGAGAGAAGATCGGCGGCGGCTTTTGATTGCATAAACGGCGACGGCGATGGTTTCGAAACCAAGATGAGGAAGAAGAATATGAGAGAACAGATGAGGAAGAAGATAAGAGATCTGAGAGCGATAGATTAGAGAGATTAGAGAGATCTGAGGATTCTGGAGATCAGGGAAATGAAAGATGAGGGAGAACGAGCTGAGAGATCAGAAAATAAGGAGGGTTGATGAGAGAGAATGAATATGAGATAGCGAGGGGCTAAAGGAATATAAGAAGCCCGAATTTTTTTTTTATTAAATTTTTTTAATTGGCACTGGTTTGGCTTGAACCGGTGCGAAATCCCACCGGTTTTCAATTTTTTTTTTTATAATTGGCACCGGTTGGCACCGGTTAACCGGTGCCAAAAGTCTGTATTCCCAATCCCGCCCAATTCTTTCCCACCGGTTTTCAAAAACCGATGCCAAAAGTGCGGTGCCTATTTCCTTTTTTCTACTAGTGAATGCACTTCTATATGCCCAAAGAGTGTCATCCAACTTATCGCTCCAATCCTTCCTAGACTTTGCTACCACCTTCTCTAGAATAGCCTTAATCTCACGGTTAGAAACCTCAACTTGGCCACTAGTTTGGGGATGGTAAGCTAAACCCGTCCTATGGTAAACACTATACTTTTTAAGAAGGGTATCTAACTTGCGCTCATGAAAATGAGATCCTCGATCACTAATTACGGCTCTAGGGACTCCAAATCTAGGAAAAATAGTTTTCTTAAAAAGCTTATGGACCACCTTGGCATCATTGGTAGGTGTGGCAATGGTTTCAACCCATTTAGATACATAATCAACGGCGACAAGGATATATCGATTCCCTTTTGAGGAGGGAAAAGGTCCCATATAATCAACACCCCAAACATCAAAAATTTCAACTTCTAAAATACCAGTTTGAGGCATCTCATGCCGCCGCGAGATGTTGCCAGTCCTCTGGCAAGAGTCACAAGCTTGGACAAAAGAGTGAGCATCCTTGAACATGGTAGGCCAATAGAAACCTGACTCATTGATCTTTGCTACTGTCTTAGTGGGACCATGGTGTCCCCCATATGGTGAGTTGTGGCATCTTGTAAGTACACCGTGAACTTCCCATTCGGGAACACACCTGCGAAATAATCCATCTGCACACTCGCAAAACAGAAAAGGATCATCCCAAAAATAATGTTTAACATCATAAAGGAACCTCTTTTTCAATTGGTAGGACAAATCAGGAGGTAGAGTACCACCCACCAAATAATTAGCATAATTTGCATACCAAGGGTGTTTCTCTACAACTGTAAACAAGTGGTCATCAAGGAAAGAATCATCAATAGGAAGAGAATCCTTTCCCTCATCATACCTGATCCTTGACAAGTGATCTGCAACTACATTCTCTGCTCCCTTTTTATCTTTAATTTCTACATCGAAATCTTGGAGTAAGAGAACCCAATGGAGGAGCCTAGGCTTTGTTTCCGCCTTATCTATAAGATATTTCAAAGCTGCATGACCAATAAAAACAATAATTTTAGAACCAACTAGATATGATCTAAATTTTTCTAAAGCATAAATCACAGCAAGAAACTCCTTCTCCGTGGTGGCATAATTAACTTGGGCTTCATCCAAATTTTTACTTGCATAGTAAATAGCATGCAAAACTTTGTTCTTTCTTTGTCCTAGCACGGCTCCTACTGCAATATCACTGGCATCACACATGATCTCTAAAGGAAGATTCCAATCGGGTGCACATATGATAGGTGCCGATATCAAAGCCTGCTTAATCCTGTTAAAAGCCTCAAGACACTCATTAGTAAAATCAAATGGGGCATCCTTGAGTAAAAGCTGAGTCAGTGGTTTAGAAATTTTAGAAAAATCTTTAATAAAACAACGATAAAACCCCGCATGACCTAAGAAACTTCTAACCCCCTTAACATTAACTGGTGGAGGTAATTGCTCAATCACAGAAACCTTAGATTTATCTACTTGTATACGCTTATCGGATACAATATGACCAAGGACTACTCATTCTGTCACCATAAAGTGACATTTTTCTCAATTTAAGACCAAATTGCATTCTTCACATCTTTTTAAATTTTTAGTGAGATTAGCTAGACACGCATCAAATGAAGACCCATACACACTAAAATCATCCATAAAGACTTCCATGATAGACTCTATGAACTCAGAAAAGATACTCATCATGCAACGTTGAAAAGTAGCAGGGGCATTACATAGACCAAAGGGCATCCTACGATATGCAAAAGTACCATAAGGGCATGTAAAATGTGGTTTTTTCCTGATCTTCAGGGTGAATCGGAATTTGGAAAAATCTCGAGTACCCATCTAGATAGCAAAAGAATTTATGATTAGCTAACCTTTCTAACATTTTATCAATAAAAAGGAGAAGGAAGTGGTCTTTCTTGGTGGCAATATTTAATCTACAATAATCAATGCACATACGCCACCCTGTTACAGTTCTAGTGGGAATCAATTCATTGTTATTGTTTTTAATCACAGTCATCCCACCCTTTTTAGGAACTACCTGTACAGGATTCACCCACTTTGAGTCAGAAATAGGATAGATAATACCTACATCAAGTAATTTTATAACCTCTTTCTTAACTACTTCCTGCATGTTAGGATTCAACCTTCTCTGGGGTTGAATACATGGCTTGTGATTGTCCTCTAAATGTATCCTGTGCATACAAAAATCAGGGCTAATAACCTTGAGATCATCAATACTGTACCCAATTGCCTTTTTGTGGGTTTGAAGAACCTTAAGAAGTTGGGAAGTTTATGGGTCATCAAGTGCAGTACTAATGATCACAAGGTGTAATTCGTGCTTATCAAGAAATACATATTTTAAATGAGAAGGGAGAGGTTTTAGTTCAGGTTTCTTAACCTTTGCAGGCTTTGATTCCTGAACTAATTTTACTACCTTCTTGCTCTCCTTAGAGTCAAGCTCTTCACGTGCGAGAGCCTTCTCTATAGCATCCACCTCACTGCTCCAAATATCAACTTCACCTGTACTAAAATTACCACAAAGTAATTCCTCCAAGGGATCCCTCGTAAGGACCTGTGGTAAGCTATCTTCGCAAATAACATCAATCACATCAATACTACAACAATTTTCCTCTAACACAGGACCTTTTAAAACCTTCCCTAAATTAAAAGTGATATTATCATCTCTGACAGATAAAGTTAGTTTTCCATATTTTACATCAATAATGGCTCCTGCAGTGTGGAGGAAAGGTCTACCTAATATTATTGGAATTTGTGTATCCTCAGCCATGTCTAATACAACAAAATCAACAGGGATAAAAAATTTACCAACTCTAACAGGGACATCCTCTAGAATACCTAAAGGGTATTTAACAGAACGGTCTTCCATTTGCAAGGTAATGTTAGTAACTTTTAAATCACCCATATTAAGCTTTGAACACACAAACGATGGCATAACACTGACACTAGCACCCAAATCACACAATGCTTTATCAGTGAAGACATTTCCAATATGACAGGGAATAGAAAAACTACCAGGATCCTTTAATTTAGGTGGAGATTTATTTTGTAATAAAGCACTACATTCCTCTGTAAAAGCTACAATTTCTACCTCATTAAAGGCTCTCTTCCTAGTCAAAATATCTTTCATGAATTTAGCATATGCAGGAAGTTGTGTAATTAACTCTGTGAAAGGAACTGTTACCTGCAAGTTTTTCACCACTTCCAGAAACTTACCAAACTGCTTATCCAACTTAGTCTTCAATTGTCTATTGGGGAACGGTAGTTTGATAACTGGTTTCTGTATATCTCCACTCTTGTCTTGGGTTGTAATTTTCTTGGGAGTTGTACCCTGCAATGTATTATAAAAAATGTTAGTTTTACTCTAGAGCCATGCAGGGTCAGTAACAAAATCATTTGATATAACAGAATCAGGATTAGCAATTTTTGTTAAAACAGGTTCATCATCCTTGGGCATAGGAGGCCCATCATAGTGTGAACCACTCCTTAGAGTAATTGCATTTGCATGATCTGTAGGTTGATGTGGTTGCGATGGTAGGGCTCCCTGCTGGCGAGTTTGTAGAGAAGAGGAAAGTTGCGCAATTTGATTATCTATAATTTTATTATGAGCTAAGATCGAATTAATTTGTGCATCCCTACTCTGCATATGCTTTTGCATACTATCCAACATAGTTTTAATTTCTGACAAGGAAGGGTCAGTAGATGGAGGTGGAGTTTGTGGTTGGGTCCTTTAGTTGGGTGGTTGATAATATTTTTGTTGTGATTGTTGTGGTGCTTGTTGTTGTGGTTGTTGTGGAGGTGGAGGGTTTTAAACATTTGTACTCCGGTAAGAAAGATTTGGATGGTTCCAAAGACCAGGATTATAAGTGTTGGAGTATGGGTTATTTTGCCTATAGGTTTGAAAGGCATTAACTTGCTCCATGGAACTCCTACAATCTTGTGCCCAATGACCTACAATTCCACAATTTTCACAAAAAGCATCGTTAGTATTATTGACTGCAGAAACATTAGCTAAAGAAGTAGGAATAGCAGTACTAATATTATCTAATTTTTGGCAAATAGAGGTTAATTGAGCTTGCAAAAAGGATACTGAATCGACATTATGTTTCCCCTTGTTTGCAAATCCTCTAGGATTCCCGTATTGGGAATTATGAATTGCCATCTCTTCAATAACTGTTCCTGCTAAGTCTTCTAGGAGATTCATAAATCTTTCATTGGCTGCTGAGTCAAGTATTGATCTGGATGTATTTCCAAGCTCGTTGTAGAAGGCTTGGATTATCTGCCATTGCGCCAAACCATGATGGGAACACTCTATCTGCAAATCCTTAAACCTTTCCCAAGCTTCATATAGACTTTCATCAGCTTCTTGGGCAAAATTTTGGATTGAACTCCTTAATAAAGCTGTTCTCTCTGCAGGGTAATATTTATTATAGAAATTCAAAGCAAGAGTATCCCAGTTAGTAATACCAAGTGCAGTTCTATTCAAACCGTTGTACCATAATTTAGCTTTACCACATAAAGAAAAGGGAAAAAGAATCTCCCTGATTTGGTCCTGCGTAACCCCAGCTTGCCTAATAGTATTGCAATATTGGCAAAAATCCAAGATGTGAAGATTTGGATCTTCACCCTTATCTCCGCTAAATTGCTTCTTTTCGATCATGGTAATAAACTGGGGTTTGATCTCGAATTGTACTCCCTCGAGATCGGGTGTAGGGGCAAGGTGTGGAAAATCTGCCAGGACGGCTGCGAATAATAGCTGAGCTTGCGAGGTGGTTGAGTTGTCATCTCTGATTCTAGTTCTAAAGAAACTTCGGTATCACTAGAATCAGATGGGGGTTCCAAAGGTGTAATGCCCTCGGAAGTAGCTCGTACTTGTCTAAAAAGGTTCTTCTGTCTATGAAAAGAACGTTCAATTTCAGGATCGAATGGAATGTAACCTGATCTAGAACTCATGGGCATAAACACAGAACTAAACAGACAAATATGAGAAACTGTCTCAAAGAACTTGCGTTCTCTGAGACCAAAGAAAATAATCTAGACTACAAAAATAATCAGAAATAAAAAATAAAACTGTTTCCCCGACAACGGCGCCACATTTTGACAGGCTAAAGTTGTATCACCTAAAACTAAAGTAAGTCCTAAAACCACTAACTAAAATAGATAGGGAAGTAGGGTCTAATCCACAAGGAAACAAGTCTTTTTATTCCTAATCAATTAATATAATCTAAATTATCAAGTAACCAAATTGTTTTTAATGAGAAATAAACTAATGGAAAATAATTAAACTAAGGGAGGAAATTAATAATAAAAGGCGTAGGGTATAGGTTAACCAATAAATAATATTCCAGGGTAAAACACAACAATCAATTACCAATGCATCAACTAATCAGATTATAAAGGGCTTTCGCTACGTATTACAATCACATAATTAATCTACCGGTATTAAATCGCATCTCTCGAATCTTGACTTAACCACTTATAAATTAACCTGCCTATTGAAACTAAGCCTAAACATCAATTCTCATCTCTCGAATCTCGAATCAATATTGCATAACTCATACAATTAAACCAGACCTAATCTAATTGCATAGCAATAATCCAATTAATAGGAAATCAACCAAAGCATTAACAATCAACAATAGTAAATTACCCCTTCATATTATTTATGGAACATAATAAAATCTAAACTAATCAAAGCAATTAAGCAAGACATAATTAATCTAAGCAATAAAATTACTGAAAATAAAAGGGAAGAAATCATTACCAAAATAAACGGAAATGGTGAATTGTATAAATCTCAAGAGTGTAGAGAGAGAAAGTAGGAGTATTAACAAAAGCTTAAACTAAATTCGAAAATTAAGTAAAGAGTAAAAAAAAAAACCGTCCTAAACTTCCTAAAATAAATCGTATTTATACTTAGGCTAAAAAGATAAAACAAATTAAATCCTAAAACTCTTCAGAAACACGCGCTCGGTCGAGCAGAGCTTCGCCCGGCCGGGCCCGCCTTTTTGACCCTTTTTGCTTCATTCGCGCTCGATCTGGCGCGCGTCAGGGCGGACACTTCTTTTCCTCTATATGCCTCGCCCGGCCGGGCGCGCCTCAAGGCGAGGGCTTGCCCGGTCGGGCGAGCTCCCGGGCAAAGCTGGACCTTCACTTTTGGGCTATTTCTCTTGGCCCAATTTCGGGTTTTCCACCTTAGGTCTTGAATACTTGGTCCATTGCCTCGGTCTCTTCTATGCCAAGCACTTAATCACCAATTTGATGACTCCAACCAGTCTTGGGCTATGAAATACGATCATAATTCTCCAATGCTCGTAGTGGCTAATCATAAGTCCGGGAAAATGCTCCAAATCTGCAATTTCCTATAAAATAGTACCACAACTACGAAAACACTAGAAAACGCATATTAGTAATAAAAGTGGCTCTAAAGAGCCAAAAATACTCCTAACTATGACCAAGGGACGGGGGTAAATCACTATATAAAACGAACATATCACCAGCCAACCAGCAAACACGCACAACCAGCTGCAAGCATACGCACCCAGCCAGTGCATGCGTGCTGCTAGCGAGCCACGCATGTTGGGCGCTGCTGCAAGGCGAGGCATTGCGAGCTGCTTGGTGCGTCAATGCTGGGCGCTGCTATGCGAAGCACACGCACACACACGCACAGCCCAGCACGCTGCTGGCTAATGCGTGGCGCTGTGCGATGCTATGCGAGGCACACGCACAGCCCAGCACGTTGCTGGCTGGTGCGTGGTGCTGCGCGATGCTATGCTAGCAATGTGCCAGCGCCTAGCATGCTAGCAAGGCCTAGCCTTGCGATACTTTCTTGGCTAGCTGTGCGCCAGCGCCTAGCATGCTAGCAAGGCCTAACCTTGCGATGGTTGGGTGCATGGCATGCTAGCACACAAGCAAGGCTGCAATGCTTGCGGTGGCTAGCTAGCATGCATGGGCCTAGCACGCCTAGCATGCTAGGCTTGCGGCTAGCATTGCAATGCACATGCTAGCTCGAGATAGCCTAGCCCTCACATGGCTAGGTTAATGCGAGGCTACGGCCTAGCTCAAACTTGTAACTTGATTGATTTCATGTCTTGTCGAATTCTAAATTCGACTCGACTTGCGACGCTCTAAGCTCGATATCCGACGTCTTTGTTCGTAAAACTCTGACGACTCATCAGATCCTTCGGATTGATTCGTCGTCTCGGATCGGTTTTTCGATTGGGTTCGACCCGAAGGGTTCAGTCAAGATTAAGCTGTAATATTAATTGTACATTAATATTAGTGATCGGAATAGGCCTCCACCTAGGCATTCCGATCACTTGACCTTACTGAAGAATTAGCTTTCCAATAATTTTGAACCCTCTATCGGAATAATACACTTGTTGGAAGGACACCATTCCTTTCACGTTCTTCATCAGGAACAAAGTTAGGGATCCACTTTCGAATAGTAAGTAACTATCTCCGATAATCCAAGGGCCTTGTGCTAGAACAAATTCATAATCCTCCATATTTTTAAATCTAACAATATATTAAGAACACCCTACATCAGTCAACGTAATGTACCCTCTTAATTGTCATTTCAATCGAAGTCTTCGAATGAGAATTTCATAACTTAATCTCTTATAAAAGAGTTTGATAGTTAGAGCATTTCTCCAAGGCCCTCTCAATCGAATGTTCTCTTCCTTTATCAGCCTAATTGTCGGGCAATCTTCATCATCAAATTCTTGACCAGTATCATCTTCCTCATCCGAAGTTTTATTATTAGAATTAGGAGTTTAGGACCATCATTGAATAAAGGGTTCAACGCAGACAAATGCCCTTTCGTAGCCTTCAAATACAAATGCTTTGGTGGCGCTACTTCCTTCACAGAATCGTCTACTCGAGACTCCTCATTAATCTCCATCTCATTTACTGCCACAATTTGCACCTCCCCTTCCTCATTTTGGCGTTTGAATTTCTTACTTGACCTTTGTAAAATATCATTTTCCTCATTGGAAATCCCTAAGTCTCGTCGCTCCTTTTCTATCTCGCTTTCACTTGACCTTTGTAAAATATCATTTATTGATATATAATTATATAGTCATATAGATATACATGTGTATATTATAAAGTAGAAAATAGTCCATATGTGTTACATCAATAATAACTTCCGGTCTTCCAATAATAACACAGTCCCAGCCAGCAACGAGGTCCATGTGACTTGAACGCGGTAACAATTAAAATTAGTTAGATTGAAACTAGCACGTAGTAATTAATAATTAATTTATTGATTAATAATATTAATTAATAAGATAATAATACGGATCTTTCAAAAAAACTAAATAATACGGAGTAATAATACGGAAAAAAAAACCGAGGACAAAATCGTCAACAAAATAAACATAAGTTTTTTTTTCTTAATCGTGTATTTGTGTTCTTGTATATATATATATTAAGCAGCCGGTAGGCAATACACACAGAAAATACAGGAGTACGTTTTCTCTTTATCGTGTTCTTGAATCTAGCATGCTCTGAAATTCTCCATTGAAGCGGCTTTTCAGCTTTCAATCCTCCATTGAAGCAGCTTCTAAGGTTTGATTTTGTTTTTCTTTTTTTTATTTATTTATTTATTTATTTGTTTTCAGTTTTCGAATTTCAATTTTACAATCGAGTGTTAAATCGATGATTTTGTTTACTTTAGGGTTCTTTTAAGGTCGATTGATTATTGAGCTAGTTGTTATAATTTGATTCCTAAGAATTATAACGTGGAATTTCGTTGATAGAATTTTGATTTGATTTTTGATAATGTGTTGTATGATTTTGTTTATTAAATGTTAGGATTGAAGTATGAAAATTGAATTTTTATCCCCGGATCTGAGATTTTGAATGCTTTGATCAAATTTTTTTTTCCAATTTTTGATTTTATTTTCGAATCATTGATTTTGTGGATTTCAGTGAATGTTAGGCTTGTTAATTTCTAAGTTGCACCTGGGATCATGTGCTTTGATGTGATATGGTGATCAAGTAAATAAATTTCTGTTTGGATTGTTGTCAGTTGTGCAATTTCCGACCTCGGATCAGAAAAATTGCGATCTGTATCCGATCCGTGGATTGGATCACAGTATCATCGGGTTTTGGATCGGATCACCGGATGTTTTGAGAAAATTCAATCCGTATCCGACCCAAAACCCGTATTTTTTCTAGGATTTTGGAAAATTATGTTTGGATCACCGGATTTTCGGATTGGGTGAAACAGATCGGACATTGTTGCACAGCCCTGGTAGTTGTCACATTATGTGTGAGTGTGTCCTTTGACTGTGTCTCTTGTGTGTTTTCGAGATTTGTTATGTTTGTGTAATATGAGTAGGATCTGACTTATTTCATGGTTATGGATTATTTGTTGTAGAAGGTGGTGCATCATGTCTTCATACACCCCAAAGAATATTCTTATTACTGGTGCTGCTGGATTCATTGCGTCTCATGTCGCAAACCGACTCATTAGGAGTTACCCTGATTACAAGATTGTCGTGCTTGACAAGCTTGATTACTGCTCAAACCTTAAAAATTTACGTCCCTCTCAATCATCCCCTAATTTTAAGTTTGTTAAAGGGGATATTGCTAGTGCCGACCTTGTAAACTACCTTCTCATCACTGAGTCCATTGATACGATTATGCACTTTGCTGCACAAACCCATGTTGACAATTCTTTTGGTAATAGCTTTGAGTTCACCAAGAACAACATTTATGGGACCCATGTCCTCCTAGAAGCCTGTAAGGTCACCGGGCAAATTAGGAGATTCATCCATGTTAGTACCGATGAGGTTTACGGAGAGACAGATGAGGATGCTGTTGTGGGTAATCATGAAGCTTCTCAGCTTCTTCCAACAAATCCATACTCTGCTACAAAAGCTGGTGCTGAGATGCTTGTCATGGCTTATGGCAGATCATATGGTTTGCCAGTTATTACAACCCGTGGAAACAATGTGTATGGCCCTAACCAGTTTCCTGAGAAATTGATCCCAAAGTTCATTCTTTTGGCCATGAGAGGGAAGCCTCTTCCAATTCACGGAGATGGGTCTAATGTGAGAAGCTATCTCTACTGTGAGGATGTTGCTGAGGCCTTTGAGGTCATTCTCCATAGGGGAGAGGTTGGCCACGTGTACAACATTGGAACCAAAAAGGAGAGGAGAGTCATTGATGTGGCTACGGATGTATGCAAACTGTTCTCAATGGATCCAGATGCAAGCATCAAGTTTGTTGAGAACAGGCCGTTTAATGATCAGAGGTACTTCCTTGATGATGAGAAATTGAAGATTTTAGGGTGGTCAGAGCGCACCACTTGGGAAGAGGGCCTGAGGAAGACAATGGATTGGTATACCAGTAACCCCGATTGGTGGGGTGATGTCTCAGGAGCATTGCTTCCTCACCCAAGGATGCTGATGATGCCTGGTGGGATCGAGAGACATTTTGAAGAAGCAGACAATGAGAATGCAGCTTCTTCTGAATTTTCCAACACCCAGTCTAAAATGGTGGTACCTCCTACCAAAAGTGTCAGTTCTCCTCGTAAGCCATCTTTCAAGTTCCTGATCTATGGTAGAACTGGGTGGATTGGTGGTCTCCTTGGCCAGTTGTGTGAAAAGCAAGGTATTACATTTGAGTATGGAAAGGGCCGTTTGGAGAACCGAGCATCTCTTATTGCAGATATCCAGAATGTCAAGCCTACTCACGTCTTTAATGCTGCTGGTGTGACTGGTAGGCCGAATGTTGACTGGTGTGAATCTCACAAAGCAGAGACAATTCGCGCCAATGTTGCTGGTACTTTGACTTTGGCTGATGTCTGCAGAGAGCATGGGCTTTTGATGATGAATTTTGCTACTGGTTGCATCTTTGAGTATGATGCTGCACATCCTTTGGGCTCTGGGATTGGCTTCAAGGAAGAGGATACACCAAACTTCACTGGTTCTTTCTACTCAAAGACCAAGGCTATGGTATTATTTCCGAGTCCCTTTCTCTTACTCCCATCCCTTTCAATGCAAGTTTCTTTTGTTGACCTGTAACTATTACTTGAAGTGCTATCTTAGTGTACTAACTTATTATTATATCTGACTTATTTTTTTGTCAGGTGGAGGAGCTTTTGAAAGAGTTTGATAATGTGTGCACCCTTAGGGTCCGAATGCCCATTTCTTCTGACCTCAATAACCCACGAAACTTCATCACAAAGATCTCTCGCTACAGTAAGGTGGTCGACATACCCAACAGCATGACTGTTTTGGACGAGCTTCTACCCATTTCCATTGAGATGGCAAAGAGGAATCTCAAGGGCATCTGGAACTTCACAAACCCAGGGGTGGTTAGCCACAATGAGATTCTTGAGATGTACAAGAATTACATGGACCCAGAATTCAAGTGGGCGAACTTCACACTTGAAGAGCAAGCCAAGGTTATTGTTGCTCCAAGAAGCAACAATGAGATGGACGCCTCCAAGTTGAAAAAGGAATTCCCTGAATTGCTGCATATTAAGGACTCGCTAATCAAGTATGTTTTCGAGCCAAACAAGAAGACAAACTATTCTGCTTGAGCGAACTTTTCTGCAGAATTAAGAGATGCCGTAGTAAACAGGATTGCAATTTTTTTCCAGTAGGCATTGCGGTTGCATAGCGTTATTCCATTGGGTCTTGGGCAAAACATTCATTTATTTTAGCTTCATATTGTGCTGTTTTAGCTTCATATTGGCTGTTCGTAGAGTTTTTATTAGGTATTTACATTTCCATCTTTTACCTTTTTACGTCTTCTGCTTAAAAGAGATAGTAGCTTGTTACATATTACAGTTGTGTTATTTGCTCACCCATTTGTAATTTTCATATATTTATTTATCATCAAATTGTTTTAAAACTCGTTCATTGTTTAGATTGTATTTACGTTCTCTCTGTTGAACTGTATTTCAACCATATTAACGCATCTGAGGTTTTCCACATTACCGAGTTCTTGTATTAGCCTTCCCCGACCAGCCAAATAATCAGGTCTAAATACCAAGTTTAAAGTATCAGGGAGTCGAGGCTATAATGAAATTTACCTGTCAAAGCATAGCTCGGCTTCTGGTATAGGGCCGTATTTTCTGCATTGATTTGCAATGCTTGTTATTCCATTTTTCACAATGCAGTCATCTAAAATTTCCACCACCATGACTTCCATAGTCGGAGCTATTTTTCAAACATCAAAACTTTCCAAAAAGCTAATTAATTAATTAAATTTAAAAAGCTAATAAATAACAAATTACCCCCCCGGCAAGTTTTTTCAATTTGCTTGACCAAGCTTTTTTTTTTTTTTTTTTTTGGTTTTTTTTTAGATAAAACCAATGGTCAAACTAGTAGTTAGAGAATCTTTCTAAAGTGCAAGCAAGTCCCTAGCTACAACCATTGGAGATTAGGGGTGAGCAAAATTCCGGGTACTCAGAATTGGAACTAGAACCGGTGGGTCTGAAACCGGAATTGGAACCGGTGGTTCCAATTCCGGGTAATAAACTAAGGAACCGGTTGCAACTGGTTTCAATTCCAATTCTCAAATTTTTGGACCCGGAACCGGTTGGGTACCCGGTTACCCAGCATATATTAAACCAAATATATTTACAAAAACAAAATATGTTGATGGTATCTAATTAGTAAAATAAAATTATATTTTAATGTCTAACCTAAATTAAAATAGCTTAATGCATATACATATAAGTATTATACGCTAAAAATGAAAATAAAACAGAATAAATACTATAATTTGTATTATATTTTAACAATTATATACCTAATTGGGTACCCAGAATCGGAACCGGTACCCGGTGGTTCCAATTCCAATTCCTAAATTTTAGGACCCGGTTTAACCAATTCCAATTTTTAAATTTTAGGACCCGATTTAACCGATTCCAATTTCAGTTCCGAATTTTAGGACCTGATCCCAACCAATTCCAAATCCAGATCCTAAATTTTTAACCGAGTACCCGGTTTGCTCACCCCTAATGGAGGATGCTCTAAGGCTACATTTAGGGTCCGTTTTGTTCATCTTATTTTCACTTATTTTAGGTCTAATAAGTTCTAGATAAGTTCAATTCAGAAAAAATAAGTTCTGATAAGGGTTGCTCAAGGTCAAATTACAACAAAAATAAGTTTTAATAAGGTCTAATAAGTTCAGATAAGTTCAAATATGATTAGATAAGTAAAAATTAGGTGAATAGAACACACTAGTATCGTTTTTCTTAAAAATTAAAGGATTTGAGAGAGGAAAAAAACAGGTAATTCAAAATCCTTTAATCCTGCTAAGTAAGTCTTTGAAAATTAATCAGTATCTCTTAATTAATAGTGTTAGGGTGTATATATCATTACCTAAAATTAAAATATCAAAGACAAAGCCATTAATTCTAAGGATTACGTATAAGCATTTAATATATTGTATAATTTAACATGCACCAGCCTTTATTTTTTTAATAAAAAAAATTAATATCAATTAAAATTTTATGAAGTCACACATAAGTGGATGCATTTAATGTTTTATTGATCTCTCTTTTTTATTTTATTATTTTTTTTGGACCAAATTTTTTTTATATTTTCACTTTTGACTTCCTATATATGCAAGCCTAAGCATTTAAATTTGTAAGTAGTGTATACTACCTCCGTTTTTTTTTAGTTGACACGTTTTGATTTTAGCACTATTCACTCACTCCCCTTTGACCGTGTTTTGTGCTTTATATCTAACGAAAAATATAGTCATGTGGGTGTTGTTAGATTCGTCACGAAATATATTTTTAAAATATCAACTTTTCATAATTTTTATTTATCGATAATTAGAGACATTAATGATTGAAGTTGTGGATTGACAAACCTGACTAAAGAAACATGTCAACTAAAAAGAAACAAATAAAGTAACATTTTCAAGAATTCAGATAACGAGTTGTAAAATATTGTATGGAACTATAATTTCACCTTCCCATATTTCACGGATCAATAATCCTAAAACGACCTTTTTGGTCAACTGCCTTATGAATTACACATTTACACATGCAACCCACTAACTAAATCATACCATTCTTTTAAACACGTGGGAATATCATCATAAACACATGACAACATAACATGCATGTAAGAAATTATTTTCAACTCATTAAAATAAATCTTTTGTGTCGGAACAATTATATGATCATAAGAAATAATTATTTTCTCTTACTAACGTGTTAATATTATGATTATATGATCATAAGAAATAATTATTTTCTCTTGCTAACGTGTTAATATGTATGATTAAATATTTACTGAACTGCTATTCGTTATTGGCGGTATTTGGAAAAAAAAAAAATTCAATGCGATAACTTTTTCGAATATTTCAAAAATAATTTTAGTACACAATAGGATTGATCGGAATTGGATCGAAATCTTGTCAGCATAAGTTTATATGTAGATGTTACAAGAAATGATACAACTAGTTTTGCTAGTAGTACTAGAATTATCAAGACAATATACATTGATTATTAGCATTTCGATAAGGTAGGTGTGTGAACTTCCTTTCATTGATTAATGTCCCTATTACATGTTAGTAGAACTACACTACAACATATTGTATATCAAATAATGTGATCACAAACTGTTTCAGGCTTGAAGATCTCCATCAATTGTGGGCTTGTGGCAGTTCATCCGATTGCTCAATTATGAGAGAGCATTACAAATATATACGTACTACTCATTTAGATTAGTACAAAGCCGTAACAATCCGGCTAATTGAAGCTTTACAGCAATTGCAGACCAACACTTTTCTTCTGCCATTTGATTCCGTAAGATGATTATTCGAAAATCCTGACTAATAAAATCAATTAGCAACTAGCACAGTCTGAATTACTCCAATCCATATCAGACATGCCTTGTACTACGCTCTACAACTATTCTGGTTGTTCATAATGCCTATAGCAAGAATTAACGATGCTATACAAGAATTGAGACTAGGGTATAAGGTCAGGATTATAAAGTTGATGACACAGACATATATGCTTCAGCTAATTTTGTTAAAAATGAGACGACTTCATCTGAAGATCCTACTGTGTAACGAGCGCTGGTACGAGTTCTCCCAACAGCACAGGAGAAATAGTTATCTTTCTTCAGGTCCAGCACGTTCCAGCTGGTCTTCTCTGATGATTGCTTCTGTGAGAGCCCACCATTGCCATTATTTGTCGTCTTCTCTGTGTTTGAGGTTGAATGTTGGGTCTTTCCATGTGATGCTTTTGATCCACCTGGAGAAATTGGTGATGGCCATTCAGTAAATTGGTGGCTGCCATTGTCATTGGGAAGCTCTGGCTCAAAAAATGTGTATACATCTTCATCCTGGACACAACCAAATAAATCTAAATGTCAAATTCAATAAAAAAGATCAACAACTAATAGAACAAAATATGAGCACAGGGTTCAATCAAGTAAAATGCAAGTGAAGACTATAAACAAAGTCGTAGTAAGACTAATTCTGTGCAACTCATCTATCAGCCAGTTGCATGGGAACATTAGTTATTTCATAGTACGGGATAACAAGGTGTGCACGACTAAATTATTAGTCTAACAGCATACATGTAAAGAGGAAAATGACAGAACACGATAATTGGTTCAATACTAAGATGAATAGCCTATTGGAGGGAAGCAATCGGAACAACATTACAGAATGGAAATAAGAAGACCTGTAACAGATGAGATATGGAAAGGTTCAATACTAAGATGAATAGTCATATATTTCTAATAAATTGATGATAGATTTCCTTGAGTTATGAATAAAAAAAGACACTCAGAGTTGGCTTAAATGACCTAGATGAAATATCCAGTACAATGAAACATATACCCATTGGCAACACAGTTTCTCCACCACAAGTTTAACTACTTTAACCTATATGAAAAGCAATCATGCTAGCAACACTCATATCAGATCTATATTTGCAGACTAGGGCTGATTAATAAACGAAGTTTTGAGAAGAAAAACATAAAAAGAAGTGATTCTATACCAATAATAAGTGAGGTATTGATGAAAGGTTCCTTAGTGAATGGGCAAGGAAGTTTAAACGTGAACTATTCTTGTAGTACCCAAATACAATTTTACATGAAAGAATATGGTAAGCTATATAAAGGTGGGAGAGAGAATGGAGGGAGATTAAAAAAATAAATAAGAGCGCTACCAAAGTCCATCCTTAGCGTTTTTCTTTAAATTGGAAGGAGAGGTGGAATAGTGAGGAATAGAAGGATATATGTACTCATATTAAATCAAAATATTGCAGTGACGAGAAATGAGCTAAAGTTTGTCATAAAAACTTAGGATAAGAAAAATATAAGAAATGAAGTGAATTTTTTTTGAAATCAGAGATCAAGTCAGTGGCAAATCTGGCAATGGCCTCAAAAATATTAAAATTGAACTTCTCAATATGATTTTATGTTTTTAATATAGTAGTATCTTTTTTCTTCCCTCTTCTGAAGTATTTAAGAGTTTAAGACACCTTATTCAGTATTTATGCATTTTGGAACCTAAGCATGTTGGAACCTAAACTTTCTATAAAGAAACATCAGTGTGTTCCTGAATGGCGATTAAAAGCATTGGTTTGCTATTAGACATGAAGGATCAAATAAGGGCATTTAAACTTCACCGACCTATCATAAAAGGGTAACAAGGTCAATTCAAGTACTAATCAGATAATGAAATTACAATTAAGAATGAATCATGCTTTAAATAAGCTTACAATAGACTAAGAACATCCATGGTGGGTTCTTAAAGGTAAATGCCTTTGACTTTATGCTGATATAAACAGTAACAGATAATATAGATACGAGAATATAATTTCTCAACTTGTTCCCATAAATATTTCAAACCTCAGATAGTGACACCCCATGAGTTCTTTGATCATTGGCTTTAAACTAGTTAATCATATACTTAAAATAGAGAGTACTACATCAATTAGCAAATATACTTATATATTTGGCAGCGAGCATTGTGGCTTTTCTTAGACATCTAAACTTTATATGACCACTAAAATATTCATATAAGTCAACTCAATCCTGCTATCAATACTCAGTAGAGAATAGAATAAACATCAGATCTTATCACACTCATCTTGTTTTAGTGTTTTACTGCTTGAAAAGCAATTATACAGCACCAAGTAGGATCTCTTGGACAAAGATAGGGTTTAATGGAGATGTTAGGACCCAACAAAAAATAAAAAATGCAATTACATTTATTTCCCTCAGCTAATGCAACCAAGCAAAATGCTGGGATCAAAGATTTGGAATATACCTTCTCCAAAAAATGACCAATGCATGAGACATAATCAATTGGTGATTTCAATGGTTTGCTGTGCACTATCTCCCCTAGTATGAGATCAATAGCAGAGCCCTGCACTCAGAAGCACAAATGGAAAAAATTAACATGAAAAACACCTTCCCACAAATGAAGATCAATAAAGCAATGTAAATAAAATGTAAAGAGAAGAAAATTCACCTTTGTAATACCTACTGGTCGAACCTCAACAGACGTACTACCTGGCACAACTTCTACAGGTGCATTTGAAATAGGGCCAGTCCAAAGATGCTGCAACATATCTCTTGCTTGCAATTTTCTAAACTCGAAATCTGCAGAACCCGAATCAAAATATACACAAAGAAACATAGGTTTTAAAGATAGGAGTCCTGGAAAACTAAATAGGCCATGAAGCATACCAGCATATTTATAATTCCATACAACGGAAATGTCACGAAGCTCAATAGTTGAACGAGGAGTTCTTTCCTTGAAATACTCAAAAATATGCTGCACAAAATCAAATCAGACATTTGACCAAAGAAAGTAGATCATAATTAAAAACAAATATCGCCCAGAGAACTTGGTCAAACTTTCATTTATGAGGTAGGGACAAGAGATGTACATATACACTGGGAACCCAATCCAAATTCAAATGTTCAGGCATTGTTGTCTTCCAATCTCCTCTTGTATGCCGTAAGAACATTCCATGTTCCGCTGCCAACCACATGTCATACTCCCCAAAGTTCTAGACAAATAAGATCAAAAACAGAAACTATACATGTAAAAAATAAACACCATGTCCAATCTCATGTCTAAAATGATATGACAACTTGTTACTCAAATAATAGCAAAATAACAGAATTGACTCTAATTGAACCACAAAGCATATCAAAGAAGCAGAAAAATTATTTTAAAAAGGAAAAGAAAAGCATAGGGCAGGTTGATACATTAACTAAATCAATTCTGCGACTTCCACTGAGAATAACAATTGTTGAATTTGGGTCATTGCAGAGAACACTCAGAGGTCCTTTCAGCTCTGGATTCAATTTAGAGTTCATGTCTTTCACTTGATCTCCGCCCCTTCTACCGGAACTATCAATTGCTTCAGTCAAAGCAGCATTGAATCCCTGTAATTCAGAAGACATGTTAGTAAAGACAGATGTAGGAGCTTAGTGAAAATTATCAAACAAACGTTTACATATCCACTGGTTGTGGAAGAAATGGACTGTTAAAAGACAAACCTCTCTTAAAAAAGAACATTAACAATCAAAAACAAATCCCAAAGACTCAAAAGGTACATAGACTAATTAATTCAACATCAACATGTAAAATCAAAGGAAAAGCATTCTGAGAACATGACAGTTAAAGATTGAATAGCAACATCGGATACCATGACAGCGGACCAATTCCTTGGTTGTATTAACTGCACTTAAGTAAAAATTGATACACTGATTACTAAAAGAGGTCAATGGTGGTATGTTTTTGCAGATAGAGAATAGGAACCTGAAACCTGAAAATGATGGAGGTTACCCACAATGTTTTCATACAACGGAAAATATGCAATATGACAATTATAGTAAAGCTGTTACTTTATAAGCAATACGTCCCAATTCTAGTTTGATTCAGTTCACCACAAAGAACTCCAGCTTTAAAATTACCCTAATTCTAGGCCCTTAACTAAGGAGTTTCTTGCTGGGCCAGTCAGGATCCAAAATTGTAACACTTGAGTTTATTAATACATATACTAGGAAGGCACCTCTAATTGATATTAAGAAAAAGTAGAGAGCTTAAATTAATCTCAGAAGGAAGTAAAGTATTTTCCAGTTAAGTCCATTTAATTTTGGTGGGTGGGAGTTGGAATTAATAATAATAAGAATAATAAAAATAAAAAGCTGCATTAAACTCTAATAAGTGTTAGATAAAAGAAAGCTGTAGTTAGCGGCATCTCTTTGTATTTACATACCAACATATAGAAACATACTTGGGTTTTGCTTTTAAATTAGGGGAAAATATATGAATTGATACGGTTGTATTGAGTTAGTTAAGGATACAAATATGATTCTGTCAGAGGTGGCCAGTGGGCCGGGTTGGATCCAGCCCACCCTGACCCACATGGCTGGTGGGCCATGTGGGTCCGACCCGGTTTCAACCCGGTACCAACTCGGCACAGCCCGGGTTGTGTCGTGGGTCCAAAATTTCCGACCCAGATCGTTTGATTCGGCCCAACTTGCACAACCCGTTTTGACCCATTTAATTCGACCCACCCAACCCGTGAACCCACCCAACCCGACCCAGACCACCTTGCACGCCCAACCCGCACGGCCCACGACTTAGCCTACCCCGCATGCACGACCCACCCAACCCGCACGGCCCACACAAACTTCTTACTATAAGTATAGGAGTGATTTGATTGATTTATTTCGTACTTTTGATGGTCGTGTTAGTTTTACAAGTGATACATAGACTTCTTTTTTTGACGAACCTTTTCTTTACATTACTATTCATTGGGTGGATGATGATTGATTTATTCAAAAACTTATACTTTATTTTCAAGCTATGGAATAAAGGCATACCAGTTTTTACATCAAAGTTCGTATTATGGATTGTTTAAAAAATAATTTCACTTGAATGTTTGTCTCTTGCTAATGTAACTGCAAACACAATGTGTATTGACTATTTGAAAAATGACTTTAGTTGAATTTGTTGTTGGGTGGTAATCTCTTGCATGTTAGATGTTATGCAATATGCACATATTTTGAATCTGTCCGTTGACCCTCTTGGTGAGTTGCAACCATTGCTAAACCCAATTAGATCAAACTGTTATAAAATGGATTCGGATTATTTCCTCAATTAGATGGAAATACATGGCTATGTGTAAAGAGAGAGGTCTTAAGAAAAGACAATAGTCTATTGATACCCCTATCCATAGGAATTCTACTTTTAATTTGTTGAATGATGCTATAAAGTATCATGACGTTTTGACCCAACTCTACAATGAGACTCGTGTTAATCCTAGTGAGTTAATAACCGAAAGTCATTATTGGACTAATGTCTCTTTTGTTCGTGATGTTTTAAATGCTTTTGATAATGCAACTCATGTTTTCTCTTATATCTATGAGCCTAACATTCATTTAGTCATATTGGAGTGTGTTAAAGTTGTTTACACTATTGAAGAGCATATGAAAATTGATGGGCTTCGTCCTGTTCTAGATAGCATGAAACGTAAGTGACATACTTATTTTAGTAAATTCCCAATTATTTATGGAATCGCTACTATTCTTGACCCCAATGTCAAAGCTAAAGGTTTGGAAAATCTTGTAGAATTATAAGAACTACGTTGGTTTTGATTCCTTAAGTGCAAGCCTTCGAATTGTTAATTTTGTAAAAATTAAACAACCTTAAATATTATTTCAAAATAAAAGGTCAAAACTATTAAAAAAAACACAAATTTGGATATTTAACCCACACAACCCACTAAGCCATTTGGCCCACCCAACCCTAACCCACGAACCTAGATGAACCCAAACCCATGAACCCACCCGACCCTAACCCACCCAATCCACAAACCCAGCTTGACCCACCCTCCGACCCATTTCAACCCACCCTCCAACCCACCTAACCCACGAACCCAACTCGACCCACCCACGACCAATCTAACCCACGAACCCAACCCTGGTGTGTCCAATTTCTCTGACCCAACACACGACCCGGCCCATCCTACACTACATGGGTCGTGTCGTGTGTCATGAAACCCCAACCCGTGACCCACCTAACCCTAACCCAGCTCGCACAACCCGCATGGTGCACACCTCTACTGTCACCTATTTACCTCCCTTGGAGAATATACATAATGGATTTTGAAGTGATTTTTTTTAAAAAGGAAAAAAGATCTTTTAGACAAATGGCCAGTTAAAGAAATAAAGTTTAGCTTAATAGGTTAAGGGGGACAAGAGCAGGAAGAATTGACATAAATTTCAACTCTAATTATTTCTATGCAAATAGTTACAATATAGGAACTATAATCAAACCAGGGTATAAAGCTTGGACCTCACTTGCACATATCGAAGCTCATATCGAAGCTGCAGCACGGAGGTACAGTTCATACATGGATATTAAGACTAGCACAGCACACAAAGATTTATAGTTTTATACATTGATTCAGCTTTTTTTGAAAGAATTGGTATAGACCATGGAGCAAACTATGTATAATAACAATAAACAGCAAAATCAACATATAAGAATTACATAAACTTGCATGCAAACTTGCAGCTAAATTAAGCGAAAAGGAATGAGTACACATAAGGAAAGTTATACAATACCAGTATGAGTAGTCGGTTGCTACAATTCAGGAAAATGTTCACCGCTGAGTCAACTGGAAGTACAGGGCGGATTTCAGTTATCCTCAGTTGAGCCTCAACTGTTTCTTTCAGCTCGCTACAAAACGAAACAACAATTAAATTGATAAACAACCAAGTCAGAATTTTAGGCAAGCCTAACTTCCCAAACTTCTTTTGTTTACAGCTGAAAGAAAGGAGAACAGAGAGAAAGGACAAGCTGTCCATTAAGTACAAAACATATTACAGACATCATTGTAACAGTTTGGTGCTCTCTATCTTTCTCATCAGTGTATCAGCTAGGTGCTATTTAGTAGGTCTTGTTTCAAGGTTTCATCTTATTATTCTCCATTATAATTTCATTAATAAAAATAAATTTACACTCATTATTGCATCAACTTGGTGCTATAGTAGGCCTTATTTCAAGGTTTATTCCTATTATTTCCCATTATAATTTCATTTACTACCTCTGTTTCACATTTTTTTGCAACTTTGAAGGGTGCACGGACTCCTGGGCACAAAATTTGTTTGTGAGTGTAAGATAGAGAGAGAAAGATAGGAATGCATGTGATGAGGAGAGAGATAGAGAGAAATGACAACCTAAAAAGGAAAGAAAACATTAGTTGCAAATAATGTGTAGCATCCATTTTTAGCAAAAGTTGCAAAAATTATGAAACGGAGGTAGTAAAAAGAATCTTTTACATCTCTCTCTCTCTCTCTCTCTCTCTCTCTCTCTATATATATATATATATATATATATATATATATATATATATATATATCGGCACAAAGATAAGGTTTATAGGCTGGCAATGGTGCAGCATCAGAGTGAATAGTTTCTGTAGCTTTCTCTCTCCCTCTCTCTCTCTCTCTCTCTCTCTCTCTCTCTCTCTCTCTCTCTACACACACACACACACCAAATCTTGACATTCAGGTGGCCATTGTTTCATTAGTTGTTGGGGCAGGGCTTGGGTCAAGTTGGGTGTCATTTCAATGTGTAAAGGAGATGGAAGTGACAGGGGGTTGTGGATGGTAAGACTTGCGGGATTTTGGTGGTGTTTGTTGTGTTTTGTGGGAGATGGGAGTTTGTGGGTGGTGGCATAAAAACTAGGATGTGGATTGAGGTTGTGGTTGTGGTAATGGGTAGTAGTTGTGTGTGTGTGTGAGAGAGAGAGAGAGAGAGAAAGAGAGGGGATTGGTGGCTGCATTTCTGTTTTTGTAAAATAAAAAATAAAACTATTCAAAATGCCAAAAATTTACAGTTTTGTATGGAAAAGGTTTGTGGGGGCATTTAGATGGAATAGTGTTTAGGGAGGATTAGTTTTCATATATTTTTAGGTAAGGAAAGATCCAGTTAGGTTTTATTACTGAATAAAAAGTCTTATGTTTCATACATAATTCATTAATTCTCGACAATTTGACATCAGTTCAAGAATGTTTGTTTCAGGTGGCACAGGTGCAATACAGTTTCACAAAATAGGGAAGGTACATTAGCTAGCCAGAATGCAGGATTTTTCAAAGAAGTCAGTGTTTGAGAACAATATTTCAATTACCAGGGAAACGAAAAGTATTTTTATCGAACAACCAAAAATTTCATAATTACCCCATTTCTGGAATAACTGTGAAGTTGTCATGCTATCCTTACACAATCCTACTGTGCCAATTTTTTAAAGCTGTCTTATGCATGTATTTGATACAGCGAATGGATTTGATGTCCATGGAAATTTAACACAAGTAATAAACTAGAAAGAATAACCGGAAAAATGAATCTATATTCACATACCTTACAATAAATTCAGCCCACTCCTGAGCAGTATGCTCTGTAACATGTGAAAAGTTAATTTGGTGCCTATTTGTTCTCTCTTCATCTGACATATTTAAGGCTTTACCAATTGCAGCAGCTACCTCTGTGATATTCCATGGGTTTACCAAAAGAGCGCCAGCTCCTAAAGATTGTGCAGCACCAGCAAACTATCCACATAAAAATTTATGTTGCACTCAGCCACTAAGGACAAGAAAAAGGAAAATAACTTTGGAACAACCTATGAAGAATTAGGAACATTTTCTTATAACACCTCACTAGTAGTGTAATATGTTTAGAAAATGATGAATTCATACTTCTTTAGTATATTCTTCCAAGGAAATATTCTGTAAGATTCATGACTAGATTCAAAATGTATTCTCCTATATAATTTGTTAACTATAAGACATAAGTATTGCTAATTGAAATCCGACTTTTCTTCTTCAAAAAAAAAAATAAAATAAAAATATTAAATTAAAGCTGACTTAAAGCTACAGTTTGCAGATTAATATGGTCAAAGTTTTCTAGCCCATAACCTCACACCATATTTAAATACATAAGCTGAGGACAGACTCATCATATTGAACAATAATTAGTGTAAAATTGTCACATTAGCTCGCTAAGCTAAATGGTGAATGACCGCAGATTCACAGCCTACTTTAAAACTCACATCATGCATCACTAAAACACTATTTACCATAAATGTGTGTGTGTGCATGTGTGCATGAGGATGAAAGTACAATTTTGAACTACAGGTACGTAAATTTTTAATTTTCCTAAAGTCAATACTATAAATATAGCTACCTGATAAAATTAAGTACGTGTACAGTTCAAAAATTATGTACCTCAAAGAAGATGAAACTGTAGTTCAAACCTTATGCAACTTAAGCAGACAAATAATGTACCATGTGTTAAAAAAATGTATTGTTCTTCTCACCCTTCTCTTTGTAAGAAATTTTTCATTAGATTACTTCCTTGTGTGTGTGTGTGTGTGTGTCCTTCTCACCCTTACTTCCTTGTGTGTGTGTGTGTCTGACTGGAGTGTGTGATTTAAAATGGAAAAAAGGCAAGACATGAGTAATACAACAATGAGGCACATATGTAGTGGCCAATTGCAAGTTCATCACTGATAATATCCAAAACTAGACTTATCTCTAGAGAATGTGATTAGATTGCCGTCCTCATATGCATATACATGGAATTCAATAAATATTATCAAAAGTAAATAAAATTGAATGGTCCAGTCAAGGTTCAACACCACCCAAATTGTAATGTTCAGAAAATAAGAGGTTTACATTATCATGCATTTGGTTTGACAACAATTTTTGCCAATATTGTCAAATTCCACCTCAGAAGTGTCCATCCACTTTGTTCCAGTAAAATGAACTGTCAGGGTTCATTTTGGTGCATGATGCATGCATATAAGAATATATATATCTGTACAAATCTTAAGCCTTACCTCACTAAGAATGAGCACTCCCTTTTTTTCATCTTGGCAAGCCACAAACTCATAGCTGACCAGATTCATGCCATCCCTCAATGAAGTGACCAGTGCCACATCTGTGAAGTGATGGTTATTATAGAAAAACAATATGAGTGAACATAAATGTGCGGATAGATGTTAGCTGATATTACAATAAACCAAATTGACAATAGTGCCGTGAGTCTTGTACTTTAGCTACAAATATTGGCATCTCAACCAGATTTTAAAACACAAACACATGAATTTACCTGTGGAAAAAAGATTTAAACACCCAAGAAATTAAAATAATTAAGATGTCAGTGATAGACTTATACCAGTCACTGCATATAGAGCACAGAGAGCATGGAAGTCCAGAGAACGATCCTGCAAATAGATCATACATCTACTTCAACTTTGGGTAGGAAACCTAAGAAAAAACTAAAGGCAGAATGATTATATGCCACAGATGTATCCAACAAATCATGCTAACGAGATTTCACAGGGTCACATCCAACAATTCCATTTCAATAATGAGACAAATAGAGAAACGGATGCTTGACTGGATGGAAGAGTATTAATTTTTCCAATGAAAATTAAGAAATTAGAGATGAAAACAAGAAGCTTCATGAGAAAATTGATCTCCATGCACAAAGGTCAAGGAGGTTTTTTTAATAATTTTTTTTATTTTTAAATTCACTTTCTTACCTGAACAATATAAATCATAGTGCAGATCCCGTACATAGAGAGTTTCATATGCATGCAACTCTAGCACTGGCCACTTAGAACTGGTACAAACATTGTGTTTCAGCAAACATCCAACCCAATATTATGTTTGAGGCCTTGGCTATTACATTCCATGGACTTGGTGTTGTGTGATTCAACCTAAAGACCAAGGTGGCAATGGTGGATGTCCTGATTGGACAGCTTATACAGACATGTCTGGATGATGAACCTACAAAAGGAAAATCAAGTACCAAAGAAAAGGAACCCCTTAGCTGAAAAGAAAGCTCTTGATTGAACAAGGTCGACCACTCGGCCCACTGAACAACAGGGTCGATGGCCATCTAATGCAATCTCTCTTAGACGTCCATCGTCCATCATCACTTACCGTTTCAATATGTCAAATGGTCCCCACCCCCAAAAAGAAGCTTATGACAGAACGATAACTTGCGTATATTGTGACTTACTGCAACACCCAACCCTTGCCAGCAGAAAACCATATGCCAGTAATGTCCAAACTGACCACCTATGCAGGAGCACACTAACTCACTGCTAGGTAATCGAGCTTCAGCTTGTACATATTTGTGATCAATGGACTTCTATAAAGAAAGATCCTTATGAAATAAGTCTTAAGAAGATTCCAGTAGTATTCCTCCTAACGAAAGGGGAAGACAGAAAGTAGAAGCGATATCTGAGTTCCAAGATGCAAAGACCAACCCCTCATCATGACAAGTGATAACATTTGAATGGCTAACCAATATTTAAGTTCTAAAAGATAACAAACCTAAGGTTGCCTATAGATACGCCAACATTTGGATATCACAATCCCCTTGCATTTTAATTGAGGAAATTATCATCATATCACTTTCACAGCATTCTCTATTTAATTCCTCTCTGAAATCCTCTTAAACACTTCACGAGAGGGTAGCTCATATGTCTTACCAAGCAGGGTGTGTCCATTTGACATTTATTTGTATGCTTGTACTCAAATTGTAATCATTCTCCATTCACCAATAGAGGAACTTCCACGGGGTGTTGTCATTGCATCTCTCATTCCTTCCTAAGATATTTGTCCCTCTTGCTGATTTTTTTACAATGGTCATACCCACATCACTTGGATTTACTGAACTTAAAACTTTATCCATTGAAATTCCAAAGTATCCCTCCAAAGTATTACCTACTCATTGATGCCTTCTCAAGTATCATCCAGTAGGCCAATGTCACTTTATCCAATCGGGTAACAACAACAGAACCTAAGCAAGAAGCACTTCTCAATTTTGAACCTTCATCATAGGACAAGTGTAAAGAAACTACACTCAGCATACATGGTGTACAGCACAGACAGAATGAATCATGGGAAAGCATATCAAAGTGATCAAACCGAGTTAAGAAACAAGCAGCTTCTTTTTTGTGTCCCATTCCAGTATAGTTAGTCTGCAGACATTCATTTCATTTACAGAAACCAGCACAGTGAAATTTCTATCCTGCCTAACACAACAACATGATTATCACTTACAGGGACTGAAAAACCGACAAAAATCTTCAATCTTCAATATTATATTGACTACATCATCCCCTGGAACCCTCAAATGATATAAATCATAAAGATACACCAAACAATGAGACAAATACTACACATAGGAGGTTAATCTAAACTTTTGACTCTAGATATAGATAAGGCCACAAATTCAACATCTTAGCAGAAAAGCAAATATAACCTATTCAGAGCTCTAATTGGAAAATAAAGAAAGAAAGAAAGAAAAATATGAAATAAAATAAAATTTCAACTCCCAATTCTCCCATAGCAACTCAAGCAACTTATCTAGAATGATTGAGATTACATGCATAAAGAATCATAGAAAGAATTTAAAAACAGACCAAATGATGTATAGGAACACGCGTAAAAGTTCCAAATCTCCCATTTATGCGTCCGACTATTTCATGAACTTGACTCGTAAGTTTTTGATCTGTAAAACGATTATAAAAATAGAGAGTGAAGATAAAAATAAACACCAGGATGTGGAAATGGAGCAATAAAGACAAAGAACATAAACTCAAGCAACTCATGGAGCACAAATAACAATCAGACAACATTGCAAAAATACATTACAAATCAGATATGTTAAATGTGCCAAATATACCTGCAATATATTCAGAAAAATTGGCATCATTTGTGCGATATCACATTGGAAAACAAACAAATCCTAATGCAATAAGATGCAACCTAGTAACATTTAGACCTGGTTGTTGGACAGGGTAGTAGGGTCAGTGCCAAGCTTATAGGGCCCTTAATGGACAGGGTCCTTATTGGGTAGGGTCAATATAGGGCCAAAATGTTTGTCCAATTTGATACATAAAGAAAATAGATAATGTAAAAAAATTTATATACATATAATCGTATATATCTGTACTTCGTACTTAATTATGGCTTTGTCCAATATTTATTTAAATTGATATTTTGTTGGCCCGCTAACCGCATTGGCCCTATAAAATGTGACCCTTTTTGAACCGACCTGTAACCGACCCGCACTGACCCTGACACGACCCGACCCGCCCAATAACCAGGTCTAGTAACATTATTGTGTCACTGAATTAGTGAATTTACCACATGCTCTTAGAAACTTTTAGCCCATAATACATAACTTTATTGAACCATTTGTCATCATGTTGAACAAAATCTCAACCAGCATGAAGCTATTCAGCTCTTTTTACTAGAGAAAAGAGTGATGCAAAAGAATACTTTTACAACAGTAACATTCAATATATGCATGCAATAACATGTCATTTTCTCATTGAACCAAGAACTTAGAAAATTTTATAATGGAGAAACAAGCAAAGTAAATTATATCCCATTATTCCTATTATCCATAAATAATGCTCACTCTAATATAATATTTCCTCAGTTATTCATACACGTACAGTTGTGTGTGTATGTGCAGATATATATGCATATGTACAATTTATATCATTCTGAGGAGAGGGCAGGTTGTTGGGGCAAGAGCTTACATTGAGTAACATCCGTTCTTGTTGGAACAGCAATTTGGAGCAAAACAACTCTATCCCGCCAGTAAGGATTTTCTTCCAGAAATTTTTCAAAGGCGAGTATCTTTTGTGGAATTCCTTTTATCATGTCAAGCCGATCAACACCTAGCATTACCTACCACACCAAAATTCATATAGCACTAGAATATACAATTGTGTAGCATAGTAATAATTTGACAAAATTCAAATAGACGATTCGGAAGAATATAATTAGCAGTAGCATTCCAGATTTTGCAATTCATATAGCACTAGAATATACAATTGTGTAGCATAGTGATAATTTGACAAAATTCAAATAGACGATTCGGAAGAATATAATTAGCAGTAGCATTCTAGATTTTGCACATGATAGGAAAATTGAAGACTCCTATTAAAGAACCATAATGCAATTTAACTCGCTCACCTATTGATTAGAAATATTTATCGGGAGCTATCTAAAATGTACAAGTTTTGTAAACAATAACTTCATAATTTTTTCAATTACTACTTTCTCTGTTCTTTTTTACTTGACCTTGTTTGACCTTTTCCCGATTAAATTCACATGCCTTTAGAATCGTCTCAATAAATACTAGGAAAAATTGGTAAAAATAATCCCAACTTTGGATTATTAAATAATCCCAGCTTTCTTTGGTCCTAACCGGTTACTAACCTGTTATAATAGGTTAAGGTGATACGTGTCACCATGTGATTGGTTGAAAAATAAAAAATTAAAAAAAAAAACTTACAAAAATTTTAAAAAAAAATTTTAAAATAAAAAAATAAAAAAAAAAAATTGCCCAGCCACCACCCATGGACCACCTTCCCCACCACCCACAAACCACCTTCCCCACAACAACTGCGGCGGCCAAAACCACCTTCCCCACCCACGTGCCGGACAGAACCCCCTCCCCCGCGTCGGTAACTCCCTTTCCCCCAAAACTACCAGTCCTGTAGCCCAAAACCCCAAAAATCCCACCCACGACCACCCAAAATCCCTAAATCACCTCCCCCACCGCATAAAAACCCCTAGCCGCCCCTCCCCCACTATCTAGGGTTCCAATGGTGGGGGAGGGGCGGCTGGGGGTTTTTATACGGTGGTGAAAGTAGTTTAGGGATTTCAGGCGGGTTTAGAGCTGCGGGATTGGTTGTTTGAGGGAAAGGGGAGCCGATAAAGGCGTGGGCCGGCGTGGGGGAGGGGGTCTGGGCAGAGCAGGCGGAGGCCGGGGACTTGAGCTAGGTCGGTGGCAGGCCAGACGCCGGTGGTTGCGTGGTTGTCGTGGGTTGGGGGCTTGGGGTTGGGTTTTTTGTTTTTATTTTTTTTTAGTTTTTTTAATTTTTTAATATATTTTCAACCATTAACGCGATGACACGTGCCAATTAACTTTAAAAAAAAAATTACCTGTTTAACAGGTTCCCGGTCACATGGGACTATTTTGAGTGAATGACCCCAAAGTTGGGATTATTTAAAGCAAATGCGTGAAAGTTGGGATTATTTTTACCAATTTTTCCTAAATACTATCATTTAATTTTTTTATTTTTTACTTATTCAGGTTTACAGTATGTTCGGATAGAGAAAGAGGAAGGAAAAGAAGGGGAGGGAGGGGAAGGGATGGGAAAGGAAGGGGAAGGGAGATGAGTTTTCCTTCCAAATCTCTCCATTATTGGAGAGATCAATATCATACAATTTAATCCCTCTCATTTCTCTACCCTCCGATTCCCTTTCTTCCTCATTTGTTATCCAAATGATAGATAACTCCCTTCATTTCCCTTTCCTTCCTTTCCCTCCATTTCCATCCAAACAAAGTGGATATTGATGGTTAAACTTATTAATTGATTAGTTTGATGAATGAAACAAGTCGAATGAAAAAGTATAGAGGTTTACTGATTAGTTTGATGAATGAAACAGGTCGAATGAAAAAGTATAGAGGTTTACAGTGTGTGTGTAAAATCATGCTTGTAAAATCTAGAATGTACCTATTCATGAAAACCGTAACTGATTCTCTCTAAGGGCCCATTTCAACGTTTTCCCTATTATTAACATATAAATTTACTACATCACCCTATGTTGCTCATACTTCGATTTGGGATCAGATCCTCCAACACTCTAGATGTTATAAATTTTCATATAAAGCCACTATATATTTGGATGTCGTGTCATGACGAAGCCAATGTACAACATGCCAACAAGGTGTTGAAGTAACATAGATATTACCCCTTATTGAGAAGGGGCATTAATCATTCAATCATCCCAAATGGAAGCAAATACTCTTAGAACATAAAAAAAAAATCTGAATATTGAAAAATTTCCCTAATATTGGATAGCTTCATATGGATATTCTTGAATAATACCAAAACACTAAGGACATTTAACAAAACAGAATGTCGACAAGCGGAAAACCCAAGCCCATTTTCTCATTTTTTTTGCTTAGATGTTTGATGTTGCTCAGCTTTTGTGTATGAAATGGTTTTAATGGTGAACTCAAAATCCAAAATCAGTTGAGACTTGAGAATAGGGGAAAAGAATTGGAGTGGGCCACATGGATGAAATAGTAGTGCTACCAAAACAAAAAGGTCGACAGTGGTAGTTGTTTTAAATATATAAAATAAAAAAATAAAAATAATTAGATAGTTGATTCCAAAAGGTGAGCTCAAAATAGACAACAAGCCTACCTTCTGACCAGCAAATCTTTCCACTAATTCCTTAATATTCTCTTGAACTTGAGGAACTTTAAGTGCTCGAATGAAACGATCAGAATCAATCCCGATAGGAAACTGAAAATTATCAACCATGATGCACATAATTCAATTATTAGGAACCAGGAAACACTGAAACAGAAACAAAAAGAAATTTACAAAATGAAACCAAACAATATATATCAGCTAATTCTAAATCAACGAGCTAATCAGAAAAACATATTGCTTGAACATACAGCTACCACACGGGTCAATCTGCCTTGATCATCCTCTACACCTTCAGGTCTGCCTTCAAGTCCAAGAATATGAGTGCAAGAACTGACAAAGTGCCTCGCATAATCATAGGTATGAAAACTGCAAGGAACAACATTGATACTATAGTTAACAAAATTTGAACAGTATTGCTACTTGAAATACTAAATTTTTATAGTTGAAGCACTTAAGTCAATATGTACACATGAGTATCTAGTCGATGTCGAGATGTCAAAAAAAAAAAAATACTGCACAACTCCAGAAGACCAATTGGTAATAAATAACCAACCACCAGATATTTGTAGGAGTGATTCTGTACACACTCAATAGTCAGAACTAATAATATTGGCATGACAACAACTTAAACTCTATCACTGAAAATGAAGACGTAAATTCTCCTTTAAGCTAATGAGTATATTAACAGGTCAACAAAATGACCTATTGTTGAACACAGATTTTACATAATTCATAATTTGAATTAGCATTCATAAAATGATGATAACAAGAAGTCTAGAAACATAACCTGTCGCAATGCCACTCAAAAACTTTTACCAAAATACAGTTTTGCACTGAGCTGGGATAGATCTATGACTAAAATATAGCTATGCAGCAAGCAAAGGAAACCTATCAAGTGAGTGAAGCAGCCATAAGATCATGTATAAAATGCTTACGTCCTCCATAAAATGTTACTCCATACTAGGATTTCACCAATTTCGATATACTAGCAGTGCTGTAACAAATAATTAATACTTCGTAATAAATAATGTATTAATTATTACCAAAAAAAAATAAAAAATCACTGCACAATTCAAAGAATGTGATTATCTATTTACTCATTCAAAAACTACACAGCTTTTCAAACAGAAGCAAATACCAACAACAACCCAATAAATAAACAGCAGTGTAACAGCACCCAAAAAAAATAATGATCATAAAAAATCGAGCTATGTATAGGTCACAATTTCTAGAACAGCTATCCATCCAGTATTCCAATGATTTATTAAACTACATCCTATGAAACATTTAATAGCCAGTTACATTACATAGGCACATATTAGATCCCAATCAGCCAATCCTTATGTCAATCACAAGAAAGGGGTTCCAAGACTCCCAAAAACTCTGACAAATTACTTACAAAATCTCCAGCAGAAACTGTTCATCTAAGGTTGTAAAACTGAGATTCTGAGAATGTCATTTGTTCACTCAATCAACATAACAGCATTGGTAAACAAAATCTCAATAGATGAAAAGGCAATATTTGAATTACTGAAGAGTGTCAAAGCTAGATAGATAACATTGTTAACACTCAAGCACTAGTCTATAAGTATATTATTGTATTTGATGAAGGCATTAGTCTCGACATTATAGATGTAGGACTAGGATCAGGGTAATACTTGTGATAGATATGATATGGACAAATCATTGTTTGTGCTTGCTTGTAAAAGATATATACAGACAACGCATTAACAAAACACAGTGATGTATAAAGGACGACTTACCCAACCAAATCAGCAGCAAGAACTGCACGGAGCAGTTCTGAACGAGATGGCAAGGTTCTGTGGATTTCAGAGGAAGGAAATGGAGTGTGGAGAAACCATCCAACCTTCATCTTGCTGTTATGCCTTTTTAGGCACTCTGGGAGGAACATGAGATGATAGTCATGACACCAAACAATATCACCTTCTTCATAGTGCTGATTTACCACATCAGCAAACATCTGGTTTGCCTTCTTGTAAGCAGCAAACTGAGATTGAAAACTTCTAGTGGTAGCAAGCCTATCCTCTTGAGGTAGACCAAGATAATGAAAAAGAGGCCACAATATGTTGTTGCAGTAACCATTATAATATTGATGCACTAACTCTTCATCTAGGAAAACAGGTATACACCTCTGCAATTATATGAGATTGAAATCTTATAAAGAACGGAAAAATAGCGCAGTAATAATACTAAATGTCATGCAGAAGGAATCCTCACAAAGAAAGTTATGCAGTACATATGTTCCAATAATTAATCTAAGTAACAAACCTTCTCTGCAAGAGCCTTTGTGAGAGCTTTTTGTCCGACTTCATCAGGAACATTAACACCAGCCCATCCAATCCACCTTGCCTCAAATTCCTTTACACCTTTTGGAAAGCAAAACATAGCATTCAAAATTCTACTTAACATTTGTAGCTCAGGAAGCTTCCTAAGAATCTAAGATATTGGTCCATGCACATAAATTCAGAATTGACACTCAAGTGTAAGATTACCTAAAAGAGCAGTAACCAGCCCTCCAACATTAACTTCCAATGACCAAGAGTCTTCACCTCTTCTAACAGCAGACACCGGCAAACGTTTAGCAACCACTAACAGTCTTTGGGAAGGACTTCCAGCCACAGCATCTGCTGAGTCTTTTTCTACATACGAAAAATCATGCCCGCCACCAGGTTCGGGGCTATTGTTATCATCCGAAATTTCATTGTTAGCCCTGTTTGCTCTTTTTAATTGCCTCAGTTCCAGTAGCCTGGATATTCTACTCGTTGGTGCATTCGAATCACCATTATACTTGTTTCCAGGCATATGCTCAATCTGTAACCCACAAAGAATATAACATATAAGAAAATTACTACATTTATAATCTGAAGCATTGAACATTCAGGTTTTAAAGATATCTTATCTTAGTCCAAAATCAGTACACAATCAAATAATACAAGAGGCTGTTACATAAGAATAAGTTACTGTAATAGTGCAATGAATTATGAAAAACTGCAAACAAGAAGTTCCTAAAAAGCCAGTTAAACAAGTAAAAAGAGCAATTAAATGGGCACTCATTTAATTAGAACAATCCAAAATGACCCAAAATCAAATAATTTGACTTGACTTGACCACAAACATTAGCAATAAAACACAAACATAATTCAACCCATAAAATTGAAAATTGAACTGTAATTAACCAATAAACTTCAAAAATCAATAAAAACAACAAATGCCCACAACAAAGAATCACATAAAAATCAACACCCATTAAAACAAACATAAAAAAATAAAAGATTTCAAGTAAAATTACAAAGACCCACCTCAAAGAAAATGCATATAATATAAAATTAACAATGCCACAATACTAAGCAACTACAAAAATAAATTTAGCCTCACCTTGGAGTCAAACCGTCAGAAATTGCTTAAAATCAATTTGATCAATCAAATTGCTTGAGAAATTGATTCAAACCCAGAAAAATTCAAACATTCAAGAACTGGGAAGCGAATATAAATTCGTGGGGTGTCGAAAAAACAGAAGAGAGAATCTGGGGTGGCAGAAGAAAGGCAAAAGAAGAGAGCATAAACATAAGTATGAAAGAAAATGGGATACTCGTGTAAACTTTATAAGGTTCCAACGGAAGGAAGCCATGCAAGAGCTCTCACCATTATTATTAATATTGATTGTTTCTGAAAAATGTGATTTTGTTAGGTGACGTATACATAATATTCCATCTTTGATCAACGAAATCCTAATTTATTTAAGTCAAAATGAAGAAAAAACACCTCTTTTCATTATCATTTGTTTTGATTAAAGGCTTCTTTTAGTGGTCGTTTGGTTGGACGTAATTAGATTTTATGGAGTACTTATGTATGAATTACAATTAAATATTGTTTAGAGGGTTCTTTCAGGGGTCGTTTAATTGGAGGTAATTAAGTTTTATATAGTACTTACATAAGTTCGACTTAAGATTCGGAATAATTTGATTCAAAACAATGTTGTTTGGGATAAGAAGATCCATAGGCATGAAGTGATTGTAAATAGAATTTGTTTTGAAGTGTTTCATAGGATAAGTAGTATAGCAAGTAAGAAAGTTAAGGCTAGGGAGCTTAGTTGGCTTAAGGGCAATTGTCTATGGGCTTAGATGTCTTAGAGTATTTTTTTTATCTTGTGTGATTAATAAACTTTTTACCTTTTCTCAAAAAAAAAGTATAATTTGATTCGAATCTGTTAAAATAAAACACAAATTTTCCAAAAAGGCGGGTGTACGTTAATTTATTGAAAGTTGGGTTAAAGTTATTTTAAAAATATTTAAAATTACTCTTAATACTTCAAAAGTTATTATTTTTCTATAATAAATTTTATCTTACAAAAAACTTATAATGTATTAAATCAACCATATTAGCCTTTATAATATGTGATCATGAATTTATAAAAAAAATTACACGTTAAAATAAATTCAAACCAACGACAAATTAAAAGTTACCCTCTAAGTGGTTAAAGTTACTATGAAAATAGTTAAAGTTACCCTTAAACTGACCATCTTACAATAAAATTAATGTACACCCCTTTACACAAGACTTATTGAAAATAAAATCCGAGACCGAGACCGAAAAAAAGTATGACTTTGATTAGGAGTTGGACTTGGACTTTTAGGTCCGACTTGTGTCCGAGATCAATATGTTTATGGTGGCTCTCTTACTTTTTTTTTTTTTTTTTTGAAAGCAAGCTAAGCATATCATTAATTGGAAGAAACGCAATCCATAAGAACATACGAAGCAACACTTTGGGGACAGCGATTCTCCCAAATTTGTTCCACTCCGAATGGGATGAGCTTAGCTAGGGAATGAGCAACACAATTCCCGTCACGTTTAACATGTGACCAAGCAACAAACTTAAGGAAAGTACAAAGAAAAAGGATGTCACTTAAAACAGTATCCAACTCAGTAGAGTCGATGGCATTCAGACGATTGATGACTAATTTGCAATCGGACTCTAAAATGATATCATGCACCCCATACTTTCTCCCAGTTTTCAAAGCAAGAAGGAGGGCCTTCGCTTCAGCCACTTCAGGGGGCCAGAAAGCCTTTGTTCTGCGAGTAATAGCCCATAAAATCTTTCCCCTCGTGATTTCCAGCAACCACGCCCAAGCCAACGAACCCAGCCTTCATCCGCAAGAGATGCATTCGTGTTTAATTTCACAACATTTTCAAGGGGAGCATGCCAAGCGTTTGGGCTTCGAACAGGGCAGGAAATAGCATAGCTGTAGATACGAGTAGCATACTTGCCATATTCCTCGACATACCTTGCAACTCTTTGCGTGATAACAACATTAGGAGTGGATTTATTTTCGAAGACTTTGAGATTTCTTTCCCCCCAAATGCACCCCAGAAACATCCCACGCTGAACCATCTTAGCATCAAGTGTTTTCCAGCTAGCCACTAATTCGCAAAGAGAGTCAGTAGCCCCCCACTCAGTCATTTGCTCGCACTGACAATCCACCCAAAGTTCCCTTATACGATTGTAGCCCACAAGTGCGTGTTCAACAGTTTCACTGTCAATTCCACACCAAGGACAGGATGCTTCAGCAATCATGTGCCTATACCTCTACTTTCCAAATCTCCACCCAGGCATGGTGGAATTTGTCTAAATCGCACCCTTTCCCAAGTAAATAGGCTGATTTGACCATGTACTCACCCCCTTTAGAGAAAGCCCAACACAGCTCATCATCTTGTCCCTTCTCAGTAAGAGGAATTGCAAGTATGCAGTGCCTGTCCCTGTCATTAAATAGCTCCTCAATAAGATCAGTACGCTACACCATTTTGTCAACATCAATAATGTCTTCGACCCTTTGCAGATCGTCGCGTACAACACTTGATAAGAAGCGGCCACCCTCATCAACCACCCAGGGGTCGTGCCAAATGTTCACTGTTTTGCCATTCCGGATCCGCCAAATCATACCTTCTTTGATGAGAGCCTTCGATGACCAAATGCTCCTTCAAGAATAGCTACCAGCAAGCCCTAAGGAGGACTCAAGAAAATCACAATTGGGGTAGTACTTAGCCTTCATGACTCGACCAAGAAGAGAGAACCTTAGTAAGTCTCCAAGCCTGTCGACCCAATAGAGCATCATTAAACACGCTCAAATAACGGAAACCTATACCCCCTAAGCACTTCAAAGTACACATTGATTCCCAATTTTTCCAATGAGTTTTCCTTTTACCTTCGGACGATCCCCAAAAAAACCTTGCCATTATCGAATGGATGCGCTGAATAATAACTGAAATTCGGAATTTATAGACTCCCATCAAATATGTGGGAATGGCTTGGATCACAAATTTTAGAAGAATTTTCTTTCCGGCCCTCGATAAAAGCTTCTCCTTCCTATCTTGGAGTTTCTTCCAAATCCTATCAATGACTGCTTCAAAAATTGTTTTCTTCGATTTGCCAATGATAGTAGGGATAACGAGGTACTTTTCATGTTTGTCCATTTGTCGCATTTTTAAGATTTTCATCAAATCTTCCCGTTGCTCCAAACTTACTCCTGAACTGAAGGACACTTCTGACTTCTCATAATTATTTTTTTGTCGGATGTTTGTTCATAATGGTTGAAGATATCAACTTACAATCTAACAATCCTGTCTAGTAGCTCTTGTAAAGAGTAAGTTGTCATCTGCAAAAAGAAGATGAGAAATTTTCGGCCCGTTGCGACTAGCCTTAGCCCCGTGAAGGCTCTTATCCCGTACCTTATTCTGCATCATACTAGAAAACACATCAGCCACAGAATGAAGAGTACGGGGAGAGAGGGTCTCCCTATCAGAGACCTCTAGTAGGAGTAACCGTTGTGGCTCTCTTACTTTATCTTAGTTAAAACTAGCCCTATATGCATGTGATGCATACGATAGTTTAGATATATTTATTTAATTATTTATTATAATTTTGTCACACATAATTAATGCAAAAGATAAATTATTATGTGAAAATAATATTATTGTAATTCGCGAAATGAAAGGATGGAAGTATGTAGTTGGGTTTGGTAACCAAGTAACAATGTATATTGTATGAATACGGTTGACAATATTGCGTCATTGACATATGAACGTCAATATAATGCGGATAAAACAATATCAAAATTATTAAGGATTGTAATTTAAGATATTAATATATGGAAGATGATTTTGATTGTATATTTAATGGGTTGTTTGATAATTATGTACTAACTGATTGGTTTAATAAACATAAATAAAGTAATTTTTTTATTTATGGACTTAATTCAAGTAATTGATTTTTATAGCTTCGTATATGTAATTCATTATTAATTGATTAACTTTTCCTTTTTCTTTGCTAATTGATTGACTTCTTAAATATCTTTGTTTACAATTTCAACATAATACTCTCTCGAGTAAGTCTTGTATGTGGCTAGCCACACGGTGTGACCACATTGATTTATAAGAATAATCCTTATTTATATATATGAGTAACTCTATTTATTCATAAGAGTAACCTCGTTTTGTCCATTAAAGTAACTCCAACTCATTAATTGAGTAATATCAACTAATTTATAGATAAGTAACCCCATTTGTTCATTCGAGTAACTCCTATTGTTTTGTTTTTAAAATTAAAACAATGATTCCACTTACGTAACAGAGTAACCCCTTTTTTTCATTTGAGTAATCCACATAAGTCAAGGTAACCCCGTTTGCTCATTACTGTAACCCCCTATTACTTAATTAACTGGCTTATATGTGAAGTGGTCACACCATGTGACTAGCCACATATAAGAACTTGTGTATTCTCTTTGGTGGACTATATTTTCAATAGTAATAAGTCCTTTCCTGTTTGCTTAAAAAAAATTTACAAATGTAAAATTATAACTAGGGTTAGGTCTTCAATTATTTGATAGGTGTTATAAAATAGAGGAAAGAATGAACAAGATAGAAAGGTGATGAGAGAATATCAATGTAGAGATAATTGGTCCATGTTCTTTCTTTCATTAGGCCATTCCCATACATATATATCATGTAGTACTAAGTAGTAACTTCCCAAGGATAATGTAAATAAAGACATCATTTTGTGAAAGTTAGAGAAGTAAATAAAAATAAGGGAGTTACAAAGGAAGTACATACATGAGGGATTACAAAGAAAGTAATTAGGATAACTGGATAAGGGAGTTACAAAGGCATAGTGGATATACATAACTATATTTCATAACGGTTCCTCATAGATGTCCATTATTGAAGATTGCGCATCGTTAAAACCTTACTAGGAATAACCCTATGGGTGCCCAGTGAAGGAAAAAGAGGACATCACTCTTTATTACACACTCGAGATGCTAGCTACCTCGTTTAAAACCTTACTAGGAAAACCCAATGGGATAAATTAAAACTATAGTTAAGGGAGTAAGTGTAGCGCTTATTTTCTCCCACTAATTTTTACATCAATTTAGATCGCAATATAATGAATCGAATGGGGGAGGGGTTTCATGGGTGTTTCGAGGGGAGGGAGGGGGGTTACGGGAATCGAAATGGAGGTGGTGGTTCAAGGGAAAGTAGGAGGGGCGACGGGACAGGAGGAGGGAATGGTTGGCCGACGGGAGGAGGAGGCGGGTTTTTTGGTGCGGGAAAAGGGATTGGGATGGATGGGTTTGGGGTTTCGGTGGAGAAGGGGAAGGTGGTTGGGCAGAGGTTTCTTTATTTTATTTTTTTATAACATTAATAATTTCTTCTTTTTATTTTTTTGGACCAATCACAACTTAATACGTGTCATATAACCTATTATAACAAGTGATTGACTTTTGTTGACCAGTTTGGGGTTGAAGAAAGTAAACACCTCCTAATGTTGGGAGTATTCCAAAATAATCCAAAATTGGGATTAAAAATGGAGCAAATTTGAGATTATTAATATCAATTTTTCTTTAAATAAAACATATTTAAATCAAGAACAAGAATTTAAGAAAACAATGATAATCATAAAACTAATGAAAAAAATAGTATTTAAAGCGTTAATATATATTACTAGAAAAACGAAAAAAGATGAAATGCGAGAAAAAAAAAACAAAAACCTAAAAAAATCTTGCGTGAAAAACTAAGAACTAATAAAGAAAAGTTGCCGTAAAAAATTTCCAATGTCATCGTACTCCCTCCGTGTTTAAATAAATGAAGCGTTTTGACTTTTATAGAGTTTTAGAATACATTAGTTGAATTTATTAAAATAGGTTGTGGGGTATAAGTTGAGGAGAGATAAGAGAGTATGGGATTTTGTGGGGACCATTAGTTAGTAAAAAAAAGAATATTATTAAAAAATAGAGAGAATTTACTAAAAAAGGGAAATGTTTCGATTATTTAAACATGTCATGAAAATGAAATGTTTCATTTATTTAAACACTGAGGAAGTAGTGGTTTAAAAAGCTCGAGAACTGTCGTAAATTTGTAAATTTTTACAAAATAATACCAACTCAAAAATACTAGAAACCGCATATTAGTAACAAAAGAAAATCCGAGGAGCTATATATGCATAAAAATGGCAGTGAGATAGGGAGTTTGGTCACATATAAAATACACACATCAGCCACACATGTGATTCGCATGCATAATGGGGGTATATACATGTAAATAAACATTTTTAAGGATATAATTGGCATAACTAACACTATTCATAAGCATTTGGTGAAACTTTTAAAAAGCTACTCCCTCTGTATTTTATTAATTGCTTCATTTTTGCAAACACAAAATTTTAGTAGAAAGTTCCACTATTTTATGATAGAAGTGGAGTTTTTTGAAGAATAAAAAATTCTGAAAAAATAAAAGTGAGCGTAAGTAAAGAGGAGAATAAATATGAAAAAATATTAAAATATGATATGAGAGGACCTTTAATGGAGAGGAAAATATATAAAAACTAGATGAAACTCGTGCGATGCACGGTTTGTTTGAATTTTTTAAAACAACAATTTTTTTATTTTTTTTATTTTTGTATTTATGTGCTAAATTTGTTATATATTTAGATAAAATTTCTAATGTCAAAATATATTTTATATTAATTAATGTAAACTTAAAAATCTCATTCGCCAATTTTGCTTACGTGGAATTTGAATTATTTAATTCTAAAAGAATTTAATAATCTCTTATTTAATTGGCTACAACTAAAATTTATAATCCTACATGGGGCACTATGAAAATTAAATCCTACGTGACTCTCTAAAAACTCGGGAAAAAACTCCCCTTTATATATACTAGTACGTGCCCCAAGACGTCGCCCCAGATACCCATTTTAGAGTGTGTACTTATTTGTGGCATGTTTAATAATAATAATAATTAAAGCATTAAATTTAGTAGTACCTTTTAAAGAAAAAAAATTATTGAAATGCTTTTTAAGTGAAAAAAAATATTACAATCGAAAATTAAGAATACATGATTTAAAAGCTTTGATGGTAAATCAAAGGTAGACTAAAAGAAATTAATGATACATGGCCATATTTATAATTATAATTACGTGAAATTGTAAGGGAGATAAGGGAGGGAAATTGTAAGGGAAAAGGGGAAATCGAGGAAGAAGAGGGAAAGGGAAAAAAAGAAAAAAAAATGATGTAAGTGGTCACGTGACTTTTTTTGGCCGGAAAACGTAGATCACGCCGGAGATTGGTCAAAGGACCCTCCTCACAACTCAATCTCCATAAAAGGACCTTCTGTGCCACCTTTTTTTTAAAAGAACCTTAATCACAAGGTCGACCACTTAAAAAAACCTTTCTTGCAATTTTTCCTTATTTTTACTAATTAAAACTTTTTTTTTTACGAGTTCTCTATTATTTTTTAAAATAAAAAATAATATATTATAAATGTATCTTATTTAAAAAAAATAATATATTATAAATGTATCTTATTTTAAAAAACTTTTTAAAACGAATTTTATGATGGAAATAAGACCGAGTTATCAGATATTTATTAAAAGTTATGATTACTTTTGTATATATGAAATATTAGTAGTTTATCGATGATAAAATTCTATGAAACATTTTTATCTTAAAAAATCTATCAAAAATTCTCTTACTTAGCATCATATGTGTCACAATAATACCTATTTGTCGTCTACGTGGCACGACACTTGGCGAAAAACTGAGATGCCAAGTGTCGCTATTTCGTGGCCTAGCTGCGAGACCAGCTTTTATTTTTTTTTTTTTTTGAAAAACCGAGACCGGCTTTATTTATTAGTGCTATGATAAATTATTTTTACTAAACTGAAAGTATTTTTACTAAATTAAAATTATTTTAACTGATTAAATTTTTTTTTTTTACTAATTCTCTATTAATTTTTTAAAATAAAAAATAATATATTATAAATGGATCTTATTATAAAAATCTTTTTAAAACGAATTTCATGATGGAAATTGAACCGAGTTATTAGATATTTATTAAAAGTTATGATTAATTTTGTACACATGAAATATTAGTAGTTTATCGATAATAAAACTCTATGCAACATTTTTATCTTAAAAAATCTATCCAAAATTCGCTTATTTAGCATCATGTGTTACATTAATACCTATTTGTCGCCTACGTGGCCCGACATTTGGCGAAAAACTGAGATGTCAAGTGTCGTTGTCTCATGGCATGGCTGCGAGACCGGCTTTATTTATTAGTGATATGATACTGGTTTTGTGCCCGGGCGATGCCTAGATTGTTTCAGGGTTTTTGTCCCTCGGAAGAGTTGTGTCACCAAGACTGATTTCTCTACGCTTGTACCTGCAAAATAACAAAGACTCTGGTTGGGTGGAGTTCCGCCTCCGACGATCAAATTAGAACGAGTACGGAGAAAGTAAAAAGGTGCGGAAAAGGTAAATCTTGATCTTCTCGGATTCCGAGATCAGGTGTTTTTACATGTGAGAGAATTGATTATATATTGTAATAAATGAACGTGTCCCCAAAGTGGGGTAAATCTCCCTACTTATAGGGTCATTGGTAAATGTGCCCTTACCTAGGTTATTCTGACCTAGATTTGGGGGGTTGTGCCGTTTTGCGGCTTTTCTCGGAAATTGGGCCCTGAAGGCCGTCTTTTTCCCTACTGATTGGGGGTGCCACGTGTTAGCTGAGGATTGGTTCATTTTGAACCTCTCCTATGGTGACATGTGTCACCCTCTGATTGGGCCACGTGGCTTGGGTATTTTTACCCAAAACATTTGCTGCTCACAGGGGTGATGTGGCGTGCCACGTGGCACCTGTGACACTTGTCACTTAGGCATTAGTGAATAGTTTTAACTGTTCACCTTCTGGGGGAAACTACAGGGATGCCCCTGAATTTACCCCTCTATAAATAAGGTTTTACCCCTCCCTCATTTTTGACATTTTCAAAAATGTCTAGAGAGGGAAAATCAAACGTTCTAGAGAGAGAAAATCTGACAATTGCCTGTTACAGCCGGTCAACCGTTTGTGTATCTCACAAACAACTGCTTGATTTCTGCCCGCCTGATACTGCCGATCAGCACTTGACACCCCTTTCAGAAACAAATCTTTGAGGTACCATCTCTCCCCTTCTCAGCTCTTTCATACTTTTTTCCGTTTGTGTACATATCATTCAATAAATGGATTCACCATCAGCACACACGGCACAACCTAGGTCATTAGTAAGTCGGTCTCCTGGTACGGCTGAGTCTAGGACTGGCGGTGCCGTCTCTGGGTGTTTGGATCACCCTTGCTCATCTCCAAATCCGACCGTCTCCGTGTCTGTGCAGGACACTATGGCTCGGACGATGTGGGCGACACCTGATTCGGAATTTAGGGAAGAAGGCACAGAAGGTGTGCCGCTTGAGGAAAAGACGGCTGAGGTGGTGGCACCGACTGAAGAGGAGAAAGGATCTCCTCCGGGTGCACCCAACTCTCCTAGTGATGGGATCCTTGAATCAGAGGAGGGAGACGGTAAAGAAGTCGTCTCTATATCTGGTTCTGAGGAAGATAATGAAGCTATCTCTAAGAGAGACGGGTGAGAGACCGCCTCTGGGTCTAACTCTGGGGAGAGCAGTAGTGGCTCACTATCGTCGATTGAGGATAGTGAAGCTGAAGAGAGAAATAAGTGGAACAATGAGGGGGATCGGTTCCGGATCCATGTGTCTGTTAAAGACAGGACGAACATGGAAAAAGGCCTGGAGGACTTCAAATTAAAGCGTCCTCTTGGCGAGGGCTATGACATCCGGGTGCCGCCTGAGTGTGGTGAAGGTTTCTCGGAGATCAGTAAGGTGATCCGTCTGTAGCTTGGATTTGACTATCATGTCATCAATGTAAGCTCTACATTCCTTCCAATCTGATTAATGAAGACTGAGTTAATCATACGTTGGAAGCTAGCAGGCGCATCTAAGCCAAACGGCATCACAGTATAGTAGAATAACCCTTGATCAGTGACGAATGCCGTCTTCTATTGATCTTTCTTCCACAAGGTATCTGATGAAAGCTAGAATAGGAGTCCATAAGGCTCATCAAAGCATGTCCGGCTGTAGAGTCGACCAGACTGTCGATCTTCGGAAGCGGGTAACTGTCCTTCGGACATACCTTGTTCAAATCAGTGGAATCAACATACATGCACCAGGTACCATTCGGCTTCTTTACAAGCACAACATTCGCAACCCAATCTGGGAAGTGACATTGCCGAATGAACCCGACGTCTAACAGCTTCTTGACTTCGGCGGCTCCCGCCTGAGATCTCTCCTCGCCGTGATTTCTTTTCTTTTGCCTAACAGGCTTCTTTTTTGGACCCACGGCAAATTTGTCGACAGTGAGATCCGGGTTGATTCCTGGAATCTGATATGTCGTGTTTTGTGTATATTATTTGGCTTATTTTTAGTTAGTTTTGTTAGTTTAGTTGAGTATTTGAGTCCGTTTTGGCGTATTTTGCTTTAGTTTGGATAATTCGATGCTTTTATGGGTAGTTGTGTTGTTTTTGGTGAATTTCAGGAATAATGAAACTAATTTGGATGAGTTATGGATCCATGAAGTAAGCTAAGGCCCATGAAGTTGAAGAATTGAAGAAAAGGCCTTTTTAGAGGTAGGCACGGCCGTGCCTACTATGAGGCACGTCCGTGCTTCTGAGTATACAGCAGCACCTTACTGAAGACCCTAGGCACGTCCGTGCCTAGCAAAGAGGCACGTCCGTGCCCAGGTAAAGAAGCAGGCACGTCCGTGCCCAACAGTCAGGCACGTCCGTACCTGGAAGACAGAAGCTGCAACAATTTTTCTACGTACAGAGGCACGTCCGTGCCTATGGAGAGGCACGTCCGTGCCTCCTGGGATTCTTGTGCGCCAAGGCTTAGCCGATTTTCTTATCTTTTTAGGCTTATATAAATACTTTTTAGCCTTGTTTTTGGTAGATATTCATTAAGTTTATATTATCTTTCAATTCCTATTATTAAGAACTAGTTCTCCATTATTATTTTCCAAGTTTTTGTAATTCAAGATTCAAGATTCAAGCTTTCTACTTTCAATTTTATTCAAGATTTGGTATTTATTTTTCATCCTTTGTTATTTAATTATGTTTTCATTATTTATTTTTGTTTTTGTTTCTTTAATCATGTGTGAGTAGATTCTTTAATTCAAGGTCTAGTGTAGCCCTATTATTATTGATGCATGAATTAAATCTTTAAATTCTTTAATAACTTTAACAATTGAATTGCTAAATTGATTGTGATTATGCCAATGCTAGGTTAGACGTAACTATAGTATTGCGATTATTCCATTGTTTTTATCACTGCGAGAGTTGGGTATAAACGGATTTGAGTAAATCAATTTAGGGTTTGTTCTCAACACGAGAGTAGTTGGGTTTGATAATTGGGAAGTGAGAGTAATGTGTTTGATTTCTTTAATATGCATGATACCATAAGAATAAGATTGGTTGTATGTTAGGGAAGCCATTGATACTCGAGAGAGATCCTTGGTAGTTATTAGGGTTTACTTTTCCCCGTTCGATTGAAATTGTATGTTAAGGGTAGAATTACAATTGCATCGATAATAATTGTGGTGAACTAGATCTTGGATGTTTAAGTACTTGATTTAATCATCTTATTTAGTTTATTTTTGAATTCTTCTCATACTTAGTTCCGTAGATAATTGATTATAATTGATTCTTGCTTAGTAGAAATTCGAGTCTATTTAATTTTTTTTTAACCTTAGTCTCTTGGGATCCGACCCTTACTTGCCAGTCTACATTATTATTGGTCTGTTAGGTTATTTTTGATAGGTACGCGACACGCCTACCAGCATCTCTTCCACTTCAAAGGCAAAAATGTCCTTGAATTCCAAGTTTTCACCCAGTTTTGCAAAAGCAACCGTCCCAACCTTAACGGTACGCTTAGGACGTGTGTCATCCAGAACGATGTCCATATGTTCTCCAACTAGTTGGGGACGGAGGTCATTTGACCGTTCCCCGGTCAGTGATTGCTATTGCTTCTCTTTTTTAACAACCACCGGCTGTTCGGCCTTTCTTTTCTTACCGGCTGCTGGTGGTGCAGGATCTGGTTCCTTGACATCGTAAAGGTTTATTGGCTCCTCACCCTGGCCGGCTGCCGCCGCCGTGGGCTTGACATCTGAGAGGTAGCACTCTATAACCGTCTTCTAGTCCCCTCTTAGGGAGCCAACAAAACCATCATATTTCTCAAATTTCAGCAGCATGAGGGATAGAATGATAACGACCTTAGATTCGTTCAGAGTTGGACGACCTTAAATCATATTATAGGCGGTTAGCTCTTCCACAACCAAGAACCGGATGACCATGTGGCGCCTCTCTCCCTTCTTTCCCAGCAAGTCACTCCGTCCGACTAGGTGCACAACTCCACCCCCAAAACCAACCAAGGGGTGAGTGACCTTGTGCATGTTGCCGGGCCTGTACTTCAGCTTGGACAGAAACTTATAGCTGATGATGTCAGACGAGCTACCAGTATCAATGAGGATCTGGCCAACCAGAAGGTTGGCCACCTTGTATTCAATGACAATGGGGTCATCATGCGGCCAACGGACTTTGCCCGGGTCCTTTTCAGTGATGATGACCTCAGGGAATGTGTCGGTAGACGCCTAGCCCTTATCGACGAAGTTGACATCCAGCCGTCTGATATGGTCCTTGGTGCCCCTGATTGTCGGCCCTCCACCGGCAAAGCCGCCTGCTATTGTGTAGATCGGCTCCTTGTCAGTGTCCGAACTACTAGTAGGCTTTGCTGGCTTTTTTTACGGCTGTCTAAGGTCCGTCCTCAGGGTCACCTTGGACTTGAGGATGTAAGATTTCAACACCCCCTTATCAGTTAATCTATCCAACATCTATTTGAGCCTATAGCAGTCGTTGGTGTCATGGCCAATATCCTCATGGAAGTGGCAGTACTTGTCTTAAATCCGGTTTTTGGCCTGACCTTTCATAGCTCCGGGCTTTTCAATAGTCACCCGGTCTTTTATCTCCATGAGGATGGAGTATCAGTCTTTGTTAAACTCGTACTTTAGGACATACGATTTAAACTCTTTCTTTTTCTTCTGGGACGGCTGATCCGAGTCGTCAACCACCCAAATTTTTCTCTTTATACTCTCTTTAGATTTATGAGCCGGCTGTTCTTGCTGACTCCCTTTTTGTTTGTCGGACTCTATGGAGTCCGACTGCTTACTGGTGGAGCAGAGCTCCGTCACCTGTATATAGGCTTCCGCCTCCATCAGCGCCTCCTGAAGAGTGGAGATCCTCTTCCGGACGAGGTCGAACTTGAAGGCCGACCCGTCTTTCGGACCCTAGAAAAAGTCTGTGTAAGCAACATCGTCAGATAGTCCTTGGATCTGGATTCTCACCAGATTGAACCGCATGACATATGAGCAGAGCCCTTACCTGTCTCCCTGTTGTACCGCGCCCAAGTCAAGGCTTGTCTTTTGGCGGGTATGTTCATGGAGAAGTTTGAGGCGAACAAGAATGCAAGCTTCCTAAAATTGTTGATACAACCAGCCGGCAAATTGCCGAATCACTACTGGGCGATGCCCTTCAGCGTGGTTGGGAAGCACCTGCACCATGCGGCGTCACCCAACCCCTGCAAGTACATGAGGTGGGTGTATGCCAACAGGTGGTCTTCTAGGTAGGTGGTACCATCATAAGTACCCACCATGACATTCTTAACCTTGGCCGGCTGTGCCGCCTCAGTTATCTCCTTGGAGAACGCAGAAGGTTGTTCTCCAAGTTTTAGCAGACGGAGCTGCCAGTCTAGTGGCTGGACGTTATATGACGCCTGACGCCCGAAGAGGGAAAGATGCATGTAAGGCTAGGCATATGGCTTGTACGTCTGCTGGGGCACATATGGGGCCGAGCTGATCATCGGAGGCTTGTATAGACGGACGGGCCGCTTGACAGGCTCTCTTGAACAGATTAAGAATACCTCATCGAGGTATTCTTGAAGCTGTCTGGGAAACTCGATGTTGAAGCCGACTCAGAAAGTTGCTGGTTTTTCTTTTGCTCGATGTAAAGGCGAGCATCAGAAAATGTCTTCTTGGTGCCATCCGGCTAAACATGCTGAATGGCCTTCCTTTTCTTTGTCTCGAGGAAGCGAAATTTAGTCAAATCAATCAAGGGTCGAGTCCCCTCCTATGATTTAGGATGCGGAGTGGGCTCTCGGTCCTTGACGGACTTGTTTTTCTTTGAATGAGAAGGCTTCTTGGCTGACTGACTCTTGTTGGGACCAACTGTCCTCTTGGAGATCAGGTCCTTCATATCTCCCTTGAAACTTGTCATGAATTTCATGAACTCGTCTCGGGTGATGTGAGCAAATTGTCCTGCCGCCTGGGGCTGGCCGGATGACTTGCTCGGACCTGCCTGGCTATCGCCCCGTTCCTTGTTGTATTTGGAACGAATGCGCCTTGTAATGAGGGATCCATCTGCGGCCGTATATGTTTCGACCTCTAGTTCCGTATCATGGTCTGAAAAGACCTCAGCCGTAGGCTGCTTATTCTCAGGAGGCGGTACAGTCTCTTGAGAAACCATCTTAGAGGTACTCTCCCCACAGTCGACGCCAAATGTTTCGGGGTTTTTGTCCTTTGGGAGAGTTACGTCACCAAGACTGATTTCTCTGCGCATGTACCTGCAAAACAATAGAGACTTTGGTTGGGTGGAGTTCCGCCTCCGACGATCAAATTAGAACGGGTACGGAGAAAGTAAAAACGTGCGGAAAAGGTAAATCTAGATCTTCTCAGATCTCGAGATCAGGTGTTTTTTCTGATGTGAGAGAATTGATTGTATTGTAATAAATGAACGTGTCCCCAGAGTGGGGTAAATCTCCCTATTTATAGGGTCATTAGTAAATGTGCGCCTACCAAGGTCATTCTGACCTAGATTTGGGGGGCTGTGCCATTTTGCGGCTTTTCTCGGAAATTAGGCCCTGAAGGCCGTCTTTTTCCCTACTGATTGGGGATGCCACATGTTAGCCGAGGATTGGTTCATTTTGAACCTCTCCTATGGTGACACGTGTCACCCTCTGATTGGGTCACGTGGTTTTTGGTTGATAAAATTTTAAGATAACACTTGTAGTTGTGTGAATGTTAAATACAGTCAAATAATTCGTTCTGATAATGTAGGATATTTAGACATACGATATCATATGGCTTATATTTATATAATAATACTTTTTGTAGTTTTGTTTGTAGATATTTATGTTATTATTGACTTTAAATTATTTTTATTGAGCTTAAAGTATTTTTACTGAATTGAAAGTATTTTTACCAAACAAAAATAAATTTTTCTGATTAAAACTTATTTTTACTTATAAATATTTTTTAAAATAAATTAAATAACAATGCATTTTGTATGCGGCTAGCTACACCATCTAGCCGAACAAAAATAACCTTATAAACTGATCGAGTAACCCTTGTAATACTAACTGAATAACCTCTAACACTGACAAGTAACCCCTATCTATAACACTGATTAAGTAACTGATATAACACTTACCAAGTAACCCCTATCTATAACACTGATTGAGTAACTGATATAACACTAACCAAGTAATCCCTATAGCACTTACGAAGTAACTCTTGTAATAGTTGGTGACACAGTTTGGATAACTACGTATAAAAGTTTGTGATTAAATATATTATAAATGGATCTTGTTTCGGGGTTTTCTGATGTCCTGCGGGAGAGTTACAATTCCGAGACTGGAACCGAACGCCTGTACCTGCAAAATAACGGAGACTCCTGTGAGCTCCGCCTCCAACGGTCAAGTTAGTACCTGATTAAGGAGTAATTAATGCGGAAATTAAAGTAATAAGGTCTCTCTAGGTGAGAATGTTTAATGTAGGTAATCTGCTTTGTTAGCGAGATCAGCCGGTTATTAGTGTGTTCCGTAATGTTTTCCGCGTGTTGTTTTTTGTCCCCCCCCCTTTAATGAGGATTAAGGGAGGTATTTATAACCTTGGGAAACGTGCCCATCCTAGGTTTAGGTAAACCTAGGGCCGATTGGGCTTCCCTCGGAAGTTGGGCCTGGGTGGCCGGTTTCTCCATTAGGCATGGAGTATGCCACATGTCGTGACATAACAGGTCCAAGGTGGACGAATAAGCGCGTGCCACGTGGCAAGCCCTGACAGTTCCAACTAGGGGACACTTGGCAGGTCCTGATTGGCCCACGTGGCGCATTCCGATTGGTAGGAGCAAAATCCCCTAATCATTTGCCCCTCACAGGTGGCACGTGATTGGTCACGTGTTACCTGTGACAGGTGTCGCACTGTAACGGGCGACGGCCTGCTACAGGTGTCAGTCGGCGAATGGACGAGAGATTTTCCCGCCCAAATTTTGAATTCTGGAAGTGACCCTTCGCCTTCTCACTTCGCCTATATAAGGGAGAGTTGCCTTGAGTCATTTTCACACTTTGAGAACTATTTGAGAACATTCGGACCCCTGAACTTGCTCTGACATTTTGGACTTTTTCTGCCTACCGCCTGTTCTGACAAGCCGACTGCACCGGATTTCCAGAACTTCATCAACCGTCACTCGTTCAGGTAACTCAGTTCTCTTACTCTTAATTTTCTTTTTATTTTCTGAAATGGCACCACGGAAGCACACGACACGACCTAGGTTAGTGATTAGCCGGTCACCGGGGACGGCTGAATCTAGGACTAGGAGTGTCGCCTGCCCTTTTCCGGACCCATCTTTGCCCTTTATACAAAGTCTGACTGTATCTGTGTCTATGCAGAGCAGGATGGCCAGAACAAAAAAGACAGCTAGGATCTCAAATTCAGACGGCTCCTCCCACAGGGTGCCGATTAGTGAAACATCTGACCCCTTCCAATTCTGTGGGGGGAGTCATAGTGACCCCTTCCAATTTAACAGTTAACAAATCTGCTCCTTTTCAAAGAGAGGAGGCGGGCCCCTCCGGGAGAGGGGAGGAGTCGTCCTCTTCAGACTCGTCCGAGGACGATTCCTCGTCAAGCTCTTCTGGCCATGCTTCTTTGGGTACAGAAGAGAAAAACAACCGCCTGCAAGAGGCGAGACTTTCTCACACAGTTGAGAAGGGGGACAATTGGGCGGAACCATCCGCCTCTTACCGAGAGCTAAATACCCCCTACTACTGCACGGTACCTCGGGGCCGAATCACAGCCATGCAAGAGAAAATGGAGAGCTTTATTGCAAACCACACCATGGGCCCCGACTTTCTAGTGTTTGTGCCGGATCCAAAAGACACAGTCGTCTGGCCGGCTGGTTCCAGTTATGATAGCGCCTGCTTTGGCTGCTACGAGGCGGCGATCAAGGCAGGGCTGCGCTTCCCATTACATCCGGCTGTTCAGCGGATTTTGGATGGGTATGAGTTGGGGTTATGGCAGTTAGCCCCAAACTCCTAGGTCAACGTACTCGGCTATGTGGCCGGGTGCGAACTGCACGGGGTGGAGCCGAGCTTCGAGGCTTTCGCCCATATGAACTATCTCAGCCGGACCCCTAAGACAGGCGGTACCGGCTGGTATCAATTAACAAGCCACAGGGGCTACCTCATGACGAGAGGTAAAGCAAACAAGTGGAAGGACTGGCGGAGCACCTTCCTCATCATTGAGAGTTCAGACATTGAGCTGAACAAGCGCTTCAATAGGTGGAACAGGAATCCGCCCCTTCTTGCAGGCGGTCGTAGCATGCCGCCTGTTCCCCCCAAGGCTAAGAAAGAGATCCTTGACAAAGGACTCTTTAAAGAAGAGTCGAGGGTCGACTCTACTTCAGGGGTACGAGAGCAAGTACCCCTGCACTGCGTCCCGAGCTTCAAGTGGTTCTATGACGAGTACTTTTTGGCCGCCTGTGGCCTCAGCAGTCGGTGCTCAAGAGGTAGTCGGCCTGTCGAATACTCTGTTGTTTCATACATTTGTTGTTTATCTTTTATTAACTTTGCCGTTTGTTTTTGCAGCTGACGCCATGAGCAAAATCACCGCCTCCAAGACTGCGGCGGCCATGTTGCGGGCCTCTATTATGCAACAAGCTTCAACCGACTCCCCCAAAAAGGGGGCACCCTTGGTGAGCTCCGAACCTTTCACCCTCTTTTTGGAGTGTTTATGCATATACTGACTTTTTTCTTCTGTTTTAGACGGGTGCTCCAAGAGCTTCATCTTCCCAACAGCCGGACCCCAAGGCCCGGAAGACGACTGTTGGGAGCTCTCCTGGTTCTGCCAGGAAACAGGTGGCGGCTGAGAAACAGCCGGCCACTTCTTCTAAAGCTCCAACTGGGCCGCCTAGAGGTATGAAGTTATCCTTGTAAATTTTAGACTTGCTCTCTTTTTTTTTTTTTTTTTTTTTTAAGTCTAATCCGTTTGTTTATGCTTGATGCAGCCGGCCCCCAGGGGCCTGACTTGGTAGAGATGGCCAAGTCTATGATCAGGGCAGTTCCTCCGTCTGAAAGGGAGGCGGTCAGGGGTGTCGGCTCCCTTGACCTTGACGGGATTGTAGGGGTCCTTGCTGAGGTATACTTAGCATATTTTTTAGTATTTGAATATTTTGGACGCCTGTTTTCTTTTTTGTTTGGAAACTGACGCCTGTTTTTTTTTTTTTTTTACTTAGGCCCTGCTCCGAGTTAACGGCCTTCGCAAGCCACTTGATCGGAAAAACAAAGAGGTAAAGGCTGCAAAAGCTATGGCCGCCTCTGACTGTGACAAGGCAATGTTTCAAATTGCCCAAAATGAAGTACTGACCATTGATATTCTTTATTATCAGGCGCAGGCTACCGCCGCTGTTCGGGCTCAGTTAGAGGCGGCCCAGAAGAAGAATGACGAGCTGGAGGCGACCATCACAAATCTCCAGGCCGAGCTGAAACCTCTTCGCCTAAAAATGTACTCTTACGAAGCCATGGAGAAATCCTTGGCCAGCGTAAAAGAACGCCTGGTGAGCCAAGAGAAGAGTCTTACCCAAGAGCTCTCGGAAAAGGCCGAGCAAGAGAAGAAAGAGCTCGTCCGGGAGATGATGGAAGACTCCGCTCAAATCCAGCGCATGACCTGGGGCCTCCTCTTCCCCAGTGCCGACTTTGCCTCTTGGGAAAGAACGTACCGCCAGTGTTCGGAAACATATAATCAAGAGATCCTGGCGGCTGCTGAAGAAGAGGCGTTGGGAGAAGCGTTGGAGGAGGAGGAGGAGCCGGTTGTGGCGCTTGTGCCACTTGGGGGTAAGGCATCAAAAAAGGATGCAGCTGAAGCCGAGTCCAGCAAGAAGAGTGCTGACCAGGCGGCAGCTGCTAATACTGAACTGCCCCCTTCTTAAGCTTAATGTATTCTTTCCACGGCCTGCGTGCCGTTTGCTTTGTATTTACCCGGCCAGGGGGCCGGGGCTTTGAATATTTTGCTGGTCTTTAATGACCGGCTTATTTTTAATGAATTTTTGTTTTGCTTCAAATTTGTTCCAAGTATTCCATATCTAATATCCCATTGTTTACTAGACCGACTGTTGTACATGGCCGAACGTTGCAGACAGGTACGGATAGTTAGTACGCCGCCTATGCCCCTGGACGACTGGTTGTCTGTTTCCAGGATAGACGATCAGTCGGCCATTTATTCAATCGGTATTCGAACTATTTTGTCTGGATCCTTTTTAGGCAGGCGGGCCTGTCTTTTTGTAATTTTAACCAAGTAGGAAAGTGGTCTGACCAAGTAAATAACGTATTACCTAGTCGTCAAGGAATTGAGTAGTAGAGAAAACAAGCGGCGGGCACCGGTTGTTTCCCTTTATTGCCAATGTTGTTGGCTTTTAACTCATAATTTTTTAACCTAGCAAGAGTAGTGATTGAGGGCCTCTGCTTGTTAAAACAGGCGGACGACTCATACCTTTTAGGCTCCATACTAAGTTTGAGTGACTATTAACATAGGAGTTACTTAGTCTTCGTCACAATCTAGATTGAGTAGTAGAGGTACCAGGCGGCGGAGGCCGGCTAGACCCCTTGATTCGCCAATGTTTGTTGGCTATTAAATCAATAGGTTGTTAACCTAGCAGGAGTAGTGGTTGAGAGCCCCTGTTTGCTACAGGCGGACGACTCATACCTTTTAGGCTCCATACTAAGTTTGAGAGAGTGACTATGAGTTAACTTTGGAGTTACTCAGTCGCCGTCACTCCTGTTTGAGAAGTAGAGGTACCAGGCGGCGTAGGCCGGCTAGACTTCTTGATTCGCCAATGTTTTTTGGCTATTAACTCAAT